>NW_017387256.1:0-600000 GCF_001651985.1 Fonsecaea erecta | reverse complement strand
CGTTTCAGAGAAGCCGGCAGGTGAAATCTTTGACCGCTACCCATATCAATGTTTCCTTATCATGCCCGGTGCTTTGACATCTGATCTCTTGTGCATGCCGAGGTGTGCAGTGAATAGTGCTGGGTGGACAAGCACCCCGTATAACTTGCCAGGTCTCGTATCTCCGTCGACAGGATTTCGTGGGATCAGACAGGTTCTGTCAGTCCTGCACGCGCCCTCCGGACCAGGACAAGGTGTCGTCAAGAGGACAGATCAGGCGGCGGAGGTCAGGCGGCGTGATGTTCGGTCTCTGTCGAACACGCTAAGGCTAGATCGTTCTCAGGAATTGCAACGGCACTGTTTTGAAGGGTTACTGGAGTAGCATAGCGGGCTATTGTGAAGAATATGTCGAAGAGGACGTCGAGGGGCTCTAGAAACAAAACTATGACAGTCGAATTGAAGCAGGCGGTGGCCTTGCATTGAGCTGGCCATCAGCCTCTGGGTGGATCACCGGGTCTCTTCAGGCGGGATGACGAACTGAGGGTGGCACCGACAAGTTCAAGTCCCCAAGTTTCGAGCCTAAAGTTCCCATGGGCCTGGGGCTAGCAAGGGTAAAGGGGTCGGTCGGATGGGCTCGAAGGAGATGGCGTCCCCGAGGTGGAAAACGCTTGAATGCTGGTGGAAGTTGTCAGTGGCTTGAGTTGTTCCAGAAGCTAGGGTTCCAGCCGTATTGCCATGCTCTTTCTGGAATCTCTCGGCTTTCTTTTGGTGTTCTTGAAGCGCCTCACCAGCCTGGGCAACCCGCCGGTGTCGCTACAATCTCGCGGCGGATGCTGCCCCCAAGCGCAAGGATTCAGAGTCGATATCCGCACCCGGCGTGGGTCAACGCTGAGTGGTCAGAGGATTGAGATGAGAGGAGCCATTGGGGGTCTCCTACCACAGTTTAGCTGATAGTCATAGAAGACCAGGGGAATGGGGGCACCAGCAGATCAGAACCCTTTCCGGGAAGGATGCAGTCTTGACTTGATGGAGACGGAGGAGTCTAGTGAG
Organism: Fonsecaea erecta; assembly: GCF_001651985.1. Classification (NCBI taxonomy): domain Eukaryota; kingdom Fungi; phylum Ascomycota; class Eurotiomycetes; order Chaetothyriales; family Herpotrichiellaceae; genus Fonsecaea; species Fonsecaea erecta. Next base: position 598,971 of record NW_017387256.1, on the reverse strand, counting down.
ACTGGCAAGACGGGAGCAACTTTTCACAGTGACAACCAAGCTGGGATGGCTCAAGAGTCAAGGGATTCTCGGGGACCTTTGTGCGAGGTTAGACCGGATCGGTCTTCGTCGAGGGTAACAAGGGCACCCCAATCCCACTCCTGCCCATCTTTGCTACTCGTAGTTAAGGCTTTGGGGGTCATGCGGCCCCTTTGGCGCCCTCTTCTAAGAGATGCCGTTTCAGTAGCGTCGTCGTTTGGGCTGCAGACCCTCGCAAAAAGGATACAAAAACACCAACGCTTATACATAATAGTCACCCACCTAGACATGTCGCTTTCTGATGGCTGTTTCTTTCGACCCATGTTGAGGGGTTCCATCTCCTGGATCCGAATGAACCGATCTCTCGAAGTCGAGGCGCCATTAGTATTATTATTGCATGGCGGCGAGTCCATGGGGCCTCCTGTACCGAGTACTTCGAGAAGCTGCTCACTACTGAGTACTTATAGTTCTGGTCTCAACCTGCACCAATGGAAACATCGCTGACTGGCTGGACTGGTAAAAGCCTGCATGAATCTGTTCCCCAGGTCATGCAATTTTCTTGCAGCACCAAGAGACATTGACTCAAGTTTGATGAGCACAAAGCCACCTTCACCATATCGTCGGGCAGGCAACGATGGACAACCTCTTATGGAGCATCGGCGGAGCTCGCGACAGAAAATCGCTTTTGAGCAAGCCACTCTCTGGCTCTCCCGACGTGTCCTCTCGGTTACTGTCGAGCTCGCACCTGGAATCAGAAGCATCATTTCTACCCCTTGTCGAGGAGGCTTGGGTTGGACCGCCTACTCAGCCGCCACCACCGCCGCCAAAGTTACCACGTGTTTTTCCTCGTGGCAGCCCACTGCTGGTCACACCAGGCTGGCCAGCCACCTCTTCAGAATCCCCTGCAGCTAACCTAGTTTTGTGGCAGACGACTTCCTGGTGCACAATCAGTCGGCGGTAGCAGTGCTGAAATCAGTGTCGTAACCCCAGTCATTGGGGTGTCCGCTTGTCGATTCTTCGAAGCTCATACTCGCAGCGGAGGGGGAACGGTCAATGTTGATCAGTATGCGCGAGATACTGACCTTCCGTCGACGTACTGGTGTCGCCGTCCGACCTTGGACAATCGAGTCTCGTGGTGTCGGAATCAATCCACCGAAGCGATATCCCCAACGGACTATTAGATTTCCAAAGTCGTCGTACTCAGTCAGCTTTTCGCATTCTTCGGCTGTCGTATAATCATTCCCACGGGCGTACGCTTTGAGTAACCTCGTCAGGTCCTTGTCGTTGTGCCTATCTTCGACGTCTGCACAGGTCTCATAAAAACCCCCTATTGACGCTAACGGCCTCATACATCGCTCCTTGACTTGCCACATCTCCGAGTCGCTAAGCAATCTGACTTCGAAGGATCCATCGGCCCGCGGCATTACCACCCTCTCTTCCACCAGGCGCTCCATTGTCCGGTCAAGCGCTTGGGGCGTATATTGGGATGGTTTCAGGCGTGTCTGCAAGAATTTTTCGTCGATCTGTGCTCCGGGGATGGTCTCTGTGGTGAGATAGCTTACAGCTGTTCGCAGGAGAATGATGAGCAAAGGGGAGGTCGGTGGGTCTAGCCTCTCAGAAAACAGAAGACAGGTATAGCAGAAGTGCTCAGGCCAAGTCGTATAGGTGAGGCTTTCGTCGCACCCGTAGCATTTACTATGCTGCCAACCGTCGCATACCTCGCAATAGAGCTAGTTCTCTTAGTCGCTGCACTGACTGACTTAGGACCTGCTTACCATTGAACTCGATTTCTGCTGACTTCCACATTCACAATTGATGCGACTCGATCGACTGAGGCGTTTGATCTTTCCTTCAGCTAGCAGGCCTTGATCAAAAGCATTCTCATTTCCGCCTGTCTTTCCGCTCTGAATGGCATAGCAGTGGATGAGGAGCTCTGTGAGCTTGGAAATACGAAGACACAGACAACTTCCTTTTGGCGAACTTGTTGGAGCGGAATGATCTTTGGACGCGCTCCTCTGACCCAATTCTGGGCTTGCAAAGGTCGGCTTCTCAAGGCGTTGCGACCCCGTGGGGATGTTGAAACTGACTTCCTGTGGAACGGGTTCATTGTTTGACGGCTTCCCCGAAGAGGAAGCTCTCAAGCGTTTCGCACGGGGGATTGGACCGGTCCTGGGACGTTTTGCTCCGGGAAATGAATCTCTCCAGGTAGAGACGAGGTTGTTGCTGTGGCTGGAGGACGTCTTCTGCATTGCCTGCAACTGTCTGCTCATTTCCGTGTCTTGCAGATCGATCGATGATTGAACGCTCACTGCAACACGCACTTGCTGGTGTCCGCATTCCAGCACACCTACAACATCCTCATCTCGCTTCAATAACGCCTCACACATTATCTGGCCTTCCCCCTCTTGGTAATCATCTTTGTCTACAAATCCAGGTGGTTGATATGGCATAGGACATGTTTCGTTGTATGTGAGGCTCATTCCTAGCTTACGACGAGCTGTGACATTGGTCAGTGTGTCGTCTCGTGGAAAGATGGGACAATCGTACCTGGCAGACGAGGCAGATCCCTCAGTGAGCGGAGCAGAGCCCGTATCGCAGCCTTGAAACTTTTGTGTGCATTCTCCAAGACGAATGCATGATTCACTGGGTCCAATCGCACGCCGGTGACACGACCTTGTTCGTACGCAAAGGCGAAGTGGTAAGTCTCAACAATCATTGGCTGACTTTCTGTTGCATTTGTCACAAACACACGAAGGCTGTCCAGGTAAGTTCGATGCAAGGCGTCAAATACTCCTTTCTCCTAATCGGCAGTTAGCGAGCTCCTCAGGAGTGGCTCGAGATCTAGGCCTCACGAGCATATCAAGGATTTGATCAGCGCGTCGATGCCCCCCGCGGACAAGGAGTTTGATCTCTTGACCTTCACCAGCAATCTCCGGAGTGAGAGCCTGAAAAGCCGAATACAGACTCCCTCCAGCAGAGGGGTCGTCTTCAAGAGTGATCTGGCCGATATAACCCTTGCGAAAGCAGGGCGACGTCCATGGGATCAGTTCTCTTGTGTGAGCGATGCATGCCAACGAGGCGTTGAGGAAGATCTGAACCACAGCAAGGCTTTCGGCTTGAGAAAGAGTCCGTTCTGAAGGCGGAGCAAGAAGGATCTGCTGTGCCATTTTTGTGAAGTCCTAACATTGAATCAATGAGAGTGGAGGTAGAAGAACTTGACAGTGAGAAGTGAGAAGTGAGAAGGAGAACAGCTGGGAGGTCTATATCGGGATTTCTGGGCTTCACACTTCGACATCGACCGGCCAAAATGTCATGCCTATTTTCAATTTTAAAACCTAGGACGCGCAAAGGCGTTGTATCTGCTCCCAACCTTTTGAATCATCAATCTACAAGCGCTTGTTTTCACCAGGGTAATGAACTGCCTGATCTTCCAGCAGACAATCACTTGGATTCATCTAGTTTTGGGCTAACACAGAGGAACGAGTGCCGCCATGTTTATTCATGATAAGCAACGCATTCGATTGAGTATCCTTTGGTCTAAATAACGAGTTACCTTCATGAACACATCTAACATCTGTGCAGCCAGGTAGGTTGAAGCTGACGACATGCCCAATTTCAAGAGCCACGGCCCCGGTGGCAAAGATGAGGGGGAAAACTCTTTTTCCATGTTGTTATTATTGCGGTGATGGCAGTGGCGCGGCAATTGCAGCTAAAAGTTGATCCGCTAGGGGAAGAAAATGAGGTTGTCTGACATGGCCTTTTCTCCCTCGGTATCGGTGAGAGGGAGCTGGTGGCAGCCCTAATTATATGCCCTCGGTGCCCTTACTATGTCGACCGAGGCAGGGCGCCGGAGTGGCTGGGGTGGTTTTGCCATGTGTCAGACGCCGCTCTTGAGGCTCGGGGGTGGCCTACAAGCGCGCGCCAAGCCCAAAGGCCGTCGTCCCGAATCTCTTCCAGCGGTTCAGGCTCGAACGGTTAAAGGCGTGGCCCAATCCTACACGGCCAGTCACGCCTGGTCTTGGCCTTCTCGCTCCTTTGCCATCTGCTGGATCCGCCCGCTCTCCATGCCTCCTCCCACTCTCCCGTCACATACCAAACACCTCGTTCCTTGAACAGCCTCAGAGTTCACTGACTCAATCCAGTCTACTCGAGTCGGGGCTTTGCAAGGGCGCATTACTTCACGAAGGACCATGCCATCGTTCCCTTCATCGGGTATTTAACAATAACAGACCTTCTTCGAACCTTCGCTTTGTTTTAGGCCCAAGCAGACGTTAACACGAGACGAACCGGCTCTTTCAGTCTCAACGCAGTCCTATCGTTCTGCTGTCGGCTCTTTCGCTTTTCCACAATCTTAGCCTGGCTTCTAACCCAACGAAGCGGTGATTCACGTGTTGGCCGCATGGTGTTCCCCGGAAACCTCCCAAATTGCCACGACGCGACTCTTGTCTACTTCCCTGGAGCAGATGCCCTTTGTCCGCAGACTTGACGAAGCCGAACGGTGACGAGCAAGAATACAATGGATGAGGATATGGTGGACGCCGGTCGTCGAGGCCGGCACCAGTCTGTGCTTCGGGGGACTGAGCTAGGACAACGCCAACGCAGTAAAGACAATCTGAACCATGCTAGAATCATGGAGCCGGACAGCTTGCTTGGCCAATTCTCGTTTGCACCAGCTACGCAAACCACTGTTGTCACTACAACCACGACTACTACTACCAAGTTCCCTCCCTTATTCATCCGTCCACTGCGGCGGACGAAAGACTTGGATCTCAAGCAATATCCTTTGGCAGCTAGCCCCACTCCAGCCGGGCTGAAGAAGATTCACTTCGAAATAGGTGGAAAGCACACAATCTTTCACGAAGCGGAAGATGCGGCGGTGGCACTGGAGCAGGTATGGAGACATGCGTCATAAGATGCAAAAGATATGCTAACCCGGAAACCAGCTGCAAGAGGAGCAACGGTCTCTTCGAAATGCCAACGGGGCAATCGAGACCGTGGAAGCCCAACAGCCCTACTTCGATGTCCCGTCAGCAGGCTCCAAGTTTACCTCCGTCCGACGGAGAGTGCAGAAGAGACCAGCTTCTCCAGACTCTATCACTGACAGCGAAGATCACCCCCGATCTCACGAACCTTCGTTTACGTCAAGTCGAGCCGGCCCATCGACGAGGCATTACCCCGAACACCTCGTATCGAATGCCTACTACCAATCGATAAACCCAATCACCCCAGACAGCAACCCAAAATCCAGCAATGGATCGCGCGTACTCAATATGCGAGCCACGCGAGAGCCGCGAGAGCAGGCCAGTTCCTCCCGAAGCATGAGTGCGCTTCTTCCCTCGCCAAATATGAGCCAACAGCCATCATTTCTAAACATACAACCCTCATCACCAAGCTCGAGCCAATATCATTCCCTAGAACCAGAAGATGGACCGGTCTCTCCGGCCGATCAACCCCATCTAGAACAACGGGGTCATAGAGATATTTCACAAGAAACCGCAGTTCCTACGCCACCTATAATTGAGGATTCTGAGCTGTCTTCAGCAAGGCCTCTCAGTCGGCGTGCTCTCTCATCCGTACCAGCTCGGTTGCACGTCGCGGAAAGCCCCTCCGTACAGGACGGAAGTCTTCCTAGTCCGAGTCTTTCTCCCGTCACGGCTGCTGCAACACTACAAAATGCTGGATACTTTGGAGATGCCGACTCAAATCCGGAAATCACCTCACAACATGACGGGGCATCAAGAGTTCTTGTGCCGGACAGACAGGCATCCAGTTCCTTTCGCTCCCCTCCGATGGTCGAGTCGCGTTTTCGTCACGAACCTCGCCAACTCTCTCGTTTTGCCAATGGTTCAGTCACCGAAATCCCGGCAATGCTTGACTATTTTGAAGCGATTCCGGATGGACTTAAGAGCTACGTTATGCACCAGCTACTCCGCCGGTGCCCGAAATCTACGCTTCAAGTCGTTGCGGACGCCGTCAACCCGGCGTTGAAGTGCGATTTCCTCTCCCTCCTCCCACCCGAATTGGCATTAAACATCCTCAAATATCTTGATTTCAGGAGTCTGTGCAGGGCATCACAGGTGTCAAGAAAATGGCGGCAGATGGTCAACAGCGACGAAGGAGCCTGGAAAGAATTATTTGATGCAGACGGGTTTATATTGCCAGAAGGAGAACTGCAGCAGGCCATTGCCGAAGGTTGGGGTTGGCAAGACCCCAGCCCCCATGGGTTCGAAGAGAACATCGCCGATTCGGCTTCTACCCAGTACGAAACCACGCCTGAGCCCGCTTCAAATCGGTTTAGTGGCATTCTTCGAACGAAGCGCAAGGCCTCCGTGATGTTGTCCAATCAGAAGGTCAAACGAGTCAAGTCTGATCGCCTGGATCCCTCGGTTGACGTCACTTCTGCCGACTTGGTGGACGAGGTCTCCGCCGCCGACGGCCCATATAATGCGGCACATTCGGCGCTGATGGCGGTTCCCCAACCGGATGTTGGCCTGCCGGGTCTCGCAGGTTTGCATCTCTACAAATCACTCTATCGGAGACACTATCTTATTCGAAGAAACTGGATGTTCGAAGATACGAAACCTCAACATCTTGCGTTTCGCGCGCACGACACTCACGTGGTCACTTGTCTCCAGTTTGATACCAATAAGATCGTGACGGGGAGCGATGATAACAACATCAACGTTTACGAGACCAAGACCGGCATCTTGAAGGCCATCCTGACCGGACACGAAGGGGGGGTTTGGGCTTTGCAATACGAGGGAAACACTTTGGTTTCAGGGTCGACAGATCGATCAGTACGAGTCTGGAATATCGAAGAAGCACGGGAAACCCAAGTCTTCCGTGGGCACACATCAACAGTACGATGTCTTCAAATCGTGAACCCCGTCCAAGTTGGAGAAAATGCAGAAGGCCGGCCCATCATGATGCCTAGACAGCCTCTAATCATCACCGGATCCCGCGACTCTACCTTGCGAGTGTGGAAGCTTCCGCGGCCGGAAGATCCCGACTTCATCCAACCTGAGAACGAGTTTGATGCGGATGATTGTCCCTACTTTGTACGAACCTTGTCTGGTCATCAACACTCTGTTCGTGCGATCGCAGCGTACGCAGATACCTTGGTGAGTGGAAGCTATGACTGCACGGTCCGTGTCTGGAAAATATCCACAGGCGAAACGATCCATCGCCTCCAAGGCCACACACAGAAGGTTTACAGCGTTGTCCTCGACCATGAACGCTTCCGTTGCATAAGTGGCTCCATGGACAACATGGTGCGGATTTGGGATCTGAACACCGGTTCTCTCAAATATAGCCTGGAGGGTCACACATCCCTGGTCGGTCTGCTGGACTTGAACGACGACAAACTCGTCTCTGCAGCAGCCGACTCGACCCTCAGAATATGGGACCCGGAGACTGGACAGTGCAAGGCCACTCTGAGTGCACACACAGGTGCTATCACCTGCTTCAAGCATGACGGCCAGAAAGTCATTTCCGGCTCTGACAGGACGCTGAAATTGTGGAACATCAAAACCGGCGAATGCGTCAAAGACCTGCTCTCCGACCTCAGCGGAGTGTGGCAGGTGAAATTCAACGAAAGGCGTTGTGTTGCAGCCGTGCAGCGCGATGGGTTGACGTTTATAGAGGTACTTTCTCACGCTTGAAATTTGGTGTCGCGCTGGCTGACTTCCTTTACAGGTTCTAGACTTTGGCGCCTCCCGCGACGGCGTTCCCGATTACGATCTCGGCCGAAGAATTGTCGTCGACGCTGATGGGATCGAAGCCAACCGTGACGACTTTTTGGATCTGGACGGCACCACTGATGCATGATATCTTTCCACGGCAATGAGCCAGACCCGAAGTCGATATACTTCAAGTTTTGAAAGCATGTGAAAAAGCAAGAGAGGTACACCCGGCCTATGGATCATGACTTGGCCACTCTTCTCGGCGTCCGGTTAACTGCGGACGACACGACGGTCACCTGTTTAATGATTGCGCTTTATGATGACGCCTTTGACATCCGACTGAAGGCTTGGAAGATGACGAGATATCAATTTTATCGCTATGATTATGGCTTGCCAACGACTGCGACTTGTTTGCGGGCTGTTTTGTCTGCTCTTTTGCCCGGATTTGATCTACCTCTAACTGGTAAAGGATTGGGGCGTTTCCGTCGGGGCGGAATTTCGTCTCGAATGAGGAGGGTGCTCTGCTTGCCCATGGATATTTTCTTACAAAAAACTCGAATTGCACGTTGGCCTGGGTGGTGTCGCTGTTTGGGAGGCCTCACAGCCTAGGCCTCGAGGATGTCCGTTCGTAATCCGCCAAACATAGCCATAACTTACGAGTACATACGCAACGCACATGTTTATGAACCTCCCTCCCCAAATTCGAACGCGGTGAAAGCTTTGAGCGAAGACTATCACTGATGGACATAGCGTGGAGGTGTTTGCTCAATTGTCAGGATCACCCAGGTATACAGAAGTAGTAAGATAATGGTGTCGAGGACACCCCGAGCACAGGTGCGTCACAGACCATCTATTTCTATCACAGTCACATCTACTCTCCGTATTGTACATTTGGCCCTGCAATACACCACGGTCGGTCGGTCGGTCGAGGATGAACCACCATGGTAACATGCGTCAGCAAAAGCGCCCACGTTTTCCCCCGTTCCCCGTTCCCTGTGTATCAATCCGATCTAGAGCTCTGATTCATTGCCTCCTCTTCCGCCGGCTCGAGGCCGACCCGCCGCCCGAGCGGGACGCGGGTTCGGAGAACATGGACTCGAACGCGTCGAAGCCTTGGGTGACGCCCTTGCCCATCAGGGCAGGCTGTTCGCGGGGCTGCCGTTGCGATTCTTGCTGGCTGCTAGCTGTCGCACCCCGGGTTTTCGTCTGACGACGGCGTTTACTTGGGGAATGCTGCTTCTGTTTGTCCGACTTGGAAGGCTTGGGTGGGTCGGCGAACATGGCTTCAAAGGCATCCAAGCCCTGCGAGACGCCTTTGCCGACAAAGCCCGGTTGGGGCGTGGTAGGTTGCGATTGCGACGAGCTGTAGGTCGACGACGCTGCCGGTGCTCGGGTCTGGCGCCGTGGGTGGAGTGTTCGGGACTGCTGCTGTTGTTTCTTCGACTTGTGTGGTTGAGGTGGCTCCGCAAACATCCCTTCGAAGGCATCGATACCTTGAGAGACGGCTTTGCCTGGGAGAGGCGCCTGGGGGGTGGCACGCTTGGAAGCGGCATATCCGGAACCAGAGGCTGGTTGGATCGGGAATCCAAGCGGACTTGCGTCTTGCTCCGAAGTGGTAGTCGTACTCTCGGGCTTTAGGCGACCTCGCGAATTCAACTCTCTGTATACGGAATCAAGTTGTTCGTGTAGAGATGAGTGAGCGTTCGTCTTCTGAGGGTTGGAGCCTCCGAGGTTTCTCAAAGTATCAAAAACTCTCGGTGGCTCACGGTGGCCCTGGAGTTCGGTCGAGGTTGAGGCACTCGCCTCGGAGCCAGTGCCCAAGATCTCGCGCATGAACTCCTGGAGGCTCAAATTTGGGAGGGTCTTTGATGCAGTCCCTGACGGCTGTGAAGGTTCAGAGTCGGACTCTTTTGCCTGAATCAAATGCGATATCTCAGCACCGATCGGGCTGGGACGGCTTGAGGCGCTTTTACTGATGACTTTATGGGCCACGGCTTTGTCCATGGCATACCACTCCAGGTTCGCAGCCCTGAGAATGGCCCATTGCAGATTCTTAAGGCCGAGTGCGTTCTCATGTGCCAGTTTCGTTGTCGAGATGTCTTCGAGCGATCCGACCGCGATCATTTCGCCCAGCATCAACGCCGATTGGCCCTCGAAGTCGGCCTGGCCGCGCAGCCTGGTCAAGGCCTCACGGATGTCGCCGTCTGATACTTTTGAGCCCAATCGATCACACTTTGTGGCAACAATCTGGAATGGAATCCCGAGCTTGTGGAAAATCTCCAGCATGTGACGGTCGGCAGCCATGACGCCGTGTCCGCTGTCGACGAGCAGAAACGCTCTCCTCAGGTTTCTTCGGTTGTTCAAGTATGACACAATCTGAGCACCCCATTCAGATCTGCTCCCAAAGCCGTATCCTGGCATATCGACAAGCGTGACTTTTGGGGTGACATCTCCATCCCACCCTTTTATGGCTCCGCCAGTGTCGTCTTTTGCTGCCAGTGCCCATGCAGCCATGACCTGGGTCATGCCAGGGGTGGCCCCGACTCGATTGAGATCCGAAGAGGTCAGGGCATTGATCAAGGTGGATTTGCCAACGTTGGATCGTCCGACGAAGATGACTTCTGGCACGAGGATGTTCTGCTGCGAGGAGTTCGTCGAGGAGCGCCGCCATGGTTCCGAGGTCTTCCAGCCCGTTCCCGTCCATGTCCTCGAGGGCCTGTGATTTTTGAAGAAGTGTGCAGCTGCAGCTAAGTTCTCCTTGGTGGGAGGAATGGTATCCCAGTACCACGACCCAGCAACCTCACAGGCAGCATCCTGCAGGAGGGGACGAGTAGAGGACAATCTGCGCCGGCCATTCTGGAGCTCGACCAAACGTTGTCGGAGACGAGATCGGGAGACCAACCGGCAGGTGAAGCAAGTGAAGTTTTGCATCTAAAATAAATTTAGAGAGAGATGTTGAAGGACTGAGGCCAGTCTTGATAGAAAAGAAATCAATAACATGGGAAATTTTGAGGATCTAGCGGCGCGTGGTATTAAGGCGCAGACAGGTCCTCGCTCATCCCGCCAATTAGACACAGGCATCGCAGCCCAGCCCGGAGCAATATGCGCAGTATTAATGTATTTCATCCCCACTCTCTGAAGACGGCGACCTTCAAGCGCAGTGTGCGTGCGTATCTCGACCGTGAACTGGTCAGCCTCGATCTCTTCCCATTCACGATGATCAACGCTGTTCTGGTCTTCAATAATAACGGCCAACCGAGGCTGACCAAGTTCTACTCACAACTGGTTCGTGGAATCTGTTGGATCAAACACTCCGAGTGCTGACTATACATGTTTAGGACACGGCGACACAGCAGTCTCTTCTGTCCCAGATATTCAACCTCGTATCAGCTCGGCCAGCTTCTGCCTGTAACTTTCTGCCGCTTCCTCCCTTGTTGGCTCCCAGTGGCACGGGCACCAACACTTCACCCGATGCACCAACCCAGATCACCTATCGCCATTATGCTACCCTCTACTTTATATTGATCTCGACGTCCACCGAGTCTCCACTGGCGCTGCTCGACTTCATTCAAGTATTCGTCGAGGCCCTGGATAGGCTATTTGAGAATGTCTGCGAGCTCGATCTGATATTTGGGTTCGAGACTTTGCACGCAGTTCTCAGCGAAATGGTCGTTGGGGGTGTTGTTATCGAGACAAACCTGGAAAAGATTGTTGAAGGTGTCAGAACAACCGAGGGAGTGAAGGGGAAGAGGAAGGCCGTCAATGCTCGCGACTCTGGCAGCTCCATAGGGAGAGGCACCGGATTTGCTGGTCTTGGTTGGGCTACTGGTGGAGGAAGCAGCTGGAGATGACATCCAGGCTCATATGTGGATGAGGAAAAGTTCCACATCTCCAAAAGGCCTCCAGCTGGATTCTGCACGGCCAGGGCCAGGACCTTTGCTTTAGGATGGCCATCCAGCAGTAACCAACAAGAGAACACCGGGAGAGGATTCATCCCAGATTGCCCTGCACTTGGCCTCGAGCAGTTGGATACAGTCCCACACATCACCAAAGGGAAAACGCACACGATCAATCATGTGTCGAGCTTCGTTCTCAGACACCTCATCGGGCACATCGATGCAACGATGCTTGCTTTACGGAAAGAAATATGCATACCACGAATGAACTATCACTTGTGCTTGATGTGACGGAAACCAAGCATTGGAAAGGACACAGAATCCGGGTGTGTGCTGGCACTGGCGCTTTACCTGTTTCTGAATGGACAAGGAGGTCTTACCATACTATCAACCTCGAGAGGGTCACTATTGAAGTTCGCTAACGAAACGACGACCAAGCCTGGCAAGATATTCAAGTCTCGTTCGTGCCTCTGAGGTCAACAAAAGACAGGAAGTAAGAGAAGTCATCAACCAGCGAGACTGAGGCGTGCCACACCATAAGATGGCGTCTATGGGAGCAATCAGAGACACCATCGACACACAAAGTCACCTCCATCACTCGCGAAAAGGGAACTTGGATGTAGCCGGCTCGGGACGGAAAGACAATAGAGGCTCGGCCCAGTGCGCACTTCGATTCCTAGTTCAACACGAGTTGGAGGGTGCGGGAATTCTCGATGCACACAGAACCTGTGTGATGGCACACTTTGCGGGCACGGCATTGGTGAGGCTGAAATAGTGAGACGGCTCTTTCTGACAGCCGTACGGTGTCCTAGCAACGCTGAAAGCAGGGCAGAATGATGCAGGATTCAGGGATCTGAACCCGTGAGCCTGGTAGGTTCCTGGAGTGGGCTGCAGTGTGATAGAAACATCATGGGACGGAGGTTGGGTCTCGAAGCCACATTGGAATGTTCCCGGGCGCTTAAAAATAGGATGTGAATGGAGGCCCAAGACTGTGCGATGGAGGCTCACTAGGCCTTTTAGACCATTTGCAGTTAGATGCGGTTAGAGCCCCTCCGTCCAGGGTCCCCGCCATCCAGGCACCTGGAAGCCCCCATAGGCTCGCCCAGCATCGGCGGGGGCTCCCCCTCTTAGGCATCTGGGTGCTTTGGCCTGTGATTTGCCCGCCGATGTGCTTCACCCTGCAGACCGCATGCTCGTCTTCACAGTTTCCCACTTCTCGCCGTCGAGCCCGTGTACCAATCACCACAGCAGGCGGCCAGCTGGCCGCTCCTCTGCAATCAATGAGCAGGTACATCTACCGCCGTGATCGCTCTCTAACGAGCAGCCAGCTGCTTCATGTCCCTCTCGGCCAGGGGGTCAGCAGTTTCAGGCTCGCAGCGCTGGGACATGTCGACAGCTTGATCCGCCTACAAAGATGAGTTGTCCCTCTGCCATCTTGACCTTCTCTCTTCTCATCTGTATCTCTGTCCTCATCGTCCCGCCCTCCGCTGCCCAGCCACATTCGATCTGGGATATCAGCATCGACGAAAGCCCTGCCCCTCCGCCAGACCAAGGCCCTCCGCTCTCTGCTGGTGCCCTCCGGGACAAATCCAAACTCAAATACGAGGTCATTGGCATAGTTGGGGCTTACGTGGTGTGGCTGCTCATTACTATTGTGCTGCTTTTCCTTGTCGGCAAGAAGTTGCGTCGCCGAGTCCAAACCTCGAACCGCAGTCTCAGTATGGAAATCGTCAAGCCAGCTCCGTTGGCCAACCAGTCCAAGATGGCGGTGGAACCGCCTTTGAAGAGCCCCGGCAAGATGGCCAGTCTCAGATCATGGGCTACGGGCAAATCACACTCTCACAAACAGTCGAGCATCAGTGTGTCGTCCACCATCGACGAAAAGATCCTCGAGGCAGACAAGGCCAGAAACCAGGATGAAATGGCGAGACTTTATGCTGCTGTTATGGCGCACGACGAAGAAAAGGCCCGGAGCAGTGGGCAAACGTCGCCTCGCACGCCCAACTACCCACCCCAGTACAATGCTCCGCCGACGCCTCGGTCACCTTACCATCTCCCTCCCACTCCAAGGTCACCTCAACATCAACCACCAACGCCAAGGTCACCTTACTACCAACCAAATATTCATCTCAATCTCATGGGGCCGGCCTCGCCTCGGTCGCCGCGGTATCCTCCGGAGTTTCAGCATCTGCGAAATCCCGAGACGGATATCCAAAGCCAGCCCGTTCCACCAGTGGGACACGCTTTGATTCACCCTCTGGCGCCCACTCCTGCCGACGATGCTTCCTCGATGAGGACGCCCTCGCAAGCCAGCGGCCGGAAGAAGGTGTCTCCCTTGTCCTTCATCTCGGGCCGGAGTGATTCGGCTGATCAGACAAAAAAGCGTCCGAGTAACATCTCCGTTCGTGGGCAACCCATCTCGCAACCGATCGGTTCCGCCGCACTCACGGACATCTCGATCTACTCGGAAGAAGCTCTTTCCTCCCCTCGCATTTACAACCCAGGCCCAGCTCCACCAACACCGGGCCAAAAGTCCGCTGTGACCGTGGTTGAGGAGGTTGAAAAGAAAGGTCCTCCAGCACCGATATCTCTTCATAGTACTGCAGCCACCAACAGCTCCAACAGCTTACCCTTCCGTCAATTCTACAACGACGCCCTGAAGAGCGCGCCTGCCACCAAGACCACTTTCGTGGACCGTCGCGAGAGCATTTTGGGCGTGCACCCCAAGACAGGAGTGCCTCAAACTCCGTATAGTCCTTACATGCCTTATACCCCGATGACACCCGTGACGCCGCGCACGCTGATGACGAAGAAGGAGATGAGAAAGAACAGGAAGAAGGAAGGCTTGAAGGTGCTTACCGAGGACGACATGGTGCTGTCCGACGAGGACTTGTGGTCCACTTAGAAGACTGTTCACGATGTTCTTTTTATTGTCTGCGAGTTGTGTTTCCTTGTCTCATATCTTTTCCTATCTGAACCAACCTTGGGGGAGGGGGCCCGAGCACACGGGCCCTTTCGCTTGCTCCGCGAGGTGTGCGATGAGACTGGAGAGACATGTGCGCAGTGTACATTTAGGCCCGCCTGACAATAGGCGAAGATTAGATATCCTCGATACCCGACCAACACAGATGTCGACGACAATGAAACTGTTTATGGAGAGAAGAAAGAAGGCTGGCAGTTTCTCGTTGCCGTTCCTACAGCGTATGTATATCTACCGTAGTCGGTCGTCGCGGGAGGGTCCATCAGCAGCATCGCCGCCGCCGGATCGTAGTCCTCCTGTACCGGATACTGGCTTATCCGACTCTCCAGACCCCTCCTTCTCTGTCTGTCTGACCGTGTGCGCCCCGCTCCCAGAAAAGACTTACAGGACCTACAATTCCGCTGCTGTTTTTGTTGTTGTTGAAAATGTACGGCTGGCTCGAGACCAACGTCCACGGACTAGGCAAGTAGAAAGGTATATATATAACACTATAAATATTATGTGTACGTAAGTAGGCATTCGAAGATGGAATTCTAGACATGTTTTCGGGGTTTTTTTTGTTTGTTTTTTAAATCCCTGAGCCACCCTCCCGGTGACACCTTGTGTCTTCCTAAGAGAGAGAATGGGACACAGGGAAAGTGAAATCACAATGGGAGAAAAAAATGGGAAATAAGTGGGAAAAAAGGAAAGGAAAAGGCACGACATCCTTGGGACGCCAATCCGATCAGACAGGCTTTCCACGCTTTTCTCTCCCTCCATTTTCCATCGCACCGTCTCTTGATGCATATTTGTTTCCTCCTCCTCCTCCTCCTCCCCCTCCTCGAGTGTCGGTCTTCTTCCTCTTTTGGTATCATGCTATCGCTCCGCAAACGTGCTCCTCGATCGCAGCACCGCCCCGTACTTCCACAGAAACAGCATTCCCAGCACCCCTGCGGCGCTGACGCCGGCGAGCACGCTGACGCCCTTGTCGACGCCCCAGCTGACGAAGACGGCGCGGCTGCCCATGACCACCCCGGCGGCCATGGATCCCCGCGACATGTCGTAAGTGGCGGACAGCGAGGCGAAGTACTTGCGGTAGGACAGGGAGATGTAGATGATGGTGCACTGGAAAACAACGTAGCTGCCGCCCGAGAAAAGTGCGATGCCGATGGTCGGCACGATCCAGTGGAACGTCGGGTGCGCGGTGCCGTTGGCGTCGTGCGCGGTTGCGGTCGCGGTCCACGCGAATAGGAACAAGCCCGCGGGGCAGAGCACGCTGAATGGGATCGAGGGGATCAGCCAACGTTCCTGCGGGATCGCTGCGTTGATGTGCAGTCTTTGCGGACCCGTGGCGTCAGACTGCGGGTGGCTCACGTCGTTGGCCGCCGCGGCAGCGGAGGCTACCCGCTTCACCTCTGCACGAGCCCGTGGGGTGAAGTACAGCTGAAGGTAGAGGGCGTAGATGACGGCGCAGATTCCACCTCCGATAATGGCGGAAAGGAAGATCAGCCCGATGCCACCGGCGGAGAAGCCGTATCTGTCGTGGTACACCAGGGGGAAGGCCTGTGTAGAGATCGCAGTCAGTCTAGGGGTGTTCTCCGACCACAGTGGCAATTCATGCGAGAAAGGCGGCTTAGAATGTCAGAAAGATGCAGACATACCTCGAAATACGAGTAGTAGGTGGCGTACACGATGCCGCCGTAGACGGTGACAAAGGCAATGGCGGGATCCTTGATTGCGATTTCAGTCGGCTTGATCATCGCGTCCGTAAACACTTTTGCAATGTTCAATCTCTTGATTTCTGATGGTGCCCGGTACTCGGGCTTGCGTGTGAGGTTCCTCATGCGCTTTGCTCGTTGAAGAAGGATGTAATCTGCGCTTGTTTCGGGCAACAACAGGACCAGCGGGAACAGTCCTCCTGCCATGATCGCTACCTCCCAGTATGGCCATCTAAAGTCCCTGACGACGGCGTAGCCCGACAAGAGCGGGCCGACTGCAGGTCCGGCGTACATGGCGCCGAGCCAAAGCATGTAGCCGTATGGTGATTCGAACTCGTCAAAGAGGTCGTCGTAGGAAGCGGCGCCAGTGGCCAGGATCGGGGAGCCGAAGTAGCCCTGGAAAAAGCGGAGGACGCAGATGGTGGCAAAGTTGAGGTCCTGGACTTGTGTGAGGGCGATGGAGAAGGCGAGAAAGGGGAGGAAGGAGGCCCAGTATGGGATGTTGCGGCCGATCCATGGTATTTCCGACAAGGGTGCGAACAGCAACGGGCCCAGGGCGTAGCCAAGAACGTAGAGAGCGAGGATCAGGGAGACAGCGGTCTCACCGAGGCCGTGCTGAGGTGCGATGTACGGGTAGGACGGTGTTGTGATGGACGAGGTGCAGTAGACCACAAATGTGTAGAGACTGGGACAGGATGAACGTTTAGTAAATGAGATGTTGCGGAGGGAGACTAGAGTGCATTCCACATACAAGATGACGAAGCTCGACCATAGCTTCTTCGTCGTTGAGAAATTGCGCGGGTTTTCGGGGTCCGTCGGACTGTACCAGTCGACTATGACCAGGTCCTCCACGTTGGTGCCCTTTTTGGCCAGCACTTCAGGGTCGGCTTCGGCGGTGGCTGGAGGTTCAGCAGCTGGATTTACCGGCTGCGATCGTTTGTTGTTTAAGATTTCGAGTCCATTTCCGTCTTCTGGATATTGGAGAAGGTGGCCTTGTGAAACTAGTCGGATCAATTGACCCAAGGGGGTGTCCCTCAAAAACTTAGCCATGGGGGCGATGACCCGGTGTGGTGTGAAGATATTCGAAGATGTTTTTCTGGTAGCGAGAAGCTTTTCCTGGTGCAAGTGATAATGGCAACCACATCTCGAGACTCTTATAGCCCATTGAAGGCTTGAAGTAGTGGGCCACGAGCCATATCAGACCTTTAACCTGAATAGTTCGGCCGTACGGTGTACGCTGCGGAAATAGAGCCCAAAATAAGCACGATAGACTGCATTACTTACTCAGGGGGGTTGGTCAGCGAGCGCCATGGTCGCAGAGACAGCACTGGTGTTGTGGCCGTGAACAAGCCTTCTCCAGTGGTGTCTATCTGGTTGCTCCAGCATCACATTGATTGGTGCCAGGCCACTTTTCAGGATCGTTGGCGACTTAGCGCAGCAGGGTACACACTCGGCAATTAAGGACGCAGCTCTTCCCAGCATGATAGTGGAGGAGACCCAAGCTCTTTCGGTACCAACCCAGGGCATAGACCGCTTTGATAAGCCGGCACTGCAGATTTGATTGCCTCAGATGGGCTAGCACAATGGGAAATTCGCTGTCACCCGCCACTGGATTGTGAAATTGTAGTGTATGACAGCTCAAAAACTTCGGTCTCTCCGAGCTGGACCTGTCACGGCAATGTAACTTGCGGTGGGTGCTGTCTCGAGCCGCGCCACGGTTAATTCGAGAGGTTCTCGCAAAGACGGACAATATTGCGACGATGAGCTCAGCAGCAACTTCAACAACTCCGCGCCCGGCTCTCTGGCTGCGGACGAGAAATGAGCACTTTCCGGGGAAGGAACAATAGGTGCCGCCCAAAGATGCCAACATGGCGTCCGTATGATCGGTTGAGGCGAGATTCTGACGCAAAGAGGCAGACCTCGTATTCATATCGGCCATGCAGTTCACCCGATACTGGGCCAGAGTACGTAGACGTGTGCAAAGACGTGGCCCAGATGGAGATATTAGCGGCGTCAGGTGAGAATCTTGTAAACGTTCAACCCCTATTAGCCCCGTGGTAGCACCTGTGAGCAGCCAATGGCGATAGAGGATATATGACGCCCACAGGGGATCATGGTCTCCGACATGATTTACGGTCTCCGTATCCAGGGAAATGTCCCAACTAAGCAACAAGCACGAGCAAAAGGGCGTGGGCGATGTGAAGAAACAGGATGAACATCATATCAGGGTCGCAGAAAGTTGCGAGGCTGGTCTAGCCGGAGTTGGTTAGGCAGATCATTACATAATCGCCTCTTTCGCTACGGCCGCTGAAGCGGCCGAGAAGGGAGAACGAGACACCTACATATAAAGTCACAGCGGACTTGTGACGTGTGAGCCCGTTCGGGATGAAGAATCTATCCGTTTGACTCGTTGGCTTTTGTGGCTTGTTGGATGTACCGGCCGCTTGAGTGTGCGACAGCTGTTCACGCAAGGCTGGTGGTAGCAGCTCAGGGACTTTGCTACCCATGCAGCTCGGAGTCCACGAGATCCTTCGCTTTGCATCCTGCTCATTTGTCATTCTGCATATGTGGTTTGAACACCAGAACGGCGGTCAATGGATTTCCCGAGTCTCGACCTTCATCTATGTACAGAAGCAGCAGCGTCTTCGCCACGATGGCTCCTTGGCATCTAATCAGTCTAATACAGAGATATGTAGTCCTTTCGAAGTGGCGACAACGATAATAACTGAATGACAAGATCGATACTTCGAGACTAGGTAGGTAGTTGGTTGATCTAGACCGGGCTGCGGTGATTGGTACAAGTACTGCGTCGAGAGATATCATGAGAGAAGTTCCTCTGCTCGGCGGCCGATAGTTAAGAATAGTCTTAATATGTGTGGCAAGATCAGGTAAGGAGCTTCGGTTATGGATAGCGTGGGCACCCGTAGGCGTTGGGTGGCACTACTGTACCTGGGCGCATCGGTCCATCCCCCCAAGAAAGCCCCCAAGCCCGCTAACTGGCTAGCCCAAACAAGCCAAGCCACAGAGGGCATTAGTTGAGCTGCAGGCGTTCGCTCCCCCTGACAAACATGTGCGTCAACGAGGGGCCGAGAGGCTCACCAGGCTCTTAGTCATTGTCTTGGTACATGCCATCATTGCCTCTGCGATTGCCACATGCCGCCATCACTCAACACACCCAACATTCAATCTTGCATGACTTGCTGTTTTATCAACCACGTTCCTTGTGAGGCCATATTCCATCTCGAAAAAAAGAAAAAACCAGATCAAGCCCTGCGAACTGTCACCCGCACCCCCGACCGGCTCTCTTGATCACACTGGGAAACCAGCTAAAACAAGTATCTCCCCCTCCACCACGCCGAAAGAGCGCAACGTCCGCTGAATCTCCGGCCAAAATGCCCCTTACAGTCCTCACCGATTCAGACGTCAGGGAACTGTTGTATACCTTAACCAAGCAGGATATCGACGAACTCCAATCCAATCTCGCCGAGGCCCTGCATTCATACTCCACGGGCGATACCAATTCACCATGTAGCGCATCCTTCCAGCCACAGCGGACTATCATCAAGAAGAAGGGCGTCACCACCCTGTTCATGCCAGCGTCCACGGGAAATTCGGTGGGAATGAAGATCGTGTCTCTTCAGCAGCCTGAGATTCCGCCCCAAAGCAAGTCTTCAATCTCATCAGTCAACTCTGACAGTCATTCGGGGACTCCCACAGACAGCATGTCATCCTCGACTTCGGTCCAGTCTGCCACGAATGATTTCAGTTCCTTGACCCTGACTCCGTCGTCCACGATGTCGTCTGGAAGAGACTCAATCGACGGCGCTTCATTCCAACCTCCTGCATCAGTCGCCAGCTCTCGAAGCACCACGCCAAAGGGTTCGATCACCCTGCTCGACTCCGCCGGAAACCCCACGGGTATCGTTAATGCCGAAGAACTCACGGCTTTTCGAACGGCGTTGGCTTCCACATTGATGCTGAAAAAGCGAGAGAACGTCCACACTGTGACCGTTTTTGGCGCAGGAAAGCAAGCCTACTGGCACATCCGACTGGCGCTGATCCTCAAGGGCGACCAAATCCGGCACGTCAACATCATCAACCGCAGTTTCGAGAGGTCGATCAAACTGATGAAAGCATTCCAAGTGACGCAAGATTTCAACGATCAATGGCGCAGAGATATCAAATTCTCCGCCATGAGCCCAGAATTCGGCGAGTATGGTCGACTTTTGAAGGAGGAAGTGCGGAAAGCAGACGTCATTTTCTGCTGCACGCCGTCCGTCGACCCCCTCTTCCCGGCCGAGTTCCTGACGTCGCGTGAAGGGCGGAGGAAAGGCAGATTGATCGTGGCCATCGGCTCATACGCGCCCCACATGTGCGAGATTCACCCCGACATCTTGAAAGTGGCCGTGGAACCGGTTCACAGCGGGCATCACCATCACCACCGCCACGCGAAGCAGGGCGGAGTAGTCATCGTCGACAGCCTGGAATCGTGCCTGAAGGAAGCCGGTGAGATCGTCAAGGCGAAGCTCAAACCCGAGCACCTGGTCGAGATCGGCGAGCTGATGATGATCAAGAAGGCCGCAACCCGGGAGATCGAGCTCGGCGGACCGGGCGAGCAGGGCCTCCTGGACTGGCTGACCAAGGGCAACGTCATCTACAAGAGCGTGGGCATGGGACTGCTGGACCTGGTGGTCGCGGGCGATCTCCTCCGCATGGGTAAGGAGAAAGATGTTGGTGTGACCATTGAGGATTTCTAGAGACTTGTGTGCCTTTGTTGGGTGGGTAGGGAGGTAGAGGGTAGAGGTAGAACCACACACCTATACCTAGACCTCCTCCTCCTCCTCAGTCCGTCCGTCCCCCGTTTGTACGAAGGGTTTCCTGTTTTGGGCTGTTGTCTGTCACGACGATTGTGTGTTACGTGTATATATGTGTGCATTCCTGTTCGGGCGGAACTCTTGACTTCCATGAGCTAAGTTGTGCAAGCGTTGCTTTTTTTATGAAGAACCTGGGCATCAATCTTCCATCGACCATCATCCATCTTTCATTCGTGAGCAAAAGCGGGGAGCTAGATATTACAAACCGCCCCATTCCCCCCGGGCTGGGCGGAGGTATCCAGACTGCTGCCATGCCATGTCGACGCCCCGGCCCTCCATCGACACGAAGATAGTGAACTTGCCGTCTACACGCGAGGCCTCCTTCGCCTAGGTAACTTCAGCTTCTCGCGGTCGTGGCGGCCCGAGCCGTGGATCATGACTACGTACATAGCCAACGGACTTCAGGTTACCCTTTGGGCGAGCTGTATACGATACCGCGATCGTGAGAGCAGAAGTCGCCGTCAAACTCATACGAGACCACCATCTGATGTCCGATGGACTCTGTACAGAGTAGATCTTCACCCCTGAAGCTGCCAAGTCTATCGTCACACCTTCCTGTATAGAAATACGACAAACTTGCAATATTTACTGCGTTGCCCGTCTTGACATGCAGGTAATACAGTATTATATTCCTGGTGTTTTCTTCCACGTGTCTGCAGCAATAAATCTTTTCGTACCGCGCTGTTCTCTCATTCCCTCCAGAGCCACTTCCGGCCTTGCAGCCGCCCTTCAGTCTAGCACTCCCACCGCACAAGCTGTGCTTCAACCGACCCTTCACGTCGGGTTGCTGTCCGATCAGCTATGGCTCCTCTATCTGTGCTTGAGCATGATTCTACTCCTGTTCTTTTTGCGGGCCCCAAAGCGGAAGAGTGGCAAGAGATCGAAGAGGACGATGATGGTAGGCTCGTCAAATTACAATGGGAACCTTCCCGGCAAGCCTTCTTCGACGACCTCCAATGTCAAATACCCAACATCCGCCGCCTTGTTGCACACCACCTGTCCTTGAGCTGGTCGCAACAGTGTGAGATTTCAGATAGATCTGAATGGCGACATGGCAGTTTCAATGCCTGCATCCCAATCAATATTTCCAATTGGCGAGGACAGCGGCTTATGTTGAGGTGCCCATTTCCCTACATGCAAGGCGGCGAGGATGGTTTGGATGAGAAGATCCGGTGTGAAGCTGCGACATATATCTGGATTTCACAAAACTGTCCTCGAGTTCCGATCCCCCGCCTTTGGGGGTTTAGACTTCCAAATGGCTATGGTGTATAGTTATATGATGTACCGGAATCGGAGCTTACTTGATTCTAGTTTACGCCGTTACGCATCTTTCCTGTATCAGGCGAGTCATCGAAGCTTTGAAACGCTGCTGGGCCTGGCGACTGCCATTTATTGCCCCTTGCGAAACTCCGCTTTCTTTGAAGTCTGGTTACCTCCTTGTGGATTTCGTCGAAAAGGAGCACGGGACCAAGCTGTCGGAGGTATGGCTGCCCGAGACTCACGAGCAGAGACAGAACTTTTACAGAAGTCTATCAAGAATCATGCTTGACTTAGCACGACATCATTTTACGAAAATCGGTTCTTTCACGATCGACAACTATGGGAATATAAGTCTCAGCAATCGACCACTCACGATTCGGCTTGCTTTACTAAAGAGCGGCGGTCAGCAGATGCCATGCATGAAAGATAGAGCAGCTCGCAAGGGTAGGTCCAGACAGCGATGCACTTCACAGCCAATTCAATTGCATCCTTTCGTGATAAGTAATGTACGAGACACGTCACGCTCTTTCGGGAATGTCGGGTCCATTGTTCTTGCGACAGGAGAAGGAGTTGGAATTCGTTCTTCCTCTCTTCAGATGTACGCATGCACAAGGCTGGAAAAGCCCCCCCTGATTGTACGTAGAGTAAACCACCATTCTGCTCCCACGATCACCTTGTATTGGCCTCCTTTTTGACTAGGTAGGCAGAGGTGTCGAGGCGTTTCTGGCCAAGATTGTGTCCGAGTGAGCATGCTCGTAGTGGTGGCTTCTACAACACTCGCATTCGCGGATTTGGGAGGGAAGAGGTATACCCGTACCAGCACCCGCTCCGACGACATCGCAATGCCCTAAATTCGCTTGGTGGTTGGTGAAGATGGAGAATGTTCTGCATCCGGTCGAAGAACAATTTGCCATCTGGGCCTTTACACAATGCAGCATAATTGAGAGTCTCAGATATGACATCTTGTTGTGTCTCGCCTTGTTGCTCATCTCTCCTATGAAATTTCCCAACATAAAAGGTGTGCTTTCTAACACTGGTTAGCGACATTACCCAGAGCTAATAGATTAGATCCACATAGCCAGCCTTACATTCGCCATTCAAGGCTTGGTAAGCATAGGTTCCGTCAACAATGTAATTATGTCGATTCTGAGAAGAAGATCTCGGAGAACATACCCTGAAGACGTGACAGGGTTGAAAAATTGTTTTCTGGTGAGTTATCCACTACCAGCCTAGTTCTGTTTCGGAAATCCAGTAGCAAATTCAAAAGAGCTGATGGAAAAGTACTCCATGAAAACACAGAGCACAACGGGGCTTTCTAGTACGAAAACACAGCACCAGACCGACATACCAACATATTGACTGATGAATGATGATTTGAAGCGTCAACAAGCAAATGAACGATTGGGGACGATTTTCGTTACCCACGAAATATTTCGTTATATCGTATGCTTCCACCATGTCTTCCCTCCGTTCTTTAACATTATTCATGCTACAACGTTGAAACTGATCATAGATTGTCTGCTCAAAGTCTCGTGTTTAACCGCGACGGGAGATGATCACAAAACGTGTTTGGCGAGATCATCAACATTGACGTCCTCTTGTTTGACCAACCTTTGTGGAATACTCGACAAAACACCCCTCCGTCAGACTGCGCCATTTATCGAGCATGTGCTCGTGTAGGTAATAATGCTGGGGAGGTGGGAGCTCACTCGCTAGAAGAAGACTTTGCTCTTCGATCTGCCCCGCCGCCACCAGCGCCTCTCAAGGCCTCACCAGCCCCTATCACTGGCGAAAGTGTCAGCCCACCAAGTCCAGTCAATCCCAGGCTAACGACAGCCGATTCGAGGGCGGGGGAGCCGAAGTGGGCATTGTTCCTGAGCGACACAGACAGCCCTCTCCCAACGTCATTTTTCGCGCGCCCACGTCGGAGAAAAGAAAAGGTTGCTGGGTAAAACTCGAGTTTGGACCGTCACAAGGCAAAAAAAAGAGTCGGAATACAACATAGTGGCAAGGGGTGCGTAGAGGGTTTTCAAGTATTCACGGGCGGCCAAGTTCCAGCGACTCAATATACAAGTACAACTAAGTTTGGTTATTTCGTGTAACTCAGGTGAGTTGTGCTGGAAACTCGTCCTCCTCATCTGTTCGCTTCCTCGGGGACGTGGCTTGCTCGCTAGCTCTGCCCAGTGGTCGAATCCTCGGCCATCGTTGAGATCGGCAAAACAGACGTGGACAAGTCCACAACTTGCGGTCTCGCGGTCCGCAGAGACCCTCGCATCAGTTATTACCATAGTTCTTCGTCCACACCGATCCTGTGGTTTTCCTTGCGCCAGAAAGATCATGCCCTGAAGGGTCATTCTCATCATGGTTCAGCACGTCTATCTGCCCAATGGGTAAGTTGCACTCCCCTGCGGACAACGCCTGCCCGTTTTCTAGAGGAATGCCTATACCAATGCCCTCCAAACATGCTTGATGTAAGCTGATGGGACCTGGCAGGCAGATATACACAGTCACCCCTGTCTTCGGAGGCTTCACCTTCAAATCGACCAACCTCGATCTGCATCACTCGGCAATGCCTCCGGGATGGACCGTCATCCTCCAGACCGAAGACCAGGTGGAGGACGAAGAGCGTCGAAGCAGTAGAGTGGCAGTCAATGCAAGCGGAGACACGGAAGAGGCAGGACACAAACATACCGTTGCGCACCGATTTACCAGGCCCACCATCCAGAGCGACTCCCTCTTTATCTCGTCCATTTCCATGCCCTCGAGTTCAGACTTCAAGAACACCGCCTCGCCGACCCGACATATTGCGATGATGCTGTGGGCGACTTTGTGCTGGTACTTTCACAAGGAGCCTCCGAATCCGCACACCCTGACCGAGGCGTCTGCACTGACCCCCGAGGCAGGGCGGCCGAAGCGCGATTGGCGCATCAAGATCAAAAGAGAAGGCATTTTTAAAGGGAAGAACACACTGCAGAAGCTTGAACGAATGGGCCTGATAGCCAGTGAGGACTCCTGCGTGGGCACCGATATGAACACTCGCTTGCCCGGCGGTTGGGCGGAGACCTTTGTGAGCAGGAAGTCCTTCTGGCAGATTGATGCACGCATTTTCCTCTTCACAATGGCACCTCAGTCGCACTCGCCGTTTCCTCAAGCTTCGCCTTACCCTTCCCGCCCGTCGTCTCCAGACCGGACGGTCCCCGAACGCGGCTCACCTCGACCTACCGACATTGTGACCACCGCAGCACTATCAGACACCTTCAGTCCAGGAATCTCGTCACCCGGAGGCCCTTTCAACTCTGGAAGTCATCTGCCGACGTTCTACCCTCCTCCACCGACTCAGTATACCTTCACCAACCACATCCGCCATCCGATACGCCCCAAGCCACCTCGGCAGGGTGAGACATTTTACACTCGCTACATTCCGAGTCTTGGTCAATGGCTTTCCTTCCGGGTACCAACCCTGTCTCCCAAGCCAAGTCCTCCACCTTACTTTATGCCTGCATCATCCTCTATGCCCACAGTGCTGCCGAGCCACCCAGCGGCCGTGTCCATTGCGACATTGCCGACCATGGATAACTTCCTGGACCGGCCATCTGACCTCGACTTGCTTCACAAGTGGATGAACAACCCCCGGGTTAATGCGGCATGGGGTGCAGCTGGCCCGCTAAACACGCAGCACAAGTTTTTGATTGATGGTCTGCAAAGCCGACATTCGTTCCCTGTCTACGGCTGTTGGGACGGCAAACCCTTTGGCTATTTTGAGATATATTGGGTGAAGGAGGACCGATTGGGCCGACTCCTCGGCGGAGAAGTTGGCAATTACACGCGCGGATTGCACGTGTTGATTGGGGAGGACGAATTCCGAGGCCCGCACCGAGTCAAGGTCTGGTTGTCCGCGCTGGTGCATTATTGCTTCCTGGCGGATTCTCGAACCGAGACTGTGATGTTGGAGCCGCGGATCGATAACACAAAGTAAGTCATCCAATCACCCGAAAAGTCCTGGAAAGTGAGTTGGCAACTGACTAGAAATTCACATGCAGATTTATCAACTACCTGAAAGAGGCTGGATTCTACAAGCAGGGCGAGGTCACCTTCCCCCATAAACAGTCAGCCGTCATGAAGATTGACCGAGAATCTTGGGAAGCGCCCGAGCTCTAGGGGAGCCGTAGGTGCCGGACTTTGTGTTCCGGAGCTGAGAAAAAGGTTCATAGGGAGGATGGATCTGATGGTCGTACTTGCCGGGCTCGCCATTTGAGCGCCATGATCAGCCCATATTCATATACATATTATGTGTAGTCAATTTGACACAGTATTCGTGTTTCACGAGTCGCGTACGACGAGATTGGCCCCGGGGATATCCCAACAGACCACCTAGCGGTCAACAACTGGTCTTGCCGAGTATAGAATGTTCAGTTAGGGTTCCAGCCTCGTCGCTGTGACCACGTGACATGATGTGCTCCTCCGCGAAAAGGCGGCGAGGCTGTCACAGAAATAATCCACTTCGCCGCTGGTTTTCGTGACTCCTACCCACAACCAACCTTTCGGAGCGACTTCAACCCTCATTAATACTTGTGAGGGTTCACACGTCCATTGCCACTCGATCCCGCCATCATGGCGACCCAAATACCAGTCGATCCGACCCTGACCTCGGCCAACACACTCAAGCTTGAAAATGTGAGTCGACCCCACGCGAGCGTGAAGAACTTACACTGACCGGGGGTGGCATTGTTAGACACACAACCGAGACGTCTTGATTGCGATCGAGAAGAAATACCAAAAGAAATGGCAGGACAGCAAAATCTTCGAGTCGGATGCGCCGACCACGGCCGAGATCCCCTTCGACTCAGTCCCCGCCGCCGAGATTCGAGAAAAGCACCCCAAGTACTTTGGCACCTTTGCCTACCCATACATGAACGGCTCTTTGCATGCAGGGCACAGCTTTACGGTGAGCAAAGTCGAGTTCACGGCGGGCTTCAATCGCTTGACGGGCAAGCGCGTGCTGTTTCCGTTGGGGTTCCATTGCACGGGCATGCCGATCAAAGCATGCGCAGACAAGCTCGTCGAAGATGTCAAGAAGTTTGGACAGAATTTCGAGAACTACCATGAAGAGGAGGATGCGGCTGCACCAGATACCAACGGTGCCCCCGTCGCGCCCACGCAGGGGGTCAACGTGAAGGACGACCTCACCAAATTCAAGAGCAAGAAGGGCAAGCAGGCCGCGAAGACTGTCAAGGCCAACTACCAGTTCCAGACAATGCTGGCCATGGGGATACCGAAGGAGGAGATCCACAAGTTCGCCGACGCCAACTACTGGCTTGAATACTTCCCGCCGATATGTCAACAAGATCTGATCGATTTTGGGGCCCGGATAGACTGGAGGCGGAAGTTTGTCACCACCGACGCAAATCCCTACTACGACGCCTTTGTGCGGTGGCAGATGAACCGCTTGCACGAGCTCAACAAGATCCTGTACGGCAAGAGATACACGATCTACAGTCCCAAGGACGGCCAGCCGTGCATGGACCACGACCGGACCAAGGGCGAAGGTGTCGGTCCCACGGAGTACACTGCGCTGAAGTTGAAGGTCAAGGAGTGGTCGCCTGACGCGGCAAAGGCGGTGGACTCCAAAATCCCCCAGGATGCCAGTGTCTACTTTGTCCCTGCGACCTTGAGACCGGAGACGATGTACGGCCAGGTATGCTGTTTCGTTGGACCGAAGATCAATTACGGCATCTTCAAGGTATCAGAAAAGGAGTATTATGTGGTCACCAAGAGAGCGGCGTGGAATATGGCGTTTCAGGGCACTTTCTTTGACCAGGAGCATTTCCCCCGGAACCAAAACGAGCTGCAGCCTGTCGTGGAGCTACCTGGGTCCGCCTTCGTGGGCACCCTGGTGAATGCGCCTCTATCGGTGCACAAAGAGGGAGTCAGGATATTGCCTATGGAGACGGTGTCTGCCACGAAGGGCACGGGCGTTGTCACCTCAGTTCCGTCCGACAGCCCAGACGACTTCGCCACGGTCCGAGAATTGGCGAAGAAAGCAGAGTTCTACGGCATCCAAAAAGAATGGGCTGAACTGGAGATCATTCCGATCATCGACACCCCGGCTTATGGCAACCTGGCGGCGAAGTACCTGGTCGAGACCAAAAAGATCCAGTCGCCCAAGGACACCACCCTCTTGGCTGAGGCAAAGGACCTGGCGTACAAGGAAGGCTTCTACAACGGAACCCTGTTGGTCGGAGAATTCAAGGGAGAGAAGGTGACCGAGGCCAAGGAAAAGGTCCGAAATTCCTTGATCGCGTCGGGCGAAGCATTCCCTTTTGCCGATCCTTCAGCCGAAGTCATCAGCCGCAGTGGAGATGAATGTGTGGTCGCCTACGTTCCACAGTGGTTCCTAAATTATGGCGAGAACGACAAAGAGTGGCAGCAAAC
The DNA here is from genome assembly GCF_001651985.1 of Fonsecaea erecta. Classification (NCBI taxonomy): domain Eukaryota; kingdom Fungi; phylum Ascomycota; class Eurotiomycetes; order Chaetothyriales; family Herpotrichiellaceae; genus Fonsecaea; species Fonsecaea erecta. Next base: position 570,132 of record NW_017387256.1, on the reverse strand, counting down.
GGTGTTGGACTATGTCAAGGACAAGAACGGCCTGGAGACCTACTCCCAGGAAACCGAAAACCAGTTCGTCGCAAACCTCGAGTGGCTGAACCAATGGGCATGTGCCAGGACGTATGGCCTGGGGTCGAAACTCCCCTGGGATCCCGCCTTCTTGGTGGAAAGTCTGAGCGACAGCACCATTTACATGTCATACTACACGATCGCCCACTTCTTGCACGGCGACAAATTCGGCGAGACACCCGGACTGTTGGACATCAAGGCAAAACAAATGACGGATGATGTGTGGGACTACGTCTTCACGCGGACCAACGACGTCAACAAGGTCTCCGAGTCGACCAAGATATCGGTTGCAGACCTGCAAACCATGCGGCGGTCATTCGAATATTGGTACCCGCTTGACTTGAGATCGTCTGGAAAGGACCTGATCCCCAACCATCTCACCTTCTTCCTCTACATACATCTCGCCCTCTTCCCTCGCGAATATTGGCCGAGATCTGTCCGCTCCAACGGCCATCTCCTGCTCAACGGGGAGAAGATGAGCAAATCGACTGGAAACTTTTTGACCTTGAGCCAGGCGGTGAAGAAGTTTGGTGCCGACGCCACACGGATAGCCCTTGCTGACGCGGGTGACGGCATGGAAGACGCGAATTTCGAGGAGAAGGGCGCCAATGCCGCAATCATGCGGATGTACATTCTCAAGGATTGGATCGAAGAGACTCTGAAAGACGAAGGACTCCGCAAGACGCAGGGGGAGATCATCTGGGACAAACTTTTCGAGGATGAAATGAATCTCCTGGTGCACGAAGCATACAAGCACTACTCCGAGTAAGTTTCGAGTGCTACAACGGACGGAACAAGCTAACAGTACTTCTTAGAACAAACTACAAACTCGCCCTCAAAGCCGCGCTCTACGACTTCCAGTCGGCGCGTGACTTCTACCGCGAAGCCTGTGTCTCGAGTGGCATCCCTCTGTCGAGGCCCCTCGTCCTCCGCTACGTCGAATTGCAATGCCTCTTGATCTGCACCATTGCCCCTCACTGGGCGGAGTACATTTGGCTCGAGGTCCTGCACAAAGACCAATCCATCCAACTTGCGCGGTGGCCGAGCGACGTCCCTGCAGCAGACCCCTCGTTGACCGCCGCACGAGAGTACGTGAAGACGACGTCCAGCAACATCACAAGCGCCGAAGCACAGGCGGCCAAGAAGATGGCCAAGGGCAAGGCGGTGGCATTCGACCCCCGCAAGCCGAAGCAGATCACCATCTTCGTGGCGTCGCGGTTCCCAGCATGGCAGGACAAGTACGTCGACCTGGTGCGGTCCATGTTCGAGAAGGCGAGCCTGGACGACGACAAGGCGATCAACGCGTCGGTGGCGAAGATGGGCAAGGGCCCGGAGATGAAGAAGGCGATGCCGTTCGTGCAGACGCTCAAGCGACGCCTCGTGGTGAACAAGGAGAGCCCCGCGGCCGTGTTCGAGCGCAAACTGCCCTTTGACGAGGTGCAGATTGTGACGGAGATGCGCCGGGGCCTGATGCGCAACACCGGCTGCAAGGACGTCAAGGTGGTCACCGTCACCGACGAGAACCGGCAGTCCCTTCCATCCATGGCCGAGGCCGCCGTGCCGGGCCAGCCTAGTTTCGCGTTCGAGAACGTTGAGGCATGAGGCGATGGGTGATGGTGGCGGTCTGTTGGTCTTTGCTTTGCCTGTCTGTTCCCTGCTTTCCCTCGGTCTCCCTCCTGGAAAATCCAGTTGATAGCCGCAGAAGGGTGTGGGGAGCAGGCCGTGGCACGCCATGACGATGCAGAAGCACGTGCCTGCCAGGCCCTACATTTACGACCTTTTTGCTTTCTTTTACGAACGACGACGTATCTCTCTCTGTTTTTGTGTGTCCCGACGTTGGAGAGGGACACGAACTGAGGCTACGCTTTAGACGAGACACATGATGGGAAGGAAAGAAACATGATGACAGATTCTGAGAGAGAGAGGGTGGGAGGAGACAAAGACAACCAAAGGGCAGCAGATATCTGTCTGTCTGTCTGTGCAGGATGATGACAAGAAGGCTGCCCACATGAGAGAGAGTGGCCGGCAGCATCTCATATACATACATGCATCATGAATCGAGATGTCTAGAGGTCTAGATTGATGCCCCAGCCGGTGTTGTGTTGTGTTGTGTTGTGTTGCGTTTTTGCTCTGGTTTCGATAGAAAAATCCAATAGAGCTAGCTCCCCCGAAGATATATGTGTGTGCATATGTGGGAGAGAGGGAGAGGGAGAGAGAGAGTTCCAACTCAATCAATCAATCGATCAATCAATGTATGATGTCGCCAGAGCCCCAATATTCATTCATCCAGGCGCGATTCGTTCTTCGGGGTGGTCATGAGTTCTCTACTGTCTGTATGTATGTATGCATGCATGCATTCATTATTCTTTCTTTCTTCCACGAATCCAGCTAGCCCAGCCAGCATCCGTTGTATTTTTCTTATCATCCTAGTCTCAGTGCAAAGCCGGCCCCCTTCTCCTCGGCCTCCACGTCCCAGCCGGTGAAGAACAGGCCCTCGACGTCCTTCGCGTCCAGGCGGGGGGCGTCGCCGCGCACGGGGGCCGGCGGGGTCTCCCTCCTGCGCCGCCGCCGCTCCTGGCCGGCTTTGCTGGGGAACGTGGGGAACAGCTCGCGCGGCTTCGGCCGCGGGTCCTCGCGGAAGTACGGGTGGGCGAGCACGTCGGTGGCCGCGGGGCGGGCGGCCGGGTTCAGGGCGAGCAGGGACGAGAGGAGGCGCAGGCCCGCGCTGGTCAGGTAGGGGAACTTGGCGGCCGTCAGGCGGGACGGGGACGGTGATGAGAGGACAGGGTGCAGGGCTTTGGCGTTGGGGAGGGAGCGAAAGCCCGGCCAGGCCTCGCGCGTGGGCGTGCCCAGCAGCGCAAAGATCTTGGAGAGCTGGTCGACCTCGTTGCGGCCCGGGAAGAGGGGTTCCTTGGTGAGCAGCTCGGCGAAGACGCAGCCCAGACTCCACACGTCGACGGCGACGCCGTACTCCTCGGCGCCCAGCAGCAGCTCCGGGGCGCGGTACCACAGCGTGACGACCAACTGGGTCAGTTTCGGGGGCGGCGGGAGCGACGTGTAGCGCGCCATGCCGAAGTCGGCCAGCTTGACCTCGCCGCGGTTGTTGAGCAGGAGGTTGGACGTCTTGAGGTCGCGGTGCAGGATCCAGTGGGCGTGGAGGTGCGCGACGCCCGCCGTGATCTGGCGCATCAGCGTCTTGGTCTCGGACGGCAGAAACGGCTCGGCCATGTCGTCCAGCAACGTCTTGAGGTCGTGTTCGAGGAACTCCATCACGAGGTAGACACTATTCAGGAACAAAAGACCCGCCACGCGCCCGGTGGGAGGCCCATGTGCGTTAACATGCGTTTGGTGCTATCCGCCTTTTCAGGACGAGAGAGAGAGAGAGACGGAGAGTGGATAGACGAGGGTTGGGCAAAGAGCGAGCAAAGCAAGGCCAGGCCCAGATAGAACAAAACTTACTCTTTCAAACTGTCGCCCACGACCACCTCGCGCAGCTGGACCACGTTGTTGGCGGGAGCGGCGTCGTCGTCGCGACGACACGCCATCAGCGTCTGGATCTCGCGCAGGCCCGTCACGGGGAACCCGTCGTTGGTGTGGTCCATCTTCAACCTCTTCAGGGCCACGATCTCGCCCGACGTCTTCCGCCGTGCGCGCGACACCACGCCGTAGGAGCCCTCTTCGATGTTGTTCAGCAGCTCGAACTGTTCGACGTGGCCGCAGGGCCCGAAGTCGCGGCTGGGAAACCGGAGCAGGTGTGCACCTTCTACGTCGTCGTTGCTTTCCACCTGCGGTGCGGGAGGTTGTTGGACCGCTGGTAACGTGCCATTCTCTTCTTCATGGTCGAACGACGCTGTACGTGCCCGTTTGCTCGGTCGCTCAGAGTAGTCGTCCGTCGCCGCAGAGGAGGGGACTTGGGTCGCCGTTGACACCGCCGCCGTGTTCCGGGCTTTCCCTTCCTTCAGTCTTTTTCTTTCTGCTTTCTCTTTCCTCCGCTGGGCCTGAGCTGCGGCCATTTCTGCGGCGTCGTCGTCATCGTTGGCGGTGGTGGCCCATTTGGATGTTTTCGAGGCCATGGTGCGAGGCGGACGCGTGAAGGTCACTCTCAATTCGCAAGCAGGACAGGAGATATTGAGGAGTTGCGATAGGATAAATACCCACTGCCAACACGGTTGTTGGTTAGTGGGTAGTTAGTGGTTTGTAGGTCGAAGCAATTTGTATCTGCGGACAAACATGTCAAAAAATGGCACATGCTTCAACGGCTCGTCAGACGTCGGAAATATATGCGGTATACATGTATTGGCGGCCAGCCTGAACAGTACCCGCCATGTTAATCAATGCAACTATTCCTTGACCTCTGTATCTGTGTCATTACTCTATTCTATCGATCGCAGTCGACAAGTACATCCCGATCTCTTCCCATCGTCGTCTCAACACCTCTCTCTGTACAGACAACCCGACCTCTCCAAGGCGAGCGAGCTGCTCGAGACTGCTGTCCACAACCTCCAAATACGCCTTCATCGCCTGCCGGAGCAAGTCGTGCACCGAACTGCGATACTTGTCGTCATCATCGGCACCGTACCTCACACAATCCCTCCACTTTTTCAGCGGCATACACAACAACCTCAGGGCGACCCGTGTCCGATAGCAGGCCACTTCGTCGTCCTGCATCGACGGATTCTCCAGCACGTAGTTGGCCCAATAGCCCGCCTCTTCCAGCATGCCCTTCTGCTTCTCGGAGAACAGCGGTAGAATGACCGAGTCCAGGGACACCACGTCGCACTTGTTCTTGTCCAGCGTGAAGCCGTACTCCACCAGCAGGAAGTCGTTCGAATGGCTGCCGTACGAGATGTACAGCTCCTCACCCTTGGCCACGGCCCCCTCCACCGTGAACTCGTAGCTCGTGCCCGAAAAGGCGACCTTGCAGGTGGCGGCGTCGGCGTGGTTGATGTAGTCGCCAAAGGGCACCAGGGCCAGACACTCGTCGGCCTCAGGCGTGTCCTCGGGCTTCATGTCGGGCGGCGTGTAGTAGAAGGTGCGTGTGCTGACCAGCAGCCACGAGCAGCGGTAGGCGTCGTAGCCGAGCTGGGGGAACGCGGCCGACACGGCACTCCAGTCTCGCGAGAGCTTTTTCTGTTGCTTTCTCAGAAGTGCCAGTGCTGCGGGTGGTAGCAGGGCTTGGAGCTCGGGCGGCCAGCAGAGCGGCATCGACGTGGTCAAGTCGTCCGTTGAGGGCAAGGTCGTTCTCCAGAGGGCGGTGGATTCGGAGGTGTCCATGGCCAATTCGGCCGCTAGGTAGCCGTTGGCACTGCATGCCCCCTTGACGGCCTCCCGGATGGTGGAGGGCACCGTCTCTGCGGTCCGGATCATGGACATGGGAATGTCCAAGATGACTTCTCCATCCTTTTTTGGTGTAGGATTTCCCGTCAGGATACGACGGATTTGTCTCTTTGTATAGAGAGAGGGGGAGAGAGAGAGAGAGGGCAACCTACCTTGAGCCTCCGTTTGGCGATGACGCCCAATCCCTTGCCCGGGAATCTGTGTGCTGCGATGCCATTGACCTTAATCCCGTGCGAGACGGCCCATTTTGTCAGACGATCGCTGCTGAGGTCCATCTCCCATTGTGTGTTTGGGTTTTTGACAGGGAAGCCCCATTTGTGTGGGTTGATATAGGGGATGACGCCCAAAAGGGCAGAGGGAACCGGCCCGTGTTCGTCGCCCAATCAAATGACGGCAGTCCTGACATGGTGTCCAGGGACACAGAAAGACATGATTCCATATTAATGCGTGACTGCTGTAATATCAATCAGTGTTCCCAAAACGACACCTCTCAAACTCACCAGTGATAATGGATTATGTATCATGTATCATGTATCATATACCATATGATTGTCTTGTATGCATTGTATTCGGTATTACCAGTTGTCAATTCCGAAGTCGGTCACACGTCACTTTCTCAGGCTCATGTGGCGGATCAATGCGGGGGGAGTTTCTTCGTGGTAACTCATTCATTCATTCATTCGTCCTCAATATTGCATTTCATATTACCAAGCATCTAAATATCCAAACATCCAAGCATCCAAACATCCAACATCTTCCCAGCTCTCATCACTTACTGCACACTGACTCGCATTGTTTGTTCACCAAATTCCCCTCGTCCGATCTGTGAGCCCTGCTAGCACCTCGGCCGCATTCACAATGGGAAGCTTGGGGATCCAGCCATTCCAGGTCTGACCAGCCACAATGTCTCTCCTGCCGATCTTCTCCCTGTTCACTGACCAATGCACAGACAACGTTTGCTGTGCCGCTGCACTGCGATTCCTGCGTCCAAGATGTTACAGGTGCTTTAGAGAAAGTGCAAGGTACTGAGCTGTCACGCCTTGGCTTGTGATGCCCGAAACTGACACCCTCGGCTCCTCTTCAGGCATCACCAAGATCGAAGCCAATCTTAAAGACCAACTTTTCTACATTGAAGGAACGGCTCCTCCCTCATCAATCGTGTCAGCCATCGAATCTACGGGCCGTGATGCCATCTTACGGGGCAGTGGGAAGTCCAACTCGGCCGGGGTGTGCATTCTGGAAACTCATGCAAAAGCCGTGTCAGATCCTGTCCGGGGCCTGGCACGCATGGTCCAAGTCGCGGATGATCGGACCCTGGTCGACCTGACGCTGCGTGGGGTGTCACCAGGAACATATCATGCCACGATAAGGGCCACGGGGGATATCTCACGTGGGGCAGCCTCGACGGGGGGCATCTGGGAGGCCGTCAAGGAACTAGCGGGCTTCAGACAGCCTCGCGGGTTGTTTGGGACAGTGGAGGTCAACCAGGATGGACGAGGCAGTGCCTTCCTGGATCGGCCGGTGTCAATATGGGAGATTATCGGTCGCAGCATGGTCGTGTCGAAACAGCAACCGGATGGAGCGTTTCAGACCGAAGATCCAGACACCCTGGTCGGGGTCATTGCTCGCAGTGCCGGCGTGTGGGACAACGATAAGACGGTATGCAGCTGCTCGGGGAAGACGGTATGGGAGGAGCGGAAGGAGCAGGTTGAAAAGGGGATGCTGTGATCTGTCGGTCCATCGTACTGGAGCCTGCATCGACGGCAAGGAACCGTAGGAGAAGAGTAGAAAAAATATCAAAAATCACACTTTTATCCGATTCTGATTCGCGGTCCGAGTTTGTTCTGGGTTTGAAATCGTCCCTTTGGTGCCTTCTGCTGCACGATGATGCAGTTGCTGGAGCATACCCCTGCAGCGAGCATTGGAAACGGACAACCCGATTGCTTGGGTCGGAGGGTTTAGGAAAAGCTTTTAGGTGGCAGCGTCAACGGTGGTTGGTCGCCAGACGTGATTCTGAAACGGACACGCAGATGGCGGAACCTGGCCCACTGGGCGAGGTTGGACACGGTGTTGAAACGAAACCCGCAGAGCGAGCCATGTGGGCGTGAGACGGTCGTCAAGGAGAGGGAAAAGCAAACAATAAAATCATGGATAGTGCAGGAAGAGGGCTGGGCTCAGGTGACGGACTCAGGCCACTTTGGTAGAGGAGGACCATGGGACATGTTCTATCACATTCTCGACGAGTGATGAGCGAGTGCGAAGGATAGAAACATGGGAGGAAAGCGGCTGGTGAGTTTAGTGGACTAGTAAAAGTACGGGGTAGGTGATGAGTAGAGAGGCAAGTAGGCGATTGTGACGAGGTGACATGTGCTGGATGGACTCGGTATCTACAACAGGAACTTTAGGTGAGAAGATACCTATAGGATAGATAATACAGTTTGCCTGCCGTACGTACATGCAAGGCACCTTAGGTGCTGAGTTGTCTGACCCGGACCCGAGGGCCCTCCCCCCTGAGAGTGCCTGGAGTGGTAGGTCTCCTGTCCCTCCTTCTGTGCCCTCTGTCTCCTTCCAGCCACCGCCCTTCCCTATTCGTGCCTATCCCATCCCCCCCATGCTCGTCCCCCTTGCTTCCACGGCTTCTTCTCTCACCCTCGCTCTCGCTTGAAGGAGTTGGACTCTCCACTTGTTTGCCCTGTTCCCCTTCTCTCGAACTCTCAAACCCATCATTCAAGAAGTCCGAGTCTTGCTGTCACAGAATATTCTTCCATTCCCAACTCTCTCTCTCTCTCTCCTCAACCTAGCAACTGGCATTGCTGTTTTCGCTTCTCCTCCAAAGCTGTGCTTTTGGTTATCTATCCTGTCTACGCTCTTTATTTATCCCGACTTATCTTCTTCGCGTCCCAGACTATTTGCCATCTATCGGACGCATTCCGTCGCTAATCGACTCATTCACCACATTGTCAAGTTGACAGCCTCTTTCATTGGCACTCAGTCAGTGACGGCACTGGCGCCGAGCAAATCCCACCGCCCTACTGCTACCAACCTACCCACCCCGGGCGCTTAACCCCTGGCCCTCAAGCACCCATTTTCAGGACCTGGCGGCAGGGCCGGCCCTCGCAGCCTCGGAGCACCAGCCTGTGGTGGCCCATCGGTTCCCACTACCCTAGCAGAATCTGTGACCGCCCACTCCCACCATTTCAATAACGTCTCAGGCACCGCCGCTCCTTGTTGCAGATCTCGCTTCCTCTGTAAACACCTTGCCCTCTGTGTATCTACCTGCAACCTTGCTGTCACTACCGCCCTTGTTGACGACGATTCTGACTTCAACGATCTCGGCCCGGCGCCATGTCGCTCAAGCAGGTATGTGAATCCCCTCAATGCCCACTCGGGTCCTAACCCCCTCTGTGCAGGAAATAGAGACTTGGGTCGAGGCGCTTGGTCACTATGACAATCAAGAATTCGAGGAAGCGTTGAGGATCTTCGACGCGATTGCCGATACCTCCAAGATCCTGTTCAACTGCGGCGTCATCCACGCGACCATCGGCGAACACGAGAGAGCGGTACGTTCAGTGGCAAGAGAAGAGACGAGGTCAAACCATGCTGATACAGAGACTTAGGTGGAATGTTACCAACGCGCCATAAAACTCGACCAGTACCTCGCCGTGGCCTATTTCCAGCAGGGTGTCTCCAATTTTCTGGTCGGGGATTTTGAAGAAGCATTGGCAAACTTCAATGACACCCTGCTCTATCTGAGAGGCAATACATACATCGACTATGAGCAGTTGGGGCTGAAGTTCAAGCTTTACTCCTGTGAGGTTCTCTTCAACCGTGGTCTGTGTTACATGTACCTCCAGCAAGAGCAGGCCGGGCTTCAGGATTTCAGCTTCGCCCAGAAGGAGAAGATGACCCCTGATCACGACGTGATTGATGATGCTATAAAGGACATGGCCCAGGGCTATGTGGTCTTCAGCATGTGAGTCTCACCCCAGCCACTTTCCAACGGGCAGCGTCCTGGAGCGTAGACTCCACGACACGCAATTGAACCCGATGGACTAACCTGGTGTTTGATAGACCGGTCGGATGCGTCTACCGACCCAATGAAGCCAAGGTCAAGAACCTCAAAGCAAAAGACTATCTGGGCAAGGCCCGGTTGATCGCCACCTCGAACAGCGAGAACACCGGCACCGGATTCCAGGGGGTGGAAAGAAAACAAGCTGTGGCTGCTGAGATGTCAGGCAAAGACGACCGTCCTCCGGAAAACATCAGCTACGCAGCAACAAACCTGGTACAGCGCAATTTGTCCAGTAGAGTGGTCCGAGATCAGAGCGCTCCTCCGGTCATGAATCGAAACGTGTTCCCGCCGACACCGCCCCCGGAGAACGAGAAACCCAGGCTCAGCGGCGGAGGCGGAACGTCCACATTGCCTCTGCGGACCACCTCCATGCGTCAACCCCGCAATGCGTACTCCTCCAGACCAGAAATGGATGCACCTAGACCCGGTATGATGAGTCGAGCGGCAACATTCGACGTCAGCGCCAACCAACCCCCCGGCATGGGCAGGATGATGCCGCCTCAACGGGAGAACTCTTGGCCGGAGGAACCCTCCATGATGGAGCGACCACCACAGATGGAAAGGTCACGCTATGGCACCCAAAGGACCGCCTCCGAACCCCGAGGTCCTTCTTCTCGACAGCAGATGCTCGGCCGCTCGGCCTCACAGAGGGCCCCCGCCCCACTGTTCCGGGAGACTACCCAATCTCGATACGATGATCCCACGGACACGGTGGAGGACGTCTATCGCATGTACTCCAGCCCCCGCAGGCGCCAGCGACGCCAGGACCAAGACCTTTACCTGAACGAAGAAGACGAATATATAGACGAAGAAGAAATGAGTGCGGAAGACATGAGCGGTTTCGAGCCCGTGCGGCGCGCGGTGTCGCGATCGGGGCGCGGGAGCAAACGGCCCGAAATGCGCAAGATCCGTGTCAAATGCCACTTTAACGACGATACGAGATATCTAATGATTGGCGCTGTGGTAGATTTTGGCGACCTGGAGAGCAAGATCCGGGAGAAATTTGGAATCAAAGATCAATTGAAGATCAAGATGCAAGATGATGGCGACATGATCACCATGGGTGATCAAGACGATCTCGAGATGTTGTTGTCGAGCGTGCGCAGTCAAGCCAGGAAAGAGAGGAATGAGATGGGCAAGATGGAGGTTTGGATCTCATGACCTTTGGGGCAAAGTTGGAATACTGCACACTACCAGACACATGAAACCCTCCTACATCTGTCGTTACAGCGTCGGAGTTGGACAAAGATCATCTCCCTCGCGGAATGGGAAATCACTTTGGACCGGGCGCCGTTGGGGACTGGGACATGCTTGTTTTCAGGGAATGTACCATGAATGTGTTCTTTCACTTCCCGGCTCTATTTCCACACAGACATTTTACATACACTGAGTATCGCATATATATCTCACGAATATATAGTCTGTGTTGCACACCATCCAAAATGGGGTTGAGGTTCCTAGTTCTTCGGCCCCGTCCTCAACCCTTGTGACGGGTGCCTCTCCTGAGAATCAACTTCAAGAGTGCTTGTTCTTATGGGAAAATAACGACAATGGCCCTGGATCGTTATGAAGGGATAATATCCGTTTAACAGCGCCCTCGACGCCGAATACATACCACTCACCCTCCCACACACACACACACACACACACATCTTCTCCCTCTCCACCACATCACTCGTTCGATACCATCCGATCCTATCCCGTCCCATTTCTCCCAGTCCATTGAGCACGCCAGTCCAGTCCAGTCCAGCACAGCACAGCACAGCAGAGCACAGTACAGTCCACGACAAGACTAGGCCGACTGACCGGAGCAGCCTGACGACCAAATCCAATCTTCTTCTGAGCATTTCCCTTCCCTGACCTTCGAGATTCCTCGCATGGATTGTATTGTAGATCCAAAATGATAATTGTCTTAGGTCATCGTCACTCTTACCAGAACAGGTTCCTTGCTCTCTTCCTTCCCCTTCCCCATCCCTACGCCCCTTTCGTACCCACCACCAACCTCCACGAAAACATCCCCCTCTCCTAAGCCCAGTTGAGCCCACTGATCAAGCCCGTCCTTTTCCTCTCCCTTTCCATTTTTTCTTTTCTTTCCTCTCTCCATTCAGCCAGAACCCACAACATCTCGCTTCTCCCGTTCTTCGTCCCTTTTTTTTCTCCCTCCCTTCCCCCCCCTCCTCTCTATCTCGCCACCACAACGCTCCCCATCCTCTCCCTGACCCACGCCTTACTCACCCCGACCACGGCGGGGAACTCGACCTCGAACAGGATGCGGATGCTCTCGGCGTCCTCGCCGTTGCGGGCCTGTTCGCGGACGAAGGCGTCATGCTGGGCGGTCCAGGTCGCGGGGCGTTTTGGCACCGTCGAGGGTTGGTGATGATGCGGTAGTTGGCGAGAAGGGGAATAAGAAAAGGACGTGGATGAGGGAGACGAAGTCGAAGATGGATACTTGTTATTGTTGCTGGTGGTGGTGGTGGTGGTGGTGCGGGCTGAGAAGGAGGTTGTTGTGGTGGTCGTGGGTGTTGTTCTGGAATCCTTATAGGAGGAAGATGAGGTCGTTGGGGAAGGCATCTTTGGATCAATGAATGAATGGATGGGATGGAATGCTGGAAGAAAAGGCCTTCCAAGGGTGAACTTGAGAGTGATTGGTTGGCTGGCTGGCTGGATGGATGGATGGATGGACAGACTGTTCGCCGTAGGGCTTTCTTTGGTCGAGGAGCGGTTTTAAAAATGCTTGGTAAAAAGGCCTGGACTGACTGTACCCAACTTCGTGTTTGTGCCGGGCTCAAACTTGCCGCCCACTCTCCCAAGCACCTTGGGAGCAAGGACTGGATTGGATGGATGGATGGATGGATGTTCCACGGCGCGCAGCAGCAGGAGCAGCAGCAGTAGCAGCAACTAGAAAGTGACAGGCAGATAGGAGAAACGTATGTTGCTGTTGTTCCAAGGGCCCCAATTCCGTCGAATGTTGGTTGGAAAGCGAAGCCAGTCCAAGCTTGACGCTGGCAAGAGGATATCGACCCCAGTGGTCAATCAGGGAATGAATGCTCTCTCTCTCATAGACACACAGAGAGAGACACAGAGGGAGGAGACACCACCGCAATGGAATGAAGAATAGAGAGGTGACGATGACGACTGTGATGATGTTGGTAATGGTCGATTTCGCATGGGTGAGGCAAGGAGGGGGAAGCACAACACGGAAGGGCAGGGCTTTTGTACTTCTTCAATATCTCAAAAACATCGGTCAGTCAGTCAGTCCCCCTCTGATCGCCCCAGGAGTGGTAGAAGACGTGGTGTTTGCGACCACGCTATATGTGACGGGGAAGGCGGAAGAAGGTACGAGACAAAGCAACTCTTGACAAAAAAAAATACCGGTGGACAGAAAGATGCCGCGCAACCATTCATTCTCGACGAGATGTCAAATCCGGATGCAAGGACGAGCTTCCGATCTTTTTGTTCTTCGTCGTCAACCCCTGAGGCTCTTTGCCGGCAGGCAGACGGGTCGAGCTCCAAATCGTCCCGGTCTAGACAAGGTGATTTTGATTTGTATCCGTCCGGAAGGCTTCCTTCCAACTTGACAAATACGAGGAACAGTACAGAACTCGCCAATCGTGGTATGAAAGGTACCGTGCTGCGCGGTTCCGATCTTGGGATCTTCCGCCATTGCAATTGTTGGTTGTTCACATCTTCACCTGGTTCCTGGTCGGTTTGAGAGCTGGGGTGGATCAGCTTCGCAGGTCTGCTGGTCGATTGATAAGAGTAAACATTTCCCAACGGACAGCATGAGAATCGGGCAAGGGAACAATATTTTCCACTTTTGGAAGTTCTCTTTCATTAGCCTCAGAATTTTCCTTTCCTGTGTTTCCAAATCGTTGGACACCCCGGATGCCATTCTCCGTTCCCCCGTCATGTAGGTTGCCGATGATCCCCTAGATTGCCCCCGATGTAATGCACTCGCAAACTGATCCAAGATTCCGCTCAAAACGCCGCTATACTGGAATGTCTTTTTGGCCTCGTTAGAAAACAATTTTGTCATCCGATTATGGGTCGTTAGATACTATAAATATATATGGCAAATTCTAGCCGTCAGATTGATCATGGGGAGCGCTCCATCTCAAAACACGCCGAAGCCCCTGGCGAACCATGTGAAGGACAAAATGGTGATGGCTGATGCTGTCAGGATCACGCCCAGCGCTTGCTTTTCATGGATGGAGAATGCACCATTGCAGGTTGCACACTTGAATTCGTTCAACGGAGTATATGGTTGTCTGCACCTTCTTAGCGGTTCAATGCCTTACCGAGTGAGGAGATAGACTTACCCTGTATACATCCCAAAGATATACTGCTCATAGGCCGCCAAAAATCCAGCACTGGGGATGTCGGTGATATCTTGTGACGAATCGTGGATGATCAGAGTATAGCTAGCAACTGGGAAGGGATTGGTGGCCGTGGCGAACATCTCTCCCGTGTCCCAGGTGATAGCACCCGTCTCCTGCACCGACATGTTGGAAGAGATTGTGTAGGTGGCTTGATTCAAAGCGCAGGACGCCAGCACGTCGATCGCGGACGGGGTCACCGACAGAGAGGTATAGTTCCACGCAAAGGTCACAAAATCCCCGACCTTGTAGTATTGAGGGCCATCAATCAGAGCGGGTGTGATGAGAGAGATACCGCCAGGTGGGAGGCGAGGGTCGATTGGAGTGGTTTTGGTGCTCTTTGTTGTGGTCCCGTTCCGAGATCCTGATGCCCCTGCCCCTGACCCCGATGCAGACGGAGCTGGAGTTATCGTTGACCCAGACTGAGTGCCTGATGAAGAGCCCGACGAGGATGCGGGCTGGCTCGCAGATGAACTGGAGGAGGCATTATCGTTATTGTCGTTGTTGTTCTGATTCTGGTTCTGGTTCTGGCGGGGGACAATCAGAACGTCGGCCTTGCCGTTGAGAAATTCCGGCCACGGCCAGGCCGATGAACAAGCTGCAAAGAAGAGGAGGAGAGAGGAGAGGATGGAGAAGAGGCCGGAGCCCTTCATTTCGGACGTCGAAGGAGGCGGATTCGTATGGCGTTCGAAACGCTTGCAGTCAATGGAGGAAGTGCAGTTCGTCCTTCTGGGAAAGACTTTGTTGCAAGCTGGGCTATAGTGCGAGGTATAGCGTAGAAAATGGAAAGGTAACGATTGAATGAAAACGATTGACGATAGCGAGAGTATGATGAGAAACGGACGACGATGTGTCTGTCGGAGGTGCAGAAAGGAGCGCAGGGCAACGAAAAAAGAGACAGGAGAGCGTTGTCTCACCCTGGACGACGGCATCCGGAACCCGCACAAACAGAAACACCCCAACAAGGCCTAGCAGCGGCCCAGACGCGACCACGCAGCCAACAGCAATTGGCACCTAGGGTCCCCTTCTACCGCCTAAGCCACTCTCCGCCCGGAGACGTCTTAACCAAGTCGGGTTTGGGCACCTTTGGTATTGTTTCTTAATTTGGCTCGTTCACATAATACTCGGTACACACACACAAATGTCCCAGCCACTTGGATCACGAGCCGCATGTCTGATATCACGTTACCGCCGCGTTCGACATATTCACGCTGGTCATCACTACACACCCACTGCCATGAGACCTCACATCTATGTCAGGACAACAAGAACATGAAGGTTTTGGATTTCCCCCGAGGCCAGTTGCTACTAAGCATAATACCCGCTGACTCGGACAGCAACCTCCCTGTACCTGGTATCTGCGGCAGAGGAGAGTTGTGAACCGAAATACCGCCAGCATGAACTCCTGGCACAAAGGCTAATCGAACATATGAGAGCCAGGCATTCGGAGTCAGAAGCTTCCAGAGATCTTGAGTACCACGGAAATGCTGCATCTGGGAGGAGGCTGCCCTGTCAGACAGTCGCTATCTCTCCCCAGCGACTGTATCTCGTACTTGTCATCATGCTCACGGTAATCCAGAGATCTTATCGAATGGCCACCTCCTTCCAGTCCATCAGGTTGTCTTCTGTCTCGGGATC
This sequence comes from Fonsecaea erecta, assembly GCF_001651985.1. Taxonomy (NCBI): domain Eukaryota; kingdom Fungi; phylum Ascomycota; class Eurotiomycetes; order Chaetothyriales; family Herpotrichiellaceae; genus Fonsecaea; species Fonsecaea erecta. Next base: position 554,649 of record NW_017387256.1, on the reverse strand, counting down.
TTGTCTGTATCTCGTCCGTTGCCACCCTTGACCCGGTCCCACTCGCTGCTCCCTTCCTCGCGCTCGGAGCGGACTCGATCGGTGGTGAGAGCTGGCCTGCTTCTGTGCCTCGATCACTGCGATACGGCGCTGTAAGATGTCCAAATCCATTTTCCACCTCACATCGGGGGCTCTTCGGTAGTTGTCGTGCGGCAGAAAGTCATTCCTGAGGTCAATTAGGGCCGACGCTGGTTGGGGCTTGATCGCTCCATCTGCTGTCCGTTTTCTCTGCGGTGGCATCTGTCTTGGGATATAGCATTCTGTCCGGTGCGATCGTCCAGCTTCACCCTGGCTGCCGATGGCACGCTGTCTGAGGAAATTGTCTGGTCTTAATGTGACCGTGGTTGGCATATTATCTGGGTGGTTTGTAATTTTGAGGTTACCAAACCTCCCTGTCAGAGTTTTCCGAGGCGATTGTCGCTTGTCCGCAGACTCGTTTGCATTCTCAACATCCATTGCGCCTTTTTCCCACTTCGAGAGGTGAATATCCTTCAGCCAATTTGATCCCCCTTCCGCGAGCCCATATCCAGACATTGGTCCCCGAGGATCTCTTTGACTGCGACCTTGGAAGGGGATTGATTATGGCAGTCGCCCCGGTAGAAGAAATTCTGAATCACTGGAACTGCTGGCACTTGTCATCGCCTGGATAAAGGGTTGCAGTGTCTACAGCATGGGAGAAGAAAGCGGCATCGGCGTTGAACGCGTCATCTCCGTAGTCGTGGAATCAGGGGTGGCGTCGAGGTCATTCACTAATATAAGTCACGTACCGGAACATTGCGCCTGGGGCCCTTCTCGGAGGGAAAGGAACGAGTTCACGGGGAAACCTACATATCAGTGCGGGCGGATACGTGACAAACTTGCTGGACGATGGTTTCTGCATTCAATCCCAATTTCTTTGATATTCATATGGCTATTGAGAGCCCACACTCGCAGGTACATTACCAGCCACGACCGAAACGCCTTAAAACCCCTCTCCAAACGGCAGAACTTCTCAGCAAAAGACTGTGGCCAACTGCAACCAAAACATCAATGTCGTAGTATTGTGCTGCGACTGATAGCAGCGACGGACTATTCCCACCAAAAATGATAGCGCTGTAAATCAAAGGGTGGCGCCTTAATGCACCACCGAGATCCTCGATGATAATTGGATGAAGCAGCCGGCATGCAAGGAGCCACTTGCGTATGTACGGCCTCGAAAGGATCACCGGCATACTCGATGGAGGGCCAAAAACCGAGGCTGCGGCTCGCCTTGTGTTGGGGGTTTCGCCTGCCGAATCACTGGCAGTTTCAGCATCTTGGTGTCGAGAAGCTTTCCGCACTTGTCGCACGGTCTGGTCATCATATCGTGGTACGAATAAATCATCTCCTGGATCGGACCGTTAGCAAAAGTCATACAGAGCGATGACGTTGGTGTCTGGGCATACAAGGAGGTCCCCAAGCCGGCGTGTCTCTTTCGACTCTCGAATGCTTTCAACGACGTCAGCACGCAGGTCGTATACACCAGCCGCTTCTGAACTAGACTTGTCAATGACGTTGTATGGTGCCCTGCCAGCAGTCTGACTTTTCTCGACTCGAAAGTCAAAACGGGAGACGCTGATGTCGACTGGCAAGAGTGATGCTTCATTCGACACGTGTATCGTGAACTCTGGATGCCTTGCGCGAAAGTCGTTCACGGCCTTTGCAACTTCGGCATCAGATGGGGTTTCAAAGTCGTGACTAGCGTCCCTGACCGTGATGGAGGTCTGCTCGTTTGCAGCAGCGTCCCGCAGGAGACTCGCATAGTCGAACGCCCATGCGTCTCCACCCTGGGGCAAGTCATTGGCGTGGACAGTCTGCCAGAGCTCGCGGACGTCGTCACTGTGCCAGTCCTTCTTGAATCTTTCGACGTCCCGACTCCCTGCCTGTGCGGCAGTCTGCAAATAGGCAGCGAGCTTCGCAGGCTCGTATTCACCAGGGTTGTCCAGAGCCACTCGGGCTGGGTTGATCAGCTTCTCGGGCAGTAAAGTCCGAAGGTCACCAATCTCCAAGACGGTCAGCAGCGGTTTTGACAGCGTGATTGGTTCGACAAGGAAAAATGTAAGAGACTGACTTGGGTGTACATGTTTTGCAATTTCGCGAGTTTCTCGATGATTTTGCGGTCTTCAGGGTCCACCGCAACTGACGGGGCTGGGGGCAACATGCCTGTGGACACTCCAAGGTGCGCAGCAACTGTTTCCAAAATAAAAGAAGGTGTTACATCGAGAGGATGATCGGTTTTTTGGTTTTCTTTTCAACAGCAAAAGGACACCTGATGAAAGCGAGTGAGCCACAGAGAGTAGTGACTTGAGGAGGTGGCCAAACGCAAACAGCGCCAAATCACATGTCGCAGTTGGCTACGGAGACGGTCATGTGATGCGAGCGTCGTTATTTATTCATAGATGAGTGCCAAGAGCTGCTCCATGCTAATCTATAAAAGGCTAGTACACAATCTTCAGTCTCAAGCAGCGCACAATCACAAACTGATATTGTCCCCCTTTTCCTCTAATAATAACGCCTTCACCTCCTCCGTCACCATCAACATCGTGCAAACACAATGCAGCGTGTACTCCCGCTATCCTGACAATGTCCTGGCACTAACTCCTTTTCCCTGTTGGCGTAAGCATAGAGAGAATGTCACAGCTCAACTTCCATCTATTGGTTGGTGAGTCGCACATCGCCGCTGTCTCCACGAATCGGGGTGCCCTAAAGTCTCCGCCCCGTTGGGTGAAGGCTAGAGGCTAGAGGTGAGCCAGTATCCCGTCTCGCCAGGATTCAGGTATACTCGCACCCAGGATTTGGAAGGAGGAGGGAGGCCCTCCATTGCCGTGCTCCCCGGTCGAACACCTGCATATCCACGTGGGATCTGTGTCCGATCACTGAGAGCCAGCTGTTGAGCCCGAAGCAAGTTTGCGCAACTTGAATTCCTCTCAACAAGTCCAGGTTTGGAAAGAAATGAGTTCTTCCTAATCCATACTCTCTATGCGAGCCGTGTCCGCAAATCTTCATGCTGTTGTTGGCAGTGTCCATCCTTGATTCACAGGTTTCTAGGTACTGTTGCTGTGTGGTGACGTCAAATATCCATGGTGTTAGGGCTTTTGGATGGCGCTCTTGAACGGTCTGTATCTCGGTCCTGCAGGGGCTCGTCCAAGGCAGATGGCGCAGTACCGGCTTCAGACCACATGCGTTGTTTGATGTTCGTAGTCACCTGAATCACCGCTAAGTCCTGCCTCATGCTCGGCGACATAAAAGAATGCAAAAGGGCACTGTATGGCAGAAAAGGGGCCAATAATATTCCCTTCTTGGATATTCGTACACAAGGGGCGTTGATCATGGATGCTCGTGGAGATGGCGACAGCCTAGCTTACGTCAGGTTCAATCATGTTGTGACATGGCGACGAGCATCATGAAAATCAGCCCAGAAGTTTAAAAACGTCGAGCATCGTGCTCCAGCTCGTTCAGACTCACTGCAATCAAGCACGGATAACTTGGACAGAGAGACAAAGATTCAGCCTGGATCGGAAGCGACCAGTCGCGCCATCTCCTCACCTTAGCGCCTCTTCTACTATACGATGCCACCCTGAAACGGGTATACGTCGAAGGATCGGCGGTCGCAGATTGTCGCAAGAAGCATCAATGTTCAGAGCTATCCTCAAACCGTCTAGGTTCGCGAGGGCCAAACAGAGTATGCGAGCAACGCTCGGACAACGAGCCTCGGACCCGAGCGTAGACTTTTGGAGATCTACACCGGGACCGTCTCCCTGAGATACCTGTTTGGGGTATTACTGTGAGTCTCAGAAAGTCGTTCGTCATAGCAGGAGACACTCGACCACACATAACCGGTCACATCTGTCCCCAGTTGTGATCACAGTGTGCATTGCTCGAACAAGGAAGTATATGCTTTATATGGCGGTTGTGGCTGGCCTGAACTAAAGGGGGGAATACCACCACAAGAAAGTCTTACCCCGGATCATAGATGCGATATACTGGAACTTGCCACCGGGAGCACCATCTGTCAGTCCAGGCAACACAAGAGTCGGGCTTGCTACCATCGAATACTACTCCGCCTCAGCTACTGTGCGGCAGAGCCCCTGTTGACATATCAGCCCGTGCTGATCACCCACGTTGACGGACCACGCAGCCCGTCGCTAAGCACCACAGTTGCAAATATGGTCCAGGGGCCCCACGACTGGTATAGGTCGCCAATCTGATTGGATTCGCGGGCGGGTGTCGATTTGCAATCTCTGGGGCACTATCACCGGGTCTCCGCTGACAAACTGTTGGCATTTAACTCTCGAGCCAGTGAGTCAGAAACCCACGTTGAGAGACCATCTGGCGAGAGCTGACCGGATGAAGGGTGTGGGCACGCCGACAAAGGACGATCACGGGCGGAGACAAAGGAACACGCACAGATGTCTCCGAGCTGCGCATCTGTACACGGCACGGCACAACTAAGTCCGAGTGACGCTCATACCCGTTCGGTCGGTCAAGGGAAAAATGACTCGTACTTTTTATTTCTCCAACTACTTGCTCAGCTCGTCGATCTGCCAGGCTTGGAAAGGGGGCTCGGGAACCCCAAGTTAGAACACTCCACGGGTAGCATGCAACCCTAGCCATGCCGGCGTACGACAAAACATGGGCAACAAAGGAATACCCGCCGGACGAACGTCGCAAAAAAGTAAACGAGCAGCAAAGCTCTGTAGTCGGGGTGCACAGCGGCCAATGCCCCCAGTCCAGACTGGCATGGCAATACAGGCCAGCCCAAAAGTGCCCGAGTCGACAGACAGCTAATAGGTACGGTTGGTACCTGGTCGCCTTCCCGGCCACGCCACTGTAACCTGTGGCCAGGGCGTTTCTTTGTTTGTTATTCCCGTATCTCTCCTGATCAACAACAACAACAAAGCAACGGTGAACGGGCCAAAACTGAACAAAAAGCGGCAGTAATCATTGGTGGTCTGTTTTGTGTCTGACCCTACCCAGTGGTTTTTCACCCTTTGGGTGCAGGTCCCCCCCAAGGCGGTCATCAAGTCTCACCTCCAAGAAAGCCCTTAGTGGCCACCCCTAAACCACCCAGGGGGGCGGTGACTTGACTTGGGAGGGGGGAACAGGGCAGCGAGCGAGGGGGTCCTTTTGGCACCGTGGCCTGGAGGAACGGGCAACAAAGACGAGAAAAAGAGGCACCAAAAGAGTCAGAGACTAGCAAACGAGGGGGCTCCACCGGGTGTCGCCCAGGTATTGGTATGCTTCAATACGGGTGTGCGGTGAGATGATCAGCAAAGCAGCTGGCGCCTCCGCCGGTATCAGCGTCTGCATGCGTAACGGCCTACCGGTACGAGTTCGTCGCGCCTCTCCACCCTTCGTTTCAATTTCCCTTTCGTCTTTTTCCGCCTTACACCCACTTGATGGGCTGGAGATCAGAGTGTGGCTCAATCCCTGGCCGCTTCGGCCGCTGGGACCCGCCTTTTCCCAAGCCTCTCAAGCATTATCTCCCATCATCCCATGCAACTACGACCGCGTCGACGATCTACCTCCCCCCCTCCCCTGGGTCCCTGGGTGCTGGGTCCTGGGATGGGGGATGCTGTCAGCAATGAGAGACCGGGGTCGATTCTAGCCCTACGAGGATTTGCCTTTTTGCCCTAAGCCCGTGATGGTCGAGCGAAAGGCAGCTTGTGCTCGGCCCTGCTTGGTCCTACTATTCATATGTGCATGTTCGCCCCATGGGTTTGGGAGGTTGAGCTTTCTATGTTTTGAAACTTGCCAGCAGCTCGAACGGCCCTGACAAACTCTATGACCCCATGGGAATGTGGCATCTCGCAGAAGAAGCTCACTCCCAAGATATATATGCAAACCGCCAGCACCATTACGAATACTCCTACTACGATCACCACCACCACTACCACTACCACCACCACTACTGCTGCTCCGACCGAACCAGCCGCCGCCCGGGTTCCCAAATTAACACCAAAAATCAGCAAGAGGAAGATAGTGCTTGCTGCACGCCATGGCCGTTGAGACCCAGGACGCCATCTTCTCCATGACCCCCCCGCCCAGCGAATTCGACGAATTCGACAAAAGCGCCTTGCTGACTTGCTCACCTTCCCTCCCCGGCCTCTGCTACCCTTCGCCGGCTCCTTCGAGTCGAGGGCATAATCCGTCCGTGTCATCAGAGTCTATATACATGCTTCCAGGCATGTCAATGTCCGACTCCCAAGGTCACGATCTACATCAGATATCTTTCGACGACACCTCGTCAGACTCTACCACCTCTTTCTTTCCTGTACCGCCTGTCGCCGACTTCAATACCTCTTCTACATCTGCTGCTGCTACTTCCTCGTCGTCACTCACACCCAACTCCTACACCATGTATGAACAGAACCAGTGGTTTCCGTACTCCAACTATCCCCAGCCCACCCCGCTGCTGCCTTACGACCCGACCTCGTCGACACACTTCCCTACCTTCAGTCACCATCACCACCACCCCCCTTCTGCACATGTAATTCCTCCTACACCTCAGGACATCCAACCTTCGTCACATTTCGACTTCAACCAAGTTCCCAGCTCACGGGGCATCCCGTCGACTCACCACCTGGCGGCCTCACCCGTCTTCTCACAAGTCTCCCACCCGAGTTCTCAAAGTCATCGGGGCAGCGTCTCATCCATGTCACGGTCGTGTAGCCCTATTTCGTCGCTGAGCAGAGGAGGCCACCACTCCGACTCACTTCGCCCAGCCCTCCGCTCCAACTCCACCTCGTCCAACACCTCTCTTCACGCCTATGGCATCCCGGTTACCGAACCACCAACGTCGGTCATGGTGACATCCCTGCACCCTTCGTCGCCATCCGGACTCAGTGGTGGCGTCGCTCAATCGTGGCGCTGTGCTTACCCCGGCTGCACGTCGCGTGCCACCTTCACTCGCGGCTGCGATCTCCGGAAACACTACAACCGACACAGTAAGCATCTCTTCTGCCGGGTCGATGGCTGCCCTCAGAGCGAGGCTGCCGCCGCGGCGCGCGCCAAGTCAGCCGACCAGCCGCTCACCGGCGGCTTTTCCAGCAAGAAGGACCGCGCCCGCCACGAGGCCAAGCACAACCCGGGCATCAAGTGCGAATGGCGCGGACCCGAAGGTGAGGAGTGCGGTCGGGTTTTCTCTCGCATGGACAACATGAAGGACCACGTCCGACGGATTCACAATAAAGGTCAACAACAACAACAGCACACTGGCAGCCCAAAGATCAAGTCGGAAATGAGAGGGCATTGATCTGTTGATCTGCGCTGAAAAACGGGCTGATGGTCCCCTGGGGATCTTCACCATGACCTCAGTGCGACGCTCAGGTCGCCAGGGCATGCAGTACCTACACTTGAGGCTATTGATTGTCGGCTGCAAAGAAACCACCACCACTGCTTGTCGTCTCTTTCTCCAGGAGAGAATTGGGCAGGAAGAGGCTCACCAAAACGGACGCAAGGAGGAAAAGAAGAGAGAGGGACGGGGAAAAAGGAGAAGGGCAAGAAAGGAAAAAACTTGCTGCCTCCGTGAATCGAGGGATCGGGAAAAATCCCCCCTCCTCCTGCTGCTGCAGATGCTGCTGCTACTACTACTAAATGGATCATTGATGTTTTCTCCTCAGAGAACCTGAAATTTTTCTTCGCATTCCTCGGTCTGTCTCTCTCGAAAAAGGTCTTGACGAGTCTTTTTTTCTTCTCTCATTTTCTCATGTCCTCCATTTTGAAAGAACCTCTTGTTTGTTTTTCTCCTGGGAATCTACACCGGCAGTGAAAAGGACAAGGAGGAGGAGGAGAAGCGCTCGCTTCGTCGTTATTACGTTGGCCTACTATACGGGGCTCTGGTGCTCGATTTACGTGTGTGTATAACCTTCCTTGGTTCGGGTTGAAATTTGAAATGACGGGCTGGGATGGGAGGCAAAAGGAAGTTGGTTGAATGGAAACTATTCTTTCTTTGGGCTGGACAAGGCCTCACTGAGTGTCTCATATAATGCGTTATGGTTTTGTGGCCTTTCCTTTCAAAGAAAAAAAAAAGAAAGAAAGAAATGGGTTCGCTCGATACGTGCTTTCTTTTTCAATTTCTCGCTCTTTCGTGCAGAGGAAGAGTGTATCTCTGCAAAGCCGTCTGTCTGTCTGTCGATCCCTCCCTCTCCCCCTATCTCTTGTTCTTTCTTTCCTCCTTTCCTGTCTCTTGGTGCAAGGCTCCCTCATCCTTCTATCGGTTCCCTCACGTCTTTGTTTGCTGCCAATGAAACCGTGACAGAAGGAATGGACGGAGAAAGGCATGCCACATACATGCATAGAGTAGATCAACACGAAGGAATATGAGGCAACAAGGAATGAATGAATGCATGCATGAAGGAAGGTATCATCCATCAACGAATCGAATCCGAGATCCGAGGATCCTTCGTGCTCCCTGCCCCATGGTCCCCCCCCCAGCTGCGACCACACCCAAAAAAAATTAAAAGGAAAAGGTGTACGTAGTGACGGGAAACAGAAGAAAGATGCGAGAAGCTTTCCAGAGAGACTCTGCTGGTAGGGTTATGCATAGACTGCATGAGATACAAAGAGAGACAGACAGACAGGCTGCGTTTGCTGCCTGCCTGCATTACGCATTACGCATTACACATTACACCATTACATATCATCACAAATGGCCAATTTCACAGCCTCCTGCATCCATCCTCCATCCTCCCTCCGGAATCCCACACACGTTGCATGGTTGCATATTGCGTGTTGTATCTCGAATCTTGTATCACACATCTCAGATGGGCTGCATTCGCCTGCACCTACACCTACAGTGGCACTGACACTTGCACGTGCACGTGGCGGGCCAGCTGGTCGCATCAGTAATAAATGACTCGAAGACAGTAGCATGACTTTTGTCCGTCGATGGTGTGTGGCGACATTGGCATAATCCAATACTTCATAACTCAGGTGCATGAGAGAGATACCTACAAACAAACCATGCATACCATGACCTTGGAGAGATCCTAACACGCGCATTTCCATCGATCCATCCATTCACCTTTCCATCTCCCCCTCTGTGCCTCGACGCTCTCATCACTCTCGTACTCGTGTCCAGACACATACGCTCCCACAGACCACCTTCCCACCTCGATCGAACCCCTTCCAAACGCCGGCATGTATCTAGAACAGGGACTAGACTAATAGAGGAGATGAGATGACCAGACCCGCCGCCACAGCAACGTCCGAGTTCGGTACATACGACTCATTACCAAACTGAATACCACAGCCAAGTCCGAATGCTCACGCCTGCAGACCCAGCAAAGCCTCAGCCTCATATCATTGATTGAATGGGGCAAGATGCCCAGGGCTTGTTGGTCGGCTTTTACCTCATCCTGAATGGGGCTCCATTGAGTCCTTAGTCTCTGCTTACCTTCTTGTTTTTTTGGGTTTTGACCGATCGACTGGCACCCAACCGGCTTGGCTTGGTTGCTTACATACATGCTCACTTGGTTCTAGTACGCGGTGACAGTTGTTGGTTGTACCTACAAGCCCACCTACCTACCAAGAGGGGGGTTTTGTGTGTGTACCTGCGTATTTCCTTACCAATCCTATAACCCTGAACCTGACCTGACACCAGCAACGCCCCAAAACCACGGCCCACACCGGAATATGCTTTTTCTCCTCCCCTCCGCTCTTCCTCACTCTCTTCTCTCTGGACGCGTGGTGATGGTGCGGGAGATGCGTGCGAATTGGGGGCCAGAGATCGGTCGGACGGTCGGCCGGCCGGGCGAGCGCACGGATGGGTAAGCAGACACGATGCGATCGACATGTTGATTATTTGGATATAGAAACTATACGTACGTATAAACAGATGGGTCCCTTGGGAGGACGGATTAGTGAATAGATGTCTGTGGCTCGAGTCTTGAGCATACGAGGCAATGCGCAATGGGCTATGACAATGGCAATCCAAACAAGCGAGAGACATCTTTCGGACCCGCTGGGCAGAAAATGATGATGGATCATCTGATAATCGCAAACAGGGTCGGGCCATCAACGATGTTCGATCACGGTCGTCCTGCTTCCTTTCCCCTTTCACTTTACAACGAAGGGACTCCACGAGTTCCGATATCGTATTCCCAAACCGACATTTGAACGACGGAGACCGATCAAATCAGGAAGGGGGTAAGTTAGGATAAGATACGATTGGAGGACCGGATTGGACGAGAGTGACAGGGACACTGAGTGCTAGACAGACAGAACAACTCCTGCGCCAAAACCCATCCCCCATGCCCATTCCCATTCCACACCCAAACACGTTGCACCTGCTCTCCTGGGCATAGGAGCATGGCAGTGGCAGTGTTCAATGTCCAGAGGCGGCGACACCGGCGCTGCTGGCTTCTGGTAGGCCATTGCTCACTGCCCATTATTACTCATTGTGCTTATTGTGCTTAACTAGCGCATTTGTTCATTTTAGCCGGGGCCCTTTCTAGCTGCTAACACGACGACGACACGGATACGGGCATGAGATAATAATTACGACCTCGCGAGTTCCATACCAGATCTGGTAGGGCAGGCACAGCAGGTACCTACGTACGAAGTAGTCGTCATAGCCCGGTAGTGGGACCTTGCTTGCATCGCGCTCCGTCTGTCCATCTCTTCCCCCTGCATGAGACGAGACGAGACGGCAGGGGGAACAGTGGCTACAATATTTTAACGTAAGGTACATACATCGGAGAAACAATCAATCAGGAGGTCGGAAAGAGGGAATAGAAGAGGAGAAAAAGAAAGAGGAAGAAGCGGCAGACAGGGGGTTGGGAGGTTGGGGTGGCCATGGACGTGGGTTTTCGTCGTCGACTTCCTCCTGTTCTAGAACCATAAAACGAATAACAGACGGACACGAGCAGCAGGGGAGAAAGGAAGGAAGGAAGGAATGGGCGGGGTCCAGGGCCTAGGAACTGGGGATGGGTGCCTGTTATCGCGTGGGCTGGACAGACAGACATAGAACGTACAGATATAGCACATAGCACATGATAGTAAGTAACAGTGTCCGTCTGTCTGACACGAGGAGACGAGACGAGACGAGACAAGTGATGCCTCCCCCAATAACAATCGCCGCATGGGATGTAACAAAATACAGTATCAGTGGTGAGGAGGAGACAGGCAACGCAAAGCAGAGCAAAGCAAAGCAAAGCGCTTCCGGTCCGCAAGCAAGCATAGCCTCGGACCATGCGTTGCTGCTTTACATGTATATGTAGCTTGCGTACAGCTTGCAGCAGCGGCAGTCAGCATCATCATCATCATCATGATCTAGTTCCCAGGACAAGCCACCGCGCAACTTCCCAAAAAAGATTACGGGGCGCATGAGCCGGGGGGAGGGGGCTATTACTCTCCCTCGATCGCATGCTTTTGTGCTGTTCTGTACTGTGATAACTATACTCCTTATGTACTGACTGGACATATGTCGCTCGCTGTCTGTTAAAAAGCAACATGCTCGTTCCCAGCCAAGCAAGCAAGCAAGTAAACGAAGGAAGGAAGGAAGGAAGGAAAGAACTTTTGTTCGAAGGGATGACCACATGCAGATGGCGTCCACACACACACACACACACACCCACACGCACGCACGCACGCACGCACGCGCACACACATATTCACACACACGCGCGCGCGTACACACACACCGGTTACTATTAGAGATACAGACACACCACCACCCAACCTTTGGGGGTCTTTTGATGCGCTCAATTGGTGCTTTTCATTGGAGTCTTGCCTTCAGCCCTGCTGCAAGGCACGAGTAGCAGGACCCCCCTGTCGGACAGAAGTGATGATAACCCTGACTGAGTACTGTATGTGTAGTAATAGTGGCTTTTCTTGGGCGAGACGGGACAGAAGGACACAAGCAGCAGAGCAGAGAGGTAGATGTCTTGTTCAGCTGCAGGCAGGGCTCCACATGTTTGGTTAGCGAGCTACAAGGTAACAGGGTAGCTCCATGGGTATCCTGGAAATTTGAAACAAAAGTCCCATGCTTCGTGTCCAGAGATTGGAACAAAAGTCTCAAACCGAGAGACCCTCATCCGCCTGCCAGCCTGGCAATGTGTATTGGGCAATATGCTGCGCCATTGAACGATTCCGTACCATACTCGTCCTTACGTCCACCCCCAACGAATGGGTTGAAACGGGCCCGGCCTAGCTGGGCACGCGTTGGCGAGGATGGGGGCCAAGTTCCATCGGAAGGCGGAAGCTTTCATAAGCAGGGAGTTGCGGTAGACCGTACACATCTAGCCCGATGAGACGTAGACTGCGAGCAGCGGTGGGCCAACCCACACACCTCCACACCAGGACCAGGGTCAGGGTTGAAACGGCTCGAAGGCTAACCCTCTGTCTGGGTACGCCGAGATCCACTCCAACGCGGCACGAATGATAGGTCCCTGTCTCGGGAGAACCTCAACCGCGGTGACGACGCCTGGCTCTTGACCGTAACTTGACGAAAGCTGCGAATACGATCGACCCGACCAGCACATTGCAGGAAGCCCCTCATTGGCAACTGGGACGGGGAGTTTCTGTACACGGTTGTGCAACGTCTGCACTACTGCGTCTGTAGGCAACACCCCCTCCTCTCCAGTGCTACTACTCCTAGGCATTCATCCGTCAGCCCTGTGCGGAGGCTCTTGAAAGAGGGCATAGTTCCCAGTCTTGAGCCGGTTGGGTTCCTGACTAAGCCAGTCAGCACGATCGTCCACCGCCATGTTTGGCGGAGATAGACGTTCTGGGGTCCTTCTTCCGAGCGATTCGTCTGACCACACAAGAAAATAAATACCAGGACGACGAATAAATGCCAGGGCCGGCGGAATTCATTCCTCATCGAGCTCCAGACGCCCCCCTAACCGCGTGCAACCGGTGTGCCAGGTTTGACGCAAGCTGCCTGCAACCGACGACGACTCTCCACGCAATCATTGTCTGACAAACGCTTGAACGACGGTGACGGCGTGAGATACCAGAGATGGATAAGGCGGGGATAAGGGGGTGACGTTACATCGCTATCGCCATCTGCCATCATGGGGAGCTTGGGCATCCAAAAGGACAAAACTCGACTGGACATGTCCTTGTGCCCTAGCAGCTTGGCCACGAGGCACCATGAGTAGCAGCTGCCCAGTCCAATTCGGTCGAATTCGGTCCCGGTCAGGACGAGTTTGTTGTTTCCCACAGTCGGCGTTGCTCGTCAGAACCTTCGACAAATCATCGGGCTGATCGTTTTCTGACCAGGGGCCCTCTCTGAGGTGAGGAGGAGAGCTTGTGGCGGAAGGGAAATTTCTGCTCTGGAACTCAAACTCTCAGTAACAGCAACACATCCAACATGGTATTTTCCCCTTCGTGCCCACCACCGCCATGGTGACCAAGTAGCTACTAGCTACAGAGCTAGCCAGTCAGCTAGCGTAGATGGGCTTTTGCAAACACCCAAATCAAAATAAAAAAAATTGGATCGTAAGCTTCCCGGGCCCAGTTTCATCACGGCGCCACAGTTTGCATACCAGCCGTTTTGGGTACCGGCCTCGTCGTCCATGATTTGACCGCAGATTAGCGCTGGGTGCTGTGGGCTGTCGGCTCGGAGAAAGAGATGAAGGCTTCCGGCCCCCAACGGTCTCGGTCGTAAATGCTTGTCCACCCAGAGGTTGAGCCCGCATGGTGGCGTGGTCAGGTCTCCAGAGCCTATCTCACGGAGAAGACTGCGCTAGCAGCAACTCGAATACGAAAGCGCGGCAAGATTTGCTGAGACCGATGCCGAGCTGGAGCCGGACGATGGGCTCCCCTGGCATACGGCGTAGCGTATGTACCGCATACTCATAACCTCTTTGCCTGGTAGGGTCGACTCTAACGTCTGCCCACCTCAAGCTCCCATGAAGTGGCTCAGTCTGCTTGAGGATCCGACCGAGTCATGACATAAAAGTGGCCAGAGACCGACGACAGAATCTCACACATCAGAGTGTACATACGCGCTCAGCGGACTGGAGAGAGGACACTGCGAGCGGACACACTGCGCTCGCCGTCGCAAGGCTAAGCAGCCCAGCCCTATGGAGAATTGATGGATTCATGCCTTCGAGTGCGAAGTCATCCCCGAGGAGGCTCTGGAACCCCTTCGACGCTGATGCTGTTGTTGATTTGTGTGATTAGATGAGTCCAGCCACTGCAAGAATGGTGATCAATTCGCCGGTTCAGCTGGAATTTACCGACGGTGTGGTGCTTTTCTAGTCAGGGGAACGCCAGCTTGCCGGTGAGCACTATTACCTGCGTGTCCGGAATACGGAGTAGGAGAAACTCCTCCTCCACCTCTCCTCTCCTCCTCTCCTGATGACACTGCCGACGGTGGGTGTGGCTAGGGAAGGCAACCTGCTCGTCGCCAGTTATGAATAATAGAAAATGATGAACGGGAAGATTCCATGGCCCTTTTCGCTCGCTCGCATGTTTCGCTTGCTTATGTTACCGAGTTGGTGGGGAGTGGGTGCGTGGGTGCGTGTGTGCGAGACTTTAACAGGCTACCGAGACCACGGCGACGGGGACGGGGACAAGGGAGAGCCGTGGCCGAACACGCTGACGACGATGAATTGGGACAACGTCGACGGCCTGGTATTCGCTGGGAATCCATCCAGGCGCCATCGGGGGCCCGACGGCTATTCTTTTTTTTTTTTGTTTCGTCTCTCCCTCTCTCTTTCTTTCCCTCCACCTTCTCCTTTCGAGATGCCTGCCTGAGCCTGACATAGGCTTATGCTTTTCCCAGCACGCGGCTCTTCCTTCGGCTGCATCAATCATCCTCGCTTACCGCATGCAGGTTCCTGTTTTTATCGTTCCCTGCAACGCGAGATCCCGACCGAGTTCGAGTGAGCAGGGGGCGTAAAGCCCGGTGGGTTGTGGGGCCCGACTCGCTGGCTGGAACAAGAAGAGCGAAGGAGAGAGGAAAGGGAGACAACCGTGTCAGCAGTAATACAAAGAATGGATCTTTTTGGGTTGCGGCTTTTCTGGCTTGTGAAAAATACCCCGGACGGCTAAGTAATCAGGGAGGAAGATGCAAACTCTCGGTCACACAGCATTACTTGAGATGGAAGAGGGCAAGACGACAAAGGAAAGGCGCTCGAGTCATCCTGGAACGAGGAAAATCCTCGTCATCTTTTTGCGGCCGCTGGTGGTTGTTCACGGTGTTTGATGTTTACGATGATCAAGGAAGGCAAGCTGTACAATTTTCCCACCCTTGTTCAATATCGACCACCATGGCATCTATGGGACCTGCCTCTCCAGGGCACGAATCTGACCATCCGTCTCTCCCTCCCTCTCTCTCTCTCTATAGCTTCGCCTTCTTCCCTGCTGAGTTCTCTTGCAGCTTCTTCACCAAGCTGTAAGCCCACTCTCCGTACAGGGGCATCTGCGCCCCATAGTTTTTCGCAGTCATGCCGCTGGCCTGCCGGCGGGCGTACCTGGCTGCGATACCCTGCATGATGATAGCCCCTCGGAATCCTCCAAAGGCAGTGCCCCAAGCCAGCTCGTTGGCGGGGTCATATCCTGACGCCTCTGCGTACCATCGCACCACCTGATCTAACGTGGGAAGTCCTGGAGTCACCCCATCCTTGAAGGCTTCGGTCTCGCCCTCCTGGGCGTGCGCCGTTCCTAGATTTCGCCCGACCCAGCTCCACGGCGCCGTCAGATTGACGAGATCCGACAGCGGGTGACCAATGGTGGCCATCTCCCAGTCCAGGATGCCAATGACTCGAGGCTCGGTCTTGTGGAACACCAGATTGTCAATCTTGTAGTCGCCGTGGATCAGCGTGACGCGGTCTTTGGGCTGGGTCGACTTTTGCTTGAAGAACGCCACCATGTCGTCGAAATGTGGTATGTCCCCCACCGGCTTCTTGGTGTCGACGTCCACCGATTCCGCCTGCACCTTGGACAGTGTCCCGAATGTCTTCAGTTGGCGGTCGTAGAAGTTCCCGTGGCGGCCAAAGTCGGAGAGTCCAACCTTCTTGAAATCGACCCGATGAAACTTTGCAAGTGTCCGAATGGCATCGTGCCACCTACACAGAATATTAGCAATGACCGACATCTCCCAGGTATCTGTCTGGCATCCACTTACATTTCTCTTCGTTCTTCAGGACTGAACCCCGGGAAGTGCGGCTCCGTCACCATGCGGCCGTCCAAGAACTCCATGATGTAAAACGCTGTCCCGATGACATTGTCGTCTTGACACAGACAGTATACTTTGGGCACGGGCACGTCCGTTTGACCCAGGGCGTTGATGATCTTGTACTCTCGGTCGACCTGGTGGGCGGTTTTGGAGAGCAATTGACCGGGCGGCCGCTTGCGCATGACATATTTGGTGCCCTTCGAGTCGGTGATCTGGTATGTAGGGTTCGATTGACCAAAGCCGAACTTCGCATAGGGTGTTAACACCGACACACACACAGAGAGAGAGAAAGAGGAGGGGGGACCCCTCGGGGGGGACGTACCTGCTTCAGCTCGAGCGGCGTCTTGATCTCAGGGACATTGCTGTCGATGTAGCGCTCCAGAGAGGCCAGGTCGATCGGCTGCCGTACTGGCCCTGCCATGGCGGTCGTCTGTCTAGCTGCTGTGGTTGTCACAAGGGGACCGACAGACAAGAGGTACACCAGAGCTCATATCTCAGACCATCACACACCCGCAGGAAAGTCGGCGGGTTTTGCTCAATGTCGTGCGTCGTGCGCAGTCCCGGCCGAGGCGATTGTTAACCTCGGTTTCTTTGGGGAGAAGCCGCCGGATTTGGCCTATCCATTGGGGGGTGTTTGTAGTCTGACGTAGCGGAATTACTACGGCGGCGCAGCGAGCCAGTTTTTCCGAAGCGCAAAACGCGCCCGTTCACGCGTCGAGGGGCTTCACCGCCCCTAAATTGTCTGCGATACATGATATTAATTGAACCTCATCGAACAATCTCTCAATAGTCAAACAATGACCAGGACATCAACTCCTCCTCCTCCTCCACCCACCGAAACCAACAACCCAGACCACTTGCCTCCTTCCCTGCCCAACTCTCCGCTCCCCAAACGTCTCAAGTCTGACACTACGTCCACGATGTCTTCAACAACCGCAAACGGCACCACCGCCGTGCCCAAGCTCTCGTCCACGTCCCAGCCGCCCCTCCTGATCAAGAAGCTGTCCGCCGACGCTTCCACTCCGACACGCGGCTCGGCCTTTGCCGCCGGATACGACCTTTACGCCGCGAAACCCACGACGATCCCGGCGCGGGGCAAGGCGCTCGTCTCGACGGACCTCTCGATCGCCACGCCCGAGGGCACGTACGGCCGCATCGCGCCGCGCTCGGGCCTGGCCGCGAAGCACTTCATCGACACGGGCGCGGGCGTCATCGACGCCGACTACCGCGGCGAGGTCAAGGTGCTGCTGTTCAACCACGGCGAGGCCGACTTCCCTGTCAACAAGGGCGACCGCATCGCTCAGCTGGTCTTGGAGCGCATATACACGCCGGAAATCGTCGAGGTCGAGGATCTCGAGGAGAGCGTGCGCGGCGCAGGCGGCTTTGGAAGTACCGGCTGAGCTTGTTCCCACGGGCTGGCTCAACCTCTTGTTTGATAGCGCGGGAATGGGTTGATTAATCACTTCTGGGGGACCATGGCACAGGCAAGGCAAGGCAAGGCAAGGCAAGGCAAGGCAAGGCAATAGAGCAGACGAAAAAAGGGGTTCACGTGGTGTTATGTGCAATCGGTAGCTATCTGCCTGATGGATGCAAGGAAAAAGGGATAGACCCGGTGGCAGACACACAATGGCCAACGTCCGGGCAGCAGCAACACGACGATCGTCTCTAGATGTATCAGATCTCTCTCCCCCTCCCTCTCTCTTCCCTTTTCTGCGTTTCAGGCCGGTTTGTCCATTCACTTACACCTGCAACGCCTGGGCCTTGTACCGGCCTTCCGGACGGATCAGATCCTGTGCGTTCCTCACCACCCGCACCTCGGCCGCCTTGTTCTCGGCCAGAAACTTCCTCTTGCTCTCGCTCACGGTCTCGCCCTCGCCCTCGACGCCGCCCACGCTGGCGCCGGGACTTCTCCCGAACTTGCTCATCTCCTCGTCCCGCGCCACCATCGTCTTCTCCAGGATCATGTGCATGCTGTCCAGCACCTTCTCCGTAGCCTTGGCGAGCGGGAGGTCGACCGGCGGTACGTCGTCGTTGGGCATCCACGAAGGTCGGTCCAGCAGGTTCATCTCCGCGCAGGCCTCGCGCAACCTCGCCACCATCAGCGCCGCGAACATGTCCCCTGTCCCGCTGAAGTAGCAATCCAGCACGGGCACCTCGACCTTGAAGAGCCTTGCACTGCCGTCTTGCCTCCTCGTGCTGCCCACGACGGCCAGCGACGCATCTCCCTCGGTACCCTCGGTACCCTCGGCATTCCCTCCGTCAGGGACCCTCACGCTCGTCACCACCACGTGCCGCGTGCCGTACACAGCATGCAGCGTCCTCACCGCGTTGGCCACCCCGCTCAAGCTCGAAATGGACGCCCCGCTGAGAAGTTCCGCCTCGAACTGGTTCGGCAGGATCAGGTCCGCTTCTTTGATGAGCTGCTTGTACGCCGGGACGATATCCTCGCTGACGTACAAATGGCCCTGGTCGCCCATCACCGGGTCCAGAACCCAGAAAAATCCCCCGGGATGAACGGCCGAGCGGTACCGGAGGTCGCGGGCGATGGTGCCAATGGTGTCGACAACTTCGGCCGAGGGCGAATAGCCCGACAGCAGGACGTCAAAGTCCGTCAGGTAAGATTGGCGAAGACCATCGTACAACTCGCGAATCTCGGCGGCGGGCGTCCTCCGGCCCTTGAACTGACGATAACCTGTGTGGTTGCCTTCGAAGGGGCAGGAAAAAAAGATTCTGGTCAGGCCACGGGTCATATCACAAGGGAGCGAATAGAGAGGGGTGTGCATAATATCATATTTCGGACGGGTGAGGCGGGTGTTGTTTCGCATAGCTAGGATAATCTATTGCAGGTGTAGAGGCGCGGACAGGAGCAACAGGAGCGAACGGAACATGAACTCACTGAAATGCACGGTATTGATGGCTCCGACGTCACATCCAAGCACTTGCAGCACAAAGGTGGCCATCGTGTTACCGACATACCTGAATAGAACGGACAACCGAGAAACCGTCAGTCGCCAGCTTCCACTAGAGCATCACCCTCTTCATCCTCGTGGTCTGGTCACCATCCCGGCGGCCGTGATCATGACTCCGACACCCGAGGTGGTCCCTTCACAGTAAAGAAAGAAGGAAGAGAGGGCCGGAAACAGAGAAGAAGTTCTTCGCACCGACTCCAGACTCACCCATAGACGACCTTGGCGGGATTGTCGAGTCAGCTCAATGCACCCCATCAAGTCCGAATTCTGGGAAGAACCTAGCTAGCCAGGCAGATATATCTCTTCAAGAAAGATTCCCAATGCGGAAGAAAGGCGAGGATAAAATCTCAAGGCAGCGGTTCACATACATGGCTGGCGATCGCCAGAACTTTTGTTTCTGGCATCGACATTTCCCGGGACGTCATTGTTGCATCTTACTCGCGTGAGGCGTGAGGCTGTCGCGGTAGTAGGGTGTGAGTACCTGGGGAAGAGTGTTTCGAAGAAGACCGTCAATCAACGGGACGGACGGACGGGACGACCTGTAGTTCGGGTGAGGACGGCGCCAGAGCGCAGAAAGAGAGAGGGAGAGAGAACACGAGGGAGGAAGTCTTGTTGTTCCCGTGGAGTCTATTGGGTAAGTCGAAATGGTGAAACCACTGGT
The DNA here is from genome assembly GCF_001651985.1 of Fonsecaea erecta. Lineage (NCBI taxonomy): Eukaryota > Fungi > Ascomycota > Eurotiomycetes > Chaetothyriales > Herpotrichiellaceae > Fonsecaea > Fonsecaea erecta. The sequence goes on along the minus strand of NW_017387256.1, from coordinate 534,830 downwards.
TAGTGTACAAAGAGACCACGAGGCATAGGTAGTTGTTGTCGTCGTCGAGGACGTAGGTATGTATGTATGTATGTGTATTATTATGAGAAGGTGAAGGAAATATGACGACACACACACACGTCCTCCAATCCAATGGATGAGACCCCGATAAGGACAAGGGACCTGATAAGAAAATGAGTTAACTAGTAATACTAACACAATATGACTGTACCTGGCGACGACACAATTACCCATCAATAACTCGGTCGGTACTCAAGTACATGATCAGTTCAGAGAGGAAAAAGACCTACTTCGTCTTCCAACTGCCCTTCATCGTCCCGTTGGCTGGAGCAATTGGTTGCATTTCCATAGAGCGATCGCAGTACTCCGTACATAACTTGTCGATGTTGTATGGGCCTGTAGAACATCAAAAAAGCCACCAGCCCAGTGACCAGGTATTATTATCCTTGGGGGACTTTGTTGCACATTGCTCAAAGCCGAAATACACCCCGGGCCACGGAAAGATAGATTACGAGTCGATGATCTGACCAGGATGTCAGGAAGCTTTGGGGATGGGCCAGAGCCATAGTTCCTTCGGTGTCTGAGTGGGAGACGATGCCCTTTTCCAAAGACCGTAGGGCCAGACGCCGGTCTAAAACCCACGAAAAAGTGATCACACGAGAAGACGAGTTTTGATGAGAATTGGGAGGATTCCCCAAAGTTGTGCGTGTTGTGTTTTGTATGCAAGTGGGAGGCGGGCCAACTCATCATGCATCCTGCTCGTACCTAAATAAGACTCGAAACACCAGCCAGCCGGGCATTGTGTCGTTGATCATGTGTGGGAATCCGCAACAGCCACCCCTACCACCTCGCATCGCCGCCACCGCTGCCGCCATTGACCGCATCACGTCATCGTAAATCTGTGGGCTCCATACAAAAGCATTTGCCGTCGTCGGTCGGTCGTCCGAAGCCATCATACCTCGTTCACTCATCATCACCAATCTGTCATCGCACGAGTCAATATACCGGGGGCCTGTCGCGTACGGGATTCGTGCCGGAAGAGAACGTACCTTGGGCGCGAGATAGAACCGCAAATAGCTACTCCCGGACAGGGTGTATTCCACCAAAAGTGGTACCTCCTGCGAGAGGCAGAGTTTGACCTTTGTCGAGAGACTGCTTGCTTTGCAGAAGTTGACCAGGTATTTGAGCGAAAATGTCAGCGAGACGGGTTCACTCAGCGCGATCTTGACTTCTTGATCCGGCTTGTCCACCGAGGAGTTCTGGCGGATGGTGACGCTGCCGCTGCCGATGTCGCCTTGACACGAGAAGCGGACGCCATCCTTGCTGGCTTCGATCGATACTGCAGCAACGTCAGCCTGGGATTGGCTTTTCTCTTCTCATGATCCCAACGTACCTGACTCTGACATGGCAATCAGATCGCGGCAAATGCGCTGGAATTCAGCACTCGGCATCTCGATCGTCGCTGAGTACTCTGTGTCGGGGATTCCCAGATGCTCTTGGTCAATGTCCATCAGCTTGATATCGTATTCGCTGATACGGTCCGTGTCGCTGCTCTCGAACACGAGATTCACAACGTCCGGCGAGTCTTCAGCCTTGATGGTGAGGATGTCTTCGTTCTGGGCGGCACGGATGACTTTCGTCAAGGAGTTGAGGTTGATACCGAGGGCGATGTTGCGGTCGCATCGGTAGGGGGAGAACATCTCTGCTTTGAGCATCATGGAGACGAGGGCGACGTGGGAGTTGTCCATGGCCTGGAGGGCGATGCCGGAGTCATTGCAGTCAAAGTTGCAGTCTTGGACGAGGTCTTTGATAGCATCCACGACCTGTGCAGCCTTTTAGAAACCGGTCTTGAAGTAGAGATCGGGGGGAGGAGCAGTACCTTCTTTAGCATCGCTGCCTGTTCAAGACGTGCTTCCAACACTGCGACCGCCATTAGCCCATGTTCTCTCTTTGCAAGCCAGTCATATTCCTGGTTCTCACTCTTTGCAATTGTTTTTATCCTTTACCCTTCTCGTGGGAAATAGAGTCTTTCAGATATCTAGAATGTGGAATGTTGGGCAGGAAGGCAGAAGGACACAGACGATAACATGGCCGCAATGGACGGGGTGGTCAATCTGAATTTCGATATTGGCAAAGACACGGGTCGCGCAGCGCGTTTGACGCTAACCTCCTTGGGAAATCCACTTTACGCAGGGCTCTTGGCGCTACAGGCACGTGATATCCCGCCCTGCCGAAGTAACCCCCTTTGGGATCACGCACCGAATGCTTCTCTCACTATTTTTTAATTCTCTTTTTTTTTCAAACCCCGAAGGAAAAGCCGTAGCCGCCGAGCTTGTGTCCTACTGCTCACTGTACTGCGTCATCGTGAGCACTCGACGGCAGGTGAGAGGCATTTTGATTGTCGCCCTGATTATCGAGTGCTGCGGGTCCCTCCCCTCGAGAAGAAGGGAAACCAGTCTTCCTCTCTACATTCTGTGACCGAGTCCAACCCTGTGCAGACAAGATGCGCATGACGCTTCGGATGCAGATCGCTTGTGGGCATTGAAAATCGGTGAAAATCTCAACTGGGGCTCGTCTATGACGTCCGAAGCTCTCACAGACAGCCACTGACATTAGGACCCATCCGGTCTTCTCATCCTCATTACACATCCGACCAAGTCCTCCACATTACCTGTCACGTGGTGGTGACGCCCTGCTATCCATACAAAGGTAAGAAAGGCAGCAAAGCCGGCCCCGTGCCAGGCTCAGCCTCGTGAGCTAAGACCGAACTTAGACCTCGCAAGTTTGCCACCCAGCACCCGGCCGATCTGAACGCGGGCTTCAACATTCAACATCAGAGAACCGAGGACCCAAATATATCCCACTCCTCTTTACAGTATTTTTTCCCTTTTCAGCAAAAAGTTATCGTCCGTTGGGATAGTCCATCCCCCCGCCAGGTGCTGATGCCATGCCCGGTACCCAAGTGTCAATTCCCTAACTACTCGAGATGCTCCGGCTTGTTATCCCCATAGGGAGTAGTTCATTACCGCCACCGTTACACTAGATGTGCGGAAACTTCTCAGCCATGTCCCACGGAACCGCATGCTAGGGAGAAGCACTTTTCTCTAGGCTTTACTGATGGCCCAAGCACGATGGAGCCTAATGCGTGGCGACATGCGACCCGGATCCCGGGGTTTCATCTCTGACACGACGTGGCCTAAAGCACGATCTGCAATTGCGTGGCCCTGTCGAGCAGCGAGGGAGGTCTGTGACAGAGCCTGCGCCGAGGGGTGCGAAACCAGTGAAAGCGCCAGAGATTCGAGGTCAGCACGGGCAGAGATGCAAGGCAAGGGTGTCCCTGGAGCCTTGCAGGTCGTTTAGCCTGATTGGTCAAGGAGAACCTGAGGAAAGGTAGGGAAATTTTTCCCGTAGCATCCAAACAACCGATGAGGCAATCGGCCAATGGCTGTGGCTTTCTGGTTACAAGGTACACACGTACAGCAGAAGGTGTGAGAAAAAGAAGAAGAAAGAAAAAAAAAATTCAAACGAATATCATGTGCGCTAGCGCTTGGGTTGCCTGCAACCTTGGTCCCGTGTTCCCCTTCATGTCATCGTCGCGTCAGAAAGGCTTCAAGCCGCAACTGCAAGGTCAATCCACCAACCGACCAAAATCATCGAGGTAGCTATGTAGCAGTTAGTCGGAGAACGTCACACATGACACAACTCCCACGTACCTCTGTAGGTAAGCCGATAAGCGAAACCCGGGGATCTGTGTTGCTCGCCGCAGGTACCGTATGGCTCTGTGAAAGTACTGCTCGTTCTGATGCGAATATGAAACGTTGCCAAGACTCATGTTCGCTTCGGCGGCCTGCAATAACTTCAAGTCAGTCGTTCAAGGTCCAATTTGGCATGTGGAGACCGGTCGGATATATGGACCAAGGAGGAAATCGTCCTGACCTCTGAGAGCAGCTCCCCTGCGAGCTGTCCATCCCTTTCGGCCACGTCGACAGCCCTAGAGAAATAGTCGACCGCCGGAATGAGCATTCCGCGTGCTTCCACATAATCAGCCGTGTGTGCTCGTGCGTCGGCTTCGGCAGTTGCCCGTTCTGCATCCCTGGACTCTTCAGCCGTGGTATACGACAGTCTCTCGCTTAGGCTCTGAGGCCGGCCGCTGCTGCCACTGGAGGAGCTTCCTTCGGTGCGATGGATTCGTGCGAGAACGCTCTGAGATCGAGCTAGCCACGCTTGACCCAGTCCTGGAATTAGGTAAGTCGACGTTTGAGAGACGGGAGAGATTGGTAAGCTGTGCCTGTTGACTAACCCCTGAGCGCAGAAAGATCTTCGGCGTTTCTCTGCAGCAACAACAACCACTGGTTCACACACCACTCCGCGATATCGGGGACCCCAGCCCCTTCTGCGTCATGATAAGCCAGGCTTTGCAACGACGCAATGACGAATGTGCGGTCTGTATTCCTGTTAGGCATCTGCACGAACCCTGTCGACTCCAGCGTTGCGATGGCCGTGCGCGCAATGTGTAGCCGTTGCTCCCAGGATTCTGGGGCTGAAGGATTCGTGTCTGCAATGCGCCTGACCTCCCGGATGGCTCCTTCGATTCGCGCTTCCTCAGCCATATTGAGTCCATCCAGCCCGAACGGCTGGCGTGACATGTTTCCGATGTCGACCGGGAACCCGGCAAAAGAGATTGTCGGACTGGTTAGACAAGGTCTCTACCCTCCGTTTCGAAAATGCTGCGAGGGGTAGGTATAAATGTTGTCACGCTTCGGCATATCAAGCCCTTCCAGAAGGGTTTTAAAAAAGGGGGGAGGAAAGCTTCCGAAAACTCCTGGAATGTGAGATGTTGAAATAGACCCCCAGCCACACAGCACCTCGAGGCCACTATATACCGAGAGGGCAGTTGCGATGAGATGTGGCTGTAGACATTTGCAGGCGAAAGTGATGAATGGAGAGAGGAAGGGCGTGACCAGTAGACGAATCACAACCGTATTTGCAAGTTCTTAGACGATACTTACATGTGCAGAAGGGAATCTTGATGCGTTTCGAGCCACCGCCAGGCTATAATAACAATTCTATAGGACCACGAGGTCAAAACCCTGCACGTTGGCGTGTGGCAAAGGCGCTCTCTTCCAACCAAGGGCCCAAGGGGGGGCAACGTCGGACTGGAGATATATCCCCAAACACCCAGGGCTGACGGGGGGTGGGAACGAGACGGTCCATTAGGACGATCGTCACAGAGATCCAGAAAGAGGTAAGTCTTCCTCGGGAGGGAAAGAGAGGCTCGGACTTGCCTGCAGCCACAATGCGACATTCTCCAAAAGAACTTTGCCTAACATCTGTGGCAAAGGACCAGGGCGGGTTGGACATGGGTCTAGCGAGCAACGCATGGCGACGGGATCGATTACAGTATCACTTCTCCTAGATGTCCTATTGCTGTTTTGAGAACCGTGAGCGGTGCCCGAGGATTGCATAGCACGGCGACTTGTCGACAAGGAGGCCGTAATTTCGCCGTTGCCATCGAAGACGTTCGTCCAGGACTGCTACAGGTCGCAAAGCCTGAAATTGAGAGAGAACGAGGTATTGGAGCACGGGAATGGACAGGGCTCGGTGGGGGCCGGCTGACCGGATTTGAAAAGGACACCGGGGGGTGGCAGAGCGAGGGTTTGGGTTTATTCATTCGGAGGGACGAGGTTTGCGACGGAGAGCGCCAATATGAGGCCTTTTGATTCATCTTTGAGGACAGGCTGTGAGGAGATGACGAACGAGTGCGGTTGTTGGAAGAGATGTGAGGGAGACTGGAGGGTATTTCGGTGGAAGTAGGAAAGGCTAGTATACTAGGCTGACTGCGCCAAGGCATCGTGCGGGAAGCGAGGAAGGAATCGCAATGCGCCAATATCGCACCCACACCCACACAACACAAACACAATACATCATCCCGTCGTTCCTGAGCCCGTTTACCGCATCTCCAAGTCCATCTCCGAGATTCGATTCGAAAAGTGACGAGACCCGAAAGACGAGGAAGAGAAAAACAACGCAGCCACGACGCTGATGAGGCTATACTCACTCGTACAGAAGACACTGCATCAATGTACAATAATACACGAACAACTCTCTGGTGCCAACTCGCCACCACCACCTCCACCTCCACCTCCACCACGACGGCGGACCAGAATTATCCTGGTCTATACTCAAATACTGGCCATATCGATAAGATACAAAGACTCTTGTACAATGCAAGGAGTTAGTTACGTGGACTCTCTCAACCTAAACAGGTCGCTGTCACCACCCCTCCTCCCTACATACGGTATTTCATTGTGGCTGCCAGGATAAGATCAGGAAATAACGCAACAAAGCATGACTGGCTTCTTGGCCGCAACTGGGCTGGCGTCGGTGCCGGACACAGTCAGTTCCCGCTCCCTGTGGCTCAGGCGCTCAGACCCAACCAGAAGCCTCCAAGCTACCCATAGGTCCAGGCGCTGCTCGCTGCTCGCTCTCTCCACGCAAGGCGCGGCAACAACAGGGGGCAATGAACCAGTCAGAAAGGGAACGACATTGTGTCCCTCGTGGCCCCTCCGGCATCTTCGCAGATCCGAGTTCGCTTTCCCGCATCGTCACTGGGGGGTTCCATATTCCCTCCCGGCCGAGGGATTCTAGCGAGGGCTCTGCAGCAATTACTAAACGTCATGCAGTTCTCGAAGCATCGTCAGGACGCAGCATTGTACTTTGTACCGAGTTCGTTTTGGTACGAGTGTTTTTTTTTAAATATCAGGTACCACCGCCCTCCTTGAATATGGCCTCATACATACACTATCAACCATCACAGGCCGGCCACCACCACCACTACTTTACAAAGGAGAAACATGTGTAAATCTTCTGGTCTCACCATCAATTCCTTCCTTCTTGTTCGACCTTCCTCATGGTCACACACCGCGCTCCCAGCTCTCCGTGGAGCTAGCTGATCCTGAGACCATCTCCCCCCCAAGTCGCCGGCTCTCTCATTCGACATCTATCATCTGGGAACGTGCGTCTAACTGCCAAAAACACACAATATCTCCAACCGAAATGTGACCTTGTTGCCTCGGTAGATGAGCCTGAACCCCCTTTTGGTTGTTTGCAAACGCCCGATTTTTCTCCAGTGAAAGCAATCCAGCCACACCTGGCGCGTGGCCGAGAAACATCGCCCAAAACTCCCTGCATGTGCTTCATGAAATATTTTTCGTCAACTGTGAAACAAGGCAAGTCTCGATTCCAAATCACCCCGACCCCGGACCAGGGGAAACCGACGTGCAGGCGGACGAGCCCGCCCCGGGGTGGGTTATATCGAAGTGATGCGCGTATCGGACCTGGCCAGAGGGCGGTGTTTGATGACCATCTGCAGTTCGCGCAGCATATTGGTCGTGTTTTCGGCGTGCTCCTGAAAGGTCGCCCGCTTCCTCCGGTCCTCTTGAAGTTTGTTGAGCTTCTCTTCGCGGCTCATTGGCGCCCAAGACATTCGCTTGCGTGGCAAGGCCACCGCTTCAAACACTTCTTCGTCCAATCCCACTCCATCAGACGAGCTACGTTCGTCGCCACTCAGCAGCCTTAGCGCTTCGGCCGGCCCTCCATCCACCACCGTCAGCCCACCCAGGCTGCTAGGAGATGGCGACGCCGGTGATCGCATGCCGCTGGACGCTCTGGAGAAACGATGATCAGATTCGGTCCCAACGTTGAGGAACATGGTGTTTCGCCCCTTTTCCCATTCGACTAGGGCGTTTCGAATCTCAGCCCCGAGGTGTTCGTAGTGTCCAGTGATGGCCATGCTGAGGGAGGAATCATCCTTTGACTTTAGGGCGTTGATCTCTTCCCTCAAAAGATGGACTTTGGCATTCAAGGATCGGATAGCGTTGGCCACCGCCTCGAATCGGCGTATCTGGGCCTTAGTGTGTCGTTTTTGCGGCGTAATGGCGTCCATGCTCCGTTCAGCTGCTGAGTCGGCCTCGTCCGACACGGTGTCCGGCCCGTCCTCGCCATACTCTTCGTGCACGACAGCAGTGTGGAGTTGTTGGCTTGCGTGGGTCAGTGCACCGTCTAGACCTTCCAACACGTGACAGATCAGCCGCCACTGGCGGACATTGTACCAGGTGGATCCAGAGTGAAGGGCCAACAGATCACAAAGGAAGACTTTTCTTGCAATGAGATGGAGTCGGAAAAGGAAGCGAAGTTCTTTCAGAGAGTCCCGGGTTTCGAGGGGGGAGTCGTTCGCCAACGCCACGGCGTCGGTGTAATCCTGCATCGAGACCTCGTATATGTCATGGTACCTCTTCAGGTCGAGGTCCCTCACAAATGGTTGGACGGCATTGTGGGCTTCGACGCATCGTACGACACTGGCCGTCAAGGTGACTCCGAGAGTGGCCCGTAGATCCCGACAGCGACTGGGTGAGTTTTTGTCTTCCAGTCGACTGACTGGGGGCAACGGGTGGCTTCTGCATATGTGTGTCAGCAAAATAAAGCGAATTAGGATATCGCCTCAACCCAAGGACCTACATTTCATAACCACGAGAGACCACCTCGACCTCTTGAATGAAACGAAGCGCCTCAGCTGCAATACTATCGTAATTATGTGAGTTCGCCACGACATTTCCCAACGTCGACCCTGCCGTCTGCCGCACAAATTCAAGATATTGGCGCCGAGCGAAGTAGAAAAGAACCAGAACTCCCCCCAAAATTACCGACAAGTATATGCATATTTCTGACCAAGTTGAATGATATGACCGAGACGTGCTGAACCCCCGCTGGAACAGATGTAGAGACCATGCGATTAAAAAGGAAATTGCGGCTGTTATACAAGCACCCCGGACCGAGAGAGTACGCGGAGTGAAAGGTTGATCATTCTGGAGAAGGTGTCGTCTCGGCTTCGGTTCGTCCGCCAGAAGTTGGGAGGCGACTATCACGTAACGAAACCGCTCGAGAAACTGTTCGTTTGCGACATCGGTCACAGAGACGGCAGTTTGACGGATGCTGCGTAATTGCTCGCGGAGTTTGGGCAGGCCTCGAGGGGCGTAGGTTTGTCGAGCGCAAGAGGGAGGAGGTGAGGAGGGTTCGGTGGCTTCGAAGGGAATGGCGTCTCCTTCCAAATATTCTGCTATGGGCGAGTCATTATAGATTAGAGCTTCCATGACATTGTCGGCGGATGTGTGGGCGTAAGAGAGGAGCAAGAAGAGGGAGCTGAAACGGTACAAACGTGGCTAGGAGAACATGAGGCAGGAGAATGTAAAAGCGCGTTGCGGTGGGAATGATGTGGACGACGACGATGATGGTGGATGGTGGATGGTGGATGAAGCACCCGACACCAGACGCAGGCAAACAGACCAGAGCAGGGAAAAGTCAGGAGGAGACGGCGGGATTGCGGATGACGGGTCCAAGCTCTGGCTGACGGTGATAGTTTCCCGGGGCTGCTGGAACGATGCTGTTAGGCTCACTAGGCTGGTGCAGCTGCCAACCAGGGGCGTCCGCTTGCCGACAACAGCCCGAGAGCGCCGGGAAGGACAGGGCTCAACGGCCTAAACGCTCCCAGCGCCTGTGCTGGGGTGTAGATCCAGGCCCTTGATCCCCCCGTCGATCTGACCAACGTGGCTTGTAGCGAGATTGGCCCAATTCTAACGTCAAATGATATTCTTCCTTCGGTAAATTCGGGCTGCCTGTTCCCTTTTCTCGAATGTCTGCAGAACTCTCGCTTGCACGGAAGCCCAGCTAAGGCTAATGATGGGGTTATGTGAGTATACACCGGCAGCAGAGTACAGACGGCCGTGAGCATGGGTGAGCCAGGTTTGAAAGAAACGCGCTTCAAATGCATCCTGACAATGAAAACTCATCCTCAACCGTCGAATTCACGATTCATTATTGAATTCATGGAAGGCTTTGGCCCTAAATGCCTTGCCTTCTATTCACCTCATCTCTGCCTTGACTGACCATGCTCGTCCCCCAGCCGCTGCTCAATCTTCTTCCTCTCTGGAGCATCTTCTCTTTCTACACACATCTCAACAGACTCAACATGGTGTCACCGGGAGCCATGGATGACCTTCACCCACCACCCGGTACAGACGCGCAAGGATCGCAATCTCACCTGTTTCCTGCCCCAAATCTGAGCAGCGTCCCAGGCAGTGAACTACGCAAACTCACCGACGCCGTGATCGTCGCCGCCGAGTCCAACGGCGAGCTCTATGCTCCTATCTTCCGTCGGCTACAGATCCGACCGGAGAAGTACCAGATTTTCCACAGTGGCGTCGTCCGTGTCATTCGAAATCGACACCACAAGCTCATCCAACGAGCCTCTGATGCCAGTCTGAGGAACATGACCGAACTCCTACTCCGAGCTTTCGGGTACATCGTCTGGAAAGCCGACTCGGAGTGGCTCTTGAGCGGGCCAGAGCTCGACCAGGGGGAAGACAGATTGGTCTACGTGAGAGGCAAGGATCACCTTACAGACCCAAGGTATGATGCATGAGTTATGCCCAGTTGGACGCCGACCACTGGGGGCAAAACACAACTTACGATCGTTGCTAATAAGAAACCAAAAAGATTCTATCCCATCCTCGAGGATCTCTGGCGCCAAATGCGCAGTATGATGTTCACCCGTCGTGGACGCGGCTCAAAGCCTCATGGCAGAGCGGGCAGTGTCGCAGCAGCTGACGCGGAAGACTTGTACCTGGCCGAGATCGACACGCGTTCCTCTTCACCCGTGGCCTTGAGCCATGCTCGCGTCCGAGGTCGAGCTACTACGAAGCTGGACAACCTGGCCGCCCAGATTGCGCGACTAGTTCCTCACCCCCAGCCGAACATGAGTGCCGAACGTACAGAGGAGGCAATCGTTGACCTTATTGGTCGTCTCGCCGAGATCCGCGCCCACAGTGACCCACGCACGTTTCAGGAACTGTGGCAGATGCATATCATGCGAGTTGAGGAGCTGGATGATGGGCAAGAACTGGATGACGAGGCGGAGCCCGAGTCGAAGAAGATCAAGATCAACACCACGAGCCTTACCACCGCGAACGAGAGCCATTCTGGTGTTGCTCGCATCCACGACGACCGTCACGAGCAGCGGGTATCGCCATCGAACGTGCCATTCATGACGGAGGGTATCCCAGTCTTGCCACGCTCACTGGTCTCCCAGGGCGTTATTCGGCCGTCTCTTCCGTCACTCATGTCGGTCTATATCAGCGTCTCTCGTCTACCTGCGCGAGGCCATTTCAACTCCATTTCGCACACGGCGGCCCCGTCCCTCGCACAAGCGTACCACTGGTCCTCGGCACCCGTCGAGGAGCACAGTCTCGCACCCTTTTTCACCGGCATCTGCTACCGCGCCAACGTCTCCCGGTCCGCTGTTCTGGGTTAGGTGCTCAGTTACGGATGGAACGACATCTGTCGATTCGTGTCGGCTGGCCGCTTCGAGAACCAAGGCACCCAGCACCCCACCCGCCAGCTTGCGGATAGAAGTTCCATTCTCCCCGAAGAGGACAGGAGCGGCGGCGATGCTCATCATCGTCTCGGCTGGTCAAACCAGTCCCCAACCAGTAGGACTCCAGCTAGCGGCGACAGCTTAGACTGCGAGATGATAGACACCACGGCGAGCGTGCACCTCCCCAAACCGGCGACGGAATCTTCTTCTTCCCTCAAGCGAACATTCGCGGCTTACTCTTCTTCTTCTTCTGTTGCTCCTGCAGTAGCAGCAGGGGCGCCAAGCTCAACGTCGGGCCACGATCCAGAAGACAGCTTCACGAAGAACGAGTGGCGGGCCATCGCTCCCGGCTGGCTCGACTTTCAGAACGACCTCCGCCACGCAGCTCGTATGGGCACGCGGGTTTGGAGGATGAAAGTGTGCGTCGTCACCGCGGGCTCTTGAGGATCCGGGCAGATCTGAATGCATGCATGCATACATCGTCAATCAATCAGTCACTGCTGTGTGCTGTGTGCTCTGTGCTGCGTGCTCTGTGCTGTGTCGTTTGTGTGCGCCTCGTTCTCTGAGGATACGGGGAATGTGCTGGCTGGCTGGTTGGCTGACTGACTGCTCCATCTCCCCAACGAGAAGAAAACCTTGAGGTCTCTCTGGTCGGGCTTCGAGACTTTCTGCTGGTTTTTGGAGGGAGCGCGGGCAAGGGCGAAGGTGACGAGGATGATGTATGTAGGTACCGAGTATCATGGACTGACAAAGAGCGAGCAAGCAAGCAGCAAGCCAGATACTCAGATACTCAGACAGACATACAAATGAGACAGACCAGAACGGAGATAGTTCAGTTCGGGTTGTCATGCAGGGTTATGGATCTTTCCGTTCATTCATTCATTCATTCATTCGTCTATCCATTGTGATCTAATTAATATCTAATATCAAATATCAAATATCGAATTGTGCCCTTTCCCCCCCTCCCCCCCCCCACCACACACACGTGTTGTTCTTCAGCATTCCTTCTCATGATGTATAACGTCTCCCCCCGTTTCCTCACGAACTCAGTGTTCACCCACACGGCGTCAAGATCAACTTACCTCTGTATAGCATTATCAACAGCAGCAGCAAGGAGGAGGCTTGAAAGAAGAGAACTCGCCTGAGCTAGATGGCCCAATAACCGGCGCTATTCCTTGACAGGGACTCGAAGCGGGATCAAGGGAAGCAAACAGTGGCACGGTGGCGGTCACAGCAAGATGTCAACGTGCGACGAGTTCCTTGACCTCCAAATCAAGAGGTGTTTGTTGCATTGCAGGAAACAGCTGGTCTCCATTCATACAGCACAAGGTCTACCTTATCCTATCCTACCCGGTGATACCAATCCTCGTGCTCCTGTCCCCTCAATCCCACAATTAAAAAACTGTCGGCAAGAAACGCTCACTTCGTTTGTCGTGCAGCACTCTTCTCGTTCGTTATGTACAGCGTGATCCTCGGTGTAGAGTTTGTTTCGTTTTTCGATTCCTGGTTTCAGTCCTGGCTGGAATGGAAGGGCTGAACGCCATGGTCGTATGCTTTGATGGAGAAGGTGAATGAGAGAAAGGCCTAGGTGGTAACTGGTGTCCCACAAACAAATATTTCGGTGAAATGAACCCAAAGACCAAACAAAAAGACAACCCCTCCCCCCGAACAGTCGCACCTGTGGCTAGGTTTCGAGTATGACGCTGGAACGTGAACAAAAAGCCCTCGAAAAAGAAAAAGCACGCATCACGGCCACCATTCCATCTTTTCATAACTTGAGATCATCTCTCTGACGCCTTCTACCGTCAGGCCTTCAGGTCGCTCGTAGGTAAAACCCACAACGCGTTCGAATAGACTGCCGTCGAGACTCAGATCTGTGTCTTTGAGCAATTCCTTTTCCAAGAAAGGACTGAGAGGCCCAGGTTTCGTGATGCCCTTTCGCTCGAGCATATCGGCCCACGGCTGAAGAATGTCCTCGTTGAGATCATCGACGACGTGCTCGAGGTTCATCTTTGCAAACGAGGAGATGATTGTTCCCTGGAAGCCGGTCCTTATGTCGAAAACTTTGGAAACAATGTCGGCGAATTTGCCCTGGCTCGTCTCTCCGTGGTCCACAATGTTGAAAATAGGCACGTTGCCGCTCGGGGCGTCCTCTCCCTTAGTCAATGTCGGTCTCCGAGTGATGGTAGGAGAAGATGATGAAGGGATCGTCGAATTCTGTGATCTCCACACAGCCGCTGCCCACAACGCTCGCGCCACGTCTTCCACATGGACGGTGTTAATCCTCAAGTCCTCGGTCCACAGCCATTTCAGCTCCTTTTTCTGTTCCTGGTAGACTCGAGCCAGGCACAATCCTTTGGCAATGAACTTCGAGTCATACTGTCCGTAGACATGCGCCAGACGTAGGATGACCAGGTTCAGCCCCGGGATCCTCGACAGCTCTTGTTCCGCTTCGAGCTTCACCTTGGCCAATTTCAGCCACGGCTTCAACTTGTCTTGCTCGTTCCGTGGCGTACGATTCGGCGCATACACCATGCCCGTGCTGACCTCGACAAAGGACTTGACGCCGCGCTTAGCAGCCTCGTTCGCCAGCGTGACACTCAGCTGCCACGAGCGCAGTTTGTATATTTCTGAAGTCTGCGACCAAGCCGTCTCGCCAGCGCAGTTGAAGACAAAGTCCCACGTTCTGCCGGGACCATCCGGGTGCTCGAAGATACGAGCCATCGAGGTCTCGCGAGAGGCATCTGCCTGGATAAACTTGTCCGAGGAGCATGCTTCGGTGAACTCTGGAGCAAGATGGGCGAGCTGGGGGAGGACTTTGTCAACCAGGCGAACCGAGGAGGCTAGGTCATACGAATGGATATATTTTGCCAAAAAGCGACCAATGTAGCCTGCCAGAACCTTGTTAGCGCATGCGCATGGGGATGCATCTTCGAGGGCGTGCATATATACCGAGACCCCCCACTATCAACACTGAGGGCTTGGAGGTGCCCTTGGGTGTACCGTTCAGGTCGGACATGGCCGTAAGAGGATAAATGAACAGATGACAGGATGCAACAAGACGGAGAATCAGAGAATACTAAACGCCAGAGAGAGCCGGGAGACAACGCCGAAAGATGGAGCAATGGGCTTCTTAAGGGCCCAGCTCCTGCTCAGATGGAGGATGAAACTGGCAGGTGCCCGGAGGAAGGAGGGTCCCTGTTGACCTGGGACCAAATTAGATCCCAACGATAGCCCTCTGCTTTTTGACGACACCGGAACCAGCGGGCACGGGGTGCACCGATGGGACCTTGTGGATGAGGATGAGGGGAAGAGAAAAGTGGCTCCCAAAGCTTCAAAACAATGCCACACGAGGAGGAGGAGGTGAAGCCACTGAGGGACGGGAAGCTTGAGACCTTGACGGGGGTTTGGGCAGGCTCGGGCCGTCAGAGCCAGAAGGCAGGTGGCAGGTGGCAGCAGGCTGAGGGCGGGGGATGGATGGTTCGGGTCTCGGCAGGACGTAAAAAGCTGGAGATGGCGTTGGATGGCGTAATTAGGAGGAGCAATAGTCGAGATTTAAATAGAGTCAGATGATGGACTCTTCTCGTGGACGAGGACGGAAAGAGGAGGAAGAGGAGGGGGGAGGGAGGGCAGCCACGAGGCGGATGGGATGGGATGGACGGGATGTCTGAAGACGATGAAACTCGAGGATTTTTAATTGTTTTGTTCGCAAAGTGTGCCATCCCGCAACATGGCCACACGAACCCGTTAGCCTTGCATTTGCGATCTGCTGCCCGCTAGGCTTTTACCTTTTGAGGTTCAGGGGTTCATGCAGGTCCGCCGTTGCGATCGTTAAGGGGTTGGGCAGCCGGAGCTGGCGATAAAGACACTGTTGTCACTGGTACAACCCAAGGCATCGAGGTGCATATCCGATGCATTGGAGGGTCACAAGGGCCCAGGGGGCCATCTTGACGATGGGGAGCAGATGATCCAGCTCGTAAACAGCATGGCTCGCCCCGAGTAGTGGGTGGGGGGCACCAGACGGCCAGTGCCCCGAACAAGTATCGGCTGCCCACCTTGTGTAGTAGCTGCAGCATTCCAAGACCGTCCGAGGGTTTATTTTCTCCATAATGGATGAAGAGCTATTAACGATCGTGTTGATGGTGATCGGTCACAACGGCATGGTTTGCACAGAACGACCTCCATGGCTTCGGATCGACACCATCACAACGTTCACTCTGGTCTATTATTCCCTTGAAAGCGCCCTCTCCCCATTACCAAAGTGGTTGGTGCCGGCGTACGAATAGTACATACTTGTACAGACATAAAAAGGTACACACTAGGACAATCCATGGTGGTTGCACCAACATACCCCCTCCCCCCGGCCAATGCCTGACTCGCCGACTTGTTTCGCGTCTCCCCTAATTCAAAGAGTGTCGAATGTCTGCGATCTGCCCATCCATCCCCTCCCGTTCCCCCTCTAGTTGCCCATCGCGAACATGGTATGAGGTTGGGCAATCGAACAACAGCAAAAAAAAGGTCATGGTGGTTATGCACGAGTTTCCTTCCCACTCTCAAGAGTATCGATCTGTCCCCTGCTCTTACAGCTTCCCCGCCCTGTCGTGACGCTGGGAAACCTCAATGCCCTGAACTCCATTGATCTAATGCTTCTCGAATGCGATCCACCCCCGTGTAGGTATCGTGGTTGCTGTTGTCCAGATCGTCGCCACATGTCCCTTCCACCGGGCCAATCTGAATACTTTCATGCAAGCCAAGACTATCTTCATCAGTTGAGGTGTGTTATTTAGCGGGTGCGGGCCTTGGTTGGGCCTTGACATTCGTCGAGAGCCAGCTCTGCGAGGGCCAGTCAATACGGGTAATATAATCTTAAGATGTAGTTCAAACTCACCAATCCTTCGAGCAGTCCTTCTCCTGTAGTCGCACAGCTAGGCACCACGTACCAAGTTCGGTCCTTTAATTGCCCCAGTCGTAGCTTCTCAGTCACCTCCGTAGGGGTCATGGAGCCTGGGATGTCTTGTTTGTTGGCAAACACCAGTAAGAGCGCCTCTTTCATTTCCCGGTCCAGAATGATCCTGTGCAGTTCCTGCCTGGCCTCGTCGATGCGTGCTCGGTCGTTGGAGTCAATCACAAATATCAGCCCTTGGGTGCCCGAGAAGTAGTGTCGCCATAGCGGCCGAATCTTGTCCTGCCCTCCCACATCCCAGACGTTGAACTTAACGTTCTTGTAGGTGACGGTCTCGACGTTGAAACCGACCGTAGGGATCGTGGTGACATCTTGATTCAGTTTCAGCTTGTAGAGGATTGCTGCAAACACGTCAGTACCCATGCATTTCTGCGAAACCAGACGGTGCATTGGACTGCGCCGTCGCCCTGTTTGGACTCACTTGTTTTGCCAGCCGCATCAAGGCCCAGCATCAACAGTCGCATTTCTCTCGACCCGAAGATCTTCCCCATCATCTTGGATATTTGGTTGCCCATCTTGTGTGAGTTTGCTGCAGTGCGCAGCCTATCGCTCAGGAGGTGCGGCGCTGCTGGGGATCAGTGGTTTGGGCGCAGTGGGAGGCAGCCGTAGAGATCAGGTTGGTTGCGGGTCACCGACTCGACCCAGCAAGTGAGTTTCGCCTACGCAGGACTCGGACGACGAGGACGAGGGCGGAGTCTGGGAATCTCAAGCAATTTCATACAGCCTCAAAAACAGGCTCCCACTCTTCAAAGAATTTCAGGGGACAATCCCGTCGATTGAGTGGATGAAATTGTACCCTGGCTACTACTGCAGGCGCGGTTCACAGACTCCAAGTTCGGAAAGGGGCGCGTGCTGCAAGTCAAAGTGGAATCGTGGATTAAAGGAGAAACTGGCACTGCTTGCCACTAGACTCAAGACGGAATAGTGGAAAGGTCCCAAGCACGAGGACGAGGACGAGGACGAAGGCTAATATGCACGTGTTCTAAACTTCCACCGCCTTCGCCTCGTCCGGTGCCGTGAGTATTCCGTCAATAAACGCCCACCCTTCAGATCTCATCAGCTTCCATTTCTCTGCCACCTTCTTAGTGACCAAGTCTCCCGTGGCGATGGCATCCTCTTTGGAATCATGCCCAGCATCGCCCGCTGTTTGAATGCCTCGAGACAGGTACTTTTGACTGAGCATCTTCAGCCCGTACCTGATCGGCAATCCTCGCGGATGAGGGTACAACAGGACTGTGTCGACGACGCAGGGGTGTATGATCCTCACCACATTCAGATCGTTCTCGATTGCATGGCCAATTAGGGGAGTCTCTCGGCTGATATGATCGAACAGCAGTTGCCTGGCTGCAGCCGTCGAGTCCACTTTACGTAGCTGGCGGTTGTCGAGATGCGCTTCTTGGGCTTGGTCAGACAGTGCGGCCTCATACGGCAGCGCGGATGCATAGGCTTCTTTCGTCACCCCAGAGAACCTGGTATTCAGATCGAGGATTTCCCCGTAAGGTCGCACCAGGACATCAAGCAGTAGTCTCCCGTCAGGCCATGACACGGCAGTCACTCGAATAACCTCCATGCCATATGTTGTGTAGCCCATTTCGCAATCGAAGGAAACAGGTTGTCTGAGCCGAACGCCGGACTTTTCGGGAGTCTCTTCAAATTGCAGGATTGTTGCGAGACGCTTGGGGTCTTTGACGACGAATACATGTGAGTCGGCTTCTGAACAACCTTCACTGCCTTGTGGCTTATTGCAGCAGGGGTAGGTTGCTTCTGATTGGCCTTGAATTCTATCTCTTTTCAGAGGAATCGTGCGATTTGGTCGAGCCCAGTGGTAACGACAACGTCCCTGGCTTGTCAAGCGACCCATCTCATCTCGACCTGGAAAGACTTGAAACCTCGTACCACATCGATCGCAGCTTTCGAAACCCCTGCCTGCTACCAATCCCGCTTTCGCAGAGGCAAGTTCTGAGTCGGATGGTTGCCTGGTCACATAACCGTATTGCTCGAGGCCTTCCAGAGGCGTCCGGAGGTGCTTGAGAACCGCGACCTGTTCCTGAAGAGATGACAAGCCAACACCAAGAAGCTCATCGCCCTTACCAGGTTGCTTGGTATCGGGTTTCGCCGTAGCTGATGCTCCAGTCCACTGGGAGACTCTTTTGACCCATTCCTCCACGGTCATCTTTCTGGTTCGTAGAATATTTTGAGCCATGGTATTCTTGTAGATCTCGCCACTCAATTTGGCAGCTTCTTCCTCTTCGTCGAGGGCGAACTTGATCAATTCCTGTTCATCTAGCACGAGCGACTTGGATTTGCTGTCTGAATTCGCAAGCTTGCTGTTCTGGGTCTGCATCTCCTGGTGCAACTTCTGCAGCACTGTCAACCTCGTTTTCAGGAGCGCTGGGGCGCTGGCCACGTTCCGAGGCGTCAGTGACTCGACTTTCACGGGCTGCTTTTTGACCGGGAGCGAGGACTCTTTGCGAATCTTTGTGGGCGGGGGTGACACAGGTCTTGCCATCGAAGCTGGCTTTGCTTTGGCATGTTCTTGCACCACACTGTGTGGAAGCTGACCCGAACTTGGGTTTTGTTGTGTAGTACGGCTCACTGCCATGGACAATGGAAGCACCTGTTTTTCCGTTGGTGATGGTGGAAAAGCATCTAAGCATCTTGTCTCAGATTGCACAGCATCAAGGTTCTTTGGTGGCTCGGGAGGAGATTCTAGCCTTCTTCTCTTTGAGGGCGGAGACGATACGTCTCCAGCGCTTAAGGGGTCATATTCTTTTGCAGAGTTGAGCACGGGATCTGCCTCAGGAGAAGATACTCTGCAGCTGTGTAAGAAGATACAGGTCTGCAGGCCGCAGTTATCCTGCCGTGGACAAGGAACACTGCGAAAAAGACCAAGAGCAGAGAACATATTAGGAGAACAGTGTCAGAGTTCTTGGTACAGGACTGATAGAGGATAAGTGGATAATGTAATGCGGTGGTGATGATGATAGATGATAGTGATGTCGTTGATGTTGTGAATCCTGGTTGGCGCTGCGGTCAAATGAGCCACCCGCCCGGGCTGTGACCAGCCGCAAACACTGTTAATAAGCCGCAGCAAGCAGCTACCTAGACACATTAGACATCAGCTACGAGGTACTGTACGAGGTTCTCGGTAGTCGGACAGCCACATTATGACCCTACACCTATTACCCCCCTTGACATCAACATCGACATCCATTTGTTAGCCTCACTAGCCTCACAACACCACGATTGGAGGGTTGTCGCAGCCCCAGCAAGGTTTGGTTGGGCACATATCGCCTGTTCGCAGAACACCCCTTATCCTTGCCGTTCCCTCTTACAGCCAGTGATACGCCTCGATCCGACCTCTAGAGCCGAGTTTCAGGCAGGCTCGATGAACCTACAGATTGGAACCTTAGTTTCCTATCAACTAATCCCAAGCCTTGCAGTTGGTGTACTGGGTGATAAGCCTACTACTTCAGGCCCAGTGGCGAGGGTCCGTCCACAGCAGCGAGGGGACTCAAGCGTGGGAGAGCCGCCTTATCGCCCGTCCAAGAATGGCTGAGATAACGCCTGCAAAGGAACTAGACGAAGGTTTCGAAGGTACCACCAGATGACGCGTGGGGAGAAGATGCTCAGCAGTCATAATAAGACGACGAAGGCTTCCCTGAAAGCAAGGGATTGATTCCCATCCACTTTCCCAGCACTGCAGAACGCACCTCTACTCTTTGCAAGGAGAATCCCCAACGTTCCTCGATTTGTTTTGTCCAATTGTACCCCGTATCATCTACGTGTGTACAAGGAGTGGGAATCTGGGCTGCCAGCCTCGCTGGGATTGTCTCAATAAGACCTGTTGTGTGTCCTGTACCAGGGAGTCGGCTGTCACTTGTACTCCGTACAGGGGTTGGAAACTTGAGAAAAGCACAGGCGAGGGAGGAACTGAGAGCCGATGAGGTCAAAGCTGCGTCACTTATCGGGCTGCAAATAAGAATTCCGCCTGGATCACTTTCCCGGCGGTTTTGGGGGGCCTCTCGGAGGGGCGTTGGGATCGGATAAGCAAGGCGGTGCCCAAATTCCACAAGTACCGGGGTGCCCAAAGGAGTCTCCTTAGTTGACTGACTTACTACTTTAGTGTGGCCTGCAGGCGACCGGGCCCAGGCACCAGCGTTTGCGAGCCACGGGCTTGGCTGCCGACTGGCCCTTCCCTGACGCGTACAAAAACCATGTCGATGCCATCATTGCCATTACCCTTCGACCTTCGCAGCATCGACGGCCAGATCCTCTTCCCCAACTGGCAAATGGCTCCGACCCTGAGGAAATCAGGCCAATCTACCCCTCAGAAAGCTCAGCACCTGGTGGTCCTTGTCCATGGCCTCTGGGGAAATCCTGGCCATCTCAACTACATCGCTGACGCCCTGCGCGACCGTTACAGCGAGGAGGAGCTCGTCATCCTAGCCTGTCGCAGAAATCTAGGCAGTCTTACTTATGACGGCGTCAATGTGGGCGGAGAAAGGGTCGCGAAAGAGATCGAAGAGGCTGTGGAAGAATTAGAGCGTCAAGGACACAAAATTACTCGATTTTCGATTGTTGGCTATTCCCTGGGAGGGCTGGTTGCCCGCTACGCCATTGGACTGCTGTATCACAAGGGTTATTTTGAGAAGATGACCCCGGTCAACTTTACGACTTTTGTCAGCCCCCATCTGGGTGTCCGTACGCCGTTGACGGGTTTTCAGGTATTGGGCAAATCTCCACCATTCTCATCGGTTTTTCACTGACGTGCTATAGAATCACCTCTGGAATGTGCTGGGTGCGAGGATGCTCTCTACTTCGGGCCGACAGTTGTTCACCATCGATAAGTTTGGGGATACAGGGAGGCCACTCCTCAGCGTTCTCGCAGACCCCGACAGCATCTTCATTCATGCTCTTGCTCGCTTTCAACATCGCACGCTGTACACAAACATAATCAATGATAGGTCCGCCGTCTATTATACGACCGGAATCTCCAAGCATGATCCATTCGTCGATTTAACCAAGGTCAACCTCCATTATGTCAAAGGCTACGAACCCGTGATACTGGACCCAGACCATCCATGCGACCTGATGCCGCAGGATGAGGTGCCGTCGTTTTACCAGAGACTGCACATGCATAGGCACCACTATTTGCGACGCGCACCCATCCTGCTTGCACTGGTGGTCCTTCTCCCTGTCATCTTGGTGGCGTTTGTGGTGAATTCTGGCATCCAGACACTGCGCAGTCGGCGGAGAATTATGCTTCATGAGGCCGATCGTCACGGCGAAGGATTTGGACTGTACAGGATCCCCTGGATGGTCCAGGACATGCGTGTGGGCCTTGAGGATGCTTTTGAGAACGTGAATGCTTCTCAGGAACAGGAGTATCTACCGGATGGTTCGGAGGAGATAGCAGATGCAATAGTAGAGGATCCCGGCTCGTCTACAATGGCCTTTGCGAAGACCTCGTCTGAATCCTTATTGTCTGAGAAGTCAGACATCGGTGAGCCTTTGCTATCTGAAAGGCCGTTCGGTTTCCCGACCTTAGCACTGACCACGGCCCAATTTGCCATGATCAAAGCGCTGGATGATGTGGGATTTCGCAAGTTTCCCGTATACATCCAGAAAAGCAGCCACAGTCATGCCGCGATCATTGTGCGTGCTCCAAAACCTGCGTTTGAAGAGGGCAAATTGGTGGTCAAGCACTGGTTGGACAACGAGTTCCACATCTAGGTATTGTCCAGTGTCACCACCAGTGTTGTCCCACACCAGGTCCTTCACATCGACCGTGGGAACCCCAGAGGCACATGTTTTGGGCGGGATGTCTCAGCAGTCAACATCATTGTTCAGCGTTGATCTTATCACTCGGCATGTATTCTTTCGTTCTTGCGTTCTCACGTTATCTTGAGGAGGAGCTGAGTGGGTAGAACGAGAACGGTTGTCTCTTTTGATAGGCCTCGGGCAACCCGCCTGTATGCAAGACCACGAATCCATCTGCACCTGATCCGGCTTGTTCTACTATCAGACGGTCAACACCAGGATATGCAATCGGCAGCCAGCAGGATGCTCTCAAGTCCCACCGGCAGGGTCATTGTCTCGAAGGGGATAACGCCGCTTTTATCTGGGGCCTCTTCCCGCGCCTCCTGCAGGCGGGAACGTATCAGCATGGCACATGTGAATGCAACGTGTAGGTACCTTGGAACCTCAAGGCTCCACGTGAACGAGGCTTCCGAGTCAGTACAACGAAGACGAATGAGAACCCGACTCATCAGATTTCGAAGCCGGTGAGCCGGGTACTCCTGACTAGGGAAGCCGGGTCACAGCCAACAAGACGAAATATGGAAGGAAATATGGAGATTGATGACAGCAGTGGCGTTGGATGATCGTCAGCTCCAAAAAAACAATGGTCGAGCTATGGTGAAGGAGAAGGCTGAAAACTGGAGACGGCGAGCAGCCGATTCGTTTGTAGGGCTCATATGGCAACAAAGACATGTGGACCGCTGCAGAAAAATCTGTAACTCTGTAACTCGACGTCTCGGCGATATCCAGCCACGGCGGCTGGTACCTGTCGTTCCCTCACCCAGTGGTGTATTAGAGAATCCATCGTGGATGCGGCTTTTCAAGCGCGTTGGCTGCCCCAGCGTCAACAGGGGTCTGTCTGAGGTTTTAAATGCACCGTCTTTACGAGAATCAGTCTCTATTCGCCCACCGGATATAAACCCTTCCACAGCGACGTCATTGACATCCCCATCGTTACCATCGTCCTTGTGCTGTGGCTATGGACCTGCCGAGCAGTGCTCCATCCCTTCACCGAGAGACCGTCTTGCCTCAGTTTTCGTGATATCCACTGTTTTTGTTCCAAGTGTCTGATATCTTCCACTTTTGCTCCACGTGTCTTTCCGATTTGCCTCGAGGGCGTGCTCACTGAAGGCGGCCGTGCCCCTGTGGAAGGCTGATATATAATTCCCCCCTCCCCCAGGCCTGGAGCGTGAAGTGCTCCTGTCACTGACCCCATACTCTCCAAACGAGCTATAGGCGACGTGAACTTGTCCTCATTTCATCTTGGTGTTCCACGAACGCGATACTTTGGTGATTCTGCTCTACATTGAGACGGAGAAGCGCTCAAATAGGTTGCCCATCATGTCAACCGACGGGCAGTCCGCAGATGTGGACAACAACACATTGTATCCCACCTCCAGCAAGGCATCCTCGCGAACCATGCGCAGGTTATCCAGTCAAAGTGCCCAAAGGGCGGATCTATTTGGAGGACCGACCGTTGTTGCTCCGCCACAACATCTGGAAAACCACAGCCATGCCAACGAGACGGCCCGTGCTATGGAAATGGCGAAGCATCACTTGGCTGAATCATCACCAACAGTCACACCCCCTGATTCGGGACCAACTACGCCTGACGACAGCGGCCTGAGCACAACCGACAAGTATGCTTTCGCTTTTGATATAGATGGAGTCCTCATCAAGGGTGGCGAGGTCATCCCCGAGGCCGTAGAAGCCATGAAAGTCCTCAATGGCCAAAATGAATATGGAGTCAAAGTGTACGTGTCTCTATTGTCCCACCTTACTGAGTTGTGAGCGTCTAACCCTGTCCAACAGTCCTTACATCTTCGTCACCAACGGTGGCGGAAAGACCGAAGAGGAACGATGCATCCAGCTCAGCAACCAACTCCAGATGGAAGTGTCACCCGGCCAGTTCATCTGCGGGCACACGCCCATGAGGGAAATGGCTGAGAAGTATCACACGGTCCTTGTCGTTGGCGGTGAAGGCGAAAAGTGTCGCGACGTGGCCAAGGGCTACGGCTTCAAAGACGTCATCACACCTGGGGACATTATCAAAGACAACGCAGATACCACGCCCTTTAGAAAACTGACGGACGAAGAGCACCGAAACTCCAACGTTCGAAACTATGGAGAAATCGAGATCGAGGCCGTCTTCGTGTTTGCTGACAGTAGAGACTGGGCTGGGGACTCCCAGATCATCCTCGACTTGTGCATGAGCAAGAATGGACGGTTGGGTACCAGGTCTGAAACCTTCGATGAAGGTCCACCGGTCATTTTCTCCCACAACGATGTGGTCTGGGCGACTTCTCACGCCTACTCTCGCATTGGCATGGGGGCATTACGCGCGTCTCTCGAAGCCATGTTCAAGGCCATCACGGGGAAGGAGTTGAAGACCATCGCCTTCGGTAAGCCTCAGGTAGGCACGTTCCAGTTCGCCACCAGGCTGCTTCAGCAATGGCGGAAAGATACCCACGGGATCGATCGACCTCCGGAGACAGTCTATTTCGTTGGCGACACCCCGGAATCAGACATTCGAGGCACCAACGAATTCGACGAATCAGGCGACTCCGAGGCGACGTGGTACTCCATCCTGGTCCGCACCGGTGTCTTTAAAGAAGGCACGCGGCCCCGGTACATGCCCAAAATGACCGTGGACAACGTTCTGGAAGCAGTCAAGCACGGGATGAGCAGAGAATTCGACAAGGCGCTCAAAGACCTGACGATAGGCGGTGCAGCGCCTCAGCTGGCCAACGCCATCGCCGAGGACGAGGATGAACGGTAGAAGCCGCCACGGTGGCACCCAACCACTACGATTGCACAGTGCCGCCACGAGGTTCTTCTTCACATTTTTTATTTTTCAAACTCAATATACCCAAATAGATGTTTGTGCAGGACATAGGAGGAGTTGTGGGTTGGCTAAGGCGACGGCGTTTGCTGTCGGGTTATTCTACGGTGTACTATGTAGAGTCCGGCTGTTTTTTCGAGGCCACCAACAATGGATGACGCTGTAAAAGTTTTCATGATCAAGTGCACGTTACTCCAGACCCGTTCTCCGTGATGTATAAGTGATTCAATATTGGGGGCCATCGGCTAAGATTGGGGGCCGTGTGAGTTTCCGAGACCTGAGACTGAGCCTCAACAAAGTCAGGTTTAGTAAATGGAACAACCGGCCGGGGGACAAGAAGATCCGTTTGCTCGTCTTCGCTTGTAGCCGCGGTTAAATATAGGCCCTTCGATAGTTCAAGCAAAGAGGGGGCGTCGACGGACCTTGCAGATCACTGTGGTGCCATGTAGCTCCGGACGTGGCTTCTATCAGATGACAACAACAGAGACATACATGCAAGAGAGATTCTGGTATGCTCGACAGCTGTGCTAGGCACCAAGCTAATGTGCAGTGCTCGTCCCAAGGCAGCAAGTGAACCAGTGTCGACAATGAGCACTAGACTCACAAATGACATGGTAAGCGAATGTCTGAGAAGGAAAATGCGCAGGGAAATAATAAGCAATTGATGGTCTTGGGCGTGGACTTTAAGGGTGGATGCTTGGGGGGCGGTCCAAATAGAGAATGCATCTGCCTATGGCGTGCAGGGTTAGGGAGCAAGTGGCTTTTGAGTACCTCGTACTCACTCACCTGCCACCACCGCTAGGCCCCGGTAGCCCAGCAGCCCAGTAGCAGGGCCAGTAGCAGCCCATCGCTGACTGCCTAACACATAATAGGTGGCACCGGCCACCCTCCCGCTAGAGGCCGTGAGCCCCCAGCTACTCGTAGACCATCCGCAGCAACCCACCTGAACCTGCTGTTGCCCAAACTCTACTCAGCTGCGACCTGTGTGGTCTTCCAACCGCAGTCGCCAGCCAGTCTACCAACACATCCCAAAACACTTTCTCCATCTTACAACAAGAATTGCACCCCCTCGCCCATCACCCCCCTGGCAGCCTGTCTGGTCCGAAGGGTCGCGTTTCATACCCATTACTGTCCTTTTCACTTTTCCCAGCATCCTTCCACTTGCCATCATACGGACACCATCAGTCTGACTGACTGCCTTCTCGATCGTCCAGAAACTCCCTCGATCGGCGTCGGCACCCTTGCTGCGCGCTTGGCCTGCCAGTCACTTCAGCTGGTCGCCCTCACAAACCGACCTTTTGAGTACAAATTAAGAAAAGGCATCTCCTCAGATATCTTCACCCGTCCCCTTTGTCCGTCTCTGCCACGGTCACCGCTTCCATTGCATTCGGCGGGCTGGTCAAACAACGCGTGAAGCTGGTCAACTGCGTCGATTGAAGGAGAGTCGCGCACTGTGCGATACTGTGTGATATCAACTAAAATCACTCATTCACCACTAAAAGGCGCATCAGGCATCATAGGCAACCGGTCTCCCTCCCTCCAAACCGTGGCGAAGAGCGCATCTGCGCCTCTAGCCTCATTATGGCAACGGGAGGCGCAGGCACTCCGAGCCCTCCACGACCCTTCGCCCCAAAATCACAAACACCTCGTGGTGGTGCACCTGCGCCAGCACCGTTGAATACCACGGCCACCACCGCTGCCTCTCCTCCGTCTAAGCGAGAACTAGCATCATGGTGGAAAAAGTTCAGGAAGACCACCGAAAAGGCGGGTGAGAAGGGTAAGAGAACCAAAACACCTGGGTGTCTCTGGGGGGCGCTGTCGCTCAGACAGCCGACCTCCTTTCACGTTGTTTGTCCGTCCACCGTGAGCGGCTTGTCAGCTAACTCCTCTTCTAGTCGAAGCTCCTACTGGTATTTTCGGCGTTCCTCTGGCCGACAGCATCAGATATGCAAATGTCGCCATCTCCCTGCAGAACGAATACGGCGAGAGTTTCATCTACGGCTACGTTCCGATCGTGGTTGCGAAATGCGGAGTGTTTCTCAAAGAGAAAGGTAGGGACATGCTTCTGGAAAAAAACACTGTACAAGCAACTGACAGGTCGGCAGCCACTGATGTCGAGGGCATCTTCCGGCTGAGCGGGTCCGCGAAACGAATCAAGGACTTGCAGACCATTTTCAACTCGCCTGACAGGTACGGAAAGGGGCTAGATTGGACTGGCTATACTGTCCACGACGCGGCCAACATCCTCCGCCGCTACCTCAACCAGCTCCCGGAGCCCATTGTTCCCCTCGATTTCTACGAAAGATTCCGCGAGCCACTTCGCCAGGTTCAGGTCCCGACAGGGCCGGATGGAGAAATGCAGTCTCGAGACATGAGTGTCAGCGAGCACAGCGCCGCCGTCTCCGCGTATCAGAAACTCATCACGGAGCTGCCGCCTTTGAATCGCCAATTGCTCCTCTATATCCTCGATTTACTGGCCGTCTTTGCGTCCAAGTCGGACCTCAACCGCATGACTGCTGGCAACCTCGCTGCCATCTTCCAGCCGGGCATAATCTCTCATCCTTCACACGATATGTCGCCGGCTGAATATCGACTCAGTCAAGAGGTCTTGATCTTCTTGATCGAGAATCAGGATAATTTCCTCATTGGAATGTCCGGCACCGCCGTTGATGAGAAGACTCAGAAGGATGTTGAGAGCGGCGCACCGTCCATACGGTCTCCCAAGGCGGTGGTACGGTCTGCATCCAATGCCAGTGCTGGTGCTGACAGTCTGCGCAAATATGGGGTCCGACGCAATGTTTCCGTCTCGTCACGCGGTTCCAGAGAACGCGGGAGCCCTGGGGTTTCGAGCCCCGGTACTCCATCTGGGGTAACTTCGTTCGCGGGAGGTGCTGGAATTGCACGGAGCAATACCGTGCCATCGAAGCGATCTCCAGCGATTACCGGGAATCGCTTTCAGAGAACTAATGACAACACAGACTCGACAGTCCAAGCCGTGGGACCGCAAGCCGCGCCTGTTGCAGGTTCAGCCTTGAACCAGGAGACGACGGAGTCGAGGCCATCCAGATCTGGGTCAATCCAACCAGATGATGCTGACGGCAGAGGAACGTTGGTTCCTGCACAAGCCGCCCAGGCACCCGGTCAATCTCCGCACCAACTGACCCAACCTCCACCAGCAGCACAGGGCGGAACAACTCAAAACTCGACCGGCCAGGCACCGGTAACGGCTGCTGCTGCGGCGGCGGCGGCGGCTCCATCACCCATCACGACTCGAGAACGAAAGATATCTAATCTTTTCCCCAAGTCCCCGATATTTGGTCCATCCGATCCTAATGGGAGGCAACCAAGGAAGTTGCAAAAGAAACCAAAGCTGCCTGGAAGTACCAACGACAGTGCTCAGAGCTCGCTGAACTCGCTCCATGGCGATGACGGGGCCACCTTCCAGACGCCTCTGGTATCACCTGATATCAATAGCGTCGGGCGACACGATCCACTGGCTGCACCTCAAGGTCCCGTTCTGACCAACACTGCAGCAACACCTGTCAATGAAACACCCAATTCGAAGCCGTTCTCGACGCCGCCGACTGGGAACAACGTGCAGAACCATGCACCCGGGCTCAAACCTCGTACGTCTCCGCCGGGGTCGACGCACTCCCGCTCTTCTTTTACCGACCCCTCGGATGCCGATGTCGTGGACGATGCGCTGCAGCAACCTGAGAAGGAAAAGCGCCGTCATCGATGGAGGTTCTCTTCTTCGGCAAAGAAAGGGGAGCAGTCGCCGCTTGCACCACCACCGCCCGTCGGCCAGAACGCCGGGGCAAGAGGGAGCAACAGTTCAATCGGGAGTTCCAATCGACCTCGGAAGAGCTTTACCGGGGACTCCCAAGCGACGCAATCTTCGTATATCGATCCAATCGGTGGAAGTGGACAGCAGCCCCTTGTTGGCCAATCCAGTCAGGAATCCAACGATGTGCAAAAGGATGCGAATGCGGAGACAGAGAAGAAGGGCTTGTTCGGGAAATGGAAAGCCAAGATCTCACAGAACCGAGACGAAAGGCTGGCCGAGAAAGAGCGGGCAAAGAGTCCTCCTCGGAACGAGCAAGGCTCTTCTCGGAGTAGTCTGACAGCATTCGCCCAGGAGCATTTGGCGCAGCGAGGAAGATCATTTGACAGACCACGTGACGAAGTTCTGTCGAGCGTGACCGAAAGACCGAGCGCGGAAGGGCAAGCTCAAGGGAGGAAAGTATCAATGGATCCAGGACGGGGATAAAGGCTAGCAGATGCATCCCTGGGGGGGTGTTTGCGTTCCTGGCTATGGCGGAATCAACTTTTGGGTTCGATATGGGCGGACTGTCGGACTGGACTGGGACTCGGGTCGGCAGAGCGGGGAATGGTCTGAAGAGTTATTCACTTGGATACCTGGCAGCGACGAAAGAAAGTACCACATTACCTTGGATAAGATGTCACAAGCGAGAACAGCGCGCAGGCGAAGGAGAAAAGCAGGGTCATGACCAGGAGCGAGCGGGCAATGGGGGTGTACTGGGCACCTGGGATAATAAAACGAATCGGGAATATCATGATAAGGCGCCATTGCCATATCGGTAGCGTCAACACCACTGCTATTGACATGTTAGAGTTTCTGCACATCCGTTCATGGATGACTGACCAGAAGAAAAGACCACCCGTTCACACAAGATGACTTGGTCGGCACTGGCTTGGAGGTGAAGCCGTCCTCCCACTCTGCTCCCAACCAGGCCATCGACCGTGCGACGCGGATATGGCGCTCAGCAAGGAGTCTTTAGCTCCTCTTTTCACCACGTCGCCAAGGTCACCGGTGGTTTAGTCTCTCTCTACCAGAAGCGGATTCCATGGGCTTAGGCACTTCCTTGGCTCCTTAACGGTAAGCACACCTCCTCTGTAAGGTTTTTGGTGGTGACGGGGTGAGGACACGGATGAGGTGCTTGGGCAAGCCAAGTAGTTACATGCTATCGTATCCGCTCCATATCAGGAACGGAGTGGCGTTTCGCTCTGTCGTGTATTGCTCTGAACAAAAACGTGGTATTGCGTCACGTGTTGCGGCAGACCTTCCAATTCCCACCCTCGGGAGCCCATTTGGGGTCCCCGCAAATTTCAAGAGGAGAGTCGACGTCCATACACAACTACAGTCAATTACTTTCAACCATTGCTTCTTTTTTTTCTTTGTCCTCCGGAGCGCCTCGGCTCCCCCGCTCCGACTCAACTCAACGTGCATCACCAAAACCGAAGCAATCTCGCGAGAACCGGCCTGGAAGGCGGAAGAAGTGGAAGAGGAAAACATATATACAAAGCCGATCAGGTCGGGTTAGCTCAGGATAGGATAGGGCACAGAACAATGGCCAGCAAAGCTCGCGCCTTCCAGCGGACGTGTCGGCTCCGTCTGCGCAGGGCACATGGCGGTGGTGGCGGCGGCGGCGGCGGCATGGGCATAGGTATGGGCAGTCTTGCCCTTCCCAGCTCCACGGCTGGCGGCTTGTTGCTGGACTTTGCAGCACCGCGGTCGGGTCTTCGCGTGCCTGAAGGAAACTATCTATGTTGTCTGAACATCCCTCCCGTTCGGTCCGCGTCTTCGTCGTCGTCGTTCTCCTCGTCCCGTCAGGACCTCTCTGCCCATCGTCACCATCACCACACACCGCTCCCCCCTGCGACTCGACGACCACAATCGCGCCATGCAAGCACGAGCTCCAGCTCGAGTTCGGGTCGACGCGCCGTCACCGTCACCTCGGACGACGGCCGGTATAATTGGAACGAGCTGAGCACGGGCGAAAAGGCCGCGCGGGGCACCCAGCAGACGTTCAACTTCCTGCTCGTCTCGCTGGGTCTGGTCGGAACAGTTGAGTTCTTCCTTTCTTCCTCTTTCGTTCCTTCCCCTAAAGCTCCGTTGAAACACACTGACTGACGCGGAGCGAAAACCCCAATCAAACAGATCACTATCGCCTACTTCCTGTACACCGACCTCTTCGCCCCGGAGTCGTACACGATCCAATTCAACGCCGCGGTGTCGCGCGTCAAGTCCTCGCCCGAATGCCGCGCCCTGCTCGGCCCGGCGTCGCAGATCACCGCGTACGGCGAGCCGACGTCGAACAAATGGGCGCGCGCCCGCCCGCTGGCCCACTCCACCGAGGTCGACCGCTTCGGCACCACGCACTTCCGCATGCACTTCAACGTCGAGGGCGCCGAGACCGGCGTGCGCGGCGTCGTCACCGTGCACATGACCCGGCCCCGCGACGGCGACCGGCTGGAGTACGAGATGCTCAGCCTGACCGTCCGCGGCCACGAGACCGTGTACCTCGAGAACAAGGAGGCCGAGAGGGGGATCAAGGGCAAGGCCGCCAAGATGTTCGGGGTGCAGTGGCGGTAAAACATCGCAAGGGCAGGAGATATTACACGTGATTGGACGAGAGGAGAGGGGATGTACAACGAGTTGCACATATATTGCCCTGCAGGCTGTGTGGACACACGAGTTTATACTGTGTTGCTGTGGAAGAGCGAGCCAATGTGGATGAATCCACACACAGTGCATGTCGATTGTTGTGTGAGCTCATAGATCTGCCCCCAGCCCCAAAAAAGGATGGTAGGTATCCAGCCCAGTCTGCTGCTGCTGGATAGGGCTTCAGATAGACTCCTCCCCCCAAGCACGTATAGGGCCCTAGAAGGCGCTATCACGCGTGGCCTTCCATCCTTTTACCCAATCCAAGGATTTACAGCACCAAAGTTGGTTGACCATAAGTCTCGTACTCTAGATCCAACTCAAGCCCCCAGCTGGCTCCAAGCTTCACGCAGGCACTTCCTCGCGCTTGAGGACCTGGATCCTTCCACTCCCCACGGCGGTCACGACGGCTGGCGTCGGTGAGGTCTCCTGTTCGGTTCCATCCCCCTTCTCATCAGCGGAGAGAGGCTGGCGCCTGTGGCTGGTGATATCAATGCCCAGCACACCACCGATATATCCACCCCTTTCGCCGGGTACACTAAACTCGCGGAAGGTGTAGCCCCATTCATTCAGCCAGTTCCGCACCCCCTTTCCCACCTTGTCCTTACCGTTTTTGGAGTGATGACCGGTCCCGGTGATCGCATAGATGATTCTTCTGCCTCTCTTGGAATGGGTGAGGAGGATGTTCTCAAGGTACTCGATAGCTTCCTCCGGATGCAGGCCGTGTAGGTCAATGTACAATTCTTCGTCGTCGTCAACAGGGGAGGTGGAGAGATGCTTGTTTCGTTCCTCGTAGAGGGCCTTGGCAGCCTCGCGGTGTGCTTTGCGCATCGCATCATTTTCAGCCTGGCCCCGGAGAGAGAGGGCTTTGGCAGCTCGGGCATCGTTCCGGTTCCAAGCTTGAGCCGCGCTTTGGGCTCTTTCAGCATGTATTCATGAAAATCCTGATAGTATTGCTGTGGACTTACCTCTGCAGGAATTTATTTCGTATACTTCCGTGCTTGATCGCTTCCTGTCTGTATTTCAAATACTGCTGATTGGCACGTCCCCCGGTCTCCAGCCACGGGATATGCTGAGGCTCGGGAATCTTTCGTGCTGCGGCACTCTCAGAGCCGCCATACGTTCTGATCTTCCGGCCCGCATCAACTTTGCGCTGTTGGGCGGTAGCAGGGGATGGAGACATGCGAACAACGTCTGCGAGTGAAGAAGGTGTCTCCTTCTCTGCACTTCCATGACCATGTCTTGACCGGTGGCCATGATGCTTAGATCCCCTTTTGGCAGAGCCCAGAGTTGGAAACGCCTCAGGATCGTCCATGGACAAAGACGAAGGTGTCTCCGGTCGATTTTGATGGCGCGAATTGGGTCGAGAATGGGAGCGAGGGCCAGCGGCCAAGTTGCTCAAAGCACCACGATTCTTTTGATTAGCAGGGACAAAAACGTTTCCCGCGGCCAAGCCAGCTTGGAGAGTGTTCCTGACGGTTTGGTTGCTGAGGTTGCTGAGCGAGGGAAATTGTTCATAGTGATCCTGCAGTTGAAATGGTTGGGGAGCAACAGGGCCTTCGCCAACTGTGAGATGATTGATGAGAAGCGCGGGGTCGTGGGAGAACTGGCATGCATCTCCCGCAAGACAATTACCATTCATCCAGTATCTATAGCATTCATCAGTACAAGAACAAAGAAGAGCAATAACGGAAAATAGTCCCACTTGCACAGATAGCCACTAGTGTCGTGAGCAAAACGACAGTCGGCACGAAGACAGGAACCCGATGTCAGCCAGTATTTGCAGACGATCGGATTCTTTTGCGAGCTGGGGGTGGAAGGTCGGGCCGGGTTGACTGCCATGGACTTGCCGACCAGAACGTTGTTCTCAGCCGACGGAACTCCCGTGTATTGCGTATCGGCAGTGTCGGTTCCAAGCAAGGAGGCAATGGTGGCCCCCAAGTCGTACGAGTTCTTATTGAGGCTTCCTCGATCTCTTCGTCGGTCTTCCGGTCGCCCAGGACGGAACGCAAGATATCATAGGGACTCATATCTGGCTGAGGGACCCATTCTGGTGCAGCAGCGCTCAAGCCGCCGGTGGCCGTGGAAGAAGCATTACTGGTGGACTCGTCAGCCAGTAGCCAGTCCACGTTCTCGTGTCCATAGTCGCCATAAGTATCCGGGGCAGGACTCGCATCGGAAAATTCATAGGCATTCAAGCTCGGACTGTGAGGGATAGGCTGGGCCAGAGCAAGGCGTGGTGAAGGACGAGGAGACACAAAGGGGGAAGGGATATTGGACTTCTGGCGAGAGAAGCTCGGCCGCGAGGCTGGGAATCCTGCCGAGAGGGCGGGGCTCGAGGAGAGCGGCGGCGGTGACCCGAGGGGCGTAGGAGCGCGAGCTTGCCAGGGAGCGGGGGACGACTTGCGAATGACATTGTGTCGCAAGGGAGTCTCAGCGGTCTCACCGCGTTGAGCGTTTCGATGTTTCCACAGGGCGTCAAGGACGGCATTTTCCAAAGCTGCACCCTTCAAACCACCCACTTTGCTCAGTAACTCCTCCAACCGCTCTGTTTTATCCTCCTCTTCTATAGCCGGATCGTCGAGAATAGGACGACAAAGGTCGTAATGTTCGTCAGAAATCATTTCGGTCGTGATTGCAGTCTAACTGTATGTGTGTAGTATGGCAGAAACGGGGGGATTTTCAGAGGGTCCGGCTAGTGCCCGACATGAACATGCAAGTGTGCGCCTGTGAATACGAATGCTGAGGTGTAGATGAGGGATACCTGAGGTGATGGTGCCGGTCGCTTCAGGGTATATGAGACATGCTTCAGTGAGCAAGCACTGGAGTGTCCGACAGCAGGGGCTGCGGGGGTTCGGACAGGGGGGGTGCTTCGACGGGATCCTCGTCAGGGACAGCCGACACGTTCACCAAAGGGTCAAACGTGGACAAGTTCATCAAGCAAATATAGAGGCAATGCGAAGTTCATCGCCAGCTGAAAGGTGACGGCGCGGTGGAGTGGAGTCGATCAAGGTCCTCAGCCGCTCCAGGTTGCGCGGGCATGCGGGCGAAGCGAGACGCTTAGTGAGTGCGGGTGAGTGAGGGAGCGAGGGAGGGAGGAATAGGATGCTTGGGAGAGGAACACTGTCAGGGCAAGTGAGTTCGAGTCCGAGTCCGGGGTGGCCAGGATAGAGAGATGGGTTCGTTGCGAAACCGAGACCAGGGGCGTGGGACGGTGATGAGGAGGTTGATGGGGGTGGGAAGTGTCACCACGAGCACCATCTCCTTTCCAGGCTTTGGCTACGTCGTTCACGGTGGTTTTGGAGGCAGGGCGGGGGAGGAAGGGGCCCACTAGCCGCTAACTTAGGCTGTCCGCCGCCTACTGACCTCTGTCCAGTGCCAGCTTTCCAGGCGCTGAGCCCTCGACCAGTCAGAGAGCTCGGGCGGGATGCACCAAATTCCTCGTATCACCTAGGAACTTACAGGCCCCCCTACTCAGCTTGGGCACTCACACATGGCCACCACCTCCACTCGGCATCCAGTGAAAGAGCCCAAGATTGGTGTACTATACATATATACCTCATACACGGAATACAAAGTTCAGAAGAGCGGCTGAGGAGAGACGTCTCTACTCAGGACAAGTACATCGTGCACGGAGCAGACATACTCAGGGAAGGACACGGTACGAGGTACTCGGTACAGTCACAGTTGTTGTAACAATAAAGTCTCAACATTGGTTGTGAAACAGTGGCGTGCTGGGCACCAGAAAGGGCCGAAGGGACGACAACTGGTGCCCGTTCTCATATTACACCAGAAAGGGTTGAAAAGATGTCACATCATTGAGGTATTGAATCCCGAGTACTCTGTATAGACATTTGCCGTATGCAAACCCCAGCACTGGATTAATGAAAGGCACAAGCACCACTACCAATAATACTCGTTCGCTGAGCACATGGATAATATTTAAGATAATAACAATTAATATGCATGATCCACAAGCCGGAATTGGCGTCGTAGCTCGATCCGAAACTCACCTGCCCGCCAACCTCCAGGCCGCAGTTTGCCATCACCATCATCTTCTCTGCGGCCCACGTCTACAATACCTACACCTCTCATCTCAATTCCTCGTATACCTCTTAGTGCTGCTCGAAATCCATCTGTCCTTCTTACAACATGGCCGACGATCGCATCCGTTGAGCTCGTGCCACCAACGCATCCCCGTTTGCCTCTTAAACGGCCTGCACTGTGCTGGGCTCACTCTCGATCATCTCGGCGTCCCTATTTACATCACCCTCCTCTGTTCTCCTCCTACATCATGGCTCCGACCCCTCTATCACTACCCGATTCCGACGACGACTCTCCTCCCGCCGGGCTCCTCAGTCCTTGGAGACCCCCTCGACGATCCATCTCCACGGGCAGAAGTTCTCCGTTCGCTCGAAACCGATCAACGGCATGGCGAGACGAGCTGATCAATAACGCCGAGAAAATGAGTCGCCGTGTGCTGAGAGTGTGGAGTGGCATGACTCTGTTACAAAAAATCCTCGCCTGCATTGGTCTGGTGGTGTTGGCCACTGTGGGCGTCCTGTTCCTTACCTTCAACGAACGGATCTTCGGCTGGCTCGAACCTCTTGCTGAACGCTGGAAACACACGACTGGGGGCTGGACAATTTTGTGGGCGATTGTCTTTTGCTGTGCCTTCCCTCCCGTTATTGGATATTCTACTGCCGGCACCACCGCCGGTTTCGTCTATGGCGTCGTCGAAGGCTGGCTTATTCTTGCCTCCGCGACCGTGGTCGGATCGTTCTGCGCTTTTATCGTCTCGCGAAGCATCCTGCGGAAGTGGGTGGAGCGCATGGTCGCCCACGACAAGAGGTTCGCTGCGTTCAGCCTCATCCTGAAGCATGACGGGTTGAAGTTGCTGGCCATGATCCGGCTTTGTCCCTTGCCTTATTCCTTGTCGAACGGGGCCATGTCCACGTTTCCTACCGTCAGCCCCCTCTCGTACGCTCTCGCCACGGCGATAGTCACGCCCAAGCTTTTGGTGCACGTCTTCATTGGAAGTCGCCTGGCCGTCATCGCCCGGACACGGGAGAAGATGACCATGGGAGATCGTGCCATCAACTATGGAAGTATCGCACTGGGTGCTGTGGTGGGCAGCCTCACAGGATTATACATCTATCGACAGACCATGGCTCGAGCCAAGCAGCTGGAGGCCGAAGAAACCAACTCAGTCCGAGATGCAGCACGACGGACTGGCCTCCCGCCGCCCGAGTTCAATGACGACCCCGAGGCACAGGTGGCCGCGGAGACAGTTGCTGACGACACAATGGACTACTTTGACGAATCGCCTAATGAGCGACCACGGTATCACGATGAAACCGACGACGACGATGATGTCTTTGGGAAAGGCGATGGAGACGATGATGAACCTGTGACTGCCAACATCAGTCTCCATCAGCAAAAGAAATATGAAGGCGCATGAACGGTTGCGGGGTTGACGGGTTAAAGACTGGTGTTTCTGATAGATATGATAGACTCGCAAGAAGACGTATAGACAAGCGGAAGAGGCTGTCTAGAACGTCGTGGTTATTGAATCGGGCTTTACTCTATTCCTTCGGGTGATACATGGCTTGTCCCATCACTATTTGATCGTCTAAATGTCGGGCTAGTGGCCCCGAGCCAGAGGCTCTTGTCCAATCGCATATACCGACTCTCGCCACCCCTTGTTCTCAAGAGGCTGTGATTGACTTTGGACACGTGATCGGGATATTCGCCCTTCTCCCACACCAGCGTCATAGCGAATTCCCCCCCAGCAAGCCAGGTCAAGTGAGCATCATCCACAACGCCCTTTTTGTTCCATGGTTTTGGTTTGGCAGTTTCCCCCAGGCTGACCACATTCTCTCTCTATTCTTCTGGACACCGCCTGATTCCTCTGTTCGCCCCACGTTGCAAAGTCGACCCACTTGTTTACCTAGAGGACGGGGCGGCCTAGGCAGTAGACCGCTTCCATGGAGACCTCGGTGACTGCTCTGCCTCCACTGAATCCGGCGAGAAAGGCATTGATTCCCCTCTGGGACCGCATGTTACGCCTTCAATTGATCCGCTGATACGGTTGCTGCGCCGGTCCGCCTGCTTGGCTACATGATGGGGTCGATTCCTGCAGCCTTGCTGTGCAGACGAATCCTCACTACATAAGATGACGCCGGAACCCTCTGATCCTTCACTCCCTCCGTCGCCACGTTTCGTCGATGGCTACTTTCCTCCCCAACCTCCTCCAGAAATGGCCGTCGACAACGATACAATCCTCAGGTTGATCCAGCAACTCCAGGCCGACCGGGAAGCCTACCTGTCCACTTTCGAGAGGGTCCATGAGACGTTGACTCAGGCTCTCCATCCACAGCCATCCAGGTTCATAGCCAGTCCCCGGCAGATCATCCCATCGATCCCGTTGGCGTCGTCGCCCACGTCTCTGCCGTCTTCCGAGGTTGGCCAAGCGGCGGCCGTGTCGAAAAGGCGGCCCAGCCTAGTCAGTCACCACTCCAATCCCAGCAGCCATGTTCTCGAGCAACACAACACGGTCCGCCAGCCGAAGGAATCCATATACACTGGTGACGACAGTTCAGACAGCGAGGACGATGAATCATTCTTTGCACAGGAGCTGCTCCCTCCGAGGGATTTCTCGGAGAGTGATCTGATTGAACATTTGAAGACCTACTCGTGGGATATCTACAGCAAATACATTCTTCAGGATCTTCTCCGAAACATTGACTTGCTTTCGAATGGCATTTTCCTCAAGGACAGGCACCACCAAACGGATGCCAATCATCAGCACGCAGATATCTACCACGTGGGGACGGACGGCTCGCCTCTGCGGCACTCTCGGGGTGATTCAGACGAAGGCCCGTTGGCGGCTTGGGAAGCGTTGAAAAACACCAACAATGACAAGTCACGGAAGCAAGCCGTTGGACGGATCGTCGTCGTCCGAGAGCCTGCATCGAGCCTGTTCGCCGCCTTGCACCTCACCATGAGTGAGTACTTCGACATGGATTCCATTTTTCGCATCATGATCGACGACCACACCCCGACCAAAGCGATAACAAAGGGATACTTGAAGGGGGACCACCGGCGGCAACGATCCGTGGTCTTTGTCTTCAAGTATCACACCATCGTGGGGGAAGGGCGTGCGCCTCTGCATTGGCAGAATCATGACGAAGATCCGGAAACCGAGGATGGCCATATACCGCTGACGACGTGTTCTTCCGTTGTTGCCCTCTCCCTCGCCGGCAAGCCCAGTTACACCCTCCGACGTAATTCTAGAAAGAACAAATCCGTCATTGGGCATGTTTACGACCCGTTCGCGCCGTGGCACGTCCTCTCCATCCAGTGTTTTCCCGACTGGAATTCCAGCGTCGATACCCACGAACATAACCACCATTATTGCAATGGTCCCGATGCTTTTCTGACGGGCGTGCTCTCGGAATACAAAGATGCAATCAAACGGTTCAAGGTGATACATAAGGCCATCCAAGAACTGGCCACCCCGCCGAACAAGTCGATCTTCGACAGCGCCCTGCGAGACGAACTTCTCTTCGAGAACAACAAATTCACCTACTCGCGCCGCTATTTCTGGGCCTCGCAGACCCTGGGTCTCTTGAGCAACGAGATCAAGGACATGATTTCCGCCTACCGGGACACCTTCACCGATGAGTTCTGGTCGGGGGAGCACAAAACGTTGTTCCCAGGCACCAAGGACCAGTCGCCGCGGTACAACAACTGGCGGAAGAAACTTGTATATACTCGAAGACAATTTGAAAAGGAAATTTCTCAGCTTGAGGAGGTTTTGAGAATATTTCAAGAGCAGCAAAAGCAGATCAAAAACCTGCGGGAGTGGCTGTTCAGCGGAACATCGGTCCTGGAAAGTCGCGAGGCCGTGAGTATGGCGAAGATCACCGTCGAACAAGGCTACAACATCCGGCTGTTGACGTTGGTCACATTGTTCTACCTGCCGTTGAGCTACGTTACGGGAATTTACGGGAGTATGTGGTGTCTATCTCACCTGGCGGTCTCCTTGATATCAATGTGTGGTCATCGTGTGATGTCCGATGCTAACCTTGCCTTGCCATAGTGACGAACATGCCACCGAACGACTCCTATATTCCCTTCGCCATGACAACGGTGGGGATCTGCATACCGACTTACCTCCTGATTGTGATCGTGAACAACCCCAATGTCGTCAGACGACTTCTGACCAATGCCGGCCTCTTTTTCACCAAAGTCACCTCAATTCCAGCCCCGGAGAAGTCTGAGAAGCTCAGGGAAAAGATCTTAGAGAGCAAAATTGCCCGCAAGGGCGAACAGCAACAGACAATGCAGAAGGTTGCGACGTTTGCGAGCCTCGAGGCCAGACTGTCCCAAGACCTGGGCCAGGAACCTTCGTTACGGGGCTCTCACGGTTTCACGCAAGCGACCCGTCGTATGTCCCACTCGATTGGCAACTATCTCCCTGGCATAGCGACAAGACACGCTTCGCAGCTCCCAGGTCAGTCAATACCCAGGCTTTCCACGTTTCCGGAGGAACCCCGACTACCTCGGAGATCCAGCACCATCAAGTTCGATGAACCTTTCTCGAGCTCGACCAAGTGGCAGGCACTAGAACCGCCACGGGCCACCGTCCAGGACTTTGAGAAGTCATTCTCGAATCTTTCAGGCATATCCCCAACGGAGACTCCGCCGATGCCCGCCGTGATCGTCCAGACGCCCAACGGATCACCCCTGCTGTCTCCCTCGAGGGCCAGGCTGAGGCCTCCGGAATGGCGAAGAGAAAGGAGCGTTAGCCCCCGGAGCGGGCCCAGAGACAGCAGGTCTCTATTCGGGAGACTCAGTAGTCGATTGTCATCCGCGCTGCCGTCGCCGAGATCGTCTGAGCCAGGGAGTCCCATGGAGCCTGTCTAGGACGGATTGGCCACTGTGGGACGCATTACCCCGTGCAGGCATCGCGGGCTATTGCCACGACGGTCACATCCTACATGTATGTGCCCCGGAGAAGCCGGAAGGGGGATGTAAAGAGAACAGACGCACCAGCTTTCAACGTCAACATCCATCACAGATCGGAAGACTGGATAATGTTACAGAAAGTGCGAAGGGCAGACGCATCTTTACGAGTGACGCAGTGAAATGAAAATGATCTCACGATGTACAGAGCTGATGGAATTAGGGTGGTCCCTTTCCACTAATGAGACGAATGCAAATTCGACCAAACCGCCTTTGAGAAAAAGCGGCAAGGAAGGGGCCGTGTTTCGAGAGCAGGGAAAAGCATTTGCCCCCTCGTTTTTGTTGAAAAAAAAAATGAAAAGTTTACAAGGAGCAG
Organism: Fonsecaea erecta; assembly: GCF_001651985.1. NCBI lineage: Eukaryota > Fungi > Ascomycota > Eurotiomycetes > Chaetothyriales > Herpotrichiellaceae > Fonsecaea > Fonsecaea erecta. Next base: position 493,983 of record NW_017387256.1, on the reverse strand, counting down.
CCTCGCGGCATCATCATCGCCATCGTCATCATCAGAATCAGGAGCAAAAAGAAGCCGCAGATATGGCCACAGGTGTACGGTCGCACGGTCGCTCGGACCATCCAGCGCATCAACCATATCCTACATAGCATACCATCTCACCACGACCGATGCGACGAGAAAATCCCACCCTCATCGAACTCGACAGGGGGTTGGGGAACCGTGGAAAAACAAAACAATCAATCAGTCGCAAAGCAGCGAACGGCTCGGTCGGCCGGGTGGGCCATAAAAGGAAGGCACGGGAAAGGGGGAAGGAAATGCTATATGAAACTCGGGAGGAATGAATGAATGTGCATAAGCCAGCCAGGCAGCCAGCCTTCAGATCTGATCTATCACCCACCGTCTCGTCCCGCCGGTCCATACGGATGGGCTCCTCACGGGCGGAGCAGGAAGCGGACACGCCACGATTGGAGATTGAAGCTGGAGACATCACCATCAAAGATGCAGCTGATGGCACAGCGTGTGTTTGTCTGTGGGAGTCTTGTCCATTCATACACGTACGTATGTATGTACATCTGAGTACCCCGACATATTATATGCATGCAACCCGGACAATATCAAGGGCATTGGCTGTGTACGTAACATTCATTCATACACTGTACCTAACTACCCATCTATGTATCTCGGTATGAGTCCATGTCTCCCCCACGCTTTTTCACGGACTGGATGCGTTTCGTTCCCATTCGTGCGCCGCCCCATTGGAGGGAACTGTTCGCTTTTCATCTCTAACAGATGATGCCGCAATGCGCCCCAAATCATAATGTGTGTGTATCAATGCAATATCCCCCCCACCCTTCCCCCGGCGCGGAAGTCAAACGAGCACCAAAGCACAAAAGCCAGCCAGCCAGTCCGGAACCGACCTGTTCGACAAAGAGGGAAGACAGCCAGGCCCAAAAAAACGTGAAGAGGGAAAGAGACGATCCGAATGAACGAAAAGGAGAGCAATTGGAGGAAGATTGACATGCTTTCTTTGCTGCGCCAAAACTCCCGAACGACAATTCTTGCTCGATTGCAGAGATTGGTTGGAGTCCCCAGTCATCGTCGTCGTCAACGAGGTGCCATCCATCGTTCGTCCGTAGTGTGAAATTCGAATCGCCCGGTTTTCTGCTCAAGTGGTTTTGCTGTCGTTAGATGAGGTGATTGGCTCTTTGGACCCGTATCCCTCGTGTAGGAGATTTTGCATTCGGCCTCGATGTCAAACACAGGGAGAACTCTCCCGTCTCATGAGTGGGAGGTGTGGTCCAGAACGTCATCCTGCACCTCGACGCCGCTTGAAGTACGACTTGGGCGGCCCACTACCGCACAGGTTATGCTTGATCCGTGCTCTCCAGCCAGGCGATCCGGATCGTGACAAAACAGTGCCCCTTTATCGGGAAATCTGCACAGCTCACTCTGTCGGAAACAGATGATCCGAGTTTTGCAACGCCAATCTGTTAGATCTTGACGTGCCTCCCCTCTCGCTCGACAACCTTGACCAGGCTCTTGTACGTGTCTTCCCAACTCTCCTTGTCGTCGCCGTCCTCGTCGGTCTTTTTCTCCTTGTCCTTGCCGTCCTTCCCGGCTTTCTTCCCGGCGTCTCGGCTGACCATCACCACGCTGGTCGGCCGCTTCGTCTGGCCTGCCGTGCCCAGCTCCGCACGGCTCGTCACGTAGATGTAGGGCACGCTGTGGTCTTCGGCCAGGACGGGGATGTGGGAGATTACGTCCATGGGCGAGATGTCCGCAGCGAGAATGACGACGCCGAGTGGGAGCTTGTCGGTCGTGGATGTGGGGGATTTCCGGAGCGCCTTGACGACTTCCTTGACGCCCCGTCTTAGGGTACGTTGTGCGGCGGCTGCGAAGACACCATCGAGTTAGCACGACCATGGACACGGAGCGGAGGAATGGGAAACGTGGAGATGAGGGCAAATCACCTTTTTTGACGCATTTAAACACCTTCTTAGCAACCTTGTCGTCGGCCAATGGGTTCGCGAAGGGCACCAAAGCTCCCACAGGTCGTGTAGCAAGGATGGTCTTCTTGTCCGCGTCTGCCTTGGTCTTTTTGGGCTCCTCATCCTCGCCTTCCTCTTCCTCTTCGTCGAGTTTCACACCACTCGGCTCATCCATATCGTCGTCTTCGTCCGCGCTGCTTTCCTCGTCCTCGTCCTCCGCCTTGGCCTTCTTCTTGTTGTTGTTGCTTTTACCCTCGAGCTCATTCAAGGCCTTCTCCGCCAGCACCTTCCTCGCCGCCTTTTTCTCCTTGTTCTCTCCCTTGGATTTTGTCACACCGGTGGGCGCCGCTCCACCGACTTTTGCGGTCGCAGCGGCCTGCTTCTTTGCGATCTTTTCGGCTTTGGCGGCCTTTTTCTCAGCTTTTCGCTCGGCCTTGAGCTCAGCTTTGGCGGACTTGTCTTTCGCCATCTTGCTTCTTTTGTGACACTGGCGGTTTGATGCGCGTGCGGATGGTGAGTTAATGGGCGACGAGCTTTGGTTCTGAGGAGTAAAGTATTCGTGAAGGATTGGGCCAGCAAAGAACGACGGTTCAGGGGTTTCCCAGAAGCAGTATAGCTAATAAGATATTCGAGGCGTTGCGAACAATAGCTACGCCGGGCTAGAAAATGAAGCAAATTGAAAATTATTTTGGCTTCTCCGCACTTTGGGCCACGAGCAACTTCCACTCAATTTCCCGCCGCTTTTGCTGCCAAGACCCAACAGCAAACCAGCACCTGTGATTCTTTGGATGAACATGTTACTTATGTTTGATACTGAACGTGCCTCACCGACGCTGTCAGCATCTATGGTGGGAGGGAGAGCCACCGTCTTTGACTTGCAGCAAAGTAGGCAATACTTCCACTCACAATTCGGTGGCCATCTCCCCGAATGGTCATTTGTTGCTGAAGTGGTGCCGCTCCTGCGAATAAAACAACTGAACCCATATGTTGTTTAGTACACGACATGCACGACCAGGTTGCTCGGCTAGCCTTCAGGTGGCACGTGTGACCAAAGCTGCCAACCCAATATTATCTCCACCATCGAGATCGGACTCGTTTGGTATACCCTTGGCAGATATCAAAAGGGAAAAGGCCCAGCTCCAGGCTGCAAGGTTTCCTGCGCAATTGTCTTGACTCGTCCCTTCCACGGACTAAGGTGGCTGGTGAAGACGGTCCAAATTTCAACCGACCGCAAGCCATCAAGTCCGCAGCTAATTTATCAGGAGACCCCGTCACTCGCCTCTGGTCGGCTGCAGAATGTACAGTCCCTCATCTAACTGGAGCAAGCATGCTATATGAGCACTGCTAGCATTACCAATAGTTGTGCGGTCAAATCACCGTCGGCAGGTTGAAGAGCGTTCGAGATCTCGGAGATCGAATAGTCCATACAGACCACTTCGCCCTGGTCTTCCCTGTTGCCTTCGCCTACAGGCCTCAGCCATGGAGGGAGAGTTCAACTTCAAACTTGATATTGGCCTCGCCTTACGGACCTTCCTTCATTCTCAGTTCTTCGGGACACCGCCCTATCCAACACAGTCTTTCTCCAGCCAGGTCATTATCGTCACTGGCTCCAATGTCGGTCTGGGATTCGAAGCTGCCCGACATTTCTACCGCCTTGACTGCGCGAAACTGATCCTCGCTGTACGTACAGTCTCCAAAGGTGAGACCGCCAAAGAGGACATTGTACGGAGTGTGAGACACCGCTCTGATGGCGCAGAGGCCATCGAGGTCTGGCCTTTGGACCTTTCCAGCACGGAGAGCACCTTGGCGTTCGCTGAGCGCGTGAAGAAAGAGCTACCGCGGGTCGACGCTGTCGTGGAGAATGCCGGCATCAACAATATGAGCTGGGCGGTTTCTGAGGGATTCGAGCAGATCATCCAGGTCAATGTCGTCAACACCCTGCTGCTCGGTCTATCACTGCTGCCCAAATTGAGAGAAACTAAGCGCCAATTTCCCGAGTCCAGCCCTCACTTGGAGATTGTCAATTCTGAAGCCCACCACTTTACCAGTTTCAAAGAAGTCAATGCCCCAGACATCTATGCGACTCTGAATAACGAGAAGAGCGCCGATATGATGGGCAGGTCAGTATCTCCTCAGGCACGAGCTCGTGGCCCTTTTCTCTTCTGCATCAGGCTCACACGAGAACGTACAGATACCCGCTGAGCAAACTCATCGGTGTGCTCTTTGTCCGCGAGCTCGTTCTGCGACTGCAAGAGCGCGACAAATCCAGCGCCGTGCCAGCGCCGCCTGTCACGATTACTTTGGTCAATCCGGGCCTATGTGTTTCTGCCCTAGATAGAAACATGATCCTTCCGGGGCGAGTCTTGATGTATTTCATGCGCATGTTTCTCGGAAGATCAACAGAGGTTGGCTCTCGGACGCTGGTCTACGGCGCATGTGTCGGTCCAGACTCGCACGGGGCGTTCATGTCGGACGGCAAGAATCAAGAAGTTGAGGGCTGGATATATTCGGACCTGGGAAAGAAGGCACAGTCCAAGGTGTTCGAGCAGACCATGAAAGTGTTGGAGGCCCGAAAGCCGGGCATCGGGGCGGGAGTCGGACTGCCAGCCTGATCATTCATCAGGTAACATTCATCCGACGCCAACACCGTCTCTGTCTAGACCCGAGGCGATACCCTGTTCCTGGAGTAGGATGGACGGGTCAGGACCTCGTCCTGGCAGCAGCAAATCTTTCCATTAGGCGGTATCTCAGCCCTAGACCTGATATACATAACAGCCAAACATATTGCCTCAACTCTTTCCACATCTATACACGTTCCCCGCTGTCTCCACCCTGTTTCCGCAGTAAGAAATTGGGGCGCCTATAAACGCAGCTAATCGTGGCCAGTGCTTATTGTCTAGGCCTGGGAGACACGATGCCGTCGTCACCTCCTGGAGTCTTTAGTCTGACGACGAGGTGGTATCCTGATCTTGGACTCGTATCTCCTCCGCCTCAAGATGTCATCCGACACACCAATATATAAAGAATGACACTACACATTCTGTGTTATTGATCCAGGTGCGATTCAATTCAAGAAAGTGTTCACGGCGTGTAAACAGGAAAGAGGACCAACTGAGCCCGGCCACCATGTCACGCACGATTGATAAACTACCCGAAAATGATGCCTCTCCGACGGTCAAACTCGTGGTCGCCAGCTGTAGTCGGTAAGGTCTACTTCCAGATCAACCCAACACCAACGTCTGGACAAGAAAATGCTCTTGTCAAGCCCGACCAATCCACTGACGCTTTTTCCTTCTCCAGGACAGCGACGCTGGGCGTCTACCAAGCCCTCAAGATTCTGGGCTACAAACCGTACCACATGTACGAAATGGCCATGTCTGGTGGAGACACTCACTGGGAGATCATGATGCAAGGCTTCCGCGCCCAAGGGGACCGTTGGTCGGGCGTCCAGCGGTACACCAAGCGCGAGTTCGACAAGTGGTTCGCGGGCTACGACGCCCTGGTCGAAGTGCCTTCGTACTTCGACACGGCGATGCTGGAATCATACCTGCTGGACCCCAACGTGAAATTCATCCTTACCGAGCGCACACCGGAGAGCTGGGCGAGATCGTTCAACGGCTTCATCGGGGATCTGGTGACCAACATCGAGTCCCCACCGATGAACATCCTGCGCCACTTCAACCGGACGCTGAACTATTTCTGCCTCTTGAACATCGACGTGTACGACTATTGGAGCGACGGCACGCGTCCTGGCGACCCACGCAACGAGGGGAACCTGGGGAGGAACTATGAGCAGTACATCAGCCGGGTGAAGAGGTTGATCCCGCCGGACCGGATGCTCGTGGTGAAACTTGAGGACGGGCTCGGCTGGGAACAGATCTGTCCGTTCCTAGGCAAGCCTGTCCCGAAGGGGGTCACATACCCCAAAGGGGTGGAGCATACGGAGGTCAAAGACAAGTTGATCGTGCCATTGGTGAGAAATGCTATGATGAAGCTGGCCTTGACGGTGACGGTACCCATTGCCCTGGGAGCGACGGTGTGGTGGAAGTGGTCTGCATCGAGGTGAAGAAGAGTGCCATGGGAAGCTGCTGTGCTAGAATGAGGCTGTCCATACGATGATCGAAAGGGATGAATGACTCACAAAGGAACCAACCATCACTCGGTCTTTGAGTGTAGAATACATACTGTAGGGGGGTAACAGTAGTGACCGAAACGCAGTAATAATTTACGAGGTCCTCGTTGCATTCTTTAGGCTTAGCCCCAACCTGTAAAGGGGCTAGCGCGGTCTTGGCGCGGCGCAAGGTCTTTCGCCCCTTCTTTGTCTCCCAGTTGCCGCTCACAACTCAACTCTTTGCGAATCTGTTGAGCTGCATCGCCAACGACCCTCATCAGTTGTCGTGCGCACTTCCAGTCCTCTTACTCGCGATCCGCCGCTCAAGATGTCGTGGCGCAGTCAAGGCATCACAGGTTCTAACAACATCCCCCTCGGAACGCGCCGTCGGTTTGGAGGTGAAGGCGAAGGCGACTCGCGAAATGATAGCTCTGCAAGCTCCCCCGCCTGGGGTGACTCGGGCAAGCGTGGGCGCAGTCCTCCCAGAGGTTCGTGGATCACCCATGTGCACCGGCATCTGACTAACTCCCTAACAGCTGAACCTGCGGCCGACGGTGTCAAGAGACGTAGAAAGCGCAATCGCTGGGGTGAAGCCGGCGAGAACAAGGCGGCAGGGCTCATGGGCCTTCCGACCATGATCCAGGCGAACATGACAGCAGAACAACTCGAGGCTTACGCCCTCCATCTCCGTATCGAAGAGATCAGCCAGAAGCTGCGCATCAATGATGTCGTCCCTGCGGAAGCAGATAGGTGAGAACCTCCCCACATATCTTGTCTCTGCAAGTACTAACAATTGTCAGGTCCCCGTCGCCAGCCCCTCAGTACGATAACTTCGGCCGTCGGGTGAACACGCGCGAGTTCCGCTACCGCAAACGACTGGAAGAAGAGCGACACAAATTGATTGAAAAGGCCATGAAGACCATTCCCAACTACCATCCGCCCTCTGACTACAGGCGGCCGACCAAGACACAGGAAAAGGTCTATGTGCCGGTCAACGACTATCCCGAGATCAACTTCAGTATGCTTACTAACCCTATAACTCTGCTACAAACCCCCCTCTGCTTTTGCTCGCTGTTCCACGTGCTGTCGTCTGCTCTGCTCTTCGAGATCTAGGCGGTAGACGTCGCATCCTGCACTAACCATTGTCAAATCCATTGCCCTGAGACCATTTTCGCTTTCGAGAATTCCACACTAACACAAAGCTTCTTTTCTGCAAAGTCGGACTACTTATTGGCCCTCGTGGCAACACTCTCAAGAAAATGGAATCCGAGTCCGGGGCCAAGATCGCCATTCGAGGCAAAGGCTCCGTCAAGGAGGGCAAAGGACGATCTGACGCAGCTCATACTAGCAACCAGGAAGAAGACCTCCACTGCCTGATTATGGCAGACACGGAAGAGAAAGTCAACAAGGCCAAAGCCCTGATCCACAACGTCATCGAAACCGCCGCGTCCATTCCCGAAGGGCAAAATGAACTCAAGCGAAATCAGTTGCGCGAACTGGCGGCGCTCAATGGTACTCTGCGCGACGATGAGAATCAAGCGTGTGCAAACTGTAAGTTGGGCCCTCTCCTCCCCCCTGGCCGGAGACCAACTCTGACTGACACAATTAGGCGGGCAAATCGGTCACCGCAAGTACGACTGCCCCGAGCAGCGCAACTTTACCGCCAACATCATTTGCCGAGTCTGTGGTAATGCTGGCCACATGGCGAGGGACTGCCCAGATCGACAACGTGGCAGCGACATGCGCAACAACATCCCTGGAGGATATGGTGGACCGCAACGACGTCTGGGCGCTGGCGGAGATGCCGTCGACCGAGAGATGGAGGTATGTTGTCCCCTAACCTTTTGTATGACCACCCTCTCACACCTCGCAGAATCTGATGCAAGAGCTTTCCGGGAACGGATCTGGCAATGGTCCGGCGGGTCGCATCGAAGCTGCACCTGGCGGCTATGATCAGGGCGACTCGTACGCTTCCGGTGGAGATTCTCGCCCCTGGGCACGCCAGCCGACGGGGGGTGTTGCCCCTTGGCAGCGAGACCGACAGGAACGACAGGAACGAGACTACGGCCAGAGAGATTATGGCCACCGGGGTTACGACAACCGAGACCATGGCCACCGGGACGGCGACTCGTCGGTTCCTCCATGGGCGGCCCAGAGTCGAGGAGACACACAAGGAGGATACGGTGCCGCTCCCCAGCAAGGAGCCGCTCCCTGGCAACAACCCCAACACCAACAGCCAGCTCCAGCCCAGAACTATGGGTATGGTGGATATCACGGTTACGATGCTCAATCCGCATACGGGGCGCCTCCTCCTGGACTCAGCTCCTTCTTACAGCAGTATGGCGGCGGTGCTGCTCCCCCTCCGCCTCCCGACAGCACCCAGGCTCCTCCTCCGCCTCCAGATCAACCGCCGCCACCCCCGGGTATGCGTGACTACTATCCTCCACCGCCGCCTTCGGTGTAAAGTCCTGGATGATCCATGGGATCAGTGCAGATTGATTGCGGGGAGAGTGTGAGAATGTCAAGGATTGGAGCAGGATCATGGGTGGAGGACAGCCTGATCAACACTTGGATTGAAAGGATGCGGTGAAATTGCAAATTGCAAATTGCTTCTTTGTGGCAACCCAGCTAAGGCGAGGTTGTTGCTGTTTGTAACAAGTACTATTCGTATCTATTAACAAACAATGCTTGAGATTATCCAGACATTGTCCTTCTGTACTCGGTACTTCGCTGACCATGGTTTTGGCCACTAACAGGCTGCAGCGAGGATTCGATCGCGTTCGTTGGAAACGGGCCAATCGCGGTACAGGAAATAGGCATGGCCCCAGCCGCGGTCTTGGCATTGAATGGCCGTCAAAGTTCCCTCAAGTTCATTCATTCATCTACCCGCAACTCCTTTCCTCACCAACTGCTTTCTTCCACTTCTCCCATCGATCTCTCGTCCCCCTCCCCCAGATTCCGAGATATACAACTCAACACTCGACCTTACCTTCCTCCAGAAAAGCCCGCCAAAATGCCTCGTTCCCGTGGAGGTGCTGCCCGACCGGCCCCGTCGCGACCGACAGCTCCGGCTCCTGCTCCTCGATCGGCGCCACAGCAGCAACAACGTCCGATGACTACCACTGCTGCTCCCCCGACTGCATCCGCTCATCAACACGCCCCTCCTGTGCAAGCATCGCAAGGTCCCGGCCTCTTTGGCCAGATGGCCAGCACGGCAGCGTGAGTGATAAAAAAACCCCTCTGGAGTTTGCCCCCAAGTTATGCATTGTGGTGGTGGAGATGCGTATATTTCAAGGAAGACCCTTGAAGGAGCAGAAGAATGGGAAGAGAGAATTATTCTTTTTCTTTTTTACCTCATGCACTTTCCAACCAACCTACCAACCAACTAACTGACCGCTGACCTATGCGTGAAAATCTAGTGGCGTCGCAGTTGGATCCTCGATCGGCCACGCCATCGGCGGCTTCTTCAGCGGTGGCGGCTCTTCCTCGGCGCCCGTGGAGCAACAGCAACAACCCACCGACGCCTACGCCCGCACCGGCGACGCCATGCCCAACGCCCTGTATAGCCAATCGAACTCGGCCGCCGCCGAAGCCTCGGGTCCCTGTGCCGCGGACATCAAGAGCTTCACCGACTGCATGAACCAAAACCAGGGCAACATGACCATCTGCGGCTGGTACTTGGAGCAGCTGAAGGCGTGTCAGCAGGCGGCGAGGCAGTACTGAGACCGAATGGCGCCTCAGAGTCAGCAATTGGGACTCTCAATTGGTACCAAAAGTAATGGCGGTGGATAGACAAGAAAAGACATGTACGCATCAATCAACGTGAGGACGCACCAAAACACACACATTGTAAATAGGCATATGGGTAGCGCTCTCTCTCTCTCTCTCTCTCTCTCTCTCTCTCTCTGCATGGACGATTGACTTCCAACAAGGGAGAAAGAGGAGAGAAAAAACAAAAACTGTCACTACTTTGCATTGGCATAGCGTGGAGGGAACATGTTCGATTAGACAGACAGACAGACGCTGGGGGAAAGGAAGACGGCCCAACCCTTTCCCTGAACTGAAAAATGATATGCCAATCTCTCCACTCAGAAGAAGACGAATTGTGTTGTTGTTTTTGTTTTGTTTTTTGAGGATTCTTGGGTTCCTGCATTTCCATCCAGGAGACCACTCTGCCTTCGACAGAAAATGAAAGAGTCATCCTTTCATCCTTTCGTTCCTGATCGGCGAGGTGTTTGCACCTCTCCTCTTTCTCTTTGACCTGGACTATTTTGCCGGTGTAAGGAAGACAAGGATGAGGATATGATATGCGACAACCAACAAAACCCACCTTGATGCTCCGGCTAGAGCCCTACCTACCTACAGTAGTTTGCTTTTGGGGATTTCCCAGTCCACTACAGGATAATTCTTGAGCAGCGAATTGCAGCTGCAACTCGTCAGCGGGAGAAGAATATGTCCCCCAGGAGGAGGGAGGGAGGTCTCCTCTTCCAGATGTATCTGAGACGAGGTGGTACTGTGAAGGTAGATAGATAGAAAGATAGAAACCTGAGGAACCTTTTTGGCCCATTTGTTCTTTTCTGTTGCTTCCCCCTTCGCTCTCTCCCTCTCTCTCCCTCCCCTCTCTCTCTCTCGGATTGATGATGGCTCGCATACCCCCAAGCCCATGCATGGTCCGTCTGTTGTCGTTCGGCTTCGTTAGAGGTAGAAGGGGAGAAGGGGATGAATGGATAGATGGGTGAATGAATGCTAGAGAGGGATGCTGGCTGGGGCGGTTGGGGAGGGTTCTCTTGCGCGATTTCCTCCGGTTCTCCCCCCTTGAGTGTGTATGTGTGGAAGGGGGTTCATTGCGTGGGTGAAGAAAGAAAGAAAGACTCGGGGACTGAAAGACGGTCACAGGCATAGAGAGGGACGAGGAAGCAGGGAGACAGACAGATAGACCCAAACAGGTCCGGCAAGACTTGATGCGGCCCAGGTCTGTCAGATCTCAAGCCGGGCTGAAGAGGACCCAGTGACTGCTTGTTTCGTCTCGTGGGCATCAAGAGGTACTCGATCGGCTTGCTTACCTTGGAGTCAGTCTGCTCAACGTGAGGTATCGGATCATTCCGTTGTTGGGTCTTGCCACGCACTCATCCCTTCAGCCGTCTGTCTTCCCTACCTACCAGCCTAGGTGAATCAGCGAGTAAGTGGCTGGCCGGCCGGGGCAGCAAGGTCAGACCAACCACCCCATCGTCGATGTCCGACACCGTGTTCAGACGGATGGGTAGAGGGAGGGCCCCGGGAAATCGATGTTCCCCCAAGAGCCAGCCAAAGGCAGCCGGACCACCTTCCGCTGGGCAGGAGAGTTACGACCGAGGCTCTTACTCAGTCGTTCATGAGAGAGGGACAACAAGTGTCCTCCTCCCCAAGCGGCGGCCGCCACCGGCACCACCATCAGCAGCACATGCCACTCTCCTCTGCTTCTGCCTCTGCCCCTGCCACGGGACAATCCGGTCACGGTCATCGTGGATATCCGTCTCATGGACGAAACGAATCCCATATGTGTCGATGATCGCGCAGAAGACCGTACCGGCGGTGTGTCTGTGCACAAGAACGATCGGTCCGCAAAACTGGGGACTGACTGGGACTGAGAAGACAGTTTCTTTTTGAGTGGAGGGGGGGGGGGGCGGCTGGTTTTCCAAAACCATCGTCCCGTTCCACAACGAAAACCAAATATTATAACGACAAAGGAAGTCGTTCGGGCACGAGGCCTCGTCATTGGACCACCGTGTCGAAGGGGGAAAGCTCTCTCGGGAAACTCGGTCAGCGACAGGGCTTGGCTGGCTGGTGGAGAGAGAACCAGAAGAGAAGGCAAACCTGCTCGCTTGGTGTGTGCGTGGGGATATCACACAGGTGGTTTGGTTCGGCTTGGGTCTTTGGGATGGATGACCCGTTCGTATGCCAAAAGGACCTGAGTGAGACTTGGGAAAGTCGGGTCCAACGGCCGTACCTTTTTCTGTTTTCCTGACAGAGCGTCGTTCATGTCCCCCGGTCCTTTCCTGTCTTATCCTGTCCCCCAGGGGGGTGATGCCGAGCGCGTTTCCCGAACCCGGCAAGTTGGTTCCCAAGGAAGGGAACGAAGGTCAGCCTGATCTTCAGGTCTCGAACCTTGATGGACCAACTGATCTTCGGTTCGCGCAACCGGCATTAGACGAAGAGTAGGAGGAGAGGAGGAGAACGTGCCAGCACAACCCCCCACCCGCCCAGGGGGGTTGGGATGGAGTAATCACACCGACTGATCTTCTCAGTATCCCGCGCTTTCGGTACAAGTGTCAGATGGGATGGACCCCGGCAGCGATGAGCTCGGTCAGGCAGTGAGGTGGTGTGGCTGCTGATAGGTACTGTAGGTGCTCACCGTCGAGGTGGCACCAGTCAGGAGTGTTTGAGTTTGACTTTTTGGAAGTGAGGAGGAGGATCACCATAGCCGCAACTTCCACCCGCGGTCGATTGGTTCGGAACTGTCGACAACGACACTCTGTCGCTGACCAAAAGAATCGGTGCCTGGTGTGGCCGTGCGCATAGAGAGTGAAAGGTATGTGGAGGATGACCTGTCCACCTGGTGTAGCTTTGAACGAACACGAGGTACGTGTCCCCACCCAATATTTTCCGGGCCTCAGATATCGTGAGCTGTCCTGAACGGGTGGAGGAGGGGTGTTTTTGACCCTTTCGTGGTCAGCACCTGTTCCAAATAGGGTACTATCTGGGACTTGGCTGTGTGGACTAGCCCTCCGCGTGTGCTGACGGTCAAGCTGTCTGCACACCCTCTTTCCGGACGGTAGGGCTGTGAGGCTCTGGGGAGGGGGGGAGGGGGCTAAGAATACCTCCTGGGTTTGATAAGCACGCAGTTGGTCAGTGGAACTTGTCGTATACGAAGTGTGGTGGAGACGGGATGGCAATTTCGGCGCGTTGTCCCATAGGTAGGGCTCGACCGAGGAGATCAACCATACATGCAGTAGTCGTCCTGGACAGACAAAGTTCGCCCGTCAGCTCCGTCCGTAACGGGTTGCCGGCACAATTGGAAAGATGGGATTGTGTGTGGTAAGTCAGACACAGCCGAACAGGAGTCGGGTATAGAGGCGGTCGCAAAAGCAGCGAATGTCGGTTGTCCCAGAGATAAAGGATGACTGATCATGTCAGCATCTGGACCAGTGGGTGACCAGTAGCAGGCGCACAGGCAATAGACGGTGGCGGAGTTAAGACGGTATACCGACAGCACTTGTCGTGATTTCAGGCCCGACATTGAGTTTGGGGATGTGGAACGAAACCGTCTTAGGGCTGAGCGAAGACAAGACCCCAAGCAACAGTGGCCGGACGGACTTTGAGCCGTCTCGGAAATACGAGCACTGTGAACCTCTTGTTGCTGTGCTTCGAGAAAAGGGAGTCATCAATCTCACCACAACGGTTTCCCATGCAACACGGGGCCTCCCGATCCAAGAGTTGAGTCAGCAGGAGAACTGCCTCTTTTGATCTTTATTACTCCCATTTCTTGGCCAATGGCGATAGCCAGTCGAGGAATTGTTCGATTAAACTTCGGTGAGACTCATACCTGCTTGTCCTTTTGGCATACTCAGCAGTGGAGATATAGAAAATTTTCCACATGGTGCGGCGAATCGCATATTATTTGTGTGTGTGTGTGTGCGCTGAGGTGCTTGGTAAGTAGTATTGACTACTCGAGCAAAGGGCCCTGTTGACGGGCTGATTATATCGCGGGTACCGCACCCATTTCCCTGCGAAGGCGCCAACGATCGTTCGAGATGCTGAGGCGAAACGGAATACTCTTTTGTGACTCACTAAGATGCGGGATCGATGTGACCATTGTGTGTAGATGTTGTCAGATTCATTTTCTGTTGTTCTTGTTGTCGCAAGGGCGCACGACGCCTCTACGTCCGTTGTGTGATCGTCTATCGTGATGTGTAAGGCAGATTGGTGGCGGGGACACTCACATCTCATCTCCATGCAGGGTCCAGCACAGCCATCAGGCAACAGAATTAGGTAGGCGATTGAAAGATTTGCGGGGGAGCAGGGTAGCAGCGCGTCAGGCCATACACAATCGTCTGTTTCGGTAGGGAATTGGAATGAGAACGTGTATCAACGAGGGTCACTCTTCGCTTCGGCTTCTAAGAATACGCACAGCCCGCCTCGGTGCGTGGCAGCTTATTGGTTACCAGCAAAAGGACAAACGATCGACGGCGACACAGCCACCATAACAGATCAGCCCGTCCTTCGAGAAGGTTGCCGCATTGGGCAACCGGACGCTGTGCCCGAGGGCACAAGCCACTAACTGGAACACTAGTGGCTTCTAGCAGCAGACCTAGTGGGAAGCCAAGCCGTCATAAGGTTCACACGCGTAGTGCTGTAACCCACGATCTGGGTGCACACCAAAAGCCCCCTTTCCCGGCTCGCCAAAGTGTGGTATTCGTTCCCAAAACAGGTCAAATGTGCGAATAAGGATATGCCCAAAATCCAAATTCCCGTGTCGTGACGAGCGGTAGCTCACCGCATATCCGTGGGAATTGGCATTGCCAGGGATGCTGACGAGCGTCTTCTGCATCAGGAATGTGGTTGATGACATTGAGCAGTGTTTTATCGCGGATGCCTGACTCCTTGCCTGATTTTTGGCCCTCAGGCAGCCGCCATTGTGATTCGTCGCCCTCGGTATGCATTTTCTCAGCATTTATGCACTTGGGAGAAAAACAACGCGCGCGGAAATTGACGTTGCCATTCCCCTTGAAACATTCCCCGCGAAGAAGAAAGGGTCACGAGCGCAATTTCTGAGATTTGGGGCGACGAAGAGAATTCGGGATCGTAGCAACTTCGGAAGCGCGCACATTATATTGTCCGCACTCCCGTTTGCACGCGATCACGAGGCTGCAGGCGGAGGGGTTTAGGGGTGCCTCTTCGCGAAAGGTGGGGAAGGAGGAGGCAAAGAGCAGTCCTGGCCCTTTGGTGGTGCATCTGGCTGACTGCACAAATCGGACGACGTCGGTGCATCGTGCACGGGCAACATGCAAGCAGAGGGACCGTCCATGGAGATTGCGAAAGGCCGAAAGCGCGAGCCAAACAGCGCAGAGAGGAGAGGAGCTAGGGGAGGGAAATAGACTCGCACTGCATTTCGGACGAACAATTCGTCCTGACGGAGTTTGGCCCAGGACAAAAGATGCACAACGTCACCGCTATACCTTATTCGGGCCTAGTGCGAGGCATAACCTGCTTGCGGCCTCAGCGTGACCTTTTATGCCCGACGGGCGCTTTCGGACCCGGACTGAAACGTGCTGTCGCGACCGAGCTCGCAGTCCGGAATTGTAATGCGCCGCTTCCTGGTCGTTCCCCGGCTGCCTGGCAGACCGCCAAGCAGGGAAAGCAGCACGAGATGCCTTCCTCCTAGAGCAACTGTCCTCAATACAGGAAATAGGCAACAACGCACCACTATTGGGTGATCGGCTCGCAGGTTGTTCCGAATACGGCAAATACGCGCCCCACGATGGTGGCTGGTACACCACAACAAACCTACCGCTTTTGTATACGAATGCGAGCAGCTCCAGATCCGGCAGACGGGCGAGGAGTACAGCAAACACGAGATTGCGACGATCAAGGCGCCCATGTAGCTCGTCGTGGCTGTCCTCTCCCTCTTGCCTCGATCAGGCAGACTTAACCTAGAACCCGGGGACTATACTGTGTAGTTGTGGTGCGGTGCTGCAGGGAGATCTCTCCATCGTAGGCAGCCAGCAATCTTGATGCAGGCTCAGCCCACGGTAACACGACAACGAATACGTGTCCGGAAAATAGGTGTCTATCTACGGGGTTTGGATCTCAAGTAAATCAGCAGATGCTCGGCCAGGGCGATAGCAAGACGATAGCGTAGTCCAGTGCTGGGAGATGAAGCCCGAGGAATACGATGGCCAGCGACCACAGGTCTCCGGGGATTTGGTGTGGATTGAACAGCATCCCCGGGGGTGGTCGATAGCCTGAGGTGTCTACAGGTTATAGGCGGGGTAGAGGTGTTCGAAAGCCCGAGCAAGCAGCATTGGGCGACCTGAAACAGACTTCCTTAGGCGTCTCGAGCTACCCCTCAGCACGGCCTCAGGCGCTCAGCCAGCCCCCATACAGTCAGAACCCAGGTCCTGATAACGAGAAGCCCTAGGGCTTCAGAGCTGACGGCCATTCCACCAATACCAATGCGAAGCACCTGTTTGACCACAAGAGATGTACACAGCAGTGGTACTCCCACGCAGAGCTCCCCCCACAGGAGGACAGCTGGGTGAAGCCCGAAAGTACCAGAATAGCTGGATGAATTAGGAAAGAGTTCTGGAAGCTGGGTTTGCAACAAGAGTTTGTGTGCCAAATAATTAATTAGAGGATCATGCTGCTATTTGATTTTGGTGGCTGGCCCGGATAATTCCAGCAAAGCATCGGTGGGATTCGAGAGACGTTTTGGGTAGGTGCACAGTGCAATACGCAGTAGTAGCAGTAGTGGTAGTAGAAATCGAGGGTGATGGGTGGATTACGAGAGCATAGCAATGCTGTATCGTCACATCCAGAGTCCAGAACACGGTTGACCGCCAGGTGGTAGACAGGAGGCCGTCAGCCAAGGCCAAGGTTACAACGCACTGGCTTACCAAGATACAGGGCAATGACGGCCGCCCATTGGGTAATTGGTGGTCCGAAGCAACAGGACATTTCTCAGCACGCCCTCAGCAGGTCCTCCCTCCCCCTAGGAAATGCTGTCATTGAAGCTTGTCGCCTTGTTTTCCTCTGTCTGCCCATTTCATTGATGGGAGAGCTCGGCAGCCCGTAGAGTAATCGGGAAAGGCTGCCCTGGCTGCCCTCCTCGGAAATCAGCCATAATCTTGCCAATTTACGCCGGTTCCTGATGGGTGATGGGAGGATGAAACCAATAGACACGAAACACACGAGCACAGCACAGCAACGAGAAGAGGCATGGATGCCGTAAGAAACGGGGAGTGGGTGAGGGTGAGATCAGACGAAGAACGAAGAACGACGGTGGTGGGCTTTACTCGACTCGGAGCAGATTGCGAGCCCAGGAGCCGGGAGGGCGAGGGCAACGGGGCAACAGGTGCAACAGACCGTCCGAGGATCAGGCAGAGACGAAGACGGCCGAGTGACACCAGTTGCTGCATAACGACACAATGACATGCTGCTTTCAGATTTCTCAGCCTGCAGCCCCGCTTGCTCCCTTCCAGGAAAGAGTCCTTCAGAGTCACAGAGTCACTCCTCGGAGAGAACGTAACACCGCCCTCGGGTTTAGTCTTGGGGGGAGGGTCCGTCACAGCCCTGCTGGTGTGCAAAGTGACCAGGGCCAGGGGCCTAGACAGGGGACCCCTGTCGCCTGGTGGAGCTCGGTCTTTACGCACGCTCGACCCTCTCTCGCACCCGTTTCTTACTCAGGCACCTTCAATAATCCTAACGTTAATGGGCCCCCCATACATGGATTTCTTAGCAACCCGTGAGTTTACAAAAGAACTCGTCCACCCACCCCTCCAACCAGCCTCCTTTCTTCTCTCCATCATCACATCTACAACAAGATACAACAACAACAGCATTGATGAGCATCCAGCATTGACACCTCCAGACAAGTCAACTGTCGAATAGACCGGACTGCCAAACCAAACCACCACGGTCCCCACACCAGTGACTCAGAAAGCAATCCAATCTACAACCACCAACCCTCAAAATGCCTTCCTCCGTCACTTTCTCCGCTTCCACAGCGAACACCAAGTCTGCCAGCCAATCCATCTACACCCGGCCGCCGCAGAAGAAACAGAAGATGAGCATCACGCAAACCTACTTCCTCGCCCACAGTGCTCGCGGCAAGCTCTCTCGCGAGGCTGCCCGGCCTGACCACGACCTCCGCCTGTTGGTTGGACACGCCAATATGCTCGACTCTTTGATGCTCGATTTGGCCAATGCCGAGCAGGAGCAGGAGCGATGGTTCAACAACATCGTCAACGGATCCCAGGCACAGGAGGAAGAGGAGGAGAGACATCGACACGTCGAGACCATCGTGGAGGAGCCCGAGGCCGACTGGGAACCCGAAGACGCAACCTCCTCGGAAGAGGAGTCGGAGGACGAAACTGAGCAGAAGCCAGACACCCAGGTGACTGCCATCGAGGTCGACTCCGATATGGAAGATGATGACGAGGAGAACGAGGGCCTGACTCTGGTCCGCACGGCCTCACGACACTCTCCTCCCGAGCTGAGCCTCGACACCGACTCCGACTCGGATGACGAACACATGCCGCCCTCACCACCCACCACGAGCATCGAAGTCCTGAGCGAGAAACAAAGACAAGCCATCGCCACGACTTCCTTCTACGACGCCAAGGACAACGCTTCATTATCACCCGAAGAGTCGGAAGCCTTCGAAGAAGAAGGCTTCTATCTCCCTTCAAGGCAACAGCCAACCATAATCGCTGCCTACTGAGCAGGTTGATTGGCTGCCCTTGGAAACGACTCTACGTGATACCCTCAGCGTTCTAGCAACTACGTCTTTTTTACGAGCATGGTGTTTTGGGGAAATGTGACGCTTTCGGCGGTGGAATCAAAATGTATTCACACGGAAATTTGGGCCAGTCTAAAGGGGGAACACAAGCAAGGGGCACGAGAGCAGGGCGAGATTGAGGAAGAGGGAGTTTGAAACCTCGTTGCCGACCCAGTAGTCGTGGCCTTTGTGCCAGCCTGGGAAAACAATGGAGGGATTGGATGACCATCTTGCTCAACCTCGACACCACTTCAACATTCTTGGCTCTAGTTCCTCAACATGACTCTACTCTATGTACAATGGCAGATAGTTCTCCCTCGATACTAGGATCGAAGGTTGAGACTCCTGAACCAAATGATAATTCATTTAAAAAAACTTACTGCTACTTTGTTTCATCTCTTTGCACATTGTTTGAGCACAACTTTCATTACTTTTTCCGATCTCCCGATCAAAGACGCCTTGATGCGGAGGTGGTTGCTAGCCTTCGCGCTTAGATTAAAGCCGACCGATGCTGAGCTGGGGCGCTGGAACGAAATCTCTCCGAGCCTGGCTTGCCTGCTGATCACGCACTACCCGCCAGCAGCAGTTGAGTCATCCGGAATCGGATTTTGCTCTTCTCGCACGCAGGGGCGGGGCCTGACAGTTGGTTTTGCGGCCGAAACCATCCGTCGGCCGCCCTGACTGGCCTTACTTACCACTGGATTATTATTATGATTAATTTTCGAATCTCTCGTTCTACTACTGTACGAGCCTAACATACCTGTTCTCGGCCCCCTTACGGTCGGTGGTCAGCCAAATTTTGTGGCGCGAGAGCCGAAAGGGATAGAGGATTGCAATTCCAATTCCATTCCATTTCCATTCAATTCAATCAAATCAGAAATTCCCCAGGAACCTTGGACCTTCGCTTCTTGCTTCGGCTCACGTTTTATTCAGCATTCATTATTATTATTGTTGTTGTTGTTATTGATATGGCTATGTCGTTGGTTCATGTTTCCTCTCGACTGTTCACCCTTCTTGGTCCCGTCTTCGTCGGGATTTTTCGTACAATTGTTGTTGTTCGACCCACCAGACGAGCCACTGGTTTCCAATTCCCTTCGTCGTACGAGTTTTAATGTTAATAATTTCTCGTAGAGACTCAAAGTTCCTAAGTTTTCCTTACTTCCGTCCCCGTTTGTTGTTTCTTTTGCCCCCCCTCCTTGCTACCACTATTACTACTGTTGGTTCTGCAACGCACTTTCTGCTTCTACTCTCACTCACTCTCCACCAAGCAATTTTTAATCCAAAGTTTTTAATCTTTGAATTTCTAACCACGGCCAATCACCACCTCCCTCTCCCGTAAGCAGGAATCATGGTCGTGGCCACCCACCGAAACGAATCGGAAATAATCGTTGTTTGTCTCAAAGCCTGATGACTTCAAAGTGCCTGGCCTCAAACCCCATTCCCTTCTTTTCTGCCTCAGGTCTCCCAGACAGAAGGAATGTCCTCGTGGATAGGGTGGTCCAGCTGGTTTGCATCCAGCTTACTCGATCCTGATGCAATCGGGTTTGGCCACCCTTTCGACAGCGAAAACGTTTCCGCTGCCGCAGTCTCTTTTCGTCAGTGCCTTCGACACCACCCCGGGCATCAAGCATCCAGCACCCATGGGGGTTTCTGTTGGCTTGGGTAAGCTGCAGAGGCAACGCAACAATATTCTATGATTGTTCAGGGCGATGACCTCGCTCTATCAAATGTTTCTCTCAAGTCTCTCGGCATATTGCCCTGGAAGAAAAAGATCTGCGTGAACGATTCTCCGTTCCTTCCTATCTCACCATGACATGGGAGAGAGACGACGTGGTTCATGTTCTCCCCAGTCTCGCAGTACGTATGCCTTCCACGCCTCTGTCTGAAGAGATCAGTGGACACGTTGATCAGGCGCACTTTGACTCCCATGGTTCTTGCCTCCCTATGAATCGTCGCTCGTTCAGCATGTCCTCGCGCGGGTTTTCCAGGTTTGAGGCCGCTTGCTTCCTCGTTCCCAAAGAAGTGATTGCGAAGAGGAGGATCCAGAGACTCGGGTCACCTTATCAGTGCCCAGACCATGTGTTGATATTCAGGCCTCTAGGGCCATGGGACGCCTGTTGGGCCCAAAAAAAGGGGATTTGCGGTGAACCTGCCTCTCCTATCAGGGGGTCGATCCCACTGGTGATCGTTGACCCTGCTTCGTTTGGTATCCCCGTCCTTGGACCCAACACAGCGCATCAGGCTTCAGCTGTCGCCAAAACCTGTTATCTGGCAATTGTTTGAACCTTGAGCGTGTTGCTGGTTTCTGTACACGTGCCAATATGATGACGATTGCACGAGCGTTGTCCATTGATTGGTACTGCAGCTCGGCTGAGTTGCTCTCGTACAATCAGACGCTTGGAAATTGTACAAACACACTTCTCTCCTCTTCAAGATCTGTTCACTACCTCGTCAGGAATAGCGTGATTTGCGCGGCTGACTGGTCCTCAATGCTGCTGCATAATTGCATAATGAACTTGAAGATGGCTGGGCATCACATGCCAGGTTGATGCATGCAAAGTCCAAAGATGAACACGCCACTCGTCAACCCCCTCCTTCTAGCCTGCATCTCGCCTTCACTTGACTTGAGTGTGCCTTCTGACCGAACCACAGCAGGGCGACGAGCAGGCGACGAGGCAGACCAACGACCTCATGAATGCGGCAGATCGCCGATCCGGAACACCGGATACACTTGCTTCCAGACTTGGCTGTGATCACCAGGTGATGAGATCTGGTGGACTCCGGACGGCGGATGGAGGAGCCACGGCCCATCGCAAATCATTCGTGCCCTTAGCGAGTGAAGCGAACACCAGGGTTGGGCCGTATCAGCCAAAGCCTTCAGTCGTGGGGTCGTTCGACTAAGTCACTCCTCCAATCATTCCTCCGCATCCTGCCGGCACAAAGCTCTGCCAACATGAAACCACGGAACTGGTGACCGCTGTTTCGACAAATTTCATCCCTGCAGTGCTTCTGATACCGAAGCCTGCATCCTCCACGCACTTTGTTCTGCATGGCAAAGACGGTACAACTTCAAACTTGCCTGCCGAACGGTGTGTCACAGATACAGGACATCGCCTCGCCAACCGTCGAATCTTGCAGGTCCGGGCTGCTGGCAATTCCGCACAGGACTTGAGTCAGCACGCCACGGATCTCAAAAAGATCTGGTTTGTGTGTGCTTTCCTTGTCGTCCACATCATCTGCCCGGATGGGCAAGGGCGAGCTCGTCGTTCTGAGGTCTGGACGTGTTATGTCGTAATGAAGGTGGATGACAGAGCAGTTGACTCTGGGGAAACCCTGTCGACAACTGGATGAAAGAGCCACCTTTTGCTCATGGTGGCTGCCGGCAACGGTCGACAGGCTCTCCCTGGTTTACATATTTGCCACGGCTGAATGCGAGGTCTATGGTTAGACCGGACGGCACGCAGGTTCGTATTAATGGGAATGATTCGAGAGTCTCTTGCAATTTACCCACCAGCACGAATTGTCTGGGTCTGTTTCCTGCACACTCACACATTCCCTCTTCGCTGTGCCTTCTAGAAACGCTCGACACTGGCTGAGTGAGCTACTTTGTCATGCAGCCATTCCTTTAGGGCAGTTGAGAACGCCCTAATTGGTCACGCAGTGGGGGTTTCCTAGAACGGAATATACTGCCTCGTCAGCAACCAAAGCCCACCAAGAGCTCCAAGGATCTCAGCAAGCGAGCTCCCACTGGAGACGGCTGGGACGACCATGCCGTACCCGTTGCTAGAGGCGGCCTAGTTCACATGCATGCACGTTCCCTAGCTCTTCGCTACCTTTGAAACCTGGTCGGACAATCCATTGTTATCGTTACCACCGTGGAACCTGCCACCGTCACACTGGGTTAACTTGGGACCAGCAAGGCTGGAGGCTCCGCTCAGCACACAACGTCTGTGCTACACGCATTCCATCTTCAGAAGGTGGATCGATAAGGTGTACGGTGTTCCGACTCCTTCTGCCCCCTGTGGAAGAAATTTCCAGTCCTACGCCTGCTCTCCTGTCGAACCGGAGACACGAGGCTACAACACTAAGACGCCACATGCCCACAATGCCGTCACCGCCAGCCTTTGAGATGAAGAAGTTATGGAGACTTTTGTCGCGGTGGGCGCTTGGACAGTGGGCTTGTTGGCGTCGCTGGCGCTCTCCAAACGTTGCCAGGAGAATGCAATGTATATTTGGATTCCGTGCTAACGAGTCTGCAGACTAAGTCAGGCCCAACGCCATGAGACTGGCAGAACATCGGAAGGAAGGATCCAGCTCCAGCTTTCGGCTGAATATCAGTGATATCACCCGGACAGGCGAATTTCTACGGCTATGCAAGAGAAGGACCCATAGAAGCTATGGAGCTTCGGTTGACTGACACCCTTGGTCCCGTATCGAAGGTCTTAGTATCCACTTCTATCTAACCACCTCGCCCAAGGAAGACTACCGTGGCACATATCAGCCTCTACAAGGACTTGTTGCTGCTTTACAAGGTGTCATGGGAAGCTGTGGAGCTCTCCCTATGGTACTGTGCCAGGCCCCACGACGTACCGACTGCTACCCTTCATTATCTGCGATCTGCACGACATGCTCGGATAAGGCTGGAACGGATTCGACGCATGCGAGAGAAGGTCTCATGGAAGCTGCGGGCCTGCTTCGAAAGGGACGATTCCCACTGACGCTCGTCACTCCTTCACTTCACCGCCCACCCTCGCCAGTCGGGAGATGCCCTTCTTCAGGATAAGGCTGGAAAGGATTTAACGCATGCAAGAGAAGGTGTGATGGAAGCTACGGGACTACTTCGAAATACACCCTACCCCCTAACGCTCGTCACCCTGTCGCTTCGTTCGCCACCATCGCCAGTCGGGAGAGATGCCCTTCTTCATCTCCCGACCAAGCGAATGCAATGCACAAATGTGGCCGAGCATGACCCCTATCTCCCCATAATCCCTTCAACAGCACAACTGACGCGATCAACCAAGCCGACGTTGGAGGTGTGGGTCGTGCCTTACGACGATGGATTCCCGACCAGAGCACCCATTGTCACCCTTGTCTGGTGATGTCGCTGATCAGGGTAACCCCCTGCTCGAGCGACGGCCCGCAAAGCCTATGGTCGGAGGTAGGGAGACGATGATGCAAGGGACGGAGAAGTCAAAGGGCGAGGTAGAGACTGGCCCACCCTTTGTGCCGAAGCAGGCAGGCGTCCATCGAGGGGACACGCGTGAGAGACAACAGAGCAAAGCAGGGACAGGCTCAACGGAGCGGAAATGATCGGCCAAGGACATAATTGAACGGTAAGTGTGTCTATTCGCAAGGCGGGCCGTTCGGCTTCTTGGCCTTGAAGCACATTATCTCGTCTACACATCCAGAAGCTTGCGACTGCAGGTGGCTGGTACTGTACATGCAATACCGCAGTGCATTTGCTATTCACTCTACATCTTCGGTCGAAACTACTTCTTCGCATCGTCCTGCATGCCCTGCACGATCCACTGGCTGGCTTTCTTGGCGTAGGCCTCGAGCCCGGCCTTGTCCTTGAGGCGCTCCTTGATGGTGAGCGGCTTGGGCACGTCGCAACCCTTCTTGACGGCCGGGCGCGCAGTCATCATCTCCTCCCACTTCTTGAGGGTGGGGAACTCGTCGATATCGACGCCTGCCCAGCCGGCGTAGATGACCCAGCCGACGGTGGTGATGTCGGCGATGGAGATGTGGTCGCCCACGATGAAGCCGGACTTGGACGACTGCAGGTGCTTGTCCAGCACGCCGTACAGGCGGCGGGTCTCGTTGACATAGCGATTCATGCCGTACTCGATCTTTTGGGGAGCGTATCTTTTATTTTGCGGTTACAGCCAGTTAGTGTTGATTGGAATCACCCCATGTCGCCCTCTGATGCCGTGATTACTTATCACCAACATTCCCATCTCCCTGTCCACCCCTTATCCCTTACGAAGATCAAATGAACCGAACTCACCTCACAAAATGATTCGCCTGGCCCTGCATGGGCCCCAGCCCAGCATTCTGCCAGAAGGTCCAGTTGACCATCTCGTAGTACTCGCGCGTGCCGCGGGGGAAGCTGATCTTGTGTTCGGTGGCATCATACTCGTCGACCAGGTACTGCAGGATGCCGCCGGCCTCGAACAGGCGGATGGGCTGGCCGTCGGCTCGAAACGTGTCGGTCATGGCCGGGATGCGGCCGTTGGGGTTGATCTCCAGGAACCAGGCCTCCTTCTGCCGGTTCGTCGAGATGTCGATGTGCTCGACCTGGTACGGCAGGCCTAGCTCCTCCAGTGCGATCGAGATCTTGATCCCGTTCGGCGTCGAGTCCGTGTACAGTTTGATGTTGGGTTGGTGGGTGGAAGACATGGTGGTGGTGACGGCAGATGTAATAATATGTCGGGCTTGTTGGGCAAGGCGATGGGTCATTTGCTTGGTGTATGTATATACACCTTGGTTGAATCGTATACTGATGTCCCTATATTCTAAAATCCAAGGGGTTTGCGGGCTCCAGGATCTTCAATGACACAATATGTACGTTGGAGTTCGTCCCCCGATCCGATAGCCAGCTAGCTATGATAATACGCCTTTAACGAACATCCTGACTAAGTCCAACTGCCTCGGATGATTAGTGAATCATTTCGTCACGGGGTTCGTTCTGGGTTTCTTCCCCGCTGTCATATCCATATTAATATGATATAGTCCCCGCCCACCACAGGCTATTACCAAGACTGTAAACTGATTCCCCATGGCCAAGGCGTTTCCAGTTCGGCGTTGTATCCGAGACCCGTGCTCCAACTAAATTGCTTGCTGTGCGGCGTCCAGACCACGACCTACTCTCCGCCGTCCGCGACTGGATTTGAAAGCAGCTTCTCCCGCCCTCCCGGGTGCTATTTAAGCTTTAATTAAAGCCTTGCGACTCAAAACTCTCCATGATGTGATTGGAGAGCTTGCCCATCACAGCTCAGGTCGGATAACGCTGAGCCGGTGGAATAGATACGACACGCACCCGACAGGCGAAAGGCAAGTCGAGTATTCCAATGTCCGGATGGTATGGTGTTCCGGAAGAGCAATTTATAATGCTGCCATGAACGCCCGTCCCCCCCTGCCAAGACTGATACCAGAGATCCTCTCAAGCATATCAATCAGGCGACGTTACCATCGAAGTGACCGCTCTGAGTTGTTCCCTGGAAGTCCTCCCTAACGTCGCCCAGAACCGTCATCACCCATTGAAACGAATTCCACCGGTGCCTGCAAGGACCTGATGGCATTGCCGAGTAAAGAGAGCTTGAACTCTATCTACCACCAACAACGTTGACCTGACCACGAGGTCAGCACGGGTATCATTGAGCCAATTTTTGGGGCTCCAAGGACGAAAAAGACCTACGACCCTCAGAGTCTTGCCATCAGCACATGCTGGACAAGCCCCTTTCGGGCGAGTCGACCCGAACTGAACATCCCCATCGAGAGAGCAATGTTCAGCTGGGGCAATAGCGGAAGGTCCTTCGGCCGCGGTTGTGTGCACAACACTTACGTCCCACTTACGTCCTCTCCGTGACCACATGCCTGGGATTCTGGGCATATTGATCGTGGACGTTGTTCAGATCGATAAAGGTGCACATTTTGGTGCCGGGGTTGCTGCCGCTGCCAGAATATTGACTCAGGTCCACTCCGAGAGAAGATATAGCTGATGGTTTTCGCGCGGGGGACCGAGTCGCAAAAGAATTCTTCCCAGTGAAGACGTTGGTTGCCATCTGTTGGAAGTGGGGGTTTGGGTAGGACAAGGTCGCATACATGGCCTCATGTCGCCAAGGCCGTGTTCAGGACCCCTCTACCACCTCTACCCCTCATTCCCATCATGACAACATCGTGTTGCAGCGTCGAGGAGGACTCTGAACGACGAAATTCACTTCATGAAATATGCTTGGCAGAATCCTTCACCACTTGTGCTGGTGACCATCCCTGTGAGTCGTAGCAATCTGCTCAGTAAAGAAAGGCTAACGCGTGACATTGCGTCACCGTCCCATCACCGTATTCCCACCTACCCTACGTCGGCCCCAGCATTGGACTGATCACTTGAGGCCAACGTCTGTCCCAAGTGCAGAGGACGAGGTACAAGTAGAGGTGTAGGGTGTCTACTCTGATTGGCTGAAGAGAGGGCCGCCAAGAAGCCAAGAAGCCAGGAAGGTCGTCTGATTCGTCCAGTCAATTCTTAAATCCCTTTTTGACATACGGGTCCGTGAAGTGCGACAACGTCAAACCATCGTCTCCTGTCCTTGGGCTTTTACTTTCTCCCAGGCTGGCTATACACATCAATCTGGCTTGGAATGGCCCAGTGGGCAGAGAAGCTTGAAGGCTCTGTCTACGGCCTCCCATATGTCTCCAACGGCTCATCTGGTATTGTGTTCGCCTTGGACGACAAGACTGTTATCAAAGTCGCTGGGGGCAGTGAGAGGCATCATTGCGCCCACAAGATTGAGCGAGAAATCTACAAGCGCCTCAGTCACCACCCACGCATTCTCAAGTGTATCTCCCTGCACGACAAAGGGATCATCCTGGAGCGGCTCCTATACCCCTTGCGGCTGCGGCTGATGCGACTCCGGGAGAAAAATGAACTCCTGACCAAAACACAGATTCTGAAATGGTCACGGCAGGCGGGCGAGGCGATGCAGTATATCCATGAACAGGGTGTTTTTCAGGTCGACATTGGAACCCACAATCTCCTGCTCGACGACCAAGACAACGTCAAACTGTGTGATTTTGCTGGCTCCTCGATCGACGGGAAAGAAAATTCGGTGTTACCGGGCACCCATGAGGGATTCCAACTATTTCTCCATGGTGAGGCGCCGAGCATACACACCGAATTGTACTCGCTTGGTTGCGTCATTTTTGAGATCTCAACCATGTGGCAGCCCTACCATGGCAAGACGGACAAGGAGATTGAGCGGCTATACGAGGCCGGCGAATTTCCCGACACCAACCACCTACTTCTGGGACCCGTGATTCGGAAATGCTGGACTTTCCAATACAACAGTGCCGCGGAAGTTATCGACGAGATTGACAAGATCATCGACAAACAGTCAGTCCCAACTGGGAATGGTTGGGTGCGAGAGGGCGACCGCGATGGCGAGCGCAAAACGGAAAGCTCTCTAGGTCTGGGCGTGACGAGGTGAGTCTTCTCCTGACCTGAGTGGTGGAGAGGTATTGACAAATGTAGGGGACCATCAATTGTCTCTGGTCTAATCATTCTGGCGGCCGTCGTGATCATCAGCTCACATTTCTCGAAACGAGGTCGACTTATATAGTGGAAACAGGAGCCTGGGATGGGATCGGCGTTGATATCACGAGCCTCCAGCGGACGGCAAGGCGTTGGAATGTGTTTCACATGCAGCGACAATGTTAGGGATGCTTTCTCGGATGCAGGAATCTGGGTATACAGGGTATAGGAAAAGCGGCGACCTGGTGTCTCTGGTTTATATACGCGACCGTATTGGGATTTGGAGAAATGGGGGACGTACGGTGGAGCGCAGGAGACGCAGAATGCGGGGAATTTCCCTGCGCAGAAAAAGGCGGTGATCAATGATGGATGCATGACGATCTTTGACCTCGCCACCATCATTGTCGTCGTCGCCGCCGTCCTCATCTTCTTCCTACCCTCTGGCACCGGAAGCACGCTCCACTGAGCTCAATGCTATCGACGAGGTCAGCCTTGTCTTTTGCTCAAAGGATGGGCTGACGCATCGCCGTATTTTTTCTTTCGTCTTGCGTGTTTCGTTCCTATTCCCTTCTTACATTGGATCCTTTCCACCGACATCCTCGCTCGATGAGAGGGACGATAGCCCTCGAACAAGACCTCATTTCGACTGCGGCTCCCTAGGCCTCGCTCGTCCACGACGACAGACAGCATGGCGACTCACACTGAAACCATCACGCCCTCGTCCTCCCGCACCAACCCTGCCCTTGTACGCCGTCGGTCCTCCTCTCACTCGATCCAGAAGAAGCCATGGCAGCAGCATACCCATCGAGCGTCCTTCCACTCCAGTCACTCCCGACCCGACCCCGAGGAAATCCAACGCCTCTCGGAGCACCTTTCGCGACCGACGACCCGTTCCTCGCACCGGCGCACCGACAAGTGGTACAAGATCCGGTGGTTCAAGGGTATGGTGGACGACGTCAAGAGACGGGCCCCGTACTATTGGAGTGACTGGAAGGACGCGTGGGATTATAGAGTCATCCCGGCCACCGTATACATGTACTTTGCCAAGTACGCACCATCCATATACCCATCCATATACAATCGACCGCTTGCACAGAGACCTCACTTCCTTTTCTCTTTCCAAGTCTTCAGAAAGAAGTTTCCGAGACTCCCATGATGGTGTGTCATATTCGGCCGCTGACTGCTCTTTTCCAGCATCCTCCCGGCGTTGGCTTTCTCCCTCGACATGTTCACCAAAACTCACAACTCGTACGGCGTCAACGAAGTCCTCCTCTCCTCGGTCATGGCGTGTGTGGTGTTTTCTCTGTTCGCCGCGCAGCCCCTCGTCATCGTGGGCGTCACCGGTCCCATCACCGTCTTCTCTTATACGGTGTACGACATCATCGTGCCCCAGGGCACCAACTTCTTCGCCTTCATGGCCTGGATCGGCATCTGGGCCCTGATCATGCATTGGTTCCTGGCTATCACGAACAGTTGCAATGCCTTGACCTACGTGACGCGGTTCAGCTGTGACACCTTTGGGTTCTACGTGGCCTTCATTTACCTGCAAAAGGGCATCCAGGTCCTGACCCGACAGTGGGGATTGGCCGGTGAGACGAGTGCCTACCTGTCCGTCATGGTCAGTCTGCTCGTCCTGGGCTTCGCATACGGGTGCGGTGTGCTCGGCGAGAGCAACCTGTTGCAGCGCCACGTGCGGAAATTCATCGAGGACTACGGAACCCCGCTGACCATCGTCTTCTTCACGGGATTCGTCCACATCGGCCACATGAGGAATGTCCATCTCGAGACCCTGCCGACGAGCAAGTCATTCCACCCGACGGCGGACCGCGGCTGGTTTGTCCATTTCTGGGACATCAGCGTGGGAGAGGTCTTCCTGGCAATTCCCTTTGCGATCCTGCTGACCGTCCTATTCTGGTTTGATCACAACGGTACGTCTCAGCCAGCCAGCTGACCCGTGATCGACGTTCGACTGACCCAAAGCCTTTAGTGTCATCCCTTATTGCACAGGGGACGGAATTTCCTCTCCGCAAACCCCCGGGCTTCCATTGGGATATTTTCCTCCTGGGGCTCACCACGGGCATCGCTGGGATCCTGGGCATCCCTTTCCCGAATGGCCTCATCCCGCAGGCGCCCTTCCACACGAACGCCCTCTGCGTCACGAGGCAAGTCGTCGATGAGAAGGCGAGAGGCCACCTCGTCCGGGTCACGGACCACGTCGTCGAGCAGCGCTTCAGCAACCTTGCCCAAGGGCTCTTGTTCCTGGTCACGATGAGCGGACCGCTGCTGGTCGTGCTCCACCTGATCCCCCAGGGCGTGCTGGCGGGGTTGTTCTTCGTCATGGGCGTGCAAGCGCTGGTGGGCAACGGCATCACTCAAAAGCTGCTCTTCCTGGCCCGGGACAAGGAGTTGACGGACGCGACGGACCCCTTGGCGCGGATCGAGCGCCGGGCCGCCATCTGGGTGTTCGTGGCGTGCGAGCTGGTCGGCTTCGGCGCCACCTTTGCCATCTCGCAGACCATTGCGGCGATCGGGTTTCCCATCATCATCCTGCTTCTGATCCCCTTCCGTACATGGCTGATGCCGAAATGGTTTCGGGACGAGGAACTGCGGGCCCTCGACGCGCCCACGGCCGGCGCCTTCGTCATGGAGAGTGTCGGTGGTGCGTATGGGGAGAGTGGGGAGAACACGCCGGCGGACGGTGGGGGGGTGTCGCCTCCGGACGAGAACGACGAGGTCGCCGTGGTGGACGACTCCCTAGAGCGTGGCGAGAGTCATGAGTTGCAGAGCGTCCTGGCCAACAAGAGATCTGCGCCAGAGATAGGACCGTCCGGCGCGACGAGGCGGACAGGCAGTCACAGCGAGAGACAGCGGCCCGAGGTGGGCATGAGGAAGCGGAGTCGCAGCTCGCTGAATAGATGAGGGAGGAGATACAGATGTACAGAGACTCCTCTCCTCGCCCAAAGGGAAATAGAGAAAAAGGGAGGTTACATGATATGATTGGGTGATATATGGCAAGAGGAGATCTACACACGCTCTTAAGTATTTTCAGTGAGATATATGGCAAAGAGATGGGTGGCGGGAGCAGAGAATACCTCCCCGGATGGATACAACGATGGCGATGGAGTGGACGTGTTCAGTCCATTTCCACTTGGAAAAGGGGAACAAGCCAAGGCAAGAGTTAAGAAGGAAAGAGAGAAAGGAAGAGATGATATATATATACACATCCGGCTGCTTAAGGCGGATATAGAAAGCAGGGAGAAGGGAGTCGGGTGCAGAGCAGGATGCAAGGAGAGGAGAGGTTGTCGAGCACGACACATACACACATACACACACACACATACCTATAAGGACAGGGTATTGTGCATCCATAAGATAACATAACTGATCTCCCATGACAAGCCTCCCTCAGGCGGATTGCATCGCATGGATTGTCAGATACATTTTGTTTCTCTGTGCGTATCGAAGGATATTGTCGCAGACGTTCCGTTGCATTGTATGTTGCGGATCGACACTACTTGACTCGGCGTGATTCAATCGTTCATCCCATTCACATATCCATCCCATCCACTCATCCATCCATACATTGACGCGTTGCGTTGCGGGGCATCGGCACACATTCTGGTCAATCAATCAATCAATCAATTACTCAATCGCTGACAAACAAATAATCAAGACAGGGAGGGACAGGCAAAGCAGAGAATGAACTGCCTCGCGATTCTTCATCCGTCCACCCCTTCGCCTTCTTTGCATTCGTCGTCGTCATCGTCGTCACAATTCAGCCCCAAACCTGGCCGTACCGTCCGCGAACCGGCGCCATTGACGCAGCATATCCGACGCCAACGCCTTGCACGTCCCGATGCAATCCCGGAATGTGGTCATGTAGTAGTAGTAGGAGGAGGAGGAGGATGGGTGGTAGGAGCAGCCCTGACTCTCTCCGGCGTTCCCGTGGCCGAAAACCGCCGTGATAAACCCGTCCAGCACGCCCGTTTCCGGATCGAGCTGGACGATGCCGACCAAGACGAGGAGGCTGCACAGGCTGCAAGCGGAGACGACGTAGAGGCACTTGAGGCGGAGGATCTGGCGGCGGCGGCGGTGGGCGTCCTCGTTGTCGCGGGGGGAGGTTCCACCGGGGTCCGCGCCTGGGCCCGGGCTTGGGTCGGCGGCGGCGGCGGCCACGAAGAGGTCGTGCTGGGTGCAGAAGTAGGCGAGCATCAGGGCGACGGCGATGGCGATCCAGGCCAGCAGGCTGCGGCTGAGCTGGAGCAGGTCCGGCCGCGTGGCCCCCGTGGCCCGGAACACCTGCAGGCAGCCAAACGACAGCACGATCGACAGGCTGCACAGCCGCACCAGCACCGCCAGCGGACTGTAGTGCAGCAGCCACCGCGCCATCAACGACGACGCAAACAGGTGTGCTAGGTATGCGGCGGCGCCGGCCTGGAGAGCAGGAAAGAAGAAGGGACAGGATGTTAGCTTGAGCGAGTCTTGGGTTTCAGGGAAAAGGGGACAGGGGAAGAGCAGCCATCCTCTAGTAACAGGCGAGACTGAGAGTCCAGGGGAGGGACTGGCATTGCACCGGGATGATGGAGGAGGGCCGGGGGGGGGGGGATGTATTCGGGACAGGATAAGGATGTACATATACAGTACGTACCCAGAGAAAGCTCAAGCCGACCTGCGCAACGGCCAGGCGCCTGAAGATGCGATGTTCCCACAACAGCGAACCACCACCTGTGGCCGCATCTCCTCCGGCTGTGGTGTCGGTATCGATGCCTGTATTTGTATCGTAGTCCGAGATGAGCTGATAGATGCTGAAACAAGTCTGGCACGCCCACCACGCGGCCGACACGGTCGAGAGCGCCCGACACAGCAGCAGCGGCACGTGCCAGCGAGGCTGCACGCCCAGGAGGACGGCGACACGGGGGTATCGCGCCGACATGGCGACGCTGGCGATGTTGTTGGCATTCTCGACTCCTCCTCCCCCGCCGCCAGAAGACATCAGGCTGCTGCTGCTGCTGCTTGTGGGCTGATGATGGGTCACTGCAGGTGACGATGCAGCGTGACGGAAGCTGTTCATACCCCCGTTGTTGTTGTTATTGCTGTTGTTGTTGTTGTCGTTCCCGTTGGGTGGGACGAAAGCATCGTCGCCGCCGCCATAATGATGATAATAATATGATGGTGGGCCGCCCAGACGACGCCCCGAAGGTGTCGCCAGTGTTGGACAATGGTGCTGCAGCGCTATGGCGGCTGCTGCATCGCCTGGCCCAAGGCAGGGCTGGGGGTGGGTTGTGAGAGATGTGGTAGTCTCCCTTCCCCCCCTTGTTTCCCAGCAAGCAAGCGAGGTGGAAAGGAAGAGAATAATATCAGCAAATCTTCACCTCTTCTTCTTCCTCTTCTTCTTCTTCTAGTCCAGGTTCGACCTCCTGATGACGTGTAGACAGTCGATCGGCTCCAGATGCATACGTATTATTATTATTCAAGTAAAGGAGAAAAGGGCGAAAGAGCAGACGAGGAAAAAGGCGCGTGACCTTTTCCTTTTATATAATATGGTGCCAGACCAACACCAACACCAACACCGATAAGAACAGCCTCGCTAGCCACACGGTACCAGAGACAAAAGAGTCAATCAATCAAGTCACATATTATATTCCAGACTCTTTCTTGGCTGAAAAAGACAGGAACATAAAAACTGACCCAGTCGCCAGGCCCTGCCGCCTTTCAACCTCGCCGCCAGCCTGGTTCTTCCCATCATCATCATCTCTGAACCTGCGCACAAACTTCTACTCTTCCTAATATTTGCAAGCCTAAACCTTCAATTTTGAAACATCGTCCCCATGCAGCAGCCTTTCGGTCAGCTGGGCGAGACGTCCACGTCTACGACCTCAGTGATCCTACCACCGAAATTGGCGGCCTACTTCTCGTACCCGGTGTCACAAATGCCAACTTCTATGCAATGATAGAGATCATTGTTGTATTCGAGAGCTCTTTCTCACTACAGAATGAGAACAAAACGAAGAGTGAGATGGAGTTGTTCCCGTCGGCAAGTGAACATCAGAGGGCAGAGGAGGTCGAGCACTTGAATACCAAGTACGTAGAATCAAATACTTCACAAGACTGATTCTCTAGGTGAATCTCTTACCCGCCTCGCGCTAGCTGGGCTGAGTATTAGTAGGCGGCATCACCCTCGTCTGAATCAGGGCTGAGTTCGGGGGAGCTTCTACCCATCTCGGCAGGCAGAGCCAGTTCGACAGCTGCAGCTGATAATGTTAATTACAGTTATCTAAAACAGAGGAAACAGGGCTTGGTCCATGGACAGAGGCATGGGTTGAATTGGTCGACCCAAGGGATGGTAGGGATGTGTGTAGCGGTGGTGCATGAACCGCTGGTCATCACAATGGAAACAGACATCACACCAAAGCAAAACAGAAAACGCATTGTTTCCCATACTCTGATGGATCATTTCACAAGCTACCATGCAGGGACTGGTGGGATCAACGATAGAAACCAGCCCAATCCTCATATCTCATGTCCTCCCCCTTCCCCGGCCCAGTGTATCTGAGCACTGTCGACACAGCCAAATGTTGCTGTGGTTCCGGTCCCGTATCGTTATCGCAACGCAACAATCCCGTGCCTCCCCATTCCCATCCGAAAGGCCAAATATCCATCGTGGGTATCATCAAACGCGTAACCTTATCGCATCCCCAAAATGCTATCGTGACCAGGCCACTGCATCGACCAGCGAAGACGAACAGGCCAGAAGTGATCGTTCAAGGAGATGATTTGGCGCCCAGTCGAGACGAACTTCTATCTGTCCTCGATGACCGAGCAGGATAGCACAGGATGCCGGCCGAGACGTTTAGAAACCGTGGACCTGGCACACAAAGTGAGTCAAATGCGTCGTGGTTGTGCGGTGTAGAAGCTCGCTTACCTTGATAGTCTTTGCATCGAGCTCGAGGCCGTCCTTGGCGACCAAGAATTCTTGAACATCTTTGCGCTGATCCCCTTGAAGCTGGATCACCTCGCCCATCTCACTGTCCGTGACGATCGTGCCATTGCAGGCTGTGTCTGTTGTCAGCCCATGTCCCTGGAGGCTGGTGGATGTCTCTTTGTTTACGTACCGAATTTCTTCTTGATGACCTTGAGGATCTTCTTCTGGTCGAATTTCTTCGGAAGGCCTTGGACGGTGGTCAGAGTCTTACGACCATTGCGCTGCTGGATGCGGATGTGGATGTAATTCTGGGATTGCTTCGCTTCCCCAGTGTCGTCGTCGGCCTCCGCGAAGGGGTCTGCAGGACCAAGCAGTTAGCCGTGAGTCACACACACCGAGTCTTCGAGTCCGTCCAGCACGCCAGGGTCGTCAAGGTCATCTGCAGCACGCTCTCCAGCCATCATTCGCACGATCAGACGGCGTCGAGGTTCGCGATAGAGACCAAGGCGTTGAGGGGTGACGGGCGGCGGCCAAAGTGGCAAGAGAGGGGATGAGAGAAGAGGGGTCGGCTTACCAAAGGTTTTGAGGTTTTGGATAGTTGACATAAACTCGTTTGTCTCGAGAAACGGGTTGGATAGGAAGAAGTGGTGTCGGTGATGGAAGGTTAGACTGTTGAACGTCCGGCTGCACGCGAAAGAGTCGTGGTTGAGTGGAGAGTGTGGTGATGGATTGGGGTTTTGTATGAGAAAAAGAGAGAAAACGAAGCGAAGGGGGCAAGGAAAACGGCTGATGCAAGAGGCGAACGCAGGAGGCAGTGACTGGTTGGTTGGTTGGGGTGCGGTGCCAGTTTGGTGGGGTTGGAACCCAAAAGAATCACGGATTCACGGTGCCCAAACTGCGCCTGCAAGTTACGTCGTTGCGGGCGCCAAGGCCTGGAAGAAAGAGGTGGTACCTGCCTGGGGGCCCAACTACTTTGGGCTTGTGGCAAAAATTATTGGTGGGCTCCAGGTTCCAGGTTCTAGGCCTAGTGACAGGTGCTTGTTTGCATCGGAGGCTCGCAGGGACAAAGGGAAACTTCCCCGTACAAAGACTAGGTATACCTAGCAACCTCAGAGACCAATCCACTGTGCAAATGCTCCCTATACATTGTCGCAAAGCCTTAAACGACCTCTCCAAGAATTTCGTGGTCAGGTCCTTCTTCACAGATTAATCCCTCAATACCACATGTTCAGGCAGCGGGCACTGGTGCTGCTGGTGCCCTTGCATTTGGCGGCGGCGGCAGAAACAAGGGCATATATGTCTAGCGGACGATGTCAGTGTTCAGTCCTGTGGGTGGACCAGCCGCACAACATACCACGCCAACGGCAAGCACTTTCAGACATATTATCAGCTTCGAGATCCACCAATGCAAAGGCCATGCTGCCACTTACCAGCCATGCCAAAGGCCATATACCCGGGTGTACCACTAGGACTTTGCCTCTGGGCCGGTGTCTCGCCCAACCAATTCAGAAGAGCTGTGAGTAGAGAAAACCTTGCTGTGTCAACTTCAGGCAGTGGTCCGGGGGCGTGCATCCCTCTTACCAACCGAGCAACCTGATCGTCATGGTTAGCGATGAACAGGACAACAGCGGTGCTACCTCTTACCTATTTCTTGTGAACATCTACCTTTGTCGTTAGCATGTTAATAGTACAGTAGTCGCATCTGCCAACTCACAGCTGCCATAGGCATCGTACTCGTCAGAGTCGAGCTGAAATCGGTGGGCTTCTCGTCTTTGGGCTCGACATAAGGAATGACTGGGGACACTCGTCAGCGACTGTGTGCTTCAAGATCTGACCAAGTCTCAGACTGACCGAGATCCGCCCTTCGCATATCCTTTTTAGTAGACATGACTGCCGTCAAGCAAGTTCAAAACACCCGTTCAAGCAATATTATATGCAAAGTGAAGTCCGGTTTTGAGTCCGCCAGGTCTTGAGCTGGCGAACCCTGGTTCACGCTGCAAAAGGCAAGTGTGGCGACGCGCCATGCGCAGTCACGTGGATCCAGCATTTGACTGCGCTCACTTTTCTCCTGGAGCTTTGTCGACCTTGTCAACGACGCCCTTCAATTGGCAGAGCATTCTTCCTGTGCATTGCCAATTCAAGATGGCACATCCCGTGGCCAGAGTCTCAAGCAAGACTCTGAAGCTATCCTTCCCGACTCCCTCTGGCCAAACCCTTCAGATCTGCCCTCAATGCGCGCATCGTTTACCGTCGGTCTACACTCGCCAGTTCACAACCACACGACGCAGAAATGCCGCCGCCGGAGTCGCCCAGAGCATCCCCAACATCGACTCCAAGCTCCCAAAGCATGTGTCCATGAAGAGCCAGATGAAAAAAGCCAACCGGCAACAGATCGGCACTGATCTGGGAAAACTACCCCAGACCTTCGTGCTTCCTGCTGCCACGGACCTTCCGGGCTGGATGAGCCCCAATGTGATGAAGAGAACCAGGATCCATTGGCTACAATTCAAGACTGCTGTCAAAGACTGGTGGAGGTAAGGATATGACTGGATACGAGGAAACTCTGGGCTGCAGCTGACCTGCTTCACAGTTTGGTGGTGTTCCTCAAATGGGACGTCAAACGAGACCCTCTGACGGGAAAAAAGCTGAGAAAGCCCTTGGAGCTGTCTCAGAGAAACCAGATTGCGCGGGACCTGCACAGGGAATTCCACGAAGCCTTGAGTGAGGGCGATCTGAAGAGACTCCAGGTCATTTGCTGCGAAGGTCTGATGGCCCAGGCGAGGACGCGGGTCGAGCAACGGAAAGCTTTGCGACGGAGGAAAGAACCGTGGACGCTCGTGAGCTACTCGGGCATTCGCTACCCAGCTTGGCTCGAGAGATGGCCCCTTTCGGGGTTTCTACCGAGGGCAAGCACCAGAGTCGTTTCGGACAGGCTTGCCCCATTGCCCTTCGCCGATACCTACCTCCGACAGTGCATCGTGCGCATCAGCAGCATTCAGAACTATCTGCTCGCCGACAGTGACAAGGACGTTATGCTGAAGCACGTCGATTATGTGGTTATACAAAAAATGACGACGAAGGGCGAGGAGGGACCGTGGAAGATCTGGGGTCTGACGGAACCAACCACCATGAAGGAGATTGACGGGTTGCTTGAGGGCAAAGGACAAGAATCGGGGACAACCCTTGCGGAGAGGATACGGGACAAGATATCCGGTATTGCAGGCGTCTAGCCGGAAAAAAGAGATCGGGTTTTTCATCTGCAAAGACTATACCAGCGTCAGTCGAGATGGTTGTCATCTTCCTAACCACGAAAAGACAAACCCAGCTCGTGGCAGCCCTCCTTTGCCCTCTACAGTGGCAGCATAGACCGAGACACCCAAACTGCCACATGGCGTGAATCCTCTGGAACGGCATGGTCTTGCCAGCAGATCCCCCCTCCCCCAAGGAATCTACATAAGAGGATACCAACCGCCATCATCGCCATGGCTTATCCAGGCGCCATGGCTAAACCCTTGGTATTTGGCCTTAGCAAGACTTCTGTCTGGTACCTCTGAAGGGCCAAAGAACCTGTTGGTAGGAACGACTGTAATTAACTTTGTTGGCACAGAGACAAGTCAGACCTTCTACTTCTGTTCCTTATTCCTTTGGACCTTTTTTCTATTATATCTTGCTTCCCCAATGTGGATGATGATACTTCTTTCTACTGTATGTCATTATGAGCCTTCACTTAGAGACAAGAGACGCCACCATGGTTGGACTTCTTCTCTCGCTACTTCTCTTACTCAAAGATTGGTCCTTGTCACAACTGCGACAACGACTCTTGCCGATAGTCGCCGCGTGCGAGGTGGTGAAAGTCCCAGTCCGAGTCTCAGTCCCAGCAGCCCTGGCTACACGAACGTCGACCTTGGGAGAAATTGCCATCGGTGATTCTGCTGCACATCGTCTCGTTTCTGCCCGCGAGCGCGGTCGCGTGTATGGGTCTGACATCGAAATGGCACTACGACACGCTCCTCGTGGACCACCAGTCTCACTCTCAATCTCAGCAGTTTTCGGATCCTCAAGAGCGACGAGGAAGAGAAGGAAGAGACAAGAACATCAACAAGCACATCGACTTTTTTACAGCCGACGACGAAAATCTCCGCTTCCTCCGTCTCCTGGAGGAAGATCCCCCCGAGATGATGGCCTGTGGCTGCGGCTGCAACGTGCTGTACCGCTGGCAGCGATGGCAGGGGGGGCAATACCTCTGCCCGAACCGGGTTCAGCATGTGTCGTTCAAGCGTGGCGCGAGTTGGTGCACCGCCCACGCACCCGTCCTGATCTATCGCGAGAAGGTGGACGCGTTCCTCCGAGGATGGGCAAAAGGGCCGCGCTACGGGCCCCAGCTCCATAAAGAACTACAGCACACCTGCTAGGCCAACGGGCCGTGTACTTTCACGAGGTAGAGAAGAATGACGGTGAGGAATATATGCACACGAGTCTCGACGAGCGCGTCGTGAGGGGGAAGCCTCTGCTTCACGGTATCCACAAGCTCTCCGTTTCCTTGTCGTCGTCACCACCACCATCATCCTCCTCATCAGATCAACCTCCTGATACAAATATCGATGGTAGTACCAGGACTACTACTCCAACAGATACCACCACGAGTAAAATAACATAGTTGCATTCCTATATCGACCTATTCTGCCTGCGTGCCACAAGTTCCGGACCGTCGGCTACGTTCACACGGAAAATACCCTTCCTGCGGTGATTTTGGATGCGTTTCAGCAGCTGCGCGTGGGTGGCCGAGCGACGACGACGCGGACGACGAGTAGCGGGGATCTCTTGAACTG
Source organism: Fonsecaea erecta (assembly GCF_001651985.1). Lineage (NCBI taxonomy): Eukaryota > Fungi > Ascomycota > Eurotiomycetes > Chaetothyriales > Herpotrichiellaceae > Fonsecaea > Fonsecaea erecta. Next base: position 454,369 of record NW_017387256.1, on the reverse strand, counting down.
CGACACCGTCGGTAGGTGCGTCCAGATTGAAGACGAGACGTGGCGGTCGCTCGGCGGCCGAGAGGCTGGAGACAGAGACGCGACGGAGGATGCGCATTTCCGCTTCACCAAATCGTGACCTTTGACATTCATTCTCCGCCGGATCGAAACCTGGAAGAAATGTTCCAGGAAGGAGAAAGAGACAGAGACGGAGAATGCGGGATGGTAGTAGAATTGTTGTTATCGTCGTCCCCGAACCAACCTCAACAACAAAGACGTCTTCAGAGCTGGATCCAGGGGTGGAGGGGGCACTATAACCCGCTCTCAGCCCGATTGCACAGATACTGTGTCCCTGGTGACGGGGGCGGCGTGTCAGCTCGAAGCCTAGAGCAGGCATCGCCCTTTCTCTGCGTGTTACAGTGAAGAAGAGGGCCTACAACGAGTAGGGGGAAGTCATTGATTGATGGAGTTCGAGGGGAGGGAGAGGCGGAGACGACGAGAGAGAGGCTGCGGCAGAGGGACATAGTCCAGTCCAGTCCAGTGCAGGACTTGAACTGAGCCACAGCGGGCAACGAGTCGGGCACGACGTTGCACGGAAGCCTCTTCTTTATCATAGAAATATATATGCCAGTAGAAGTGGAGTCAGTCCACTGTCGAGGACACAACAAACAAGAACAACGTGTGGAAAAGGTAGGCAGAGCCTCCAAGGGTTCACCCAAGTATCTATATCATACGCATATGCATGTCTCTTTAACTCGTTGCTTCTGACACAACCTGCGCTTCAGCATGACCCGAAAACAACCACGAGGTGTCCGTCGTCCGTCCGTCTATCTGCTGCCGACCTTTGATTATCTGAAGGGTTCGACTTGTAGCAGGCCTTGACCAGAACGAATGAGATAGAAGGAGAGAGAGGAGAGGGAGAGAGAGACAGCTGAGGCTGGCGAGAGCCCCGGAAGGAGTACACACACCCCTGCGCCCCAAACTGATTGGCATCGCGCCAGGACTCCCCCAAACTGGGCGTCATGATCATAGATAGATAGATAGTGACTGCCGGGGGGCAAGGAACATGCAACAAAAACGTACTTCGAGAGACCCTGGGCTGGGGCTTGATTGGGAGTTTGTAGTTGAACAAATTTCCTTGCGTTTCTGTTCTCCCCTCCCTCGCTCGCACCGCGTCGTATGGTGTCGCCTCTCCGGGTGACAGACAAGTCAAGGTGTGTATCTATCCCACCTCACCCCGGTTTGAACTCCATTCGCCACTTTACCATCAAGTTCCCGAGAGAGGGGGAGAGAAAAAGAGAGATGTATGTATATATATAGACATTGCCAGAGTTGTTTGGAAAAAGGGTTTGTTTGCAGCTTCTGCCAGAAGCATGACATGACATGTATAACAGGGCATGGCGGGTGGTCATCAGAGTCATAACTTCGTAAATAAAAACGGATGGATGAAATCCCATCATGCGCGACCCATGCCTTTTTCGATAGACAACCAAAGCTGCCGCCCGCCGCAGCCCGTAGACTGTCTGAGTATCCATTTCGCCGTCGCTCAGAGGTGTCGAATGCGGAAAGAACCGGCAGAGAATATCGGGAGGTGTCCAGGCTGAGTGCAGCGGTTCGAATATTTCCCTTCTATATTGATCGTTGTGCATCCCTCGAGACAGAAAGTCTTCCTGTTGCTGCTGTTGGTCGGTGTAAGCCACGGAAGAATATAAATGCTGGCGCTAGTCAAAATCGATGTGAACGTGCTGTACAAGAAATCCGACCTAAATGATCCATCCAGTATCTGCTGTAGAAGTTGCTTCGTCTCCGGCTCAAACCCCGCTTGCTGACAGACCTCAAAAGGGCTCAAGGACCGAACAAGCGCATGCGCCTCTTTCCTGCCTTGTTGTTTCCATCCGTGCGCTGATTGAGGACTTCACGGAGTTTGGGGTCATGGCGATCTTGATCCGAGTGGTGTTGTCGTACGTGACGCTGGAGGTTGTCGGGCCGCGGATATCGGTGTTGCTGGTCCGGACAAAAAGGACATATATATCCGGGAGATGTATGAACCAAGCCGTGCCTGTCAGGAAGAAAGCAAATCAGTAACGGGCGGAGACTCAATTTCTAAAAGTGACCTTGATCTCACCTAATCATCTCATTCTTCCTCTTGAACCCCAGGCCACCATACCCTCGAGGACAATCTTTGACGGGGCAGAAATGAGTTCGCATGTTAGAGTGGACGTTCATGTGACTGTTTAACAGGTACTGGGTCGAAAAGGGTGGCGCATTACATCCCTCGTAGGTGCACTTGTAGGGACCTAGGGAGAAGCGATGGCCTGCCGGGGGATTGGGGGCCAGTTCGGGTTGAGATTTGGATTGAGACACGGATGGACGTCTGGGGTGTGATTTAGATGGTGGGGCGGACTCAGCCTCATGCTCCGAGTCAAAATCAGACTCAAGTTCGGTGAGTTCGGAGAGTTCAGATTCGACCTCGGACTCAGCCTGAGATTCGGCATCGGCCTGAGTATGAGGTTGAAGCGGAGGTTGGGGTTGCGACTCAGGCTTCGTGGGAGGGCGAGGCGGGGGTTGAGGCTTTGAGCGAGCAACGGGTTTGGGCGGAGGTTTCGGTCGACTGGGACGTTGAAACTGAGGTTTCGAGCGGTTTCCAGGTTGGGGTCGAGCGTTGGAATGAGCTTTAGGCTGAGGCTGCTGAGGTAAGAATCGAACTTCACCCTGAAATGCCAAATCAGCCTCGTTGGTCGGCACGTGCTGCGTTCTGCTGTCCTCCTCTTGTTCTTCTTGATCGTGCTCAGGAAGAGGAGTCAGCGAACAAGGACCCGAGGCCGCCGGGGACGGCGTGATGATTGACGAGGCTGGCGTCCCGACAGAGACGGACGTTGATGACGTGTAGTCGGAGTACGTTGACGCGGTGGAATATCCGGTCGTTGTGCGCCACTGACTGTGAGACCGCGGATCTGGAGGTGACATGGCAGAATATGCGGAGTAGGAGGCCGGAGATGCATAAGATGCAATCTGGCCCGATAAAGCCCGACCCACGCTCGGAGACGGGCAGGCAAACGCCCCCGGGCTGGGGTCCGGGACATCGCCAATGGCGATCTTCAGAGACGGAAGCGTCATCCTATAATCTGATATACCCGCAGGCGAGGATCGTGGAGGGGACATATGTTGCATGGCCGGTAAGGTGAAATCTGGATGAGCATCACGAGGCGATATCGCATATTTTCCCAGAATCGGTGACCGGAGGATCGAGTCGTCATCTTGATCGGCGTCACAGATATTCGGAGCAAGATTCAGCCGCAGATTGGGAAACAGCGGGCGAGTCCTCGGGGGTGGGATTGTGTTGAACTGCTTTCTTGCCAGATCTGCTTGCTGGGGTTCAGCATGGGAGGGTTGAGTATGCCCTTCGGACCTTTGGAGGGCGTGCCCGTGCCCAGATCTCGGAGACGGCCGCACCGGTTGCCCTTCAGCCACAGTGGCTGGATTGTCAATCATGGGAAAGTCGTCGACGTCGTCGTCAAGCCCAGGAGGATGGGCGAGCAGGGCCGGCTGCGGCACCGGCATAGGCCCAACTCCATTCCGAATAAACACCTCGGGCCTCCTCCTCTGTCTCCAGCCACCTTGGCCTTCGTTGTCGTCTTCGTCGCCGTCCTCATCCTCCGCCTCCGCCTCTTCTGATGGACTCCTCGAGTTCAACGCCTCTTGCCGTGCCTGGCTGGCAAGTATTCGTTCATTAGGATCTATGGAAAGAATCAGTACGCTATCGGCAAAGGTGTGGTTGGTTCGACCCTTTCGTGCTAGAGATTTCTCCCGCCGTTGTCCCGCGTCCGTGTCCTCCGCCTCTGAGTCGTCTGAGGTTGAATCCTCGACGGGTATAAGAGGAGCAGGGCTTTCTCGGGGACCGTACACCGGCTTGACGGCCTCGAGCCCAGGACTTCGGAAGGGTGCAATGATATCCCGCTCGACGTCGTAAAAGATATCTTGATCTTGGGACATGAGTGAACCCGACAAATTACATGGCAGACCACCCAAAAAAAGGGATGCGGCGATGGCTCTGAAACGGACAGAGGGATGGTTGACTATGGAGGTAAATGTCGTCGGGGATCGATGTCTGTGGACCATATGCCATGTCAGTGTGTGAGATTTTTTTTTCACGTTACCGGCGGTGGTGCACACTCCACCAGGGGCGCATGACAGTGAACAAGAGAGGGACTGGTGTCGGACGTGCTATTGCCCGTGTTGATGGATCGCAGGCTGTTCCAACATCCTGCCTTTCGAGGGGACAACAGTAGGCGGGGAATGGGGGAGTAAGTGGAGGGGCATCGACGAACTCAAAAGGTTCCAGACCTTGGTCAGGCGGGAAGACAAGCGTGGCGACTTGCGTATTCGGGCAGAGAGCGGCTGAACGAGGATGGGGATGCATTGGCCAAAGATGAAAGCAAAATTGGGGAAAGGGTGGTAAGATTCTCATACCGGAGAGCAAAATGGCTTGACGGGCTTGTTGGTCAGGGTGTGTGTGTGACCTGGTCAGTTGAAAATGCAGGCCGGGAGTGAGTGAGGGGTATTTGTAACACAGTGATGATGAGGCTCTTGGAGGCTCTGGATGGATTGGCTGGATGTGGGAGCACAGGTAGGGTCTTGGACGAGTCTGATGGTCTGTAATCTGTGGATGGCTCGGGATTGCTGAAGGTGATTGTGTGTACAAGTAGTCGACAACCGGCACTCAGCAGGCGAGAGAGAGGACAGAGGACAAACGGTCTGGCTGCGAGGCTGTTGTTGGATGCGGAGCCGAGCACAGAGGCGTTTAGGTTGGGATCGAAACTGACGAGTCAAAGTCACCTCACCCTCTCATCTACTCTCCCCCTCGTCTCGTTCTCGTTCTCCTTCCCGTCTCTTGCAGCAAGGTTTGAAAAGGATGAAGAGTAGAAAAAGAATTGTTGGAGCCTTGGGAGGCTTAGCGTAGATAGAGTCCACAGTATGAACACGGCACAGCCCCCTCGCCAAAGCAACTTCGGGGGGATTCGATGGTTACAAAGTCCGTCCGAAGGGATGAAGGAAGAAAACTACGCAGTAAGAATAATGTCACTAGGAGGACCCTCGGCCTTTGTATTATGGGCTGCTGTTTGCGACGACGAAAGTTTGGTGGCTCCATGAGAAGTCAGTGGGAGTGCAGGGCTTAGTTGTGCCTGTTGCATTAGGGTAATTGAGGCTGTTTTGTTAAGAGCGGAGGCTCGCGCGAACAAAGCTGAATGGGTTGGCGAAGAGGCTCCTTTAGGCGACTACTGAGCAGTGAGCACTCGTTGCTAATGGAGATCAACCGGATCGAACGCATGCCTTGGGGGGGTTGGAAGCCTGAACGTGATAGGCGAGGACAACCCCCCAAGTCCCTAACTCAGCGACCCACTCCCGGGAGGCTGATACCAATGAAGAGGTGTCACCTCCAGGGGACGGACACAGGGAAAAGAAGGTTGCTGGACAGGAGGCCCAGAAATATCATATCATCATACAGTACATATTATTAACACGGAGTATTCGGCAAGAAATAATAGAACAATGCATTACGGAGGCTCTGATTCCGATCCGCCAGCATGTCAGATGCCGCTTTGAGGATGGACAGGGAAACAAGCAACCCAGACTGCGCCCTGGACCTACGTATGTACGAAGGTGAGAGAGAGAGTCCTTTTCTGTCTCTTTCTCGTGCTCTCTCGCTTCTCCTCTCGGCTGCTCCTCCCACTACCCAACCAAGCAATTGCTAGACCGAGACCGACACGCTGCAGCTGATGCCACGCAACGAAAAAGCAACACCTCCTACAATAGCCATGCCCACACAGATGCAAGGCGCTGGCACCAGCACACCAACACACCGGCAGCACGACAGCAACCGGTTGCACTAAACCTTGGTTTCTCATTGGTGTCTCTGTGACTCTGACTTGCCTCACCTCGCAGATTGGGCCTCAAAGCACCATTCTCCATTCCCCTCCCCGAAAACGCCATACTGGACTGGTGCCACCTGCATGGCAAGGAGTGATGTGTCTTGTCACCCTGCCCATCAACTCATTTTCTGTCATCTCTCTCTCCCACCATCAATCTTTCGACACAGTCATCTTGGCGATTTCCTACAATGGGCAGTTCGAGAGCCTCAATTCATATCGTATGACTGATTAGCTGACGACTGACCCTTTTTAGCTTCGCTGGCTCGCCCCGCAGTCGCAAAGAACTTGCTTGGAATCCCGTCTGCCAGCTTCTTCACCTCTCCAGGACCTGGTCACCTCCAACTCTGAGCAAAACCAGGCGTCTGCCCTAAACATGCAAGACGGACGAGTACAACCTGCCGTTCGGCTCGTGCACAGCCAAAGAGATCGCTTTGAGACTGCACGGCGACTCTTCTTGTTGGCCGATGGAGTCCCCCATGTCGTCTGGGTCTAGTGCACTCCAGTCCAATCCCATCCTCATCCGAAGCGACCAAAACCTCTCAGCCCCCTTTGCCACGGAAGCGCTAACTAGGCTCACAAGGATGTAGCTTCCGCAAATCTACGGCGCGTCGGAGAAGCACTCCCACCAACGCCTTGCATGTAGGCTTCCCCAATGTGGCTACAGAAGAAGCTGAAGAGGAGCTCTGTAATCGTGTTCGCACATGTCCGACTGCCGGCGAGGTCCATGGAAACAGGAAAGAGCGAGGTGTACGAGGTATGTATACTCCGCACGATCACTGGTGATCGGACTCTTAGAAGCACATGAAACCCAGCGTGGAAGCGGTATTGGTCAGGTTATCAAAGGATTGGGGGCTTGGCAAGGCATCCCAAATCCCATGCTGCCGGATACGGAGTACGCAATACGGAACACCATCGCCAACACTGGCACATAATCTATTATTGCTCTTCGAAGTGATGTCGATGTGATCTAAAGATTCTCAAATGTGATCAGCACCGGCGACAGGTACAGCCAGGTCCAGCTACCTGATTCTGGCACATCGAGGTCGTCGGGATTGACTCCACTGAGAACCCGGGCTCACCTATTCGACACTGGTCCTTTTGACCATGCTTGATTTCCACAACTCATCCCCTCTCTGAGCAGTGGTCGGAGTTCGCTGGTCCAATCCTACTGAATCGTCGCTAGAAGCGTGGCTTAGCGAGGGGCCGGCGACCCTCGCTCTGCACAGCCCGCACTTCCGCTGGTCCAGATCCGGCGAAAAGCCTCTCAAACGAAAGTGCAGATTGAGAAACCCATGCGAGCCCAAGGTCAAAACCCGTTGGGCTCTCAGCTGGAAGTGGCCGTTCCCTTTCGACTCGAAATTATCTTGTCTGGGCCCGAGACTGCTGAGGAAATGTCGTCTCCTGCCTGTTGATGCGAGGCACAGGAAGACGGCCTGCAGTCAACGACTGAGTAGCGGCCGTTCGGGGTCGTTGTCGCCGTCCGAGCCCTTCCACATCTCTTCTCGTCCCCGATACAGAACATAGTGTTGGAGGATGAAAAGCAAGTCAAAGCCCATGCTAATATTCGCGAGCCCCAGCTTCAGAGGATTCCCCGTGATTCCACTCCAGTCACCGCCGAAGCTCGCATCGAGCACCAGCTGAGCTATGGACAGCACGCCCCCGGTCAGATCAAACAAGATTTGCAATATGCTCCAGCCTTCGGTCGACTGGCGCTTATAGTTGAAGAAGGCCTGTGGGATGTACTTAACAAAAGTACAGACCAGCTTGACATAACCCAGGGTGTACAGCTGCGGACAGGCTCCCGTTAGCGGTCGAACGCGGTGACAACGATGGAGAGCCGAAAAGAACATCTCACCACGTCTATCCAGGCCCAGTCCATTGGATCCTGGTCCTTCAACCCCGAGCGGGAAGTCACCAGGACAACCATGCCAGCAACAGCGAGGAGGCTCCCCCACACGATTGCCAACACCGGGCGAGTGGCTCGCTGGTGATCCGACACTCGAAAGCCCCATAGCCGTGAGTAGAATTGCGAGTACGTCAAGATGACGAGGACCACGGCGTGCAGACCAAAGGCCACATCATTCGACTGCACGGTCGGCTCCGGGGACGCGGGGTGCCTCACTGCATATTGTTTCCGGATTGTGGGTGAATACAGGAAAGAGCAGGTCGAGGCACTGTAGCATACAAACCCCAGAACGTTGAGAAGTGGAAAATCTATGGCAAGGCCTTGAGTGGACCGACGTTTCCAGTTCAGCCACGGCTGGGGATAGAATGAGGCGCTCCAGGATAATGTACTGTCACAAGAATCAGCGACGAGACGGTACGATTCTGAACTCTCGGTAGGCTATTACTTACTAGACCCATCCTAGAAGTCTGCAGGCATATGTATATCGATTAGAACCAAGGATCTTGTGTCTAGCTTATCTGGGCACTGATAAGGGCGATTAACTTGAGATTCTACTGCGTACCTTGACACGGCCGTGACAAAGCGAGCCCACTGGTCGGCATCAATCATGGTCGACGTCGAAAGGAGTCCAAGATAAATCTGGTGACGGCGGCGGCAGTGGCATCGACTTTGCTAGTTGTTGGGTCTCCTCGTGCTCCTGTTGTATGTGTGTATGTAAGATGGAAAGACGGTGATGTCGATGTCCATGACGGACACTTCCAAGGCACGAACCAGGGTGTTGAATATGCGTAGTGTGCGGGTAGCCACGGGCAGAGGCGACCGCGTGGCGAATGGACAGTGAAGAAATCGACAAGCCCACGGGTGCCCGCCGCGCCAGCTGACTAGGCGTCGGTGCCTGTGTTTTAGCGGCACTAGGCGCTTCTCTCTGGGGGGCGAGGGGTGGAGGGTGCCGGGGTTGTGGTTGTTGCCCATCCTACGGCTCTGGCTCGATCTTGGCAGCCACCTGCACCTTTGCAGGGAAGCAGGACAACTCACGCTCCTCACGCCGGACGCATCCACACGATCCCAATTGTCCGTTACGGACTTGCTTTTGTGATACTTTTCCTACCCAACCTACGAGCAGTTGCCCTTTCAGCTCCAAGTCCGCTCCCTGCGTCTTCCCACCGTACAGTATATTCCATCCGCACTTCCTCCAGGCACAAAGCGAGCTGGCCACTTATCGACCCCGCTCACCGAGCTCCAAGTAAACAAAAAAGGCGCAGATCCGTGACAGCTCCCCATCTAGTCGCAAAAGTCACCCACCGACTGCTGTTCAAGGGGAAACATCAGAGTCAAACGTACCTTGGATGGTTCCCGCCTCTTGACCGTCGGAGGAAAAGCCTCCAGCCAAATTTCTTCCGTCAATCGCCCTCGAGCCATGTCGCCCTCACCGCAACTCTCCCCCCCCGGGAGCAGCACCTATGACTCGAACACGATGCATGTGGGCGACGGGACTTGGGACGCAGGAAGAGATGACTTCCTCCTGCCCAACCTCGTGGGACTGAACTTCGCGACAATGAGATACAATGGTAAGAAGATAGAACACGGCAATTCTGTGATGAAGACGGTAGACTGACGTGATCGAAAACAATCAGGAATGGGGAATCGCTTCTTCTCCCTGACCGGATACCATGGCCTGGTCGAAGCACACGGCATCATTGCCGCCATCACATTCCTCGGGATCGTGCCGCTCGCGATTTTCCTCATGCGATTCTACGGCCGCCAGCCCCGACTTGCCCTCCGAATGCACATATGGCTCCAGATCCTCACCCTCCTCTTGAGCACGGTCATCATCATTCTCGGCTTTCAAGCGGTCGGTCCCAACAGGAGCTTGACCAATCCACACCATGGGATCGGTGTCGCAATTTATGTCTTGGTCTGGGTGCAAGTCCTGGGAGGCTGCATGGTGCACCGACGAGAAAAAGGGAGGAAGCGACCACACATTCCTCTCAGCGCCATGCTCCATCACTGGATGGGCCGGGCTATTGCTCTGCTCGGCATCGTCCAGGTTGCACTGGGTCTGACGCTCTACGGATCGCCCCCCTACTTGTTTGTCCTCTATTCGCTCTGGGGCTTTTTCCTGCTTTTCCTGTATTTTGTCTTGCAATACTTGGCCGAGAGAAGACGAGGTCGCTACGGGCCCGGCGGCGGGAGCAATCATCATGTCGATGTGGTTGAGACGGATGATGACCGCAGACACACTGGGTTGGGGAAACTGGCCCTGGCTGGAGCAGCGGGCGCGGGTCTCGCGGCGTTGTTCAGGAGACGGTCGTCGAGGAGGGACGACTCGCCTCACCGCGTGCATGGAGGTTCTGGCACCGAAGTGACCGGAAGTGGATCGTCTTATTACTACGACGATAAAATGTCTGACCGGTCTCGCCATGGCATCGGACATCGCCTTCTGCAAGTCGCCGCCATCGGAGGAGCTGTCGCTGCGGTAAAGAAGCTGATGGGCCGGAGAGACCGCGATGACGACTCGGACGTGGGCCCTTACAGACCACCTCTCGGTGGCAACCAGTCGGTCACGACAGACTCGATGTCGCGAATCGAAGAAGGCAGGCCACCCTCCATTCGTCCAGTGACGCCGGGTGGTGTCAGTCCGGGCCACATCAGACCGACGCACCCTCTCGCACAAACCCCCATGACACCCGGATCGGACGGACGCAGACCATCCGGGTCATTGTACTCGTACGACTCATACATGTCTGGATCCCCTTCGCGGCGCGACCGGAGATCGCACGGATTCCGAGATGCCGTGGCTGCAGGGGGAACGGTGTTCGCCATTCGACAACTATTCAAAAATCGCAGACAACGCAAAGAGGATATTCGCGCCGAACAGCTGAGGAGGGAGAGGATCGAGGATGAGCGAAGGGCGCGCATGGACCCGGGTCATCGGTACACGGGCGACGGAGTGGCTCCCCCCCGACGCATGCGCCACGGTAGGATGGGCAGTCAGACCGCGTCAGACCTGTCTACCGATCTGGGACCGCCAGGAATGAGCGGAGCCATCCCGGTCGCGGCAGGAGCAGGTGTCGGTGCCGCCGCAGCCAGTGCTCTGGCCGACCGGGATCGAATCCGACCCGTCGGCCAGGATCCTCCCATCGTTCCGCCAGGGCCGCCGTCTGCGGCTTATCCCATCCCCCCTCCAGGCCCCGCAGATATCCCTCCGGTACCTCCACCTCACCTAGACTCGTCAGGCAGCGAACTCTACACCACGGGATCCGGCAGGCAACGGCATCGACATCATCTCGGCGACGAGGCGGCCGCTGGACTGGCTGGGGCAGCCCTCGGAGCGGCAGCGGCGGAGGACTCCCGCCGTCGACGTCGCAACCATGCGGCTGACAGCGTGGATTCCCCTCCTGTCAGCGTGAAAATCAACATGCACAACGACGGCCGCCAGGTGACGCTGCGGCGGTTGACGGAAGAAGAAGTGGCCGCACAACGGGAAGCACGGAGAAGAGAACGTCACGCGTCCGCGGCAACGAGACGATCACGGCGAGGCTCGAGTTTCAGTGGGAGCGACAGTGAGGCGATGGGGGCCACGAGTGCCGATCGACGATGGAGACGCACCGAAGCGCTGGAGGCCGAGCAGGCGGCGCAGAATGAAGCGACGGCTCACGCTGCTGCTGCGGCTGCCACCACGCCACACTCGGCTGCGGCCAGGACTCCCCAGCCGCCTGCGTCTGTTGCTGGGTTTTCTCCCCCTCCCGCGGTCCCTTACCCTACTCCGCCTGAACCGCCGGGCGTGCAACCAGGCTATGGTCAAGCATATCAAGTGCCTCTTCCGCCTCCGCCGCCGATCCCGGGGTCAGCAAGCAACCTCGGGTACCCGGCAGGGAGTGGCGTGACTTCTCCTGGTACGGAGACGAGTGGAGCGACCGAGTATGCCAACAACCGGAGAAGAAGGCGGGCCGAACGGGCACAGGCGAAGTTGGCCCGCGAGGGGAGGACCGGAGGGACGGTCGAATTTACCTGATCAGCTAGATCTCCGGCGGTGTCTGGGACGGGGCTCTGGCACTATAGCAACCCAGCTTGGAGGCACATGTGTATGGGAGCTGACACGAAGATTAATGACGACTTGTGGCATTTCTTGGGGTTTGTGAGTATGGTGATGTATATTCATCCATCTGCAACAAAGCAGCCTGTGTGTGATAGAATGGGCATTTCTTCTGGGCATTCTGTTCTGGCGCCATGGCACATCGATATCAACATCACCATCATAACGCTTGGAAAGGATGTCTGTCTGACGAACATGACGAGATGAGATGAGAATGCTTTGCTTGGTTGGTTGGTTGATTGTCATATTATCTATCCGCTTGGGGAAAGGAAAGGAATGGAAGGGACTTCAAAAGGGCGTGAAGGAGGGTGCAATGCGATGTCAATGAAGATGTTTGATGTATGCCAATGCATGCTCTCATGACAGAATACGGCTGGTCCATGCCATGAGTCCGTCATATGGGTGGCAGAGAGAGAGGGAGAGAGCGCTGCTACCACCGGTATATAACATACTATTCGACAAGAACAATCAATCAATCAATCAATCAATCACGTCCATTGATCCGATCCATTGACATCGACATAGATGGTCTTTGATTTCTGGGGGAATAACAAAGTATTGGTGGTATTGTGTTGGTGGTGGTGGTTGTGGTGACGGCGACGAGACACACACTATGCCTGGTCACTTTTTGCTGCTGCTGCTGCTGCTGCTGCTGCTGCTGCTGCGGCTCCTCCCTCCTCCTCCTTCTTTTTCCACTGTGACTGCAACAACCTCAACATCATCTCATCCCCATTATTTCTTTTCCCTCTTATTTGTACTCCTGCACATGAGCTCAGCTCCAGACTCACCTTTGTGTGTAACCCACGCAGCCAGCAATGGTCTTCACCGGAGTTTCGGAGTCTGGTAACAGTCCACGCCCAGGGAGGAGAGCAGCCACACCATCCGAGATGCGTGCTAACCCAGAGATAGATGTTTTAGCAACCGGGCAGATGCATTGCATTGATCCGATCCATCATGTTGTCATGGGTATTCAGAGAATGTAGAACTGACTGTACCAGCACCTCCAGCATCACTCGTGGCGATTGACCAACGTCGATCAGCCCATCAGTCATTCGATGTCCCGTCCTCCTCCTCCTCCTCGTCGTCGGTTCTAAAGCCCTCATTCCAATCCGCGACAATTACTACGAAAGAGGCATGCATGGACTACAGCTGGCCGAAAACGAATAGTGTTGACACGAGATCAACCAACTCCACAATTCGTAGGCGAAAAAAAATACGAGTTTCGGTCTCTCGCCCGCGCTTTCATCCGCCTCCCTGCACTTGTGACCTGCTGATCACAGACATGGACATCCTAGGCCACTAGACCAAGATAGGCAGGGAGATTTAGCGCATGCATGGCGTGCGTAATGACTCCAGGACCACGGCATGTCGAAACCACCTTGTGTAACCAACCAGCAACAAGCGCCCGGGCTGATGATCGGCTCAAATGCGCCTCCAACCGTCCTAGTATCGAGAGCAGTCACACATAGTCCCAACTCCAAGGCATTACATGGTGCATGATGCATGCACGTTCGGGTCATACTCCAGGCGACAATTGATGCGAGTTAACATTAGCAAGAAGCCAGGAGACAAAGAAAGAAACTCTAACAACAAGTCGAGCAACAACAAGGTCGCGATCAACACCCCGACCTCCTCGATCAAGAAGTCCAGAAAACTCTCCTTCCTCTTCCCCTCCCGCCCGTTCTGACTGGGGCGGAGTTCATAATCGCGCCTAGATCTGGTTCGATGGCAAAGCCTGCGTGCGGCACGAGGTTTGATGTCAAAGCCGCGTCTGTATGCTCTACGCTGCTTGGGTTCCAAGAAGGAAGCTGGAGTCAGTTTATGCTCATGTCTTTCTCAACCCGCATGAAGGCATGCATTTCATTCCCCATGTGCCTTTTGCTTTCTCGCTGTACCGCGCCATTGCTTTGCAAGGGGTCAAGGGAAACGGGGCCGCAAAAGAAATGACAAATTAATTCCCGTCGGCTTTCTGGCGTCCTCCCTTCAAAGGCCTTTATACGAGATGTGAATCCACCCACAAGCAGCTGGAGACCGACTATCTGCCCAATTGTCTATCTCCCGTACAAACGCTTCTGCCAAAATGGTCGGACTCAGCCTGATGACACCTCCATCCCCCCTTTTGGCGCTGTGGTGACAACATCAAGGTTTATTCCTTTCCCCCCTTGCTTCCTTCCAGGAATCAGGGCTCCCCGCCCGGGATGGGTCTTCGTTGCCCTAACCACCATGGCCTAAAATGTTGTGGATTGTGGAAGATGGCGGGCAGGTGGGCGGGCGGGTTAATCGGGCGGTGTCCATATTGGTCAAGACATGTCGGAAAGGTCCTTTTTCGCTTGATTAACATGGCGGCGCTGCTATCGGTGGGGAGCGAGCTACGCAGCAAAGCCAGGTAACAAGGTGCGCCCGTATCAACGGCGGCATGGGCGGTCGATCGGTCGGTCGCTCAAGGACCCTCCTCCTGACCCTTTGCTCTTTACCTCTCTGCCGCTGATCCCAGGTCCATCTGAATCACCCTGGCCTTCGAAATTCGACTTTTTGGCTTTTCCGGTCGATCCAGGGTTCTTTCTGTCGGTCGTGGCATCTGAGCTTCGACGCGGAACCGCGCTTCGAAAAATCGCAATTCCCTTGCCTCGCCTTGGCTTGGCCATGCCCTTGCCTGCCACCCTCCCAGAAGTGGATCATCATCCTTTATGCACCCCTCGACTTGGAAAAGAGGTGCCGTGGAAGCCTCAATCTGGATGAACGAGTTCGCGAGTTGACTGAGTGAAAAGAGAGCAGGCATGCATGCAGGCCGGCCCTATCCAAACAAAGCCCACAGCCCACAGCCCACAGGAACATGGACTCGCAACCCTTGCTAAGAAGTTGCAGGAACTCGTGAGCGAGGAGGAAACCTTACAAAAACGGAAATGGGGCCAGGAAATTTGATGGTGGCTCCACAACTAACCGACAACAGAGGAAGGGTTGCTGTTACAAAGAGGGAGGAGGTGTGTCGGACAAGCAGACGCCAGATCCTGAACGCTTGTTGTCCAGCCGGTCGGCATGGCCGCATTGGTCGTCTTCCGACTTGTGTGTCTTACTTACAATACCATACATATCCATTGTACAGACAGAGGAAGGAAGCAGACGGTACCGTACGATCACTGTTGTTGTATTGGATTGGATTCGATTGAATGGTTGGGCTCGCTTGCCCTCGCTGCCCAAACATTTGTTTTGGTAGAGGATAAGCTCGCCAGGGATAGATACAATAGATTGAGTACAGAGAAAAAGCAGAGGCTGGGCTGGCACTGATGTTGTTTCGCATGAAGAACACTCCGTTCATGGATATGCATGTATAGGTATGTATTCGTGATCTCGTTCTCGCATACAGCCTGGGGTAGCGAGCTAGTTAGCTATGTGAACTGTGTGTGCTATTTCATACTATAAACAGCTAGCTAGCTAGCCAGATAGACAGATAGATATCTGCCACTTCTGGGGCCTGTTCATTCTGTGCAAGCGGAAATAGGAACAAAACAATCATCATATGTCACAATTCCCCAGCAATTCAACTTGCTTTTGGTGGTTTGTTGCAATTACCACCTGCCCTGATACCACCACCACCACCACCTACTCTGAGAGTGACACTCCAGAACTTCTGATGGACTCATCCTGCCTGGAGCGAATGGTGGCGATGGTGGAAGAGGAAAAAGAAAAAGAAGAAAGGACAAGGCTAGCCACAATATGACCAGCAACGAGGGAAAACAGCATGTCTATAGCCACTGTGTGCCCATACTTTTTCCCCTCCTTCACCTGTGCTGCTGCCGTCATCAGGGCCTCTCAACGCACATCGCCCACACACAGGTGAATTGTTTGGTGCTTATTTGCCTCTCTTTCTTCAATCATCTCGCCAACGGTAACCGCGAATAACAAAGGAGTAGGCTTGGATCAGTATTCATCAGGGTGCGATGGAGCCCAGCGTGTGCTATACGGTGGAACGAAGGTATGCTGATGCGTTACGAATGACGAAAGGTGACGAGGACAGAGACGTATCGGTCGTTGCTGGTATGGGGAGTTGCAGGACGGGTCGGCTGCAGCAGCCAAGGCAGAACGGGCTGGGTACACTGGGCGCAGCGTCGCGGAAACATAATCCTCTGGACGGGTGGTCGGAAATTGGCCATGAATCGGGCCTCGTTCGATGGGATGTTGGAAGGCCGGAATAGGGCAACCCATGGGGTCACGTATGACGGGCGATGGGCACGGATCGCCTGCCGACTCTGGCGGAGTGAGAGGCGTGTTGGACCCAACAGGATGGGCAGGTGAAGAGAGAACATAGCTGTGGTTGTACGCCGAGGTGCAGCTGTATGGTTTACCTGGATGGGCCGCGCCGCCGAAGGACACGTCGACAGCCATAGGTACGACCATGCCATCCGCAACTTGAGCGACCGGGGCGTCCTGTGGGACTTTCTTGTTTTTGTCTCCCGCGTAGGAACAGCACGCAGGACTGATGGATCCCGAACCTGGGTGAGCCAGATGGCTGACGGGCGTCACCTCCGCTGTTCCAGGTGCCTGCTCAGCAAAGGAGTGGCCGGCATCGGGCACAGGCTGGCTTTGAAGTTCATCCACAGCGAGATAATAGGTACCCTTGGGTTCCATCGGTTCGTCTGCGCTGGCAGTCATGTCGTGAGGATTCTCTGTACCTTGCCCGGGGGTTGGGAGCTGTTGAACACCAATCGACCATCCGCTACGGTCAGAGGCAAAGGTCGGAGATATGTCCTCGAATGGAGACATTGGCTCAGTTGGATGCAAAAGGCTCGACGACGATAACCATGGCATGGAGACTTCCAGGGCGGGAACCATTGTGGCGGTAGCAAACTGACAATTGCAACGACTGCCCGAATGGTGGCATCTCGGCTGCCTGTATGCGAAGTCTGTGGTCCACGGACGTGGCGAGCCTTGTCGTTTGCAGGGAGGTTTGCCGTAGCTCGCATCTGGGATTTCGATTTCCAAGAACCTGTCATTCCTCTTCATCAGTGAGAGGTGGGTTGAGAGACAAGGCGAAAACCTACCGAGGCAGACCCGAAGGATTGGGCAAGTCCCGGCCGCCAGAGGCGGAGGGAGCAGAATAAGCAGCTGAAGGAGGCATCGGAGCCAAATCCCAGTGGACCTGTTTACTTGTTCGTCGCTTCTTCAGCTGGTCGTCTTCGGCGTCGGTGACCTCGAGCTCTCTTTTCTTCTTGCACTCTTCACTCATGAGGACACTGGGTGCTGGTTTCAAAGCACCGAATTCTGCCATCCGAAAAACAGAAGGGAGCTAATGTAAACAGTAGTGGATACCTCAGCACGAAGAAGCATAGAGAGGGATCGAGTGGAGGAAGGGAGAGACAGAGCTTTATAGTCGTGTCGACATGGCTTTTTTTGGTGCCGTCCAGACATAGATCTGCTTGACCAGAAACTTCTGTGAGGTCCGAATTCGACATCAAGTCGGGCTTGCAAGTCCAAAGCATCGCACACCGATCCGGATGCAGCTTGCGAATGCTGATGACCGATGTGGAACGTCCAGTGTATTCAGGCCATAGGGTCGGCGAACTCAGAGTGGCCCCCCCTGGCCGTGAGATAGCGATGCTTGACCGTAAGGCAGGAGAAACCGATGGCGAGCCTCAAAGAGATCGATAGAGGGTGTTCAATATTCAGCCCCCTCAGATGAATCACCTAGCCTACCTAAGCCGGGAAGAATGGCCGGCGATGGTGGGCAGCGTGCGGCTGTCATAGGACCAATCAGGGGAGCCTTGGTGCTCTTGCAGGCCGCCATCGGTGACAGCTTTCCGACGGCAGCAGAGGTTCGCTCCAGGTAAGCCCTGCAAATCTCGGATCATGGCAGCTGGCGAAAAAGTCGGTGCGTGAAGAGGCTGCAAACTGGATCTTGCACGTTGGTGGATTCCACATGCGCCAATTCATTCGCCCATGTTGTCCGAGTCAACTTAGCGCGGAAGACCCTTTGGGCGAGCCATGAGATGCAGATCCAACCACCGACTTTCTCTGTCAATCCGGTGCTGAGAAAAAGACAGGGATTCAAAAAAGCCACCGACCCGTCCACTTGACATGGCTCAACCCCCATGCCCCAGCGCTTGAGTGCCCCCCTTAGACCTTGCCATTTCGATTTCAACGCGCCGAAGCCTAGCGACGGACTTTTCGCTCGAGATACGAAGCCGACAGGACGCTAGGTTCTGAAATGCAGCTTGATTGGCCGTCGACGGTCGCTCATTGACGCGCGAATGCATTCAAGCTCGCCCGGAACCGACACTTGCAATGCCTTCCATGACTGCTGTGATCAAGCCGGGATGGCCGTAGACATGTTCCATGTGGTTGACCATGCGGGCAATCGAAGGAGTCTCAGAGCTGATCGTTCAAACAATCCCAATGCTAGCAAAGAGGCACCAAACTCAAAATGCTGGAGATGGAAAAGGTCATGGCCAATCGCGAGAGTTGCCTGACTGCAATGTGACAGGTCATATTGTGGGGAGGTGGTGCAGTAGTAGCGTGAAGATCTCGCTTGTCGTTTCCTTAGAACGCTCCTGACTTGGGTAGAGCTGAAAGAGAGAACGCTGTGGCAACTTGATTGAGCTTGGGCTCCTGTCAATTCCTACCCAGGAGCACCTGCGTCGTGTGGGGAGCAAGTCTGACACTCAGAACCGTTGCTCGTTGCTTGCCCGGGCGTTTCTCAGCAAAATGCCCGATCCCCAGGCAAGGTTCAAGTTCGCAGCCATCTCACATCTTCCCCAAGATCGGAAACTTCGTTCGCAACGAGGTCTTGGTCAATCTTTACCCGATGCCGTGAAGCCCAAACAGTTCACAAGTCCGACGGGAACAATACGAGATGGCAATTTTAGCGTAGAGGGGTCACTAGACCAGGATCCCACTGCGGCAAGTCTGTGACACAGCCTGAGAAACTGCGTCTGAAAGATGGTGACCGACGGCGCTAACAGAGCGAGCCCAATGCGTTGCTGGAAGGGCCAGTTTCAAGCTTGTGAGGAGAATACGATGCATGCATGCCCTGAATTGATGGTGTCAAGGGGCGGTCAAATTCGACAACGAGCCGATATTCTCTTGACATTCCGGCAATGTCGTCCTGCATTGTGTCGAGATTCAGGAAACGGCATTGTCTGCCGGCTGGCAAATGGGATGGTAACTTGGAGGGGCATCCGATATGAACGCCGATGGCGCCAATCGAATGTACCATGCCAGTGCCACCTTTGCAAGGTCTCAAAAGTTGTGTGGCAAGCAAGACACACGGGTAGACCAACCCCGAGAAGGCAATACACACTCGGATGTTTCTGGCAAAGGCTGAACAAGGTGCAGATGCTGCTTCGGTGTTCAGAATCATGACTCCATAGATCCTGAGGGTGAATCTGGTGAATCCGCCTCGGACTGTGGTGACCCAAATGGACAACGGAAAGGGTGGGTAGCAAGAGAATGAAAAAGGTGCAGAGTGTCCACACTCCAGATTCAATTCCCAGAATATCGAGAGAGGGCCTGTTCTCTCGTGGCGCTAGTGAGCCAGATCGTGAACAGTCTACTGAACTCTCTGAGCACACTGTTCCACCTAGTCGAATGCCTGGGGCTTCCGCCGTCTCGAGGTGGGACGTCTTTGAAGCGAAGCCACAACATATGAGGGGGGGGATCCTGGCCAAATACGTCTCTCGCTGTCCATACAGGCATGGATAAGCGCAGTTCCCCAGGCGTGACGTGGAGGAGGCAAATATGCGAGCCAATTCCAGCATCTGCCGCCCCCGGAAAGGAAACCACCCATTCCCAAGATCGAACTATTTCTTCGTGGCCAGGGTGACCCTTTGCACCGGACTAGCACGAGTCGGTACTCCATTGTGGCGGGGGACGCAGAGATTGGGGAGTTGTCGAGGATATGCAGATCAATATTATGCGTGCAATCGGGGAAGCCAGGTCAGGACGTGCTCTCTCAATGAATTCGTGAGGTCGTGTTTGGCACGCCAAAAGACACGACCCAGCTGACGATCAGACATTTTCGACACTGATGAGAGTCTGGTATGATCGGAGGCAGCACGTCCACTCATGCCCAGGTTCTGTCCCGGTACCGCATGGCCCATTGCTGTCTCCAGACCTTGTCTTTTTCTTCTTCCCACCTATTCAGCCAGAGAAAGGTACTGGCCATACCCTTGGTAGACTCAACACGGGTTCTGAAAAGTTCCAGAGGTCGTGTCTATGTTGGTCACGTGAGAGACTTGACGTTCTATTTGCAATGGAGCCACCAGTGCTGTATTGTCAGATCAGAAAGGCCTCCCCACAGTCACCTGGAAGGACGAAGTCACTAGGGTTTGCAACAAAATAATTTGACGGAAAGGGCGGTGGGACAACAAGGGCAGAGGGTTGTTGATGGCCTTTTTGTCAGCTCAGCTCATTCGATTGTTTGCCGTTGTCGGCTATAGGTCGTGACAAAAGCGACAGCGTGTTCAGCCGAGACAATGAGGACCTTGGTGGCAGACCGGAATCGCTCAAATCCAAACCACACGGGCTTGTGCATGTCCAAGTTCCGGCGCGGTTCGACGATTTCGCGCTCTGATTGACACCATGTCGCTGACCTTCCTACTTCAGTTGAGATTGTTTGCCATTCTGAGTATAGCTCTTTCAACCACAAAGTCTCGTAGCAAATACGAGGGAGCCTTGCCGCCTGGTCGTCCGTCGATGCAATGGATGCGGCAAGTATGCTCCATCCATTAGCATTCGAAATTGTCTTGCCGTTGAGATCTGTTACCGTGGAGTTGAACTGATCGTTTTCCAAAGAGGAGCGTTCCGTCTAACTCAAACCCTTGCACTCACGCCATCAGCATCAATCCTCAACGGAGTTCCATTACTTACCTCCGCTCGTGCTTTATCCCCGTACACTCCGGTTGAAAGGAAACGTATGTGGACACAAAGGGGGACCATGACGGGGGGCCCCTATATAATGTCACAGATGACCCCGGCACTCCACACACCATTTCACTGAATTCCGGTCTGCGACTTCGACAGAACGGTCTGCTTTAGTGCATGATGGCGTCTTCCAAAGACCTCCCTCCCTTGACGAAGAGCTACTTGAAGATCTTCATCGAGTCTCAATTCAGGGCCAAACCTTCACAGCTTCCAAAGGGGACCAATCTCTCCGGCAAAGGTATGTAAACCACCCGTCATGCCATTTGGGATAGTTACCTTGACATCCGTACGACGGCCATTGTGCTGATATGACCTTTGAGAGCACATCAGTCGCGATCGTTACAGGCTCCAATGTTGGGATTGGGTTCGAGGCTGCCCGCCAGCTGCTGTCCTTCAGCCTCTCTACCCTGATCCTTGCCGTCCGGTCTGTTCAAAAAGGCGAAGCGGCAGCTGCCAAGCTGTCAAAACTGTATCCGAAAGCAACTATCAAGGTCTGGTCCTTGGACATGTCATCGTACAAGTCTGTTGAAGCTTTTGCCAAACGGGCAGAATGCGAATTGACCCGTCTGGACATGGCGATTCTCAACGCTGGGATCGGCAACCCCAGATTCGAAGTGAACGCTAATACCGGCCACGAGGAGATGATGCAGGTCAATTACCTTTCGACAGCGCTCCTTGCCATTCTACTCTTACCGGTTCTCAAAAAGAAATCGCCACCAGACGGACCGGGTCGTCTGTCGATCACAAGCTCTGGACTGGCCCTGATCGCCAAAACCCCGGAAAGTAACAAGGGAATCTTGAAGTCACTCGACATAGTTGAGACTTTCAATCCCTTCACCAATTATTCTGTGTCCAAACTTCTTGCCCACATGTTTCTATACCAGCTTGAGGACAAGGTCTCGGCTGACGACGTGGTTGCGAATCTGGTGGACCCTGGCTATGTCAAAGGGACTAATCTTCAGCGTCACCTCACTGGCCTGAGAGCGGTAGTTTCATGGCTCTTGGGAGCGGCGACAGGCAGAAGTCCAGCACATGGCGCGTCAACGTATCTTGATGCCACGATCTCCAAGGGCAAAGAGTCCCATGGATGTTACCTCGCAGACTGGCAGATCCGGCCGTAAGTGGCTGACTCTTCCCGCCTCTTTGGTCCCCAGATGCATTGGAAAAGGTCACTGACGCAGGCATTGTCTTCTAGGTTCGCCTCAATCTTGTACACCCCAGAAGGCAAACAACTTATCGAGCAAGTATGGCGGGAGACACTGGACGAATTTGACTTTGTCGATGCCCGAGGCATACTGGATTGGATGAAGGAATGAGAGTGAGGAGAGGGATTCAGCTTGTCTCGATTCAGGTTGAGGTCGGTTGCAGTTTGATCGACTCGAGGATTCAGACAGCAGCAGAAGCGAGGGTCCTACCTCTAGGTCTAGAGGGTGTGCTCGATCCAGGATGCAGCTACTGGAAGGAGCTGTACCAAGCGCTCGGTGGGCAGCGACTGGTGTCAGTCAAGTTGGGTGTGGAAACACTGTGGTCAATAATTCCAAACTCTCACCACGCAGTTCGACAGTTCGGAGCTTGTTGCTTAGCGGTCGTTTGCCGAGCTCCGGAGTCTTATAGGCGAGGCTGGGGGACCTTAGGACCTGATAGGCAGCCAGACGCCCGGAGTCCAGGCGCTAGTGGCACCAGTGGCTCACCCGAACCGATCAAATCCCGACTGGCTGGCGGTGCTGGCAGGTTCCAGCAGCCACTGCGCGGCAAAACAACAACCATAACCATGGCTTCGTCATTCCCAAATGGCATAAACTTTCCCATATTCCCCTCTTCCCAGCCTCCCACCTGGCTGCCTCTTGAGCATTTCCTTGAGTCATCTTCTTGTCGACGTTCTCTTCTGCGGACATAGCATTCTCTTCTTGTATACTCTTCTTTGTTGTGCGTTTTTCGTGCGACGTTCCCGGCTGCTTTGAGAGTCAGCCCGAGTTACGCCACGACATCCACGTTTTTGTTCAACCTTGAACCTTGTTTCAGTTCAAGCCGGCGTCGCTGCTGATCTCTCCATTGAATATCATCTCGGAAACCACCAGTGATTCCCACGAGTCCAGCATGGAGCCGACAACTCCGGCTTCCGAAGACGTCGAGATGAACCTGAGCGCCGATGACCCACGGTCGTATACCGAACCTCCCCCCCATATAGCTGCACGGTTCCACCGCAAATCCTCTGTGCGCCGAAAGTCCTCTGCGAACTCGTCTCGTCGAAGCTCGCTGTCATCGATCCACTCTCATTCCTCCGCGCTGTCGAGCCATGGCGGACCCCGCAGCACGCACATCGCGCAACATCTTCGACGAGCTTCCATAATTGAGAGCCGAAAGGCTCGCCTGGCGGACCGCGCCGCACATGCTGAACAGGTCAGGCTCCGGGCGGCTGCCGCAAAAGCAGCGCAAAGGGTGTCATACAGTGAGGAGAAGGCGTTGGCCGCGCAGGCGGCGCGGGAAAAATTGCTCGCAGAGATTGCAGCCCGTTGTGAGGAGGAGGTGAAGCGGGCCAAAAAGATTGCTGAGGAGACCAAGGAGAAAAAGGCCGCTGAATTGGCCAGACTCAAGGAAGAGATGGCCGAGAAGTATGCGGAGGCAGACAGACGGAGGACTATGTACCAGCAAGGCACACGGCGGTCGAGGACAACTTCACTGGCTGCGGTCGAGGAGAAGAAGGTCACCCCAACAGCATTGAAGCGAACGAATCGCGTCTACGCTGCCAAAGTCATCCAGCGGTCCTGGCGGCGATACCACACGCGCAAGATACTCTCGGATTTTTCGGCCCTGGGACTCGATCTGCAGCGAGCGAAAGGGCTTTCTTTCGAAGAATTGACACAATTTATTTCCGACCAACGGACCACTGTTGCCACAGCGTCCGTTCTCAGACATTTAGGTGTCCTTGATAACGGCCAGGAAGACACCGGCGTTGTCCGGGTTTTCCTGAGTGCATATCTTATCCTCACACATCCGATGCAAGCTTTCAGCCATGGTGGGAGTCAACCCCAGGAGCAAGAGCTCATGGCAAAATCACGTTCGCTGGTCGACGCTTTCGACTCTTGCATTAAGAGCGTGACGACTCAGTCACAGCCCGCGGTCGAGGCCTTCTCCTTCGCCTTGAACGACTTTACCTCGACTTTCCACGCATGGAAAAGCCAGGACTTGGGTGTTCTTGTGGACATCATGGTCAGTTCATTTGTCAACTTGGACTTGATTCTGCAGGCCACCAAAGATGATCACCACGGCCACGTTGCCGAGGACTATCTTGATGCTGTCCGCCAGGAGCAGATCAGACTCTTGGCTCGCCTAAAACGACTTGCGGGTCCTGAGGAGGCTTTGTCAAGAGTTCGCACCGCCGTCAGGAAGGCTCGGAAGCAAAGAGCGGCAGAAAAGCGACAGAAAGGGACAGAGCAAGTCCCACGAGCCTCCACGCCGGCTGCCGAAGCGTCGAATGTGGCAGAGGGAACTTTGATGACTCCTCCTGCAACGCCTCGAACCGGTCGATCGGTTCAGATGGCCAGAGTAACACCTTTTCCTGATAGTCTATCCGAGATGATGACCCTCCTACCATCCAACCGGGAGATTGCACACGAAATACTGGTCAATGGCAGCTTTGAGGTACAACAACAACCTTGGACGGAGGCCCGTAAAGGGTTGATGAACTCGCTCCGGAATAGTATGCGTGCAGATCTCCAAGATGGAGACCGAGAGGCCACCGCGCGGTGGACTCACTCCATGGCCGGTCTCATCCGCGAGAAGCTGATGACACTCATCAGTTCACGACACCCTCTTTATGGGAAGGTTGATGGCTTTTTGGACCCGGCTTTGATCAGTCAACAGAGCCGGAACGGCATGTTCTCGTACGACTCCTTTTTCAGGACTGTCGCAGGGGTGCTCGCACAGATCTGCTCCCCGGGGCGAGACGAGATCGTGCGTGCCTTTGACACCAATTCGACCAGCGACACGGTTGACCGTCTGTTCGAACTCATCAATATTATCGATTTGATGACTTTAGACCACATCAATTTCCAGTTTAGATTAGCCTCTCAGGCGGTGCTGGAACACGGACACGAGCACGAAATTGCATCGTTTGAACGGGATCTTGAACAAGGTGTGCATACACTGGCAAGAGCCAAGGAGTGGTGGGCAAATGCGAAGTCGAGCGTGGGATCTCAAACCGTGAGTGCATCCGTGGTGTATGCCAGAGGTCTGACCGACCTGGTCCTGCGCAACTCACATCTTAGCTCTCGTGACATTCCCGAGACGCTGCAGCTTGACCATATCCGCCTGCTGCAATTACGAGCTCGAGTTTTCCATGTCGTGTCCGTTTCCTCGATTCTACTTACCACCAAGATCCGACTCAGGCGCAACAGGGAGTCTCTGTGGGCCAAGGACGCAGAACGGCTGATGGCTTTGGATCTGTTGAAGGTCGACGCCAACCGGATCGTCTCTCTGATCGAATCATCCCACATGATGCCAGAATCGACCAAAGAAGGCCTGGCCAACTTCGTCGGGCGGGTGCTGCCCACTGCCGCAGCTGCGTCGAGAAACCGCGATGCAGCCGTGCAAGCACAGCAGGATGCGGGCCATGATCGAACAATGAACGAGTCCGCTGGGACGAGTAGCGCAGATGTGTTCAGTGAGCAGATTGCAACCTTCCTTCTGAAGACTCTGCGAGAACATGTCTTCGCTAGACTCTCGGCAGCGAGCACGGCTGAGAGAGTCCGGACTACGACGGGCGCAGGCGAAGTTCTGGCACGCGCCGGTATGCCAGAGTTCCTGGAAGAGGTGAATCGACTTGTGGACACTCTCGACAGAGTTCGGCTGGTGGACTGGAAGTGTCACGAGAAATGGTATGGCCAGATTGCCAGCGAGGTTGCTTAAGAAGATGAAGGGTTTGAATATGAAGCGTCTATATATTGCGAGTTTTATACGGGTGCGGGGGACTCTCTAGGGTGATGGGGGCGCTGGAATGATGTACATCTTTTCGCAGACTGGTTGTGTTGTGTTGTATATATTATGCCTTTACGAGACCACGGCGCCGCGACGGGGGGTGGGAGAGACATTGACATACTCTGCATTCGATCGATCCACGATGACGAGGAAGAAAGAAAGAAAGAAAGAAAGAAAGAAAGAAACACCAAACAAACAACCAAACAAATAAAATAAACACTTGGGATCTCGAAACATGTGCACACATACACACACACATGTCGTCCATCTAGCAAGAAACAAATGAGTCCCGCGTCATCAGTTAGTTCGTGAGCTGAAGAGCACCGAAACAATGTCATCAATCTCGCACGGACAGCTAGCTAGCTGCCTCTGCCGCAGTCTGAGGCCATGATATTGATATTGATATTGATTGAGTCATTGAGTCATTATCGAACCGGTCCTGCTGCTGCTCGGTGTTCCATCAATTCCCATCGCATCCCATTCCATGCATCCCGACCGCATTCTTTCCCGGGGGATGGATTGATTGTTTTTTGCGTGTTTTCGTGTGTTTGTTTGTTTGTTTGTCTGTCTGTCTGTCGGTTTGTGAAATACTACCATTCATTCGTCCAGCTCGTTTTCCGCACGAAAGGGTTCTGTCCACGGGCCGGACAAAGTGGTGTGTGTACTACTGAGTAGTAGTAATATAGTACACAACAATCCCAAAGATAGCAAGCAGGGATCGACCGGTGTGGATATCGAAACAAGATTGGAAACAAGCCTATGGTGACGTTACGACCATTTTGTTCATTTTGTCACTAAGTGGTGTTATGGCCACGGGTTGATCGAGTCGAATCGCTTGTGCCTCGTATGTATCCATCCACCCGTCCATCAATCCATCAATTCATCCATTGTATCCTCGAGCAGCATGTCGATCCATAGCGAGTAGAGATGGCGGGAGCGCGGGGGAAACCAGGAATTGCCACAAACAATTGCAATGCATGGTCGATCCTAAGTCAGTTCAGCTAGCAAGCCCCATTCCGTCCGTTTAATTCATTCAAGAAAGGAATTCTTTTCATATCACTGCTCTTTCGCGCTTCTCTGAAATTGCTCTTGTGTTGAATGTAAAGTTCCACCTCTTCCTCCCTCCCTCCCTCCCTCCTGTGTGTGACATCCACTCGACGGTCTCGTTCAGAGCCATCATCATATGTCCAGCACCCTCTGCTTATTCCAATCAACTGGATATCAGTTCAGATACTTGTTGAACCAATCGGTAGCCTGCTTCGCGGCGTCGTGGTAGTGCTGCATGTCTTGCTCGCGGGCCTTGACGCAGAAGCCGTGGGTGGCGCCCTTGTAAATCCGAAACTCGTAGTTGTAGCCGCCCTCGCCGTCGCCCTTGCTCCCGCCGACGGCGTCGCGCAGCTGGGCCTCGGTCTTGGCCGCGACGTCGGCGTTGAACTGAAAGTCCTTCTCGGCGACGGCGCACGCGTAGGCCGTCTTGAACGCCTTGACCGCGTCGACCACCATGTGCGGCTCCTTGATGATGTACGACGGGTGGCCGTTGAACTGGGCGTCGATCAGACGCTGGCCCGTTTCCCCCTTGACGGCGGATTCCGTGCACAGCTTCGTGGCCGGCCACGCGCCCCAGCAGAAGCCTGCGACGCCGAGCTTGCCACCCGCCGGCAGCTCGGCGCGCACGTCGCGGGCGAACTTCAGGATGGTCGGGTATGGGTTCTTCGGATGGCCCCAGATCATGAAGGGGACAGCGTGCGGGAGGAGAGTCAGAACCGTGTAGGCCTTGGGTAGGAAGTTGATGACGCTCAGCGAGCTGCCCATCAGGGACTCCATCTTCTCCAGCACCGACACGGGCATGCCGCCCGAGTAGACGACGTCCGGGATCAGCACGCGGCAGCCGGTCGCCGAGGCGTACTTGTCGGCCAGGATCTTGTTGTTGACCAGCTTCAGCGAGAAGGCGTCGGGCAGGTAGACGATGGTGGATTTGGACCGCGCCGGGTCGCTGCCGCCGGCGACGTAGGTCTGGATGCCGTGGACGGTCTCCATCTTGCCCGTGGGCTCGGCGTGGCCGTGGATGGCGCCGCGGAAGCAGTCGGGACAGGACATGTTTGCTCTTTGCTTCTCTCTGTCTCTCTGTCTCTCTGTCTCTCTGTCTCTCTGTCTCTCTCTCTCTCTTTCTTTCCTCGTTTTAAAACCACGTTACAGGAGTGCTGGTCGTGGGGTCTTTATCTTGTGCCGGAGGCGGGATGGATGTTGGATTTGGATCAGGCGGAGCTCTTCAAGAAATGCCCTGGTCCGTGCGCTCTCCTGTCCAATAGTGTGCTACTCCCGGCTTGTGATGGGCGACATGTTGTGTATGATTGGTGGGAGCCGGAGACGACACATACATCCAGCACCTCGTCTTCCTCCTGCTCGCTCCGGTGGATGCACGGTCCGATACGTAGCGGCATCACTAGTGGCGCAATCGGGGTTGGTGGCCATCATCGGGGGTGATTTGGTGTTGTTGCCGCAGTTGAAGTTAGTCCGATTCCGGGTCGGAGGCAGATGTGGCCGAGTGTCCGCCAGTATTATATTGCGCCGACAGGACACACCGGACATATAATAATTAATATTAATAACAAATTACTCAGCGGCGGATCTCCATCTCTGAATCATTTCAACCCCCGTTTTCAAATCCAAGACACATCGCTTTGGTAGCTGGATTACCTCTCCTGTAACATACAACCTCATTTGGCGTTGGCTCATTCAAAGAGGACGCCGACATATTCCAGGATGTGATGACCAGATGCTGGGGAACTGACACTATGGGATTTTTCGACTATCTCAGTCAGTTGCGATCCATGCAAGCCCCATCAATGGGCCTACCAGTCTGAGTCCGTTTCCCTATTTCTTAGCTTCGGTCTCTGCCTTGTTCGCGTCTATCCTTGTACTCTTCGGATGATTTCTTTTCTCTCTGAAAGGCCGCAGATGACACAGCCACCCAGAGCTAAACAATCCGCCGTAGCCCGGCGAACTTGCCAATTGACACATCCACCACATCTTCATCCCCCTGGTAGCCTACCGCATTCCCCCAGCTCCTCCTGGGTCAGCGTCCTTCGTCCTTCCTTGCTGTCTTGTCTAGCTCTGCCAGCTCCATCGTCCGTCAGAGCCCGCGGCATCTTCTGGGTGCAACTACCGAGTGCTCTCTGCTGAGTCCAGCAAGGAGAAGTCGAGGCTGTCGAGGGGCCCAGCGAAGCGAGAATCCACATACCACCACCTTCCCATCACCAAATTGCCGTGGTTCAAAACACGAGAGAATGTGTGCGTTGTTCGACGTCTACTTCACATGATTGTCTGTCAAGTGATAGCGGCCGTGCAGGCTGCCTTTGCTCGTGAGGACATCGTATTTTGCGTTGTCGAAGAAGTTGCGTTGAATTACTACAATGTGCCTCGAATACTCAATGTAAGTTTGATGTGACAGAAACGAATGAAGCTTTACTTATTATACTAGACCCTGGGTATTTGTGTCCCGCATTCGCAGCTAGATGCCGCAGCCAGACTGATCAATGCTCGCAACGATGTTTTTGTACGCACAGCGTGGACCGATGCACACCCCGACTGGAAGAAGCCATATCCTCGCTTCGAAGCATTTATTGAAGAAGACTACCTAACCCTTGTTATCTTTTCTGACACCCATTTCCACCTTCAGCCGCTCAAGCATTCAATCGTTGATCGTTCTGCATATAGTACAGCTCGTACTGCCTTCAGCACCGAGTTCAACTTCTCCACTGATCTATCCGAACTGTCAAGGATTCCTGTCCCCCGTCTGTCATCGCTCTTACAGGGACTGCTGAGGGGGGTTTGTGAGGCTCAAGACACCTACTCTGCCGTCTGCGTGGAGCAACTTGTTGATGGAATGGTACTAAGTGAAGCCTGGTGCAACACGCATCTCAACTGTGGTCGAGAAGAAGAGCTCAAATATGTTCTCGGCGTGATAGGAACCAGGCCACAACGTCAAAATCCATTTTTGGAGAGCGATTATCACTGCCAAGATGACCGAGAATTGATGATGATCCCGGGTACGCAAGAGCCGGTTCACGATCAGGAAGAAACTAGCGAAAACCGTCAATCCTGGACTTCGGCTTTTCAACAGGCTTGCTTATTCGCGCTCGCCCTCTTCCGAAGCACAATGCCTCGCTTGAAACCCCATGAAAACTCGGTATCATTTCAATATATATCAGATCTTCATCTGGAGAGCCAGCAAACTTACGACTTTGAGATCCCCCAAGTCTCGCCGTATTTAGTCCTGGCAGGCGACGTTGGCCGACTCAAGGACTACAGCAAATACTTGGAGTTTCTAATCGTACAATGTCAACGGTTTTGGCGGGTTTTCCTCGTCCTTGGAAATCACGAATTCTATGGCATCTCCAGACAGGAAGGGCTCGAAGTGGCCAGGTCGTTAGAGCTGAAACGATGTCTAGGCGGCAAATTGACCGTTTTGAAGAGAACCCAGTTCCACCTGAATCGAAGAATAGCAATCCTGGGATGCACGTTACACACCTCTATACCGAGCGAGTCCGAGTTATGGGTCAGAATGAAAGTTGCGGATTTCAGCCACATCGGCGACTGGACTGTGGAAAGCCATAATGAAGAACACCACCGAGACACTGAATGGCTCAAAACATCCGTACAGGATGTTGCACACGCGAATCCGGAAAGCAAGATACTTGTCGTTACGCACCATGCTCCCGTCCTTAAAAACACTTGCGACCTGAAATATTTGTCCAACCCTTGGAATTCTGCTTTTTGTTTGGATGTCCTCAGTTCCCAAGTGCCTTATTGGACTGGCGCCAGAAACATTCGATGCTGGATATTCGGGCATACACACTGGTCTACCCAATTTGTCTATCGTGGCGCCACTATCTGCAGCAACCAACGAGGGGTCTTGCAAGTCCCGCAGCCGAAAGCGCAAAATGAGGTCTGGCTGAAGAGACCTTTGTCCCATGGCTGCAGACAGAGTCAAAGGGAGTTCCTGGTGACCAGATCGGTCAACTTGTAGACCATGCTCAGCCACTATTCCAACAACGCCTTTTGACAGATGAAAGGAGGAGGATGCATAGAGGTGATTTCGAGGCTCCTTGCTTGTTTGATTGCCTTCTTGACATCGATACCAAGATTGCTAAACATGTTGGACAGCGAAGGGTACCTCTTGGCCGCCTTGCCAGCATCTTCTACATTGATTTGATGCACATGCTCTCGGAGATGCGACTCATGAGCGCACAAGTATTCAATGTCGTCGCAGTCAGAGGCTTTGGGCCGGTTTGCTGCCGCGTTCACTTTTCCCTTGAAAATGTACACGATTTCCAAGAGGTACATTGGATAACCTCGAGCCGGGACAGTCCGAATTGCAATGGTCCGCATTGTGGACTTCATGGCCTCGGTACTCACCGAGGCTTTGGTAGAAGCTATCTCCCTTAGTCTGCCATAGAACAACTTGAAATTCAAGCTTACCAGGAAACATCTCAACAAGTATATTTTCCGTCTTCTCTCCAACGATGAAAGCGATGTAGTCTTCTCTTTGACCAGGAATTCGATGCCAACCCGGCTTATTCGAGAATATGCCGTTGATGTCGTCATTTTCGGCGCCCACGAGGCAGTCGATGACCTTTGTGCCACGATCGTAACCAATTGCATTGATGGCCCAACCCCCGAAACATCCATATCCGATCCCGTTCTCTGTTAATACTTCATCAAGGTCAACGGCAGCCTGATAGAGCCTCATTTCTTTCGACATGATTATTCTCGAAAGTCGAAGGAGCTACTCCTAAATCCAAGGTAGAACCAGTTTCCTCTACATGTAGACCGTCTGGTACTCTATTGCACATGCTGTCAGCCTCGAGGAGTTGGTTATTGGAGGGCAGTGCGGCACGTGTGGCAGCCATGCTGTCGACACTCAACGAAAATACGTGTCAAAGGCTGTGTAACACATCCGCAAAGGCATGCAAGGATAGTAACAACGCATGATATGTAGTGGTAATGCACCAAAGCATCCTTTACTAGATAAATGGCACAGTTCAACGCATGGAAATAGACCTGCCCTGTCTTCTACTCATATAA
This sequence comes from Fonsecaea erecta, assembly GCF_001651985.1. Taxonomy (NCBI): domain Eukaryota; kingdom Fungi; phylum Ascomycota; class Eurotiomycetes; order Chaetothyriales; family Herpotrichiellaceae; genus Fonsecaea; species Fonsecaea erecta. The sequence goes on along the minus strand of NW_017387256.1, from coordinate 422,478 downwards.
GCGTACATCTATACATCACCATGGTCACAACATAATGACCCTCATTCAAAGGAAATAGTCATCTTAGCTTCTCCTCTTTTCCCGTTAGCACTCCTCTCACTGCTAGTAGCGAGCATATTCGTACGTCCGACGTAGGCTCCGGCATGGAGTCAGGTCTACTATAGTTATCGTAAATACTCTAGAGTCCTCCGTTAGCCTTGGACAGGGCTTCCTAGCTCGCTGGATCACTATGGGTTCTAGTTGCACGGCGAGACGGGTCCTCGGCACACCTACCTCCTTCTGCTGTTGCCGTTGGCCCCTCAAATGGCCTGTTTGTAACAACCGTCAACGTCTGATCGCCGTACATCTAGGCCACGAGGTCCCAGAACGAGACGCCCTTTATACGAAAAGAGGAGGAAGAATCATAATAGATTGTGTCAAAGGAGGAGGCCAGGAAGTGGGATAATTCGAAAGCCTTTTTCTTTTTTTTTCTCTCTCTATACGACACATTCCATCGCCCCCGGACAAAGGGGAGGATTTGAACCATGGTAAATGTCGAGATCTTCTCCCTTCCTCTTCCTCCTGAACATGGCCCATGATAGTACATGAGACGTATTCACCTAACTAACCAACCCCCCCAAAAACCAGATACATCCGTCGGAGGAGAAGGAGGATGAAAAGAAGATGACCCCGGCGCCGCACCACGCCGAGTACTCCCACTTCGCGTCGGCGACGAGCAAACCCGAGGCGTACGCGCAGGTGGTGTCGGCGCTGACGGCGCTGGTCGATGCCCAGCGCAACTGGGTGTGCAACCTGGCCAACGCGGCGTCGCTGCTGTGGCACATGTACCACGAGGCGCTGGCGGTTCCGACGGGCGCCGCCGTCAACTGGGCCGGGTTCTACGTGCTCGACCCGAGCACCTCCACCGGCGGCGGCGGTGGCGGCGGGCTCATCCTCGGCCCCTTCATGGGCAAGGTCGCCTGCCAGACCATCGCGCTGGGCAAGGGCGTGTGCGGCACCGCGGCGGCGGGGGGCGGGCAGAGTCTCGTCGTGCCCGACGTCGAGGCCTTTCCCGGCCACATCGCCTGCGACGGCGAGACCAAGAGCGAGATTGTCGTGCCGATTCGGGCGGCGGAGGGGGGGAAGGTGAGTTATATCGATCGCGTCCGAGGGTTCTCCCATGTTTCCTCTCCTGTCCTTTCCTTTCCTTTCCTGCTTTTTTCTGCCTTATCCTTCTCCTTCTCCTTCCTTGACAGTTACCTGGTTACGGAACGAAATGGGCACCCACGTGGACAAACAAACGCCAACCCCCGTCTAATGTACGATAGGTTGTCGGCGTCATCGACATCGACTGTATGCAGCTCAACGGCTTCGATGATCAAGACCGAGAGGGCCTCGAGAATGTCGCCGCCCTGTTGGGCTCAGCTTGCGACTGGTGACGGGCCGACCGCGTGGATGTGATCGAAAGGTAGACGGAACAAGACGAAAGAAAAAGAAATCACATTGTACAATTCTCGGGAAGGGCTCATCTGCTCTATCCGCATGTCAATACTTTTTTTCATTTTCTTTTCTTCCGTACCGGAGTTTCGTTTGTGGGTATCTTGACGTCGACTAAAAAGTCCTGTTTCTATTTCCCTCTCATAGCACTGAGCCAGCGGCAATGCGCTCACATTCCCACAGTTCACATCGAACAAACGCACATCACGAAGTAGATTCCCGCGCTTTGCTCCCTGCCGCATAGCTTCGCCCACATGTCGATCATAATTCATCGGGCGCAACTGCTTTCTCCTTCGGGGACATTCTTGCGTGGAGAACCGCCCTCACGAATGCATGCCCATATTCGCACCATCCGTAAAATTCGAGCCTGCCCTTGAACTCTTGATAATCCTCGAAACCTGCTCCTCGAGCTCGTCCCAATCGTCCGTCGAGACCTTGGTCATGTGCGTGTTGAAGTATTTCTGGATTTCCATTAACTTCTGCCAGTCGTCTCGGCTGCTGATGAACGTCACCGCCACACCCACACGCCCAAATCGACCAGTCCGACCGATACGGTGAAGATATGTTTGAGGATCCGCCACGTATCGACCTCCGCCGACAAACCGATCCGGAACATCGTAGTTGACCACCATGGACACGGATTGGACGTCGATACCACGAGCGAGGACGTTGGTTGTGATGAGAACCTTTGCGTGACCCATCCGGAAGGCGTCGATGATGACGTCGCGCTGCGCCCCTTCAATGCCCCCGGTCAATGATACGACCTTGTGGCCTTCGGCAGTCATTTTTCGCTCAATGTTGTGGGCGGTTTCTCGAGTCTAAGTCGTCCATTAGCCCAGCGAAACGGATCGCCTAACAAAACATGTCGCTTACCTTGACAAAGATAATGGACGAGCCGATCGTCATGAGACCGTAGAATTTGACCAAGACTTCGTACTTGGCATTGTCACTGTCGCAGTCCAGGTAGATCTGTTTGATACCCTCGACCGTCAAGTCATTGTGCTGGAGAGTCAACTGATTGGCGCCGGGAGCAAAGGTTTCGGCATAGAGGACGACATTGTCGGGGAAAGTGGCAGAGAATAAGACGATTTGAATGTTTTTGGGTAGCAACCTGCCAGCTCTGGTTAGTCGAACAGGCATGCCAAAACGGGAGAACAACGCAAACTCACGACTTGACACGAATGCACTGGTCACCGAGTCCTTGTTGATCGAGCATGTTGTCGGCCTCGTCGAGAACCAACACCTTGACTGATCTGACGTCCATGGATCGCTTGCGAATCATGTCCATGACCGTGCCGGGGGTTCCCACGATCACTGACGCTTCGATTTTTCGCGAGCGGCTGGCCGCATCTTGAGGAATGGCGGCGGCCACAATCAGTCCATCCACGAACGCTCCCATGACTTTGACGACCCCTTCGATCTGACGGGCCAGCTCTCTGCTGGGAGCCAACACCAGGGCCTGTGGAGTCTTGCGCATTTGTTCGCTGCTCAGATCGAGACGATGTAGAATGTTCAGCACGAAAGCGGCGGTCTTGCCCGTCCCAGATTGAGATTGACCGATCAGATTCTGAGGAGGGTTCATCAGGAGGAGAGGAAGAGTCTTCTCTTGGACTTTGGACGGTTTTCGGAAGTTCATGCTCACAACGCCCTTAAGGATGTTTTCGTTGCTGATGAGGTCAGTCGCTAAATAGAGAAGACTTGAAAAGGGCGCAACTTACAGCCCAAGCTGCTCAAACGACGTGGCCGAGTAGAGGGGGTTGTTAGGATCTGCCTGCATGTCCGCCAATTTGACCTCGACTTCGAAGTCGGGCTCTTCCAACTGCGATCCCCCAAAAGGCTCGGTAGCTCCATCGAGCTGTCCATTATTCTGTGGTGATGATTCCGACTCTTTCGCTTCCACGTTTGCAATGGGTGGTGGATTCTCGGTTGCGGGAGAGGCTACTTCATCTGCCCACGAAGTGGATTCGGGTTTGGAGATGCGGTCTTCCAGAGAGCCGCTGGCTGCCGGTGTTTCAGACATGGTGGTGAGGTGAGGAGGAGGAGGACGGGCGCTCTTTTGACAGGTGTGAGGTATGCGATGTATCGGTGGTTGCTTGAGGCCGGGAAGGGAGAACTTGAGTGAGAGAGAAGGTGAAATGAGGCCGAAGTGAACAAAGAAATCGCTGGCTAAAAATACATGCGGAAATACCGCTGCCTTTATCTCGTGTTTGCAGATTTCCACCACCAAGGCAAGGAATAGCCGATCAAAGGTGCGGCAAGCTGTGCTGGATGGTGTGAATGTTTTCAAATGATTCAGCCTGCGGTGCTGGAATGGAAAATTGGTGACTAGGAAATCAGATCCCACTAAAACTGTGGCGCGTTTGGAGCAAGCGTTGTGGCGCACGCGTGGTGGTCAGTGCGGGGTTCGGTGCCTGGCCACCTAGCGCCTGTGCGTATGGGCTCTAACAGAGGAGGACTCCCACACCCACAGCCTAAAATTGAAGGGAGAGGTGTCACTTAGACACCCAGGGAAATGATGCAGTCTTTTATTGGTGAAGAGCCTACAAGGACGACGTACTGCGAACTGTATGTACATAAGTGAGTCTGCCGAGTTGTGGTAGTGCCCCCTTACTGGACTAGGACTAGTTCCACTGGTCCTGGGTGTACCTGGGTGGTCGTCGGTCTCTGTGTGAGGGGTGCTTGGTACCTGGAGCCAGGGACTTTGGCGGGCAGTCATTGCCGCTGGGTGTCACCCCAAACGACCGTGCCATCAGTGCCACCCGTGCGTCAAGCCGGATGATTATTTGATCGACTTGTCCCCGCGCCAATCGCTGGAGAGGAGTACGCATACAACCCCAGCTGCGCCGCAGTCTGCACTAAGATCAAAAGAAATCGGAGAACCACGAACCCTCTTCATCTACGCTTGGTTGACGATATGGAATGATGCTGCTGCTGTCTGGATTGCCTGTCCTTCTGCGATTACAATGGCTCAGGTTGCGACGGTCTCCTTTGGCACTGAGCTCAAGGTTCGCCGTCGCCTCTGTGCGCCTTTTGTTGAACAGTACACTAATGTTGATTTAGGACGGCTACAAGCCGGTCGACAACTGGGTCAACCTGGGCATTACCTGGCTCACCGAAATCCAAGAATTCTACCAGGAACGGTCTGCTATAGAAAAGGAATACAGCCAGAAGTTGGCCGCTCTGGCAAAGAAATACTATGACAAGAAATCAAAACGATCCAGCAACTTGAGCGTCGGCGACAATCCCGCTCTGACCCCGGGTTCTCTAGAGTCCGCCTCCCTCACGACATGGACCACCCACCTATCGACGCTTGAGGCGCGAGCGAACGAACACGCGAAATTCTCCAAAGACCTCATCAGTCAAGTCGCGACGCCGCTGGAGTATACCGCCACGAAACTCGAGGAATTGAGAAAGAGCCATGCCGATTACAATGCCAAACTGGTGAAGGAGAGGGACTCGTCTTACGGCGATCTGAAAAAGTTGAAACAGAGATACGATGCGGTGTGTCAGGAGGTGGAGAACCGAAGGAAAAAGGCAGAATCGTCTTTCGACAAAAGCAAGGCTCAAAGCACGTACAACCAACAGTTGATGGAAATGAACAATGTCAAGAACACGTACCTGATCGGCATCAATGTCGCGAATAAGATGAAGGAATGCTATTACCACGAATACGTCCCGGAACTGCTCAACTCGCTGCAGGACCTGAACGAGACGCGTGTCTCGAAACTCAACTCGATATGGCTGGTGGCCGCCACCCTCGAGACCAATACTCTCAAGAGAAGCACCGAGCTCATGACCCGTCTCTCGAACGAAATCCCCCGCAACAATCCGAGTCTCGACAGCAACATGTTTGTACGGCACAATGCTGTACAGTGGCAGGAACCTCCTGACATGGTTTTTGAACCGTCTCCTGTGTGGCTGGATACGGACAACATGATGACCGACGAGGCGTCCAAAGTTTTCCTGCGCAACATCCTCCAGAAGAGCAAGCCGCTCATCAATCAGCTCAAGGCCGAGTCCGCTCAGAAAAGGCGAGAGCTGGAAAACGTGAAGCAGGCTCGGCGAGACGGCAGAGACAGGCGTGACGAAGTAGAATCGGTGCGGTCACAATTTGCCCTGCAGGAGGAGCTGCATGCCGTCGAGCGGAAACGATTGACGGCGGAAGTGGAGACATCGACTATAACTTCGGTCGTGGGCGATCTCAGCATGTACGGCAAGAGTCACACCTTCAAATCCGAGACCTTCAAAATCCCGACCAATTGTGATCTGTGTGGTGATCGCATCTGGGGCCTGAGTGCCAAAGGGTTTATCTGTACTGATTGCGGCTTTACGTGCCACAGCAAATGCCACATGAAAGTGCCTGCCGACTGTCCGGGAGAACAGACGAAGGAAGAGAAGAAGAAGTTGAAAGCGGAACGACAAGCGGCAGCGCTGATGGCCGTGGAAGCCCCTCCACCTGCCTCGAACGGTGCCACATCTCCTCCTCCCTTAATGAGGCAAGACACGATGAGCAGTCTGTCCTCTGGGTACGCGGCCAGTGCCACAAGGTCTTTGTCTGGCGGCGTTCCCAGGTTGTCGGCCCTAGACGATTCAGCCACCTCTTCTCCACTGACGACGATTACCTCCAACTCTGGATCCACGACGGTCACTGCGGCGAGACGAAACAGGATTGTTGCACCACCCCCCGCGGCGTATGTCAGTGCTCCTCCTGGCGCTGACGTGGCCGCCAACGGGAGTGGTCAACCCAGAGGCAAGATGATCTATCCATATGAAGCCAGAGACGAGGGAGAAATCTCTGTTCCAGAGGGTGCCGAAGTGAGGATACTGGAACCTGACGGTACGTAAGCCCCAACTCAGTGCACTCACTCACTTGTACTGACCATCAGCAGACGGTGGCTGGACCAAAGTCCATGCCGGCTTGGGTAAAGAAGGCCTCGTGCCAACTGCCTACCTGGAAGAACTGCCCACTGCCGCCAGTACGCCCGCACAGGAGCGGCCACCATCGTTATATTCCAACTCGAGTGCCTCGCTGGCCTCGTCGAATTTGGCGAGTGCGGGCAAAAAGAAGCAGGGCCCTGCAGTGGCGCCCAAACGAGGCGCGAAGAAGGTCAAATATGTGGAAGCTCTCTATCCTTACACGGCCCAGAGTGACGCCGAGTTCGACATGGCCGAGGGAGAGAAGTTTATATTGATCAGTATGGGCTCCGGAGATGGGTGGGCCGACGTCGAGAAGAATGGCGAGACAAGAAGTGTTCCTGCCAATTATATCCAGGAGGTCTAGGAGATTTGCCAGGGAGTTCCCCGTTTGGATTACGAGATGCCTTCACGCTTGATTTAGGATGCATAGAAGGATAAGCCAGGCATTTCGAGCGTCGAATAGAGGCACTGTCGGTTTGAACACCACGAGGCATGCGTCGCGAGGACTGTGGCTCCATGAGACAGCCTTGTCAGAGTTAGATTTGTGTCATGCTGGGGCGATTTGTTAGCGGGCGCCTTCAACCAAAAGCCGTCTGAATTGAATACATACCATATCTATCTCTCTACATCCCTCTGTCCCCCTCTGGCCCATTCATTTCCTGCCCGTGAATTCCATCCCGTTGTCTCGGGTCTCGATGCGTCCAGCCCCCATCCATCTTCGCTATTGACGTCCTGTGATTGGCCACTTCAGAGCTTGGCGAAACCTTCACTCAGCTCTACGCCAACGTCTTCCTTTGCATTTCACTCAGAGTCCCGAGCAATGTTGCCATCTCGTATTCAAAGGCTCGCTACGGCCAAAGGCGCCAGCAACAAGGCATACACCAGGGCAATCTGGCCTCTTAAACTTCGACCATATCCCAAATGCCAAGAGGACCAAGATTGCGCATGCAAAACAAGCTCAATCGTGTCGAGCTTGGGCACCCGCATGGGTTGTGGGCGCCGGTGACCTTTTTGGCGTTCGAGGCGCAGGATCCGACACAGTGTGTTCCACTGGCCTTTTGCTAGCCATGTCCATCTTCCGGACTCGAATGCTCTTGCTCTTTTGGGCTTTTTGAATGAATGGGCGATGGCTTTTTCTTCTAATGGACCGTGCCCCAAGTCTGCCTACCTGTCCGGCCAATCCGCCCATAAGTACTCCCGTTCCTCTCTCTTCGTGCCTCCCTGGTCTCCCCCGTTCCACGGAAGTTGGCCCTTGTTCTGTTCTATGTGGTCTATTGGCGTCTTTGATATTTCTGCAGAGAGACAGCCAGTCCATACTTGACAGCCATGGCAGAAATCACCGCTTCAGTCACTACCAGTCAACGGGCGACGGCCAAAGCTATCCCCGTCAGTCCCATCACTTCAGCTCCAATTCTGACCCACCGGCGCGATCTGCTCAAAAGAGCTGATACGGACACGGTCGACGACAACACTTGTGGATGGGTCAACGGTGATCTCAGTAAGCATTAGTGGATCTTATCAGCTTCTACTACAATGCCTCAGCTTTGTTCCATAACTGTCAGCACATATGATACTGATCAGTGTGCCTAGATACACCTCTTGTCTGCGACTATCAAGCTTGCCTGTGGTCTCCCGAACTTCATGCCGTCGGTTGTTGTGCGGACGCTTACACGACGGATTGTGCCTGGGTGACCTCTTGTGTGCCGTATTCGATGGTCAACAATGGCTGTGATATGGCCTGTCAAGGGAACTATCTCAATACTGTCTGGTATGTACCGTGACCGCCTGTCTGCTCCCGCACCACCTGGGAACTGTTGATCAGCGGCTGACTTGGTCTGTACGAATAGTGGTGAAGACTACCCTCTTTGCGCAACGGCGACTTTCGGCGGTCCAGCAGGCTATACCTACCTCAGCTGTACCGACACCATCGGCACCACGGACACGGTGAGGGCCCCGTTTTTCGGTGATATCAAGAAACACGTTGTAATTTGTATATTTACTCGAGCTAACGACAGCTTTGCAGATGATGCTCACATACTACGGCGGAAACGCAACGATTGACAATCTACCCCGGTACTTCTCCAGCTATTGGTATGGGAGCACTGCCACCTCTACTTCGTCTTCGACCTCGAGCTCCTCTCCCGGCGACGATGCAGACACTGACGACACGATATCATGGGTCTCTGCACACCGGACGATCCTCATCGGAGCCATTGCCGGTTTCTGCGGGCTGGTCTTCCTTTTCCTGGTCGGTTGCTGTATCCTGCGCGCCAAAAGATCCAACCGCGGACGATATGCTCCCGCCAGTCAGCAGTTGCCGCCACAGGAGGGATACGGGATGCACTATCAACGCGCAGCGGCTTACCAGAGACCGCCTTCGTATCCATCTCCATCTGGGTACGGATACCAACAGGAATACAATCAGGTGTACGTGGTTCCGAATAAATGAAAGGGAAAGAGGACCGGCCGGCGAAGTTCTTTTCCCCCCTCCGGTGATCCTTGAGACCGACCTTTGCGTGACGAGATGTGTGGTGTGTGTGGCTCAAAGGGAGGTCTGGGGATATTTTTGTTACTCCCTGCTTGATTCGAGTCGCCCTATGCAGCCGCTATTGTGTTGTTCTGCGCCGATTTGCTAAGGGTAAGGAAAAAGATGATGATGCTGGGGCTGGTTTTGGCTGTATGTTTCACTTGCTCTCCTCCTCCTCCTTCTATTCATTTTGCCTATCTATCTATCTATCTATCTATCTATCTATCTATCTATCTATCGATTGCTTCCCTTCGCCACATGCGTGACGCTTCTTCAGACATTTACGTTATCTCTCGCACGCCGAGGATATTGACTTATTGGGTCGTTGATTCGTTGTTTTTCTGACCTCCATCTCATCTCCTCGCCTCGCCGTGTTTCCTCTTCTCTACTCTCTCTTTTCTCCCTCCCTTCCCTCTCCACCCCCGAGAGAACTCATGCTCCCGTAGGGATTCCTCGGGAACGGCGCTTCGCTTGCACGACAACGACGAGAAAAACCAGACCCGAAGGAGCCTCGCACGCCTTTCATAGTGACTTGACTTCATCTCGAATAACTCCCCAAGTCCCCTCGGGAACCACCACCCACCACCGCCGCCGCCCTTTGCCATCGTCCCGCAATTGCGCCAGATTTCCGCCCTCGGAGAGAGCTGTGTGTGTGCTGCAGTGTGATCCAGGCCAGTCAATGCCTATGCTAAACCCGCTCACTGGACTGGACTGGACGTCGCCTTTCCCACCGGCTGGACGCTGTCTTCTCCCTCTTCTTCCCCTTTCCAACGACCCCAGTGCCTTTCCTATCATTGGGAACATATCTGGCTTCCTCTCCGTTTTTTGGTTCACGCTCACGCGGAACCCCCTCCGTCTTTCACTCCCTCACCCATTCATCCAATCACTCTTTCAAGACCGCGAAATGGCATTCTCTTTGGTGTCTGGATTCGAGCTATGTCGATCGGATCGAAACTATGAGCCTCACTGGACGTTCGTGAGGCTGGTGAGCAGTTGTAGATGGATGAACGAATGGATGGATGGACGGGTGAGTGCATGTGATTATGGATATGGATACGATCCCCCTACCGCTCGCTCCAAACTGCGAAAGAGGGTATCATGAAGTCTGTGCTGTTCAGTGCCGTGGACACGAACACGGACACGGACACAGACATGGATATGGACGACGGAAGGCGGACAAGAAGAACTAGCATAAGAAGAACACGGCCGATCGGCGACCGAACTCTAGCGAAGAGGCCGGACCAAGTTGAGGCGAGATGCAAGAAACGAAACGAGCCCTGTCGCGATGGCCGAGGGGCACTTTGGGAACAACACTGGAACGAGGGCCGGCCTTGGTTGTGCTCTCACGATGATGGACTGATTCACATTCATGTCGTCATCAGTGGCAGATGTTGAGATGTAGAAAAAGGGGCATCCGCAGACCACACGGCAGGGAATCGGACGAGACAAGAGAGGGGGAGGGGCATGGAGCAGATGCAGGGGATGGATTGGACTGGGCAGGCCACTTTGGGAACACACTGCACCTCGAACGACCAGGACGGAGGCAGTTTGTAGAAAAGGAGAGGATTAGTTATTCAGTCTGAGCCAACTTTTTCCCTCTTCGGTGGATTCTATCCAAAACTCCAAATCGACCCACCGCTGCGTCCCAGACCAGTCTCTGAGGAAGCAGCGAAGAAAGAAGAGTCCCTTGGTGCGAAGAAGATGGACGAGTGCTCTAGTTGAGCTCAACCAGCACCCTCACGCCCTTGGTATCCCTGCTCGGCAAGGGAATGAAGCGGTCCTCACGCATGTCGATGTCCTTCTCGAAGGTTGTGTCGAACAGCTCCAGCCGGCCGACATCGCCGTCGAATTTCACCTGTGGACTGCCATACACGCGGAACAGCTTGGCCACCATGAGATACAGTTCGGCGTAGGCGAGGTTGATGCCCAGACATTGCATTTTGCCCTTGGAGAAGCTGACGAGGTACTTGTCCAGGCGCGGGTTCGCGATCCACCGCTCCGGCTGGTACTCGCTGGGGTTAGGGAAGATGGCCGGGTTGCGGTGGATGATGTAGCTGGTCATGGAGCACGGGGTGCCCGGCGGGACCGTCCAGGTTCTCGAGCCGTCTTCAAACACCAGCGCTTCGTCCTGCGCGATCCGCTCCAGCCGCGTGCAGATGCCGTAGCTCAGTCGCAACCCCTCCTGGATCACGCCCGTCAGGTACGGCAGGCGTTCGAGTTCGGGGAGGGCGGTGGGCTTGGTGGGATCCGGGATGGCGTCGGACAGCTCTTGTTTCAGCTTCTGCAGGACAGGTGGGTTGGACAGCAGGTAGAATACGATCACCGGCAGTGTCCAGCCCGTGGTCACCGCCCCCGCGCTCACAACCGTGGCTCCTTCATCGGCAAGGCGGGACGTGCGCTTTTCCGCGGGTGGCAGAGGGCTGTCGAGAATTTCGTGGAAGATGGTCGGGTGCGAGGCGGTTTTGTGCGATGTGTCGATCCCGTTACGGATATTTTCGATTTGGTTCTTGATATCCTACCGCAGCGGAGCAAGATCGTTGTTAGTCCCTCAAAAGATTGCTCAGGAGCCAGAAAAGACTGCAGATGAGCAAATGGGGCAGAGAGAACATGGTAGCCCGCCACTTACCCGCTTGAACTGGAGGTAACGACTGGCTACAATCAGTCAGCTGAATGCACATGGACGACCAACGGAGTTCGTTCATCCCTCCGTCCCAAAGAAGTCATGCTTACCATTCGCGTCGAGCCTCCGAGCCATCCAGTCCGGAATATTCAGCACCAACCAAAAGATCCAATACATCTGCTTTGCAATCTGGCCGAGGGAGCTGGTGGAAGAGGCGGCTTTCAGCATCCAGGGATCAAAATCCTCGGCTTCAAGATGATGTTCACTGCGAGCAAAGGCGTATTCGGTGATGACATCTGATCAGAATCAGGCCCAGAATCATCAGGGGCTAGGAAACTAAAAGAGAGATCGAGCGACGAGACTGACCGTACGCGTAGGCAGCGAATGCGACTTCCAAGTTCAAGGGTTTCCTTTCGTCTTCTCGTCTCATGTTGCCAAACTCTCTGAATCTCGCCATCAGCAGATCTGCCTTCTCCTCGATGACACTTTGCAGCTTCCGCACGCCTGCAGGCCTGTGTTAGTCCGCATCCAAAGCCAGAAAGTTTGTCACTTCAAGGTCGTTTCACAGAGCAACTCACTCTGCATGCTGAAGTAGGGACTCAATGCGGCGCGTCTTGCCCGGTGTAAGTCGTGAGGATTCGTGCTTGCTCCAGCGCCAGGCATGCCGAAGCCCTGGGTGTAGCGTTCCCAGCGATCCCGTCGCCGCGTGGGTCCCGCATAAATCTCTTCATAGAATTGAGGAGGGTAGAAGTGCAGCTCTCGCGGGTTGATGCGGACAACAGGGCCATATTGCTTGTGGAGGTCCAGAATGCGAAAAGTGTACTGCCCGCCCAGAATCACGTCGTAGTAGAACTCGTACCTGGGACGGGTGTCAAGACAGGCCAGAATTGAAGACAACAACGCTTCTCACCAGTAGGTTACTGCCGCAATCTTGGGACCCGGAAAGTGGGCGATTGGGCTGAAATATAGGCGATAAATGACCAATCCGGCATTATAGCATATCCACAAGACGAAACAAGCAAGTGGAAGGAGGAGGGACGCTTTCGTGTCGAACCACAAAGTTTCGAAGACACCCATGTTGAAATCCTAGACAGGGAGTTGAAGGTCGTAGAGAGAAAGAGCGGTCTGTAAAGCATCTTTATGTCAGATTAATATCCTGGGCCAGAGCACGCCTCTCGCATCGTTGCTAACCAGACGGCAATGCATCGATGGAGGTGACCACTTCGATAGTGGAGAACGCCTTGGAGATTCCGGAGCATGTTGTTGGCCCGCATTTGACCGTTCTGTGCAACGTGTCTCCAATAGCGATTCGTCCGAGCACCCGTTGAATGGGTATGCAGATGTGATGCGAGATATCAAACACAGGACCAATGATTGCGATGAGGGGATATAAAGAATAGGAGCCCGGTTGTGCGCATGCATTCGCCAAATGAAAGAACGGAAAAGATCATCTTCTGGTATTGTCGAGGGCCTGCCGTCTTCACAAGCGAACAAATGGCACAAGCATCTGCAAATCCTGCGTCTGCAAGTGTCTGGCAGCGTCGGCAACCAACCCAGTCCAGTTGCGGTTAAGAGACTTATAGCCGAACCCAGAACTTTCTATATGATGTGGTGTCGAGTGCAGGAGGACGATGGCAGTCAACGATCGAGGGACATGGCACTCACCATTAGAGGCAGGGGGAAACCAAGTCGAATATAGCCCCGCAACTAGGCATCGATGAGTGTGGCACGTGCATTGATCCGCTCTATGTTGAGCCAGCGCATGGCTGGGGCCGAAATGCCACCCAGGCAGTCCAATCGCAACCATTCCGCGTGTGGAAAGGTGACAGTCAGTCAAGCTCCATGGCGGGATTTCTTCAATGAAGATGCTGAAGAGAATGATTCATGATGAACCGACATCAGTGGTGCCTCCGAGCGGTCACGGGCTATTATGTCCTGAGAAGCAGACTGGGCGGCCTTGTGTGCAGGAGAGAGTAAACAGCTGTACCCCGGCAGTCTTCCTAATCCGCCCGACCTGATCTCTTCCCTCTACCAATTCAATTCCGGCGGTGACCGGCAAGCCGTGTGGTTGTGGTTGTGGTCGTGGTCGTGCCTAGGTTAGCACTCGCTCCATCGGCGATACGACGCGAGCGACGAAGCACGGGAAGCAGAAGGGCGGGGACGATGACATCGTTGCAGATTGACCAAAATTTTTTCTTTCACCGTGATGGAGAATCAATCGTCGACCTCAAATTAGGGTCATCCGGGCAAGAGGGTGTGCGATTGCGGCGGGCAGTATGCAACCAAGAGTTTTATAAGTCCGCCAACGATGATGTCCATCGATTTGACGGCCGGTTTGACGGAACTTTCCCGAGTTGGCCCATTTTCCACAGCATAGAGGCGCAAAGGTCCTAATAGTTCCACAGTCTTGAGGACAATCTTCTCCGGAAGTCTCTTGGCCAAGGTGTCAGAGGAAGCTTTGCTGAGAATCAACGAAAAGTGATCGAAGGAACAATCATTGCTGGATGTGGTGTCACCGTGTCACGCTGCTCTCTTCTCATGGGCTTCGCGAGGGTGCTATAAGATATGGGGTTACGTGCAGGAGGAGCATTATCGTCTTGGGAGCTCCAGGCAGGGATAGCGAGGCAGGTTCAATGACACCACTGTCTCGTTGCCTGAGTCGAACCACGAGACAGTCGAGAGAGTCGAGACGGGGTAGTGCAGGGCATCCGGGCGCCCTCAATTTGGGGATCGATGTGATGAACTGCGAGTGGTAGACATCAGTGACAAAGATAACTTACGCAAATGGGCCTCGCCCAACAAGTTTATCTTCTCATGACACAGAATGGAGCTTGCAGTAGGAGGGAAGTGAACCTATTCAGGCTCATCGGAGGGTTTTGTGTTCTCGGAAGATCATCGTGACGATGCAGGTTGGTGGCAGGGGTCGCGGGCGCAGGCAAATACGCAGTACACTATTAGGTGCGGTGCCGGGAACACGGGATCACGGGATCACGGGATCGCGTGCTTGTGGCTTGGCAGCATCCTCGGCTGCGCATGGCCAACTGTGCCTGTGCCTGCGCCCCTCGCACTGCTCCCCATGGTACCACAGAGATCGACTGAGGACTGGAGACTTGTTCTACAATTGCACGGCGAATCACCATCTCGCACGGTGTCCCTCCCAATCTCATTCTCTCAGATTTCGACCAGAGCACTGAACCACCGAGCGACCCTCCTGTCCACGGCGCGAGACCTCGACCAAGCAAGCATAGCTGAAATTCTCGCACCCGAACGCCAGACCGCTGAGATTCTGCGGTTCTACGAGTAATGGCCACATATCCACAGAGCTTCACGATCTGTCAACGGTTCTGTACCCATGGGGAACCCAAGCAGCCGAACTGGCCCGCCACAATTTGAGTGATTCCGTCCGAATCCGATGCACCTACGATGCTGACAGGAATATGCTTACAAGAGCCTGGAGTCCGTAGCTCGGTGACTTTAGCATGGGCTCTCGTCATACCGAACAAGTCTTATCAGTCTAGCAAGTGCTAACTCCTCTAATCACCATTTGCCCCCGACTAGATCTGCTATCTGAACCGACCGGCCTCACCCTAGATGTTTCGCTGTCTCATGAAAGTGTCGCTGAAATACTGAAAACGGCAAGTCAGCTCCCTTTTTCAGCATTTGACGCCGTCGCTCAGCGAGTTTTTGGATTAGACAGAAACTAGTAGAGGTCGCCCAGGATGCTAATACATATTCCGCTGCGAGTCGTCCGCCGAGAAAATATGCGGAAACCATGCAGACGCTCATGGTTTTGTTCTTTGCTTCTGATTCGATAGCTGTCCAGGAACAACACTGGGTTGCGCACACCGCTTGGAAATGGCAGATCGCTGATGCCCGCTTCAGACCCGTCGAATGGGTTGGGCTGGAGAGTTCCTGCGCAGGGCTACGAACCGTGTCTGTTCCATGAATATCATCTACTAGCAAGATCTACGAGGTGGAGAATGGACACTTTTGCCTTAGAATCCGGCTCCAAAAAAAAGATCCTACCTTTTTGGCAGCCCCCAGCAAGTTCGACCCCAGGACCAGGGAAGTGGCACATGCCTCATGTCTGCAAATACTTGGTTCCACATGAAGCCGAACCCTCGACGCGCGTCTGCTGGGGAGAGGGAGGAGGACTTGCAAGATTATTGAGACTCTTTGTTTCGTGGTGCTGTCACTTGTCAGCGTTCTGGGTTCATATACAAAAATATTGCCACAATATTTAGCAGTTTCCTAAACCAGGCAGACAATTACAATAATTACCATGATGTTTTCACTTGGTCAGCTGTGCAGACACCACCTGCCTTTCACCCTGTGACCCTTCTCCTTCTTGCTTGAAATCAGCAGCGGGAAGTTGCGAGAACTGCATTCAGGATCGACCTCCGTGTCCCCCAGTGTCAGAGTATCCATAAATCCTGCAAAATGTTAGGCAGGTTAGCCACCGGGGCTGATTCGCCGTCTAATGGGGGATGCAGGATGCATCTTGACCAGAAACAGCCAGAAGTCTGAATATCGCTGATATTTTCAGTTTCGCCTAGGAATAAGGACTGCCTCCACTGCAGCCTCTAGTGCCTGTTTGAATGTACCCGTCAGGGTCTTGTTCCCAACCGTATGGTCGCTGAGACAGATCGTCCCCCAGGGATCCAACGCTAGATATTCCGCGTGGAATTCGCTAAGTCATCATGTGAAGCGATCAGCATTCGTCGTGGCAGTTAAAGCTCCAGAAAAGCCGTAGGTGACCTCTGTATTGGATCGCAGTCTGCATGTATGTGGTGGAAGCCGAATTTTCTTCAGATGGACTTTTTCTCTCGGCGAGAAAAACTCTGGCCAAAGACTTTTTGTTCGGGGTCGGACTCCTGTGTCAGGTAAAGCTGGGGGCATCTGTCTGTCTCTCTCTCTAGGACGGGAAAAGCTGTCACCGAAGAGACGCCGTAAGGGAAAGCCGTGGTCTAGCTGGGGCAATTGAAAGATCCTTGAGCACCTGAAGACGCATTGGGATGCACGGGGGTTTGCAGAGATGGTTCATTCGGAGTCCTCCACCAGACCGTGTGGAGAGACATCAAGCGCGCCGGGTTGTTTGCCCATTTGCTGGGTGGCGCAAGGATGGAGACGTTCCTGACCGACACTGACCCGGCAACACGACACAGAGGAGATTTTGTCGGTGGTTGAACAGCTTCCAGCTGCGAACATGTCAAACTTCGGATGATATATCGGATGGAACATCCGGTGGCTTGCTGTTCTAGGGATAGACCACTCGGTGCTCGGTAGGATACTCTTTACTCGAGGGATACAAGCAGTTCTTGTGCTTTTAGCTCGTCAGTGATGCATGGCACCATCCGCCGACCCGTCGCCTCCATGGACCAAGATCAAGCAAGCCCAAAGGCAAAACCCCCTCGCATGACCGACGACACCACTACCTGGCACAACCTTTCTGTTATACGACCGTCTGTATCCAGCGCAGTACGGTCTGTGTGATCTTCATGTGCGACTGTGTTTCTCGGCATCTGTATAGGAGCTGAATTGGCCGGGATAGCATGATGAGATGGGGTTGGTGCAGGCTGGCAGGTCGTTGGCGAACACAAAGTACGAGGTACGACATTACACAGTAGTAAGTACGAGGGGCACACTAGGCTGGTGCGGGCCGCAAGCTTTCGCCCCATCTGTTTCCCTTACTCTATTTTCCCTTTTCCCTCCTCTCTCTCTCTCTTTCCCTTCACTCCCTCTTTGACTTCCCTCAGCCTCCCGTTCTTCGTGTCCTTCCCCGGGCTACTAGTGAACAGAGGCGGGCCTCCCCTTGCTGGACTCCCTATGTTGTGACTGCTTCCCATTGGACCAGCCTGACCTGCTTCCTCTACGAATAGGGGATTTTTCACTCAAAATCAGGTGCCAAAATGCACCTCCCCCTCGATACCCACGTCCTGCCTCAACTCAACTGGCCTGCTGTTCTCAGCTCCTGTCTCAGATCACCGGAACATGCCTCGAAAATATCCTGCCTGCGGCTCTTCGTGGGTGATGGCGCTATCCCCCCACGAAACCATTGACTGAGCATGTCTGTATATGCACAGTAATGCATGGTCGAGATGAAATTAAGACCCAGTCACGGACGATTAGGATCTGTGCACACAGCCTGCCAGACGCGGACCCTGGCATGTGCCTCCCGCCGGTAAAGCCTTCCGGACACCATCTCCTGCCTCCTGGGTGCTCTGGGTTTGAGTCCGTCTCTCAACCCAAGTTTCCTCTCGCCGACTTCCTGCTTTTCTCAGACGATCTCTGTACTGTTTCCCCAGCCCTTGGCGGGAGTAAAAGCAAGATACTCATAAGATTATACCCCAAAGAAACAAGACGAGGCCAACCCCACTGTTTTCCCAGATTTCGGTGTCGATCTGCCTCGCGGCAGGAGGTGAACCGTGCGATCTGAGCAAAGGTGGCCCCTCTCCTACGGTGGCATCTCTGGTGGGATCAACAGGGTCGTCGACCCCTCGTCGCTGCATCTGTCGCGTGTCTCAGGGTCGGGCGCCGCAAGGCCCTTGTTATATGCATGCAAAAAGGTGGGAAGCTCCCTACCCGTCCTGGATACCCTGGTTCTATCTTGCTGCGTGCGACACCCTGCCTTCCATTAAACCTTACACCACCTACGGATCCAATCATGGCACACTTCGAACTTCCAGATTGAAAGAGTGAGTGCGCTTGGCGGGCTTTGGTCTCACTTACTTAGAGAACAGAATGCCCGCCCCTCAATCTCTCCTTTTTCTTCGTTCTCTTTTCTCAGAAAGATTCGTGCAGCAGTCTCCATACGTGATCTCCGAGCTTTGTAAACTCTCCCTGTTGTCCTCACCGCAAGAACCAACGAGAGAAAATGACGGGAAAGTCAAAGAAGTTCACCGTGGGTGTGTTTGGCGACCCGGGAGCGGGCAAAACAACACTCATCCACCAGGTAAGCCTGCGGCCTTGGTCGGTGGGAATACAAGTTCGGGTGCGAAGTGATGATCACACTGACGCGTTGTTCGCTGTGGCATTACAGTATCTCTTCGGCAAATATCTAGAAGAGCACAAAAACATGGTACACTACGGCAAATGGGTTAATGTCGAGTCGGAGCTCATCGAGCTTGACATCATCGAAACGGGCAACGATCCCGCGGACTATCCCGAGTGCGACGCCATGATATTTGTCTTCAGCACCTCGTCGACGACCACCTTTCACTCGGTGATGCGGTACCAGAACAGCCGGCGACGGCTGACTGCCCTGGTCGGCACTATGACCGACTACCACGGGCAGACAGTGGCGTACGACGCCGGGCTCAACCTAGCCAAGTGCATGGGGGCCGGGTACTTCCACTTCTCGCCCCGCCACGGCTGGGGCGTGCAGACGCCGTTTGAATTCTTGCTTCGCCGCTTCGTCGTGCAGCAGCCCAAGCAGGTCGAGATTGTCCAGGTGCCCTCGATCAACGTGTATCAGTGGGTGCGAGCCAAGTGGTACGTCCACCGCATTAAGAAGCCGAGGAGCAAGGTCTGGTACGACGACTAGACTAGGATGAGTGAGATGAGATGGGGAACATGACCAGTTTTGACTCGAGAGTCACCAGGCATCTCCTCGCACTGTCACTGAACCAGAAAGATATATCAATGCGACCTGGTGTAGAGACACCCCACTCATCGACGGAAATGACGAGATGATATGAGACCTGGACACGAAAAGCAACGACGAACAACCAAAAACACTCGGAAAAGCGCCAAGCGCCATCGAGGCACCACGGCTGGAGGCTGCAGCTTCCCACTACTCCTCCTTCCTCTATCCCGCCCTCTTTTTCTATTTCTCTTTCGCCAGAGACGAGGGGGGTTCAAGCCTCTTGTATGACCGATCTGACTTATGACATTGACGACACAAGGACACATTCACACGCCGCCGACCAGCCACAACGCCTCCAGTGAGGCTTTCATTTGGCACGGTCATTATTTCGGGCTTTTTCTTCGGTTTCTGGAAGCGCCAGGATCCTTTCGGGGTTTTATTACGTTTTACTTTCTCAATATGGCTTTCCTCCTTTTCTTTCCTTTTCATTTCACTTCATGCTAGGAATGACGGAACGGGATGAACGACGACGAGGAACGAGAAACAAAAACCAGGGCCGTGGTATCCCGTACGGAGGAAAAAAGTTTCATGCCTCTTTCATGTACTATTACGACTGGATTGCTCAATTACCGACGAGGTGCCCGCCATATTGAAAAGCTAGTATTTCTTGATGAGTTGAGAGATCCCGTGGTATCGACGAGGAGATAGACCGACATTGCTTTCAACTGAGGATAACTTTATCACCAGTGGCTAATTACTTCTACTTTCTTACTATCGTACGCTCATCTCATCAGACTAAGCTGTACAATTTGACCCGGTCTGTCTCACAGGGACAATAGTTCGGCATTTGTCGAGGCACCAGCTGGAAATCTGGCCCCAGAGCAGCGAGATCGGAGCACATGTCTGAGATAAGCGAGAAGCGCGAGAGATTAGCGGATTGGAGGCCATTGCTTTGTTGTTCCTCCGAGACACTTGGATGTTGGTAGCGATGCTGGGTGGAGTGATCATATCTCAGCAGAATCGATCGAGGGCTGTGCAAAGGCTATCTCAAGCAGCAGGAGGCATGGTGTGGCACGAAGTGTGGGAGTGGCCCTGCCTGGCTCCTCTTGCCGGGGGAGAGGAGAGACGAAGAGAACCAGGCAAAGAACAAAGAAATGAGTGTGTCGGAGTGATAGGTGATAGACAGCCTGTAGGTGACCCATGGTGCCATCCCAAGAGAAACTAGGTAAATTCGAGTTTGCTCTCTCAGCGATGGTTGCAAGGCCAAACATCGGGTGCTCTAGTTGATCGATCCGAAGTCGGGGCTGACCAGGCTATCTTGGGGCTACTGTACAGTACTAGGCTGACATGGCCCCCGGGTGATCGAGCTCTGGGATAGCGATTCTGTAGGGGACTCAAAAGGGCGTGCTAAGGGCGAGTGAGGCTAGCCTAGGCGGTGGACTCATGGATCACAAGGTATTTATTAGGCGGTCATGGGGCTGCCCACTGTTTGCCTGTAGCTATCTCAGGCAGGTACAAAGGTATGGAAGGAGGTCTAGAGCAAGTCACCCCCATGCACAGACCTTTTTCCCCTTCCTCCTTTGACCACCACTTTGGCCAGGTGTCTACTTAAGGTTCAGGCGGCTCTCTGACCTCAACGCCACGACTTTTCCTCCTACGACAAGTGTCCTATGTCCCAAGCAAGGCCATCAGTGATTTGGTGTCAAGTAGCGGTCAGCGGGGGCACCGGATGGGCTTCTCGGCCCCCCAAAAGCTAAGCTGCGCTAAAGTGTCTCCGCGACGCACCGTTCGTTGACCATTCATGCTTCCAGAGTGACACTTTCACTATGCCATCGTTTGCTTTTCACACTCCTATCCGGATGTTTGGGTTCGTCCCTGGAAGCTGTCGACCTGCTTCGTGTCCCGATGCTCCAGACACTGGCGCTTTGGACAACTTGGTACACCCACGGTGTGGTGTGCTTCCATCTGTTGATCCCCCTGCACGTAGATGATCACTGACAAAACACAGCGTATGTTGGTTGTGGGAATGAGGCTGTCTGGTCCAATCAACCGTTTGGTCTCGCCCTTCGCGACAAAGACACGCGGCTCGCTAGTTTGAACCCCTTTGGTGTAACCTCGTCCCCTTTCACGCTACTCCCTCCAGCATGCCATCCGCGACCTTGGTGAGCGAACCCCCGTCCGAGTTCCATTATTATTCCATGACCAAGTCTCCGGCGAGCTAAATGAAACACATGGGGGACCCTCTCCGGATCATCCTGGCCCTGAGCTCCCACTAAGTGAGGCGCGTGGACCTCCCACGTTCGACGCTCAAATGGGGCCACACGTCAATGTGATTGAGACTGTGATTGCTTTGCATCTCGGATTCCAGAACTCCTCTCTCCACCATCATTCTGCCAGCCAAGGCAGGTAATATGCAGTGTGGTTGATTGCTCTCAGAGTTTTACCCTCCTATCACATACGCTAAGACGCGCGGGATGATACTTGGGTGGGAGGGTGCAAAGGGAAAAGCAGGTTCACGTCCCCGAGGGGGAAAGAGAAAAGGTCATGATCCTGGTTGAGAAACGGGGATCTCCCGTGGCCATGGTGGCTACCAGTACAGCAAGGTGAGGAGACGGCGGCCATTGCTCGACAAGTGGTGATATCAAGGCTGTGCAAGTGAGTGTAGTATCCCAGATCCCAGCCCAAGAGAAACCCGGAGAGGGAAAGAGGGAAAGAGAGAGAGAGTGTGTGTATGTGTTTGTGTTGTTGAAGGAATACGTGATCTAGAGTGATCTAGAGCAGACAGGAAGCGTCACCTCTCGTCAGAGACAGGGTGCGATCAAAGGGCCGTCGGCCAGAACTGCTATTCCAGCTTTCACTCGCTTGGTTTTCGGATACTTCTGCCATTATTACCTCCTTGCAAAGCTTGAGCCCTGTCAATCCCCTCCCTCAGTCACCGCCTGGCTGCGTGTCTGTCTATATATCTATCGACCCCAACCTGCCCACTTACGTTCTTCCTTCCCCAGTCTCTCTTCCAATATCAGATCGACTTCCTGGTTCTCAATTGCGGGCTCTGGCCGCCAAAGGTGAGTAATAGACCATCTCTCTACGCCTCTCACCCACGAAGCGGTCTTCTATTCAATCGTCCCTCTGATCGCGCTCTAGGTCACCATGGAAGGGCCACGGTCCGAAAACCTGAGGTATTGCATCCTCAACATTCTATTGACGTGGATTTTCTCACACGACAATCTCAATGTCTTTGATTTTTCGCACCGGCCATCCTTCGAGGCCATCACTGCTGGGGACATATCCCGGATTGATTCGTTTTTGAACAAGCACTTCGCCGGCCGACAACTGCATTTGGCTGATGTTTGGCAGCAAACTTTTCTCCTGAGTCAAATCCTCGCAAATCCGGAGTCTGAAAACGGCGGGAGCAAAGGATGGACGAGACGTTTCAACTGGTTAATGAACGCGGCCATTGTCTTCCTCGGTGCAGTCTCAGGAACCCCCAACAGGGACTTTCTTCAGCCCCGGGCCCTGCCAATGGAGGCAATGTCGAAATGGATTTCTCGACGATTCAATGTCCCGTTTACGGTCCAGGACCTTGAGTACCATATCACCCACTGGGTCATTATACTCTCTAGCTGTGCCGGCGAGGCGCAGCACACCCTGCTCCCCTGCACTCCCAGAGTGGACTGGACCATGGCCAAGTACCTGAGAGTCCCCTTGTCTCCTTTGTCGCCCAAGATTTCGGAGCACTTGTGTGGCGAATACAAGTCCTTCCACGAAGAGGTGGTACAGTGGTATCCGCCTCGTGTGTGGGGGAACCGTATCACGCCCATGTCGCCGTACGAGGCGAAAACAGACATCTTCTTCCACTTCGAGGCAAATATCATCGACCACTATATCTCGCACGAACTGCGTGTGAGGCAATTGGTACGGAGAAACGTGCGCCGTGAAATGCCGGTCATTGTGTGGTTTGCTGGGGGAGGTTGGATGCTGGGAGACATATCGGGTGATAACAACGTCCTCAGCCATATTGCGGCTCGTAAGTCTTTTTCCCTCTTCGGGCGCGCCTCCGTGCTCTGACTTCTCTATCGATTGCGGATGTCGGGTTTTTAGCGGTGCCTATCGCCGCGGGCAGTTTCCTCTTCCGCATGACGACGCCATGTTGATAGCAAATTGGGTTCGGGGACGCGTGGGAAAGAGGGACGTGATTCTCGCTGGCGTATCATCGTGAGATATCTTGACCCCTGGAGTTGGAAGCTCGATTTTACTGATTTGAACCGCAGGGGTGGGAACCTGGCCGCTGCGACCGCGTTGGCCTGGTCGGCAAAAGGATGTCCACCGGTGGGGCTCCTCCTTGTCGCTCCCAGCTTGGACAACACGTTCGAGTGCGAGGAACGATGGAAGGAGTACTGGGACGCGCCCTGGCTCACGCCGGAGACCATGCGATTCTTCCAGAGCCGATGCTTCACTGGTCCTGGGGACCGGTCCCGGGACAATTGGCGCGCCAGTCCCATCTACGCCGACCAGAAGACCCTTGAGTCCATGCGTTCCTTTCCGACCAAGATCGTGGCCATGACCGGCGACATCCTGTTCAGAGAAAGCCTCGACTTTGCGTCGCGTCTCGAGGAGGCGGGCTGCCCCACCACACTGAGCGCCTTTCCCTATGGCCACACCGGGCTGTTGATGCAGGGCATCATGGGGCCGGCTTTGCTCGAAGACCTGATGGAGTGGATCAACCAACGAGCACGATCTGTCCAGGACCCCGGGACAAAGTAAAGAGGAGGTGGGTGGGAATTTTTTTTAGAGAAATAGAGTCGACGCGGATGGGAGGCCAGGGACAGAACTGAACCTTGAAACCAGGAGGAGAACGAAGAGGAGGAGGAGGCTATTTCGAGAATGAAAGGAGGAATGAATGAGGCTCGGGACTACTTGACCGCGATTTGGGGGGGAGGGGAGGCTACCGTCACCACTGTCTTTTCCGATATACCCTGTTATGT
Source organism: Fonsecaea erecta (assembly GCF_001651985.1). Taxonomy (NCBI): domain Eukaryota; kingdom Fungi; phylum Ascomycota; class Eurotiomycetes; order Chaetothyriales; family Herpotrichiellaceae; genus Fonsecaea; species Fonsecaea erecta. The sequence continues at coordinate 398,368 of NW_017387256.1, read as the reverse complement.
ATACTAACCCTCCTTTATCAACGGCTGGAAGAGGAGGAGGAGGAGGAGGACACCCTCCCGGATTCATTCCTTTATTATTCATACCCGTGGTGTACGGTGATGAGGAGGACTTTGAATTCCCTCTCACATCAACCAACCACCTAACCATCGCTCTGTCGTTATCAAGAACCTCTATAAGGAGAATGGGATATTGTTTGGACGATCTCGTCCGTTTTGTTTCTTGTAATGTGAAGTGTGTGACTCTCTCTCTCTCTCTCTCTCTCTCTCCTCGCAGACCAAAACCCAGCCATGGCAAATGATATTAGACAACTTAATTCTCTGTCGGCAATATATCCCATGGTCCAATGTCGACTGCAACTGTTGAGTAGGCGGTGGTGGTGGTGGTGAGCTTGATGTCATGTCACGATGCAGTGGCCTTCCAGCAAACGGCCGACCGTCAGCTCAACGAGAACAAACTGGCGAGAATCACGCAGCCTCGGTCGACGACTTGAAGAGCCTCTGCATTCAGCGGCATCAGGGATTCGAAAAAGACCGAGCTACTCGTCTCTTTCTGTTGGCCGGTAGCTTCGTCTGAGTGGCATCCCCTCCTCCTCCTCCTCCTCCTATGTGTCGGCGCATCTGTTTCCTAGAAGAAGTGTAGGTTCATACTCGATCTGTCATGGAGCGACGTGTGTTCAGGTCATAGTTAGAGAGATAGACGGAGATATGTGTCTGTCTCGCTCGCCGCTTCGAGGAGAATCAATCACACCGCCTTCGTCGGCCGCGGTTCGGTCGAAGGAATCAGCGTCATGTTAGGTCTTCTCCCTGGGTTCTGCTAGACTTCAATCCGTGATGGCCCCGTAGATACGTCCCATGTGGTCGCTTGCTCGACCGACATATTATTCACCGGCCATTTCCAGCTCGGCCAGCAACAAGATCTCGACTTCTTCAGTTTCCCTAACGAGCTGCACGCCGCTCAGCACCTGCTCGGAACACTTGTCAATGAGGGACACCGCCGCCATGGCACTCAACTCTCCCCGTGAAGTGTGTCCCTGGTATGTAACTCAGATCTCGAACGCCCCATCTCTTGTCCTCTCTTCTTCTCAAACCTTGCGCTTGAGCAGGCGCAGCAATGACTGTTGTTGGATAGTTCGGTGTGAGGACAGGAGGACGTCTACTCAACCGTAGGGTTATATACGGACGTAGAGAGTATCATCATGAGGGTTGTGCCAGAAACCTTGGAAGGCATGGCCAGGCATTCTGTCGCTGCATCATCTCTAAGTCGAGGGACATGGGGCGTTGCAGAAAGGACTGCGGGTGGATGGATGTGACTGCGGTCCATATGTTGGAATAATCATTGGCGAGAAATTGGGGACCTGCATCAACCTCTTGTCACATGGACTCGTAGGCCTGCACGAGCATCTCCGGATCAACATGGCGTCGACGGGCCTGCTGTGGGCGGTGTGGTGTGGTTGTTGTTGTGTCTCGAGCACACCTACGAAGGAAGGCCACGATGGCAGCGATTGTCATGCTGGTGCTGGTGCTGGTGTTGGTGCTCACGGCGACCCTGTTTCTCCGATTCTGGCGACGCACCACCCGTCGCCTACGATGCGCGCTCAAGCCGCCTGAGGCGGTGACACCACCACCAGCCCAGCCCTTCTCGGTCTGGATCCCCTCCTATGCCTTGACGACACGACTCCGTCGTCAAGGCTGCCCACGACGAGGGACATTGAACGATCCCAGGGGCCCCTTTCGGAGCGCCTTACCGCCAGGGTCGTGTCGGTGGGGCCTCATTTTGTGGTCAAGTATGGCACGGGCATTGACCTGGACGAAGGACGAATGATGATGTTTGTGTAACAGCGCGCCCGGATGCCCATCCCCCGCGTCTACGCCCTCTATAACGACCGCAGCAAGAACTTCATCGTCATATAACGAGTGGAAGGCCAGACGCTACACGCATTATGGCCCGCGCTCACCGGCTCAGAGAAGAAGCTGGTGGCAGATCAACTCAAGGCGTGTTTGCTGCGAATGCGCGCCGTGCCCTCGCCAAAGGGAGGATTTTGCATTCTCGACGAGAGACCGCTGCGCGACGCTCTGTTCTGGGCTGGTGGTGATCATGGGGATCAGCTGCCGGCAGCAAGCCTGAGCGAACCTTTCGCCACGGAATCGGAACTCAACGACGCGATTATTAAGAAGTGCCAGGCTATCAATGCCATCGAGGGGAGAGCCATTTTCTACCAGGAGAGTCTGCCTCTGGTGTTTCACGACCACCCTGACTCCTACGCATGGCGACCTGCAACCCAAGAACATCATGGTCCGGGCCAAGCCAAAGTCCAAACTGAAGATTGTCCTTTTGGACTGGGAGTTCGCGGGTTGGTATCCGAGTTACTGGGAATATGCACAGGCGCTCATGGGCTGTGGGTGGTTTGAGGACGACTGGCACCACTGGGTAGCCACATTCATGGACCCCTATCCGAACGAGTACGCTTGGCTACTCATGTTGGAAAATGGAATGGGATGGTGATTCCCGCCTCTTGCGGCGTGTTTGCACACCGGCCCTGTCACCAAATCCAACCACCATTATTTCGTGTGTCCTATCTTCTGGAGAACTCCAGCAGCCCGCAAGTCCCCGAGCGCTTGATGCACCCAATGCCGGCAATCGCTCGATGCGCACCCCAGAAACACTGCTGAGGATGGGGACGGGCACATCCTGACAGATCAAGTCGACCCGAGCCAAGTCCCCGGGTGCCACCTTCCCCCTCAGCCACATCTTATACAGACTCCTGGACTGCTCGGGCCGCTCACTCCTACACGCTTCGTACCGAAAGCCGGCTGTATAGGAGCCGACGGCGTGGTACATCAGGCCGCCATTCTCGTGGCAGTGTATATAGATGACTGCGTGGAAGGCGGGAAGACACTTATACTGGACCTCATATACTGTCACCAGGGCCATTTCGCGGGGAGAGGTGGAATTTGGGGGATTGGGCGGAAGCGAGGGTTGGGACGGGGTTGACTATCAGACTATCGTCGATTGCATGTGATTGCGAGCAGCAGCGGCAGCAAGCAGCAACAGGCACCGGACCAGCCGACAACACGATTCCATGAAAATCCGCAAGACAAACGAAGGTTCAGACGGAAGAGAAGAGAAGTTCAGAAGCGATGCGAGTCGGACGACGGGATGAACGAAGGTGGATGACAATGATAAATGACCAGGCTGAGATGGCACCATGGACAGCACCGCCAAAGCGTCTTGCAAAGTGGATGTCTATCATTGACGGATGGACAGCTTCAACATGGAATCATACGTCGCCCGGCAGGTTTGAGCCGGTTGGGATCACAACGGCGAAGCAGCAAGCAAGACGTTGTTTCCAATACAGCCGCAGTTGGTCCTTGGTATTCGACGGCAATTCTGCTGGAAGAACAATCCCCGGTGATACATCGCTGCTCACCAATGCCATCTTCAACTTGCAGTTTCTCTTTCGCTCTCAATTTGAAGTGAGGTCCCAGAGTACGACTCAGCGGATGAAATGAAGCAGGTTGGCATCCGAAGGGGCAAAACACTTTGAGATTTGAGTCGTCTTTCGGAGAATCACTGTATAACAATTGCCAGTTCAATGTCCCCGTCCTCTGAGAACTTGCCAGACTTCTCTTCCCTCCGTTCTTATTTTCTTCCTTTGTCGCCCTGTCCGTGCTTCAATTCAACCAAGCCGAGGACACCACAAGCATCCTCGCCAGAGCATCTGGTTTCTCAGCATGGCTCTGTCTGTTTGGGGGGAACTTGCTCGGTACGGGTGAAACTGCTGTTTACTGAGATCTCCTCCGAAGTAATATGACCGACGCGCTGGGAAAGAGACTGGTCCGCCCATCCCTCGGCCGGCTTACAACCAATATCAAACATCCTCGAGGACAAGGTCGACAACGTCTCAACAAATTTGCTCGTCGCGGTGGGCCGGACTTATCACAATTGCAGAGGAGTATGTCCCTAGTATTCGGGTCTGTGCAGTTATGACTAACCGGAGACCGTACATAGAGGGCATGAGACTGCACCACCTCGACGATATCATGGCAAGTGAAGAAGAGAAAGTTGTTCGATGCAGGAATTTTGAAGATCTTGATTGAAGGTGGCATCTATCCACCGAGCCACCACTACCCAGACAGATGGTACACCCGAGTCCGCCGTGATTTGCGCAGAATTCGGATCGATCTTGCTTGGGGGCGAATGTCGATGCGCCAGAAACCGCTTCGAGGTGAAAGAGTGCGAAAGGTCCCGCGAACAGTTGAAAAATGCGACGCCGAAAGGGTCACTGGTAGCTAAAATCATCCCAACGCACACTGGAAAAGACGGTGAAACGCACCGGTCACAGGATAACGATCCCCTTGTGCAACCTCGAACCTTCCAGCAGAGACACACACACAATAGACAAGACTGACGTGACGGTTCTTGCAGGTCTTGCGGGGGTGGATGTGCCAAAGCGCCGGTCCCCATAACCCTCCCTGCCTCCCTGTCCTGTGTAGTCCAAGGTCAGCTTTCAAGACCAGGAGTAGCCCGCCCACGGCTGTGCAGGACTATTAATGTTTGCTCGACGTCAAGACCATTGAAAGACCGTTCTATCACGAGCCCATTCACGGTAGATAACCTATCTATCTGCAAAGGCAAGGCTGCCGACCGGGAATGAGCCGAGCACGTGTCAATGGTAAAGGGAATCACTCAGTCAGTCATCTTGCCGGAACCGGTTGGTTGGTGGTCTAGAATGCCCTCATTAGCGACGCGTAGAGAAGAATACCCGGCACAGGAGAAGTTGCGAGCAGCCTAGGTAGATATCACACGCTTGGAGCTAATGATTCATTCTTGCGTACTGCATTAGCGTAGATTTGGTTGGCTCGCTGGACAAAACCTCGAACTGCTGAATCTGAATGGTCAGGAGGCTGTCAATCTGTCGGTCGGTATATAGGTCAATTTTGTGGCTTTTTCGGAATGGGAGAAGGGTTCCGAGACATAGGAAGAGAGAAAAGCAGGCCACGCCACGTCACGGCAGGCCATCAAGGGCTAGTGAGGCTAGCAGTGGGCGTCAAGGGCGCCAACTCTTGTGGTGGTGGTGGTGGTGGTGACACAACTTTGGTGCAAGGTACAGTAAGTACATAAGGGTCAGTCGGAGCGCGCAGGACGACTTCGGGGGACTCACGGTAGGCTGGTTTGGTTGGGTCCAGGAAGCCCGATATTCCAGAGGACAGGTCCCTTCTCTGGTCTTTCTCCCCGATGCAGGGCCTCACGCCCTGCCTTGGCCCCCTGCTCTCCTTGCAAAGTGGCGGTCGCGGCACCAGTCTGGCTCGGCCAGGCCCTTTTAGCCTCTCTCCCAGGGGCGGGATGGGGGTCTTCGGATGGGGATGGTGGACGGTGGATGGGTGGATGATTGTGCAGGTATTAGGTGCCCTTGATCGATACAAGGCGAGAGGGCGAGGCGAGAGAAAAGCGGCTAGCCTCCTGCTCCCTGAGCGTTGTATGCAGATCTTGACACCAGTAATTCAGACGTCGTGGGATGAAAAGTCGGCGGCACCAGGCGGTGGCAATGGCAGTGGCATCTTCCAGGCTGTCTGCCCAGCCAAGCTACTGCAGCTCGCAGAGGAATTCCATTTGGTGATGGGATTCGACAGGGTTGATGGATGGAAAAGGGCGTCGCTAGTGAAGTGAAGGCCAGGCCAGGTTTGGCCGAAGCAGCTTTACCATCCCACGGGAATGAAATACAATGGAGCTGCAGCCACACTGCACACTGTAAGCTGTACTGCAGGCTGCAGGTGCAGACGCAGACGCGGATCTAAAGGTACGCTGAATTCTGAGTGTTGAATGCTCGGATGGGTTGGAATGAAATGAAATGTGATGTGACCAGAGCCGCGCAGGACTCGGCCGCCCTGGTTGACTACAAACTGAGTAAGTAATAAAGGATGTATGGATTTATTTCCTCCTCCTCCTCCTCCTCCCTCCTCAGACACCTGTTTCCTTGTTGTGATCCCGCCGTCTCCTCCTCGGTCCCTGTCATCGGCCCCTTCTTCCCTCGTTGTCGTCGCTCATTGCTCTCCTTCCTCTTCAATACAATGGATTTTGTGGCTACGAGCCCAGAGGCCTATTTTCAAGGCCGCATCGATCATTCGCTGCACTGCGATTTTCTTTCCGATCACTTCACTCAAGGTTTTTTGTCGTCCCGTAACGCCATTGACCTGAAACGGAATTATGTGGTGGTCGTCCCGGCCAACTCTGTCACCAGCCTGGGATTAGGCTCCTGGCACGACGGTGGACTGGCCGATACGGGTTTCCATCATTACGACCGACCGACCGAGCTGGCTGACGATGGGCCAGTGTCGGTGCGACTGGCCAAAGCGAACGGCCTCCTCTTCATCGCGGTCGAGTTTCCCGGGCCAGGTCGAGGACTCAATCCTCTTCAGGACGAGTCCATCATCACCGCTTATGGGGTACTGTGTTGGTTCCTCCCCCCAGATAGCCGCCATCACTGACGCTTCGATCTTGTCTCAAAGCCTCCATCTGTGGTGAAGCTGTTGAAAAGGTTGTGGGAGACCTACGACTCCCTCAGTCTCCTGCTGTGGCTCTATCCTGCAGAGCTGGCAGATGAAATTCCGCCGGGTTCATTATTGGATTCTTGGTCACGTCAATTGGGCGCCATCCATGGTGCCTTGACAACGTCTATGATGGGTACAGCCTCCGACTATCTCGGCCAGCGTGTCACAGAAGTGGCCAAGGGCGACGAGTACGCCCATGACGAAAGCATTGACGAGATGTACGAAATTATTGGGCTCCATTGCAAAACCGACGTGTTCCTGCAAGCCCTACAGAGTGAACAAGTTGTCGAGAACAAACTCAGGATCTGGATCACATACCGCGACGAGCTGTCCTTCCTACGCGACAAAATGAACAGACGTATGCATCTCATGAAAACGAGACTGGATATGGCTTAGGCGGGCTTGATCGTGGGAAAATGGGGCAGAGAGGCGGTGGCTTTGATATGGGACGACTTCAAGCTGGTGATGTGCTGACTTTTCGGTATAGTCTGTCTGCTCATGAATTGGAGGAATCACAAGCTGGAGTGAAATGGTATATGGGCCTTGATATTGTCAGATGGTGTTGTCTGGTCAGGAGCAGTTGGCTCTGCTTGTCCTGAACGTCTATTAGTTGTGCCACAGCCTGGTTCGGCTCTTGAAACGTTCATATTTTAGCTGGCAACGGCGAAACACGGGATTTTCATTCAACTGTGCGATGTAAGTCTGCACGGCCTCTGATCAGGAATTTTACAGCTCTCTATTCCTCTCCCTCACAAAGCACTGGATCGCAGGCCGGGGGTCATGACGGCAGGTGGCTTCCAATCCTGAAAAAGCCACTTGACTAACTCTGGCTTGGTCACCGGCTAAGGCGCGTACTCGCCTGGCTGTATGTGGAAAGGCGCCCGTCACCTGGATGCGGGACTGAAGGATTATTCTTCCTTCCCCGCACGTCTGCACGTGATATTTGGACTTGTCATAATTTGCTCTCCCGCCTGTATCTGCTAGTCTTCTGCCACGTTACACAAAGCCTGGCGCATGCCTAAGCGCCCTGCGGCTGAAGGCTGGAAGCATCCAAGATATTGCGTCTTCGAACAGCACCCCTTTCCCCTCGCTTGATATGCCATAGTCGATGACGATCAACCTGATCTGAACGCTACCTGACCGCCTGACCTGCGCAGTTACCTCTATATGGAGTTTTTCGCTCGTACACCCGCCAACAGATGATCTACCGACTTTAACTACAATCGATTAAGTCTCTACACCGGACTCCCCATCTGCGGTTTGTCATTGTTGAGCCTGTTCCGCTAACGGCGGCCTTACCTTGGTGGCGTGGCCGTCCACGGGCTCGGCGGCGAAGTCATCATCTCTTCGACACACTCGAAGTCGAAGAAGTTCCGGTTGAGAGATTTCCTCCCCTGAGCAGACCCCCATTCCTTGCCATAACCTTCGACCACAACGTGGCCACGTCGTTTAGACGGTTGACAGTGGAGGTGATCGACTACACCAAAAGACAGTTAAGCGGTTGGTGGTGGACCAGAGACCGAACCAGAATTAGTGCAAATAATGAAGCGCGGGCGAAGAAGAGGTTGATGAGCTATTAGAATGAATAACGATGCCAGAGTGCTGATGGAGTTGGTCTGTGACTTTCAATTCTTCTAAGTTAGATTGTACTGCACTCCTCGCTAAAAGGACGACACCGATCAATCCCACTTCTACTGCGGCCATATTTCCTCCGCCCCTGCATCAAGGAGTGTCTGCACAATCGTCTCGTGGCCACCCTCTGATGCCGCTTGGAGTGCACTGCCAAATAATCCTCCTTGGGCATTGACATTTACTCCTCGCTCAAGGAGTGTCTATACAATCGTCTCGTGGCCACGGTATGATGCCGCTTGGAGTGCATTGCCATATAATCCTCCTTGGGCATTGATATCTGCTCCTCGCTCAAGGAGTGTCTGCACAATCGTCTCGTGGCCACGGTATGATGCCGCTTGGAGTGCATTGCCATATAATCCTCCTTGGGCATTGATATCTGCTCCTCGCTCAAGAAGTGTCTGCACAATCGTCTCGTGGCCACCCACTGATGCCGCTTGGAGTGCATTACTATAGCCACCTCCTTGGGCATTAACATCTGCTCCTCGCTTAAGGAGTGTCTGCACAATCGTCTCGTGGCCACCCTCTGATGCCGCTTGGAGTGCATTACCATATCTACCTCCTTGGGCATTGACATCTACTCCTCGCTCAAGGAGTGTCTGCACAATCGTCTCGTGGCCACCCTCTGATGCCGCTTGGAGTGCATTGCCATATCCACCTCCTTGGGCATTGACATCTGCTCCTCGCTCAAGGAGTGTCTGCACAATCGTCTCGTGGCCACGCGTTGATGCCGCTTGGAGTGCATTACCATAGAGTCCTCCTTGGGCATTGATATCTGCTCCTCGCTCAAGAAGTGTCTGCACAGTCGTCTCGTGGTCACGCGCTGATGCCGCATAGAGTGCATTGCCATAGAGTCCTCCTTGGGCATTGATATCTGCTCCTCGCTCAAGAAGTGTCTGCACAATCATCTCGTGGCCATACTCACTTGCCCAGATTAATGCTGTTCGGCCGTCTCTGCCTGATTCGTCAATATCGTAATCGTTTTTCCGCTGTAAAGTCAACTCCAATACATTTTCATGGCCCAGTAATCCCCCAAGTCGTATCGCACTCATCCCCGGAAGATCGTCATATGGCCTCGTCGCCTGCCAAAATATTGGGAACCAGAGATTGCACAACTTGCTGTTGACCTGATAAAACCCAAGAATCCGAAATGTTGCCAAATCATCTTGAGGTAAGGATGCTTCTCGTAGATGAGACGGCCAGTGTTCTGCTGAATAGGCCAAAAGGCTTTGGATGTGGTTGTCTTTCTCCAAAATCTTGTCAAATCTCCGATATTTTTGGAACTTCCGGATAAGCGTTTCCGCCGTGGGCCAAACATCTTCCAAATATAGATATTCAACACATATTCGAGTCATCTCTTTCTGGATTCCTTGCGGATCCAGGCAGTACTTCCATCCTGATGAAAAGGTAGTGCAGTTCTTGTCCTGGATCAAAAACTCCTTGGCTGTCTGATGAATGAGGTATATTCGAGCATGATTTATGAAGATAAAGAGACCACACCAATCACGAATATTACGCTCCTGCCTGATAGGGTCGAGTTTGACCTTGTACAGGGAGGTAGCGAGTGTTGACGATGCTATCCCAAGAGCGATGGCCATCTCTTGAACGGTTAGTGCGTCGTGCGGCGACCACAATTTGTAGAATCTTGTACACATTGCGTTTCTGCTCCCCACTGATACGATTCAAAAATTTCTCGTAGGCGTCTTCAACACTTACGGGGAGAGACTTGATCGATACTTCCTCAGGTCGCAAACTGCTCTGGTACGTCTTATAGATACCTTCAATAGCGAGATGGAGCCATAAGTACGTGCGATGTTCCATCTCTAGCAGTTTCGTTTCTAGTTGGTCCTTTATGTGGCCATCCAATCTCAGGTCTGCCGCGAGTTGTGCCACTCGCATTCGGATGACCAAGTCAATTTCTCCGTGGATTTGGTCGTTCTCTTCTTCACCACGAAGTCGGATCGTTGGGAGATTGTCGGGAATCTGCCGGAACCCGCTTGAATATCATCGTATGGCCGACTGGTCACAAGAAATTTCAGTCGCCCTACTCGAGTTCGAGAAGGAGAGCGTGATGTCTGAGTGTAAAAGTCGGCCAACATTCCAATCAGTAGCATTTCGGTCGGACAGTCGGCATTCGTCCAGTGCGTCAAGTACGCACGTCACATCGTGAACCTGGTCATCCTTCGCGGCCGCGAGCAATGTTCGCCATAGCTCCGCCACCTCTTTCACAAGTTTCTTGCCGTTTTTCTCCCATGCCGGAAGGGCATTGTGGATCAGCTGAGGCTTCTGGGAGAACAGTTGATGCAGGAGGGCGCAAAGAGCCATCGTCAAGCTATCCTGCTCCTCGTTATCTTGGAAAAAAGAGATAACATATGGTATGTTCGTCCGAGGATTGAAGTTCGTTGTTAATAAGTGACCTGGCGAGAACTGATTTACCGCAGCCCGGATCAGCCGAAATCCAGAGTAAGTCGTCCTGAGTATTTGTGCACCATTAGATATATTGGGTATGAGACAACACCCATTGACAAGTACCGTCTACCCGATCGGGATTGACATCCTTGAATTGTTCATATGTGCTTGTTTTGAATACTCGATGACATTGACGGTGGTGATCATTCTTATACCGCTGTTCCTGTTTCTCATGTTCTCGTTTGACCTCATGAAGATGCTCTTCCACCAAGCTTGATTGTTTAGCTAGATGGTTGTCGAGGGAGGCTATAGAGAGTAGTTCGAACATCAGTAATGTCTTAGAAAAGACTAATACTATTCACCACCTAACTGGTGCTACTTACCCACGATGTCTTGAATGGGCTTTGTCAGCTTCGTCTGCGCCGGTGAGATGTATTGAAGGAATTCTTTGGCATATGCAGCCGCAGTTATCGCAGCATACGCGTGCCACGCATCGTTCTTGTGCATATCGGCGTAATTACAGATGCCGCGGATTACAAGACACGGAAACTCATTCATCAGTCCGGCGGCCTCCATTTCCACACACAAGGCATCATATTCATCTCGCAATCGGTCTCGTACTGCCGCATCCTTCACCACCTGGTTCGCTGACGCGATCACTCCGTAGTGAACCATCGGGTTGTTATTCTTCCGTTGTTTTCGCTTAGCATGGAACCCTTTGCAGTTAGCCGCTGGGTTTTCAATATCTTTGTCGCAGATACTGCAGTATAAGCAATCGGGCTCGGTTGGAAGAGTGAAGCCGTATTCCTCCATCATAGGGTTTCGTCTGATCGCTTCCTTAATGTAATTTGGCACCTTGCTCGGACGCATAGTATGTCGTGCCCGGAGTTGGGTCAGAGTGTGCAATAGGAGAGCAGGGGGCTGATTGAGCTTCCCTTTGACCACAAACTTCCCTCCCGCCTCCGCTTTGCCCTTGTCATATTGCACTACCCCTCCCCAAGTTTTCTCGGGTTTGCTCACCACAACATCCCCCAAGCGAATGTCGATTCCTTTGGCCAAGGCTGGAACGCCGCCACCAACGCCAACCGTCAGCCCGATCCGGAGCGCGGGGAACGTCCTCGCCATGTCCTTTGCAACGTTGGCCGCAGGAACTAACCCATCCACTCCCTCGGGCATACAGGCAATCACCACATTATGCTGGTGCATACGGCCCAACACATAACTGTTATGATCTTGCGTGTCTTGTCCTGCTATCATCTCGTGTTCTTCGTCCAGCATGGCTATGGCGGCGGTTAATTCGATGTTCTGTGCGCATATCCACCCAACGTAGTAGTTCTGAACGGCAAGGCTCGGCATCGCGAGGAGTCAAAAACCGCAGGTGGAAAGATCTCAGGTCACGTCGGACTGACTCCTGCGGTGTTGAGGAACTCCTCAGCCTTTAAAAGGTTGATGCAGCTAGAGAGGAATGCTGAGCAAGTGTGCGATGATTCGTCTGAGATGGGAGAAAGGGCGTGGCAGAAGGAAGGAGAGGGACGCGGCTGAGGATAGATACCGGGCTTCAGTATGCTACGGTCAGGCTGAGGAGGCCAATTCAGCGCTAGACACGAAAAAGGCCGAATCAGCTGGACGTTGAGCATCCAAGCATTTGGAAAGAAACGTTAATAAGGCTTACAATGTGACAGGAAGGGAAGAAAGAACGTTGGACGGTGGCGACATGGCATTCACATCAGGAATCTGTTGTCTCCGCCACAGGTCGTAGAACAGGTCATGAAACACGGGCGGTGTAACAACAGCGACATCTTGTGCGCTCTGCTGGCCGCCGAGCTGATGGCAGCAGGACGCTTAGGCAGGTGCAGGGCTTATGCCTATACTATAACACAGGGCAGATCAAGGCTGAATTGGAGAGCACTGGCACAATACGTGGCAACCTGGGATATCACGTGTAGATTCTATAGTGGCATTGAGGCGGCAAGATCGCTAAGCCGCGCTGTTCTGGCTGGTGTGGCTGCACGTTACTTGTGCAATCGTACTCAGTCCAGTCCTCGGCTATTTGCGGATCTGCGAGGAAGTACCGGACAAGGGTGTTATGAGTATGGGATGGCAGTACAGATGGTGGACAGCTATAGTTATTGATATGAGAATTTGTTTCTGCGATGCATGTACAATAACATTCCATTCGTACTATATAGAATAGGGAGCAGAGCCGGTACTGTCGCGCTGCGGAAACAGCGGCGTCCTCGACAGCCTTAGGTGGTTCAGCTGCTGGGCGCTTAGGCTGTGGTGTTTGGCGCTGAGGCTTTGTGTATAGTGTCTGTGGGACGCAGGGTCCGCAACTGGGGAGATGAAATGCGACCATTGATTGGGATCACGCGTCATATCCCAGCAGTGTGCATTCAGGGCGGCAAGATGCCACTAGCCACGTGGCGGTGACTTTGAGCCACAACATTGGCTACCTCTTACGGGGTACAGCATTTACGCCCCGTCATCCTCGGGTCGGTCTTCCGCTGTTTGTCGATCAGTGTGAAAGTACCTGACCGGAGTGGTCTATGGCGGGATATGGCAGCACATATCGTAGATAGTGGTGGCTACGAACATAATAATTAATACTACGATCCACAACCGTAAATTTTCTATTCCTCTCGTGCTGAAAAGCTCCCCAAACCGGTATTGTGGTCTCCAGAGGCAGTAGACAGTTTCTGCACTTTTTCACCTGGCTGAGGAACCGAGAGTTAACAGAGTCAATGTCGCGTATTGTTAAACAGAGACCGTATATGAGATAGGTTCATGGCTTCCCATCCTTCATTTGTATCTGGCCCAATGGTCGCCTGAGTGTGTGGCGGTCACAGCGTGGAGGAAGTCGAAGTACCGTCCGGCTATTTCACCACGCAGGGCGTTTCACCACGCCGCGGTGTCGATTATATACTGTTTTGTCGGGGTTTGTTGGTGCAGAAGAAAGACAGGGAAAGAGTGCCGAGTAGAAACGCAGGCTGCACTTCCTGTCTCCATGCTATCTTTTATCTCTACTCTCCCACTGTCCATCTCTTCCTCTCACACTCTGTTGTATATACTTCTTCTCACGGGCAGAGTCCTACGCCTAAATCTCTTGCTATCGCCCTTGCCGTCGCTGCCGCTGCCGCTTGAGCCCTCCAGAATCTCATCAACCCTGGCTCCTCAACCCGGCGCCGTTAGCGAAAAACCCAAAACCTAGTCAAAACCCCCTGCTGGTGCCAGTTCCGCGTCCAACAAAGGAACGTGATTCCTCTGGCAAACCGCTCAACTGGCCGACTGTTTCACGGGCTGGCCTGTTGGATGCGCCTTGGCTTGCCTACGAACACTGCGGATGAGGACAATACTTGCCGACCTAGCAAGCCAACCATCACGCCTACCGCCTTTGACCTTCGCTGCAGCTGCCCTCAATCCCGTCTCATGCTCTCGATTCTCACCGCGCCCAGTCGTATCGAGGAAGAGAGAGAAAGAAAGTTTCATTCCGGGTGCCCAAAGGTGAGGCGAAGACTGCAGCATGCAAGTTCCAAATGCAAACCATGATGCAGAGCTGCCCAACGCATTCATCTTCCCATTCGAATATAGAAAGAAAAGCCACAACATTTATTACTGGATGAATTCTCCCATTCGGCGACATTTCTCTCGACCTGATCAAACTGGGCTGGCACCTGGCGCTTGCTTGTTTGCTATTCGTGAGCGCCCCCCAGAGTCCTCGATCCATCTACCACTACCTCACTCGATCGCAACCATGAGAACTCAGTGTAGGGTAGACGATAGAAACTACGGCAAAGTACTTGGTACATCGTCGCTGGGGTGGTGAGTTTGACCCCTTTCCGCCTGGAGCCTTGTGCCTTCTCTGCGCAAGGCCGAACTTGAACCTCTCAAGCACTGGCACCACCTTGTTGCCGTAACGACCCCTGCAAGGGTTACCACTTCTCTACAGGTCTGTCCGAGCTACCGCAAGACGACATTAAATACCCCAATGCTGTTCTAAATAAGCAATGGTAAGCCGGCTGTCGAAAAAGAAATCATACTTGTGATCTACTCCATCCGCGCATGTGGTACTGATCGCGTGAAGAAAACCCTTCCTGCGGTTCTTGTTCCCACGTTCTCTCAAATTTCCATTGCCCCAGATCTGGGAGTTAGCTCCGGGTGGGGTGATCCTCCAGATCCTGTCAGACTTATGCACGATCAAAGCATCAGGATGGTTATCGGCAGCATATTCTTTGTCCAGAACAACCCTCTTCCACTAATATAGGCCCAAATTCAATCCCTTAATGGTAAAAGACTGGCCTTAGGGGTCATGGAGGAAGCCTCCTTGAAGTTCAAGCTCCGTCCGATTCGCCGGCCTGTCACGTCAGATGGTGCACAAGCCTCGCCCGATCACACAGTCTTCGCCAGCAATTCAGCTCCGGTCGCTGGAGGTGCCATGTCAGAGAGATTGGCGGCTAGAGCTTTGCTGCTTACACCTGGCGAAGAACCGTATTGGCCATCATCAGACGTCGCTGTTGGGCGGAGCTCTAGATCCACAAGATTCCGGTGTTGAGCTCAGAAACATGTCCTCGGCGAGTGGGACTTTGGACGAATCCTCTTGCCTTCTTAACTACTTATGTTTTACTGGCAGAAACGGTTCGATGCTGCAGGCTGTCTTCGATATGGCTCATTGTTTGCACCTCTGTGGCTGCGGTTACCTCCACTGGGGAAAGACGGTCAGCAGCAGCCACTCAAGTTCTTGGTGGGCAAATCCGAGCAGCACTCGCGGCATCAGACATGTATGTGGTGGGATGAGACTGCTAGGCCTGTGCGATATCAGATTGAGAAGATCAGACCTCGAAAGGGGGGCCCGAGTGCCTCCGGGAGGGAGTGCTGAACGCAGGTAAGTGGCCAAAGAGGCCAAAAAGATCAAACAGCGGAGTGGCAGGTCAATAGCCACGGCAGCCACTTTCCTGTGACCGTAGCGAAGAGCAGAGTAATGGCGTCTTTGTTCCTCACCTACTGCTTCCCTCCTGCCCTCCCACCTCTTCCTCCCCCTTAGCTGTCTTCTCCATCTTCCCTGCCCCCCTTACTTTATCTGGCTGATTCCTGCCTTTTGAGGATAGATTTCGGATTGTCGACATCTACAACCCTGGTCTCATGACGTGGACGACGGATCCCTCATCGCTCATCCCTTACAGCTCCTCCAAACGGGGCGTCCCATTAGCATCTAGCAGCTAACCGTCTACCTCTCTCGCATTCCACTGTATTCTTATATTCAGGATCGACTTCGCTATTCTCTTAATACCACACCATCTCCGTCGCTTTTCTCACCAGGATTGCGTTTCTACTTGATTAACCTGCCGGGCGCATGCAACGGCAATCACCTCAGTGCCTGGACTGCCTGACATGTACACTGCTCCGCTGAAACAAAGCACTGCCACTGGAAATATTATTTCTGACCCTGAAAAACAACCGTCACCATGACAGTCACGCAGTCCGCAAGTGTTCCTGCATCTGGCGAAAGGACGAGGTCAACTACCCCAATTACACCAGCTACGGTCTCCCAGATCTCTCCCATTGCTAGTTGGGTTCCTTTCCACGCCGTCGCCTACTATCCTTCTTCTGAATGCCCACAGCTGACTTTCTTCGTCTCGGTCCTACACTGCCTGATGGTGGAGGCCAACGATGATGGGCTGGACGAAGCCCTTCAGATCCATCACTCTGGCAAAAAGAGAGACCACACCACAATCTGGCCATTCGCAAGCGTTCTCTCCGCCGTGAGAGACAGATTCAATCGCCTGTCCCAACTGCCGGGCTTGCAAGACCTAGTCAATACTCTTTTCAGAATGGACCTACATCGCCTGCACCACCCCGCCACGCTCATGAAAGTCCAGTCCAGCAGACTCAGCGAAGAAGTCGAGGTGAGCAGGTTTATTCTGGTGCTATTTCACCGAAGCGAGGCAGCAGACGAAAAGTCCGAGATCTGGCGCAAGGTTTCGGTGTGCCGAAAGGGTGAACGCCCCTCAGACAGTGATCTCACCACGATTGCGCCGGGCAAAATTGTGGCTGTCCGAATGAGCCTGGATGACGACGGTGTCCCGGCATTGGAAGTTTTCTCTCTCTACAGGCTAAACAAAGAGACGGAAGATTCAACCGAGTTCTACCATTCGTTCCAAGAATTCAACGAGCGCATCTGGTTCCAAGAAGCAGAAGCTAGCCGCCCCTGTGGGGAGATGATTGATTACGCTTGTGACCACAACTGGAACGATACATGGACGGATACCTGGCTGGCGACACGGGGGCAGCTGGAGCTGAACTGACTGGGAGTGCAGCCTTAGGGCGGATGCAGGCCTTGCTCGGCGTACTGAGAGGCTGTTTTGAAGGGGACCTGGATAGGTATGGATTGATCCCGACGTGTGAATTTCTCTCCTCCACAGCAGGCTAGGAAACAGAGCACACTTGCTCTCGTATGCGGTTCCAACTCTGCCCCTATGAAGACTGACTGAAATTACCAGCTGACCGAACTGAGTAACAGGCGATCGACGAGACGCGTCAACGTCAACCATGACCAGGATGTTTCCGCGTCCATCTGCACATGGTGATGGCATGGCTTTTGAGAAGATGGCGCTTCCCGGATATCAACAAAGGATTTCTCCACGGGATGGGCTGGCCATGATGCAGAGTCAACGCGGAGACTTCAAATCCGTCTTCCTGTGACCCGGGGTCCTCACTGGAAAACTGACCAGGATCCATTTGTGCATGGACCTGGAGACACGTTGACCTGTCAAAGACGGTGTGTAAGGCAGGGGGGAGGACTTCTGCCACCACCGGGACGTCGTATTCTACCTCACCGATTTATGTTCGCTGTTTCCTTGCTCCAGGATGATCTCTTGGGTCACGTCACACCATTCGCCCCCTTTGGAAGACAACAAGGCAGCTTTCGATAGCCTGCGAATGAATGACCATTGTCTTCCACACACACAACATGGCCGGTGTCTCACTTTGCTCCCTGCTGGGGCACTGACACCTGCCTACCTGAAGCACAACCCGAGACGTCGTCCCCATAGTTTCCCGGCCCGCCATCCCCAAGCTTGGCTTCTTGTCCCGTATCTGACATGAGGTAATTGCGTAATGGCTGATATTAGCTTCAGGGCTCTAGTTTGCTTTCTGTCCTTTCTTGAGCCGCTCCACAAGAGATAACTAAAAAGGCAAAGGCTGGTAAGAGCTTATGCACCTAGCCCTTACGGTGAACAAAAAGCATGGACTGTGGTCGAGCAGCCTGGGTGTCTACCATCGCTCCAGAGGGCTGCATAGTCTCTCCATGCAGCCGCAGCTGTGGAGAGCGAGGCTGTTCTGCCAATGAATGGCGGGATGATTCAATGGGGAGTGATTCTCGTCCAAGGGCATTCGCTGCACATTCGAACCGGACGTCGACCAGGCCGTCCAGAGCAACGCCACAGCGACAGCTCTAGGGACGTTCAAATCTGACCTGTCGTTTTTCACGGCTGAAACTCCACCGCCAGGGACGAGCACGGATATTTGATTGGTGTTTGGGCCATGCTAACGAGCCTCCCTACGAAGCCGGGGCGCTTCAAATGTCGATCGATTAAGGTCGGGGGTCGCCACTAGCCAAATCTCCCGTTTTTCCCGGCATTCCAACACACTTGACGCACCGGGTTACACGAGGACGTGGGAACTTTCAGCTGCTGCAGGTGCGGAGAATAGTCCCGCATGAACTTGGACTCAAATGACCATCTCTAGCGCCTGGCGAGCCGCCGTACTCTGTTGCAGCCTCAGTCCATGTCTTCTGTCCAGACTTCTAGGCGTCAATGGTGGAGATGGACTGGCCCTCCGCTAGGTTCCCCGCCCTGTCAACCAGAAAGACACGGATATCAGCAGGCGAATTCGACCAGAATTGGCCGAAATGTGGTATCCAGCAGCCTATGTGATGGCATGGGCGCGTTAGCAGAGACAAAATTGACTAATCCCGTCTATCCGATTGATTGAACAACCCTGGCCATGGCGACCTGCAACGGTATAGTCATCATGTTCTTCCAAGACCAGGAGTTGGCATTTGGGCTGCGAATACGAGCATTTCGCACGGCAGGCCAGCGACAGTACCAATAAGGACCATGCCCATGGTGGCTACTCTCGCCCTAGAAGGCCACGCCAAGCGCCACTGACAGTCTGCACTCTTGGAGCAGGGATCAGCTCACGAGATCCCGGCCTCGCCGATTGCACGAGTGGTGTGGAAAGATGTTACGCCCCCAAACCCACCCATAATAGCGATACCAGGGTTTCCAGCCTCATTTTCTTGCCTCACAGCCCAGCAACATCCCCGACGCAAAAGAGGGTGAAGATCTCTTGAACAATCCGAAACCCAGATCAACAGCCCCCGGTATGGAAGAAATCTTGGACCAACGGAGTCGACGTTCTTGGGTCTACGAGAAAATCGCGGCGGTTCTGATCATCCTTCTGGGCCCTTTCGTTGGACTTATCGGTGGAGCCTGCTTGCCGCTAATCTGCATATACTTCCGCGTCAAGCTCCTCGTCCAGTATCTACGGCGACCACGCCCTGTGCAAGAAAAAGACTCCATACTCAAAATGGTCTAGAAGGTGTGAAAGGTAAGCCGCTGCAGTACTGTGACAGGGGAGAGATATGCTTCTGACCGGGCTGAAGAGGCACACTGCACGCAGTACAGGGGACCAGGAGATCGACCATCGGGAGGGCCATCTGAGACATGGAGTTTGGACACTAGGAGGGTGATCGCGGAGGTGTGCTAAGATCTATCCTCGCGTCAAGGTAGGCGGCAGGAAGCCACAAACGCCTCTTCGACGACACAACAGCACAGCACCATAGAGTCACATGAGGAGATATAAGCCGACAACACTAGCTGGGCCGTGCTCTCTCATCTTGTGCAATGATTGTCTGAGAAAACTCCCAGTGTCCCAAATCCCAGCTCTCCAGAACGAACCTTTTATACTGGTGAAGACTATCCGACCCCTGCAACGTGCCCTGTAAACATCAACAAAAAGCTCCCTTCGATCTAGGACAACCTTGCTCTGAGCGTTGAACACTGTTGATCATCGCCTTGTGTTACACACGAAATCTGGATTGAAGCTTCCATGTCTGTATCAACGGAGAGCAGCATCCCACCTCCCTCGATAGAGGCCCTCTTGGAAAAGCTCAAGTCTGCACAGGACGGACTGTCCACCACTACTATTCCACGCCGTGGTCCGGCCGTGCCACCTCCGCTGCCTCCCCGAGGGGGAGAGGCTGAATGTCCCTGCGAGATTGAATTTCGCCTCCAGGCTCTGCATGTCATCGAGGACAGAGGCGTCGACCAGTTCAGAGAGGTGCTCAAGCGGCGAGAAGAGGACGATGCTGTGCTCAGGCGTCGCCGTCAACCTCTTCACAACCGAGTTCAAGCCTGTCGAGCGTGGGAGAATAATGCATTCGCTCGTTTTAGCAAAGATATCGAGACACAGAGGACGGTAAGCATCCTTGCATATTTATTGATTTGGTCATCTTGGCTTCGGCATACAACATACTGAAGCTATATGCCTCTTAGATCCTGCTGGGCCAGCAGAGAGCTCTCGAGGGAGAGCTGCGACAGACGGAAACCAGTCCTCAATACAAGTGCATCCCGCAGAGACACCCATTCCCTCGCATGCTATCACCACCACCTGGATATCCCTCCCCTGATAGCCTTGTTTCTGCGGTCGAGTCCAGGCCGAGTACTTTCCCAGAGGCCACCACTGTTGTCCGCAAGCAAAGCCAGGAGCTGGACGACGATGAAGGGGTGAGACCTGAAGACATGCTTGAGTTCGAGGGAGAGAAAGAGATGCCAGACGTCGCTGCCGAAGAAGCCAGCCGGGCGATGCCGACAACAACAATAATCAGAAAAGCCACACCTCTGGTTGCATCAGAAACTCCCACGCCTTTTGGCATTGGTGCACGCATGCCATCGTCGCCTGGTCCTCGCCAGAGGAGATTGCGGGCTCTGAGACCCCGTCCTCCACCGATTCCTCCCTCACAGACGTGGACTCGCAGGCCTGCGCAAGTCGATGCGGACCCTTTTTTCTCCATAACACTCCCACCTCAGTTCCCCGTTCGTCCCGTTCTTCCTGTTCTTCCTGTTCTTCCAACCCCTGACCGCCCTCTCCCTCTTGTTCTCCCCCCACGCGCGGCCCATGGCAAGCCCAGGAATCCTCGCCCTCGCCCTCGCACCCAATACCTGAAGGTTGGAGGAGGGAGCATCTCAGTCATGCTGCCGGCGTTGAACGTCAACATCTCGCAGATCTACCATGAGGCGGGCGAGGTCTTTTACCGGGCGGCCCATCGGTCCATCATCACGGCCAAAAGGGGCGGGCCTACACACAACGGCTACTACGTGTCGTTGGAGCGAGCCATCTTCTTTTGCCACGGGATGAAGTTGCACCGGATCGTCGAGGATCTGGAGCAGCTGCGGTCCAAGTACTGTCCAGACAGCCAGCCGCCGACCGGCGGCGACCGCAGTCAATGGCTGGAAACCGTCTTGACGTAGAGGCGACCTACGTCTGCCATCTCTTTTGGCTTATGGGCATTCACCAGTGATGGCAGTCGCTTTGCATTGTGTGGCGCTGGGATGGTCTTGCTTGCTGGTGTCTCGACGTTATTACACGCCTCGTACTTTTGGACGCCGGAAGATTGTTGTTCCGTCCACGGTTTTCCCATGTCCGAGGTTCACGGCGTCGTGGCTTATATCCGTCTCGCCGTCTTTGACAGGGTGATAATCACTCTGCGACGAGTGAACCACACACAATAGAAGGCCTGCCTGCATCCACGACAAGTCTCTCTGTCGGATTCCAATGACAATCAGCAGCAATGGCTTCTGACAGTCCTTGGCCGGTCAAGAAGGTTGAGCTGTCGCCGCCTTCGCTGGCGTCTCTCGCCGATGCCATCGCTTCGGGCCTCTCCTCCAACTTTGCCGTGTCCTCATGTACAGTGTCGACCCCTCCGGACTTGACTCATGCGCCCTACCACCTTGCAGGACCGGGCCTGGGTGGATCTCCCCGCATCGTCGAGGTGGGCGGGCCGCCAAACCTCTCTCCCTCGCCCAACTTGACCAAGAGGTACGACCTCGCGGCCATCGCGCGGCAAGCCGACATGTCCCCTACCACGGGCTTCCTGCTCGGTGCCGGGGCCGGGCCCTTTGACGTGCTGGGGCAGAACGCGGAGCTCATGCCTAACTATGCGTACGGGGCCGCTGCCGGCCAGGGTGTCGGGGGGGTCGAGGTCGTCCGCAACCGCACGCACTATGCGAAGATCACGCCTGCGGACACGGTGTGCTGCGCGCCCATCCCGCACGCGAACACGGGCTTCGCCTTCATGTGCAACCTGTTCTGCTGCGACGGCGTGCCGGTCGAGTGCCTGCACGTCACGGCGCGGACACGTACTGGTCCGCTCAACTTCACCGCGACGATCCAGCACGCCCTCCGGGCCGCGTTTGGGGACCAACAGCTCATCTCACTTGGCGGCGTGTTCCTGATCAAGAAGGGCACGGCCAAGCTGCACGTCATGCCGGACTTCCCAGCCCAGCCGTTCACGTCGCGGGCCGACCTCGAACGGTGGCTGCGGTACTTTGATATGTCGTTTGGGGGCGAGGCCGACGAGCAGAAGGGCACGGGGCCCTTGGTGTGTCTGAGCGTGTTGCACTCGGGTCACGACGGGGGGCTGGGCCTGCGCATGGAACACACGCATTGCTTCACCGTGTCTGCTGGAGGATTTGGTGCGGATACCGATGCAGAGACCACCAAGGGGGGTCACTACCACTACGACCTGGACGAGACGAGGGATGAGATCGAATATGAGGGCTGGTTCAATGTGGCCGAGTGCGTGTATCGGGTCGACCAGCCTGGGGGTTGATTACATATTATCTAGTAGTCTGCGGCGGCAGTTTTGGGCATTGGTTGGTTCGTTATGTTACCCACTGTAGTACCGCAGGCAATAGTTCCGGGGTTGACGCGCCCCGTTCTCTATTACTCTTCACGCCTAATGAGCTTAGAGAGGGTTCCCCCCCACGATCCATGAATCTTACTGACAGTAGGTGGTGGGTGCCACGGTGCCGAGAGGTGCCCGGTAGTCCCCGCGCACTAGGAAAGGACTTGAAACTGAAACCAAGGCGTTTTCCAACGAGCCAGTCTTCCCATCCGTGCAGCAGCATCTTCGCGATACCCAGGAGCAAAGGCTTTACCTGTTGGATCAACCCTGGCGCGCACCGAAGCCGCAGATGAGGCATGTACCGTACAATGGACTGAGAATTCGTCGAGCCCATTCAGCCCCCATGCCACTGTGCACTACCGGTGAAGGCGGAGCGTGACTCGAGGCTGGCTGACGCGCAGGGCATACGGCAGAGTGGTAGGAGCTATCTTGATCTCGGATCAGATATTCGGCGGAGAGATGGTCGACCTATCTAGCTGGGGTCTTGAAGTTTTGCCCCGGCAAGGGGATCGGGTAGAAAACGGTCAGTAGAAAAGGTACTGGGAGGACGCATGCATGGTAGTAAAACTTCGCATTGGAGCTATTCATGATGATGCCGATGCGTCTTCAGCACCATACTGAGGCTAGATACTCGGTACAGTAAGACAGAGACAGACCCCACGACCTCCAGGGCCACATACGCTCCGAGGTCGAAGAAGGAATACATGTCTATACAACATAAAAGCTGTCAAGACTGCTGGAGGTGAGATTTCCGTCTGGAAGAGCCGCTCCCTAGGCCCAATGCCCCCTGATGTGACGGCGGAGGCCGGCATCCCATGTATAAGACGCACAGGCTGCTAACAAATGTTTGAGAAAGACCGTGATAGTAAGGCGGTGTGGGTGACTCTCGTCAGGCTTGGTTGGATGGCTCTTTAATATCCCCGTAACGGTTTGATACCGATGAATTGCCTGATGCGTCTCTTCTTCTCTAGCGCGTTTCCCTCAGTCGACAACTCCAACTCCCGTAAGACAGCATCAAGCCCCTGATCATCCATGTTGTCTGTAACGTCTGAGTATGACGGAGGAAACCCTGGAATGGCGGCATTGGTGGCAGGATTCACGAGTGGTACAAGGGGTTCCTCGTGCCAGTGGCTATGCCCGTTCTGGAGTCGCGCCATACTGTTATGTGCACTATAGAGTCAGCATTCATTGTCGTCGGCTCACGGTGGGGACAGGACTGACTTTGCCATGGTTCGAGCAGTAAGAGCGTCGAGTTTGTTGTCCAGTGAGTTAAACTTGTCCGTCGAGTCGAGCTTGTTGCACATGGAGTCGAGCTTGTTGCACATGGAATCGAGCTTGTTGTTCACCGAGTCGAGCTTGTTGGTCATTGAGTCGAGCTTATTAATCGTTGAGTCGAGCTTGTTGGTCATTGAGTCGAGCTTGTTGGTCACTGAGCTGAGCATGATTTCCGTTTGGCCGAATGGACTGACGGGGTGACCTGGGAGCTGTGTGGTGGTATCGCCCTGATCACTCGCAAGCACATTCGAAAGGTTCTCGGCGGCGCCGACGACAATTGGTACGACACGATCAGCAGTTGGCTGTGAACCGAGAGAATTTGGGTCCCTCATGGTGGTGACAGTGAAGGGGGTGGTAATGGTAACAGATCAGGATTATAACAGGCGAGGATGGTCAGGACGGTGGTAGCGGTGAGAGGGGAGAGTGTATTTACTCTGGAGAAAGCAGACAAGAGCAGGTTTATGTATGTGCCATTCCTTGGCGGGAGGCTTTGGGATGCGGCAAGAACCCCCGCCTTCTCAAAGTCCCTCGATGTTGAGTATTTCGCAGCATCCCCAGGAGCTCTCCTTCTTCTTTACTGAGGGCATATCCACAACGTGCCAATGCAGGACGAGTAGATAAGTAGTCATGACAGCTGGGCTAACTAGAACACGTTGATGTTGTCTGGGCCCATAAAGGTCACCAGGTGACACACATTGCTCTTTGCCAGACATGAGACTTCTCTCTCCTTCTCTCTCTCTCTCTCTCTCTCTTGTGTCACAACGGACTGTCACTCCGCGTGTGTGCGATGCTTGCCTGGTCGTTGTGGGTGGTGACGACTGCGGGCAGTTTGGCCAATGTGACTTTTTAGCACAGAGCCTAGCTGTATTGAGACTAGCATACGCCATAGTGTCTGCTAAGCTCGCTCAAGCTTCCTGTTGAGTTTCTTCTCTTGTGCCTACCTTTGGACTGTTTCGCTCACTTGAACATGGCCATCCATTGTGCTGCCCAAGACCTAGCCAGCCATCTAGGAAGTCTTATCCCCAAGACTCCTTCTGATGGAAGTGCTCTCCTTATTCGCCGCTCTGAATGCCTTTTTGAGTGATCGCAATTTGTCTCAGATGGCCTGTGCTGATCCCCTGTTTGAAATCTTGAGCGTATTTCAGCGGCGTGTCTGCCATCAGTCAAGGGACTTCATTCCCATGACCTGCATCCGAGACGTCCTCCTATACCAGTGGTCAATACAGGGGAATTACCTGTCGAGACACGCAGTCAACGAAGGCCACGGACATGTTCGTCGCGGAAAGACAGCCCCAAGCCATCCTGGATAGCTCTCCCTGATATGGGAATTTAACACAACCGCTACCATCCGACGGGCAAGATATTTGTACGAGAACTCAGAAAGCAATCATGAGGCAAATTAAATTGCGCATCCACATATCGATACCAGCGTCATTCCACGTGGGAAAATCCGTGAGCAATTGCCTATCAACGCGTGTGAGGTCTGGCCTGCTTGCCCCCATATCCCAGCAAATACGGACCACAACAGGAAATGGCGGCGTTGGCACACGCCTTTTCTCGCGCCAATCGCCGGTAACGGCAAGTGTGTGAGATAGATAAGCCGCGATAAAGACTTCGATACTGCATCATGACCTTGCCGCTTGGAGTATAATCGCCCAGACTTGGCACCAGGCCGAGACCATCTGGAATGCAACCATGTGGACGATCATCATAGCGCGTTGGCGTTCTCAGTATTGTTCTATCCAGACTACCGTCTATCGGGTGTTGCTAGGCTGGAATAGCAACACGGGCACGCCGTGACCAGCCTCTCCCAAAATCACCAAGAGGAGCTCAGATAGCTCCCACGTGAGTCTAGCCTTTCCTGTCAATGACACAGTTCCGCCGCTTCGCGATATCCTGGAGACGAGAATCCCACCGGGTGAAGATCCTGGTCACACCGTGGAGATGCCCGCAACTGCCACTGTTTGGCTGTGCAGCTGCTATTCGGCAGTCGACATGGACGACTATACCATGTCTGGTTCTTATCTGTGCCCGCATATATAAGCTACGATGGGGGTCCCGGTCCGAAAATTGATCCTCCTCAGCAGCACAAACACGGCCTCCTCAAGATGGACAACAAGATGAACAGCAAGATGGACAGCAAGGAGATCCGTGAGGGAGAGGCGGTCGTCGTCTCCGAAGCGCCGCAAGTGGGTGACCTGCTCGAGAGGCGACTATCGGCAACTGAATGGGCCAAATATCGCCAGACGAAGCGCGGTCTGACGCCTCGGTGAGTGTGTTCCCAGGCCTGCTCCAACGCTGCAACGCCTCTAGCCATGCTGCCACCCAGTTTTCAGTGCTGATTGCTCAACAGTCATGTTCAGTTGATGGGAATTGGCGGGAGTATAGGTACCGCTCTTTTTGTGGGTATCGGTGGCAGTCTGAAGAATGCTGGCCCGCTGTCGCTTGTCCTGGGTTACCTCTTTTGGGGCCTCCTCTTCATCTGGCCTGCTTATCTCCTTGTGGGCGAGATGCTGGCATGGCTGCCTCTACGAGGCACCATCTTCGAGCTCGGTGGTCGATACGTGGATCCTGCTCTAGGGTTTGCCATGGGATGGACCTATTTCTTCGCCGGGGCGATGCTCGTGTGCACCGAGTATGCCTCTGTCGCTACCGTCATGACCTATTGGAACACCAGCGTCAACCCGGCGGTGTGGGTGACCATGGCTCTGGTGGTCTGCGTCTTCTTGAATCTCGTCGCCGTGAGGTACGTTCAACAGTGCTTTAGTTTGCTATCTGTGTGCTCTAATGCTTGCATTACAGATGGTACGGCGAATCGGAATTCATTATGGCCTCGACCAAAATCCTCCTTCTGCTGGGGTTGATCCTCCTTACGTTTATTACTATGGTCGGTGGTAACCCCCATCATGATGCCTACGGCTTCCGCTTCTGGAAACACGGACTGGCCATGCACCCGTATTACACCACGGGCGCCACCGGGCGCTTCCTCGGCTTTTGGAGCGTTGTTCGGTACGCCGCCTTCACCATCTCTGGACCAGACTTGATCGCCCTCGCGGCAGGCGAGATCCAAAATCCCCGCAGAACCATTCCCCGTGTGGCCCGTCTCGTCTTCTACCGGCTGGTGGGCTTCTACGTTGTGGGCGTCCTCTGCGTGGGCATCATCTGCTCGTCCCGAGATGCCCGGCTGATCAGCGCCATCAGCTCTGGGAAAGCCGGTTCCGCGGCTTCGCCATGGGTGGTTGGCATCCAAAATCTGGGCATCACCGGCCTGCCCAGCTTCATCAACGCGCTCATCCTTCTGTCCGGCCTCTCGTGCGGCAATGCCTACCTGTACTCCACCAGTCGGACGCTCTATTCGCTCGCCCGTGACGGGCTTGCGCCCAAGTTCTTGATGAAGTGCACCAAATCGGGCGTTCCCACCTATTGTGTTCTGGTGGTGACGGTCATCTCATTGATCACGTACCTTGTCGCCTCCAACGCGGCCGTGACAGTGTTCTTCTGGTTCATCTGGCTGTGCACCATCGCCTTTATACTGACCTACACGTGCATGCTCTGGACGTACGTGGGGTGGTATCGCGCTCTCAAGGCCCAGGGGATCGACCGCAACACGCTTCCCTATAAGGCGCCCTTCGCCCCGTACACGGCGTACATGGCCATCGGGGTCGGCTGCACCGTCATGCTGTTCATCGGCTTCGACTGCTTCGTGCCGTGGAGCACACAGGGCTTTGTGACCAACTACTTCGGCCTCGCGTACGGCATCTTTATGTTTGTGTTCTGGAAGGTGTTCAAGCGCACCAAGTTCGTGGACCCCAAGACATGCGACATCTGGAGCGGCAAGGCCGAGATCGACGAGGATTGTAAGATCTGGGAGGAAGGCGGGTTCGAGGAGGTGGAGCGGGCGAGGTTGGCGCAGATGAACATCGTGAGGAGGAATTGGGAGAAGATGTGGTAGTGAGAGAGAGAGAGAGTCGAAGGGAGGAGCTATGGGCGATGTTCTACCAGCGTCTGCAAGTAGTTCGTTGAAGAACTGTGTAGTATTCGAGATTCGTGCACAACCATCACATCACATCACAAGGAAGAAGAACACATTTGCAAGAAGCCACATGTACCTCGTAGCAGCACGAGGACCGGCGATCTGAATGGTTGCAGGACTGTCACCAACAATGACATTATTAGTTGTGGCACGGCGCAGGCAGACGGGCTTGCACTGTCACGCTTTCACGTGCTTACGCGTGCAGTCAGGACAAGCCGTGAGGCACGTGATGGCTTGGCGGATGGGCTAGGTTCCAGATTTCATCTGCGATTCCCTCGACACTGAGCAACTGCGGTTCGCTCACTTTACCGCTCGAGAGAAAGAATCTTGACCGTTCTCCCCAGGGTGCTGGCTTGGCTGACCCGTCTTCCTCCCCTCTGGGGGCCACTTGTCATTGTTGCGTGATCTGGGATCAATCATCTTGCCCCATCATATCCTCAGCCGCCCCTCCTTCTTTCCTCGACGGGCCATCAACCCCTCCCTTCTCGATGAAGTGGTCTCTTTGGCGTTGTGAAATGGGGACATGAAGAGGTGGGAGGGACGAGGAAGAGCAGGAAGGAACCTCTGGACCAAAAAACAAAGAAAGACACAAAGTGGGTTTGGCGGACTGATTGATTGATCAAGCTCCTCATGGTTGAGGATGAATCCATTCCAGCCGCCGGCGGCATTTTCCCTGTGTGCACGTGTATGTCCCAACCACCACCCAGCAAACAACACGACAACCTCCATCAGTCCACGTGCAACTTCATGTCTCGTTCCTTTCCGTCTCAGCTTCCGCATCTGCAGGGGTACGATTGAGGAAACGCACGTCTGGGATTGTCGAAGTTATTGGTCCCTGATTCCGTGGCGAAATCAGTCTGCGGCGCCAGCAGAAGCAGCCTCGCACTAAGCCGCGAAATTGGCGTTGACTCCGAATCCTCGGAACCCTAAATCTTTTGCTGGTACTTGTGCTGATGCTTGTGCTGGTGCTAGTGCTTGGGCATGTGCATGTGGTAATGGCTGTGCTTGTGTGAGATCCCGAGAGTGCCGTTGTTGCCCTTGACCCTGACCATCGAGAAGCATGTCCCAGTCGGGGTTGAAATTGCCGGCAGGGTCGTACAGTTCGTCGGTAGGAGCCGGTTCCAGCACCGTCGCTGCTGCCACCGCTGCTGCCGCTTGCGCTTGCGCGTGTGCTTGGATCGTCCAGTATTCCACCTCGCCAATCAGTTCTGCCTCGCGACGCGCCCAGTCCTGCCTCTCCTGTTCCATGTGTGCAATCTTCTGTTCCAACGCGGCCACTTCATGGCGCAGGTCGTTGTTGTCCTGGGCGGACTGGATGAGGTCGGCGCGCAGTTCTTCGAGGAGTTGTTGTTGTTGTTGTTGTTCCACTGAGATGCGCTGGAGTCGGGCCGCGTGATCGTTTTTGCTTTCGATTTCCTTCATTTTGCCGGCTAGTTTCTCACTTGCGATCTTTTCAGTTTCGGCCTCGAATAATTCATGGGCTTGAGCAAAACCATCGACATCGATGATCTCGACTGCTTTTCCCTTGTCATTGGCACTGGTGGTGCTGGCATTTTTGTTCCTGTTCTTGACGTCGTGGGGGCTGGTCGAATCGTTACTTTTCTTATTGGCGCCATGACCGATGACGGTGTCCGTTCTTGCTCTCGTGGTTGGCTGGTCCTCCGTCATCGAAAACCCTGGCGGAGTCGTCGTGTCAAGAGAGGCCAGGAGAACAGATATCGGCACACTTGAGGGAGATGTCGACACTTTTGGGACTCGAGGTGGGATGGGTGAAGCCGATGGAAATGTCGGCATTCGCGGGGGTTGCAGTGGGCGTGATGCCACCGGCGGAATCGATGAGCCTGCTGCTGCTGCTGCCGCTAACAAGCCCACGGGCTTCCGGGGCAGTTCGGTGCTCTTGACTGCCTCCTCGAGGATCTGGCTAAGTCTCATTTGCTGTTGCTGCTGATGAGGCTGGCCATGGTTCTTGGTTAGCCATGGGCTTGTCAGAGGCCGAGGGCGAGCGACGCGACGCATGTTATATATAACATATTTGAAAAGGAGAAGGGAGGGAGGAAGGAAGGAAGGGAGAGGGAGAGAGAGAGGGTGGGAGAAAGAGTGAGTGAAAAAACTTGAGAATCGATTTTTGTGTACTCAATCAAATTTTTTCCAAGGCTACACTGGAAGCAGAATATCGCGAAACGACGGGTTGCTAGAGACGGGATATCGAGCGTCTTACCTCTATCTGGACACCAGTCGCGGCTTGCGGGTTATCAGTCTCGGGTCGATGAGTGCTAGACGCGGCTTGATGAGAGCCAGGTACGTCTTGATCGGTGACAGGCGCGGCTTGATCCATGGCGAGAGCGTTCAGGGGAAGGACGATGACAATCAAAGGGTGTGAAAAGGTGAAAGATGACAAGAAAAGCAGGAGAACGTGTGAAGGGCTTGCTTGCTTGCTTGCTTGGACAGATGAAAAAGCAGGAGAGGAAGTGGGAAGAACAAAAGAAGCACAGAGAATGAAGGGTTTTGTTCTTGTGAAAAGTCCCCGTGTCGCGCACGGTACAGGCAGGACGATGGCGACGAGGCTCTTGACCTGGACGCGGACGCAACAGACGACGCCAAGTGACGATGCCGGTCAGTGACGGTGACGCTCCTTGGCCAGCTTTCTCTCTTTTTCACTACATTAATATTCACGACCGACCTATCTTACATCTGAGTCCCGGAGGACAAAATTCAAACAAGAATCTGCTGTTTCCATACAGGTCCAAAACAGATATTGTACTGAGACAAGGCTGCGTATATCGTTGAAATGGAAGAATGCAAACAGATGTGTTGTCAGCATCAGCAGATGGGCCGCCCCCAAAATACACAAGTCTGGCTTAAATCACAGTCGTAACAGACGTTCATGGTCCATGCCGTCGTGGCCCCCTCATCCTTTTGCGTTATACTTGTCGTTAAATGCGTTCACAGCTGTTACGGCAGTTGGTCAGCATCTCTTCTTTTTTTGGTGTTCAAAATCTGTCCACTTACCAATAGCAATCTGTTTGTACAGCCAGTTCCTGCTGCCCTCGTCCGCCACCGGAATGAAAGGTCCGTTTGCCCCTCCTTTCAAACCAATGCTCATCCCCGTCCTCTCCTTGCTGATGGTTTGCACGTCCGTCAGTTTGATGTCCCATTCCATGCGCAGCTTCTTGGTCCGTATCATCAAGATGCGGTCATAGGTGATCATCACCATCATGTCGCCGCCCTCAAGCTCCAAGTGCGCAATGTATTCTTCGTTGAAGTACCGCCCGTCGTCGCAGGTCTTGAGCCAGAACTGCCCTAGGGCTTCGCGTTGCGAATATGGCCGCACAATACCGTCCATACCGATAAAGCGAGTCAGGCGAACACGGTCCAGGCCCTCCGAGTCGAAGACCGTCGTCGTGTTGCGGACTCCTTCGGCCACGTTCGAGGCGAGGTCGAAGGCGCCGATGGCAGGCTTGGTGGCCAAACCCAGGAAGCCCTTTCCGACCCCTTTGACAAAGCCCAAAGCTCCTTCCTTCTCGGCACCTTCTAGAGGATGGCGTGCTAGGCCTCCGATACCGCTGGCCATACTTGCGGCAAAGGCATTTCCCCCGGCAGTGACGCCGTACAAGGCATGTTTAGGTCGATTCCGACTCTTTGACATTCGTCTCTGATCTTGGAACTCCTTGTCCATCGTGGCAGCGGCAAGACCTTTGGAAATGGAACCGCTGAACTTGGCCATACTGTCACTGAAGCCAAAGACGGATTTCTTGACAAAACTGCTGGCTCCTTTGGCGATGCCGATTCCGAGCTCCTGGGGCCTGTCGGTCATCACGAGGCCCTGGTACGGCTCGTAGAAGATGTCGGCAAACCCAGAGCTGATGTTGTTGAACAATCCAACAGGGTTGCCAAGGAAGTCGGCAGATCCGAGAATGATGTGCACTTGCCGGAGCACTTCCTGGGTGTAGTGGTTTTGAATGTTGGCGATCAGGGCTGGAACGGATATCCTCGCGTTTTCAAGCATCAGCGCGTTGAGCCGGATGGGAGCGTCATTGACATTGCCTATTGACATGGTCATGACATTGACGATAAACATCAGCGGACTATTGACGAAAGTGTCCTCGGCGTTGACACGTTCCGTTCTGACGAAAGAGAGATCAAGCTGGATGGGTTGCAGGTGCAGCAGCTCAAAATAGACGTCTTGGCCCTGTTCTTCTCGCGTGGGCTCGGGGACATCGAGACTCTCGTCGCACAATTTTCCTTCCTTTTCTTCCGACCACGACGCCCCGGGCACTTTCACAAAATCGAGCAAGGCGAAGATGAAGTCTTCGTCAAGCTCAACCGTGATTTGCTGCAGGAGCAGCGTGGCATATTTGATATAAAGTACACCGTATGAATCGTCCTTGACCCTCGTGACCATCGTGTGGAAAATGGGATGCGCCTCCATTTCCTTGCCAGTTTTGGGCACCACGCTCGGGTACAGCAAGATCGGGAAGATCCCACCGTACAGTTGGTTGTCGATCTGTATCCATTTGACGGTGAAGTTTAATGTTTGGTAGAGCTTGGAATCCCCATACTTGAGGTCCATCTCCCGGAAAGTGACATACATGAGTTCCTTCAGGTTGCTGTTGACGAGGGAGATTCCGATGCCGGCCAGTCGCAGCTCGGCCTTGAAATTGACCTCAGATTCGATCTGCTTGACTTCAAATCCTTGGTTGAGGCTGGTCTGTGACGCGGTTGTCATGCCCGTCTTCTGTCGATACATCGACCGGGACGGTTTGTAATTGGACAATACCAGCGTCTGCGTTGGTCCATCGGCGACAATATTGATGTCGATCACTTTCATCGCGCCACCACGGTCGTCCGGTGGCAGCTTGATTGGGAACAAGTTGCCTATTTCTGCCAACTTAACGTACCTCTCCCTTCCTCTGGCGGTGAGGACGAGCTCTTTGTTCTTCGAAGCAGGATAGTCCCAGGCATAAGGCATGATACTTCGTGGAGGGAGCCTGTACCGGATAGGCTTCCAGCCGCTTCCTTTGTCTTCTTCTTCATCCTCACCGAGATTGGGATTGGCCTGGAAAAACAAGAACTCGGTGTCGCTCTCATTTCTCATCGAGAATGGCCAGTGTTTCGTCTCGATGCTGAAGTGTAAGAACAAGGTAGCGTCCTCGAGAATGATTTCGACGCGGACGAGTCTTTGTCTTTGGCCGTGTTTGGCGAGTTTGACATGGGTCATGCCGACATTCGCCATGTTGAATGGGGACGACCATTGGTTGTTGACTCCTGGGAAGCACAGGCAAAGCTGCTTTTCGGACGATTGTCGCATAAAGTACATGGGCAAGAGATCATTGTTCTTCATCTTCCAAATTTCTGACGAACCAGGTTCCCGGAGTTCGATATCCTCTCCGATCTTGTTTTTGAGCACAAAGCGTGGTGCAATGGTAACAACTTTCGTCAAGCTGTATTTGCCTTCCCCTTCTGCCACAGATACCCCAACGTGCATCTCAGACTTGCCGGTGGCGGAGGGCAAAGCGACCTCGTACGAACTCCCAATCGCGTCGAAACTTTGTGGCTTGCTCCATACAGAATCGCCAATCTTGAGGAGAGAACGGTTCTTGCGATCATCGGTAGCGTAGGAATACAGCATTGGCAGAGCTGTTCCTTCTCCAGAACTTGTCCGTGCGCCCTGGGGCGATGAAGCTTTGGAGGAAGACCCGAAAAAAGCCTTGCTCTGAACGCTCATGTCAAGCCCAGTTTTGTTCAGAAGAACGTAGGGACTGTACACCGACACTCTGAAGGCTCCTCCGCTGTCTTTGATGTTGGTATAGTGAAGCTTTAGCCTCAACTGGGCACCTTTCTCATCCTTCAGCTGCAGTACTTTCTCCCGGCGGAATCCTTCCTGCGTGTCGCTGTTAATGATCGCAAAGTCGCTTTGTTTGAAGGGGGCGTCCTCCACTTCAACACTCAGTAGTAGAAGGTGAGATAGCTCCACGACATGTACCGGGCTCACGCCACCCTTGCGGAGGAAGTTTGTCCAATCCTTTTTCGTGTTCTTATCATAGATGCGATATTTGAAGTCGTACGGTAGCAAATTCTGGATTTCGACGGGTGCCGAGACTTGGATCCTCATGTGCGGATAGACCTTTGTGATGGGATCTTTGTCATCGTATGATGCGTGCATCTGGAAAAAGAAAGGTGGTGACTCGTCTCTGCCTTCTGACTCGCAAGTGAGGGCCCTCGTTTGTCTTCTGAGTAGGTCTTTCCAGAACAGCCGTTCATTCGACCAGCCGTATCCAAATCCCTGGTCAGGGCGTAAGACCAGTGAATGGACAAATGCTGCTCCCACGGGAGCAGGTTTGCCTTCACCAGGAGGAATCTTCTCTATCTTGAGGAGATGTCCCTCCTCTGGACTGTACACGCCCATCTCGATGGGTATCTGAGTTTTGTTTTCGACGAGGAGGGGTGAGCGGAAAGTAATGTATTTGACGTTGTCAGCCCCCAGTCGCACCTCGACAAGCATCCGGTGTTGAACACCATCCTTCCTCGGCTTGAGGTTGTACAGGGTTTCTCCTTCGCGGATGACTGGAATCCGGACGACGCTATCAAATCCACTGCCCTCAAGCTTGACACCCACCAGGCCGGCATTACCTTCCGGCGAAAGACTCTCACGCATGGATGTTGCGTCTTCGAATCGCCAGGCATATTCTTCGCCGTCGGTGAGTTTGGCTGCAGCCGCACTTTCGCTCTTCTCATCTGCCCAGATGCTGAGGTCGAATCCAGTGTAATTGCGGATTCGATACGGCGCATCTGCCACGCGCGGCTTTGACAGGATGTCTTCGTCCGTAGAGAGAAAGTTGAAAGATTTAGAAGCAAGTGCAATTGTGGCGGACGTGATGGTCAATTCCATATTCTTGTGTGAATACAGCTCCATGGACAGCACCTCGGGATGGAGTTGTTTGGCCATGTGAAATCCTAGGTTCCAAGGCTCGATCAGGGGCTCCCACGCGGACTTTGAGAAATTGTATACGTTGATGAAAGTATTGATCTTGGTATCGGCTGTCAAAGAACTGGACCAGTCGCGGACATCGACATTAAATTTCTTCACGCTCCAGTCCAGCAAGGGAAGTTCGTGCATGTCTCCAATCAATATAACCCGAATTCCTTCGATTTGCGCAGTCATCTCTTCCCGGCTCAGGACCACCGACCTTGTAGGCTGTTGTTGCAATCCAGATTTGGTCGATTTCGAGACTGACTTGGATCTTTTCGATCTCTGTGCTGCTGTGGACTGCCCGGCTATCGACTTGCGCTTCGTAGAAGGGGCCTTGGAGGATGCTTTCACGTCTTTGAGCTTCTTTGGCTCCGTGTCTTCTTGAATTTTCGGTTGTGGGGTTGTGGACGAAGCCTTGCTGACAATCTGCATCGCCAGCAAGATGTCACGAAGTGACAGACGGAGAACCAGAGGCTCTACATCAACGTGAATCGACGTTAAAGACGAGTCTTTGCCTTGACTCCGGCTCTCCATGGACATTTGTACGCTGAAATCGTCGAGAATTCGAAGACGGCTCGTCTCGAAGCGATCCATGCGGCACAAAAACATACCGACTTTGCTGACCTGCAGCGTCATCGCGTTTTGTTTGGATACGAGGACTTCTTTGGTACCGAGTACAATGGCCTCGGTGTTAGATATGGTGGGATTTGCGATGAGAATGACTTGCGCATCCACGACGTTGAGTCGAAATGATACAGTCATAGATGGTTGACCGGCTGATTCGGCTTCCTGAGCCCCAGTTTCTCTCTGGCCTTGTTCACCATCGAGGCTTGCATCGCTGCTTTCAGTCAAATCGTCCACTTCTGCAATAGGTAACGGCCCGTCGGACTGTAACGCCGTATTTGCGAAAGCCTGAAGTGCAAAAATGTAATCCAAAGCGACAATAACCCGGGGGCTGTCAATCGTAAGCATGACAATCATGTGGCGTTCTTGCCCACCAGTAATCGACAGACTCGCCATGAACTGTTGCTGCACATCGTTGTTGATCAGAGACATTATCTTCCGGAATTTGTTGGTTTCTCTTGTTCGGCTGTCGCGGACGGTGAAAGAGTGTATCACAAGCTCAGCCTCCATAGCGCCGTCGCTGATCATCCTAAGCTTGACGTTCGTCTCGTTTATGGAGAATTTCGAGAGGCTAGCTGCCTCGAGGTTCTCAATGGGTTCGTCTTCGTCGGCGAGGATCAGTTCCAGAGCGATCATTGGTGCTTTGAATACAAGGTTCAGTTTGGTCCATGTTTCTTCACCATTTCCAAGCTCGGGGCCCTGGTATGAGGGCTTAGCAAGCGATTCGGACGTGGTAGTCTCGGGCTCAGCGGCCTTTGCGCTTTCTGTCGTGGATGATGGCAACTCCTCGGCAATGTCCTCTTCGCTTTCGTCTTCTGTCGCAAAAGCTGCTGGAATGGTTTTTGACAGTTCCATCAGGAATTTGAATTGAGTGTGGGAAACCCTCAGATTCATCGGCGACATAGATCCATCGATTTCAAGATCTGGTCTTTCAATCCCCACCTGGTGCTCAAGATATCGAATTTTGAAGTCAAGATCGACCTTGTCAATCATTTCCAGCTCCTGGGACTTGCCATCGCTGTGGTGGAACTCGCTGGTTAACCGAATGTGTCTGATGCCAGCCGCCAACTTATTGACGAGAGGACCGCTCTTTTGACCTTGGACACCGACAAATTTGTTGTTCGCATATATCTCGCCAAGGTACGCAGTGATGAGATCACGAGGTCGGTCTTCGACCATGGCTCGAGGGAAAACGACGATTGGTGTCTTGATGACGATATCGATGTGCATCTTCTGCGCACTTTCTTGAACCTGTGTAGCTTGGTTGGCTGCCGCCTGTCTGGCTGCGTTGAAGATGGCTTGCATCTTCCCAAATTTGACCCCGAACTCCATGATCTTGCGGAATGGCTCCTCTAGGAAGTTGACTTTAATGGATCCTGACCGAAGGTAGATTCCCGAATCATATCCTGGATAGTCCTTGCGGGAAGAGTCGAAGGTCTGATACTTGAAATCTGCTAGATCATCTCCTTCAATGGCAATTAACCGACGCAATGGTGAATTCTCGGGTGCACCCTCGTTGATATCGTCGACCAGCGAGAGACTCCCTAATCTTGCCTTGACCTGCATTGTGCCGGCGTCCAGGAAGACTCCAACGTCACCAGAGTTCAGGGAGAGTGTCGCAAGCCGCACGCCATCATTGTTTAGAATCAGCGCAATGCTGCTCAACTGGGCTTTGATTCTAATCTTGTCTGCCTGGGCCTTTGCTGGTTGAGGGTCACCGACTCTCTCTCCCGGTTCGTCTGTCTCTTTTTGTATCGGTTGCTGATCCCCGGGACTCGTGAACGTGGTAAGAACAAAATCCAGCAAAGTGAGCAGCGTCCTTCTTGTGACAATCACATTGATGGTAGACACGGCAACATCAAGGTTGGTAGCAATGCCCTCGTAGGTAGATTGGAATTCAGGCGAGTCAGGATTGACCTTGACAAATTTGACGTTGAGCAAATCTTTTCCTTCTTCTGCGTTAAAGCCCTTGGAGGAGATGATCTGCTTGAATTCGGGCAGTGGTTCCTCTTCAATGTGGTCGTCGACACTTAGGGAACGCAGCAGCACTTCGGCCACCATATCGTAGGGGCGAAGATAGAAATCGAAATAGAAACGCTCCGCCACCAGTTCGACCAACAGCCGGTCTGGCTTCTTGCCATCCGGATCGGCTTTGTACAACGATGCCTGCAGTTTTTCGACCGTGAAGTTGATTTCAAAGTTGCGCTGGTGTATATTTGCGGGTGTTTCGGGCTTGGTCCGCTGGCGCCTGTCGGGAGAAGCGTCTTCTGAATCTGAGTCGTGTTCGATAATTGGTATATCCTTAGCTTCGAGCAGTTGTACAGATTTCCTCTTCGATGCCTGGTCTTCGACAGATTTCTGCGGCCGCGACTCAACGATGCTGCCATTTGCCTCGGTCTCTGGCGTGTCAAATTTCGGAACAGCAACCTCTATTAGCCTCATAAGATTCTTATATTTCTTGTCTGATAGGGAGGCGTGGAGAACAGGCATCGTTCCGGAGATGCGGACCTTTGTTATGTCGGGAGCTTTCGGTATGATTGAGTTCTCCAGGAGGAAGGCCATGTTTATGCGGTCGATGATGTGCATGTTATGCGAGTCGTCTTCTGCTTCCAGCTGCGCTCTCGTCTCTTCAATGCCGGGTCCAATTAGAACCTGTGTTGATTCGAGTTTCAGGTGAAATTTGTCATACATCAAGCCCTCAAGCTGTCTGTAATCTTCTTCGGTGTATTTCTGCTTTTGTTTGGCATGAATATCCCGCATTGTCTCCTTGTCGACGAGTTCGCTGTTGAGGCTGACATGACCTGCATCGAGAATCATGCAGAGTGTGCTCTTCTCCGTAATGCTTTCAGGGATAATGAGGATAGGGGCATGGATGTCCAGATTTGCATTGATGGTCTTGTGCTCTTCCAATGCGAACTCAAGGCCTGCACGCGTCTGTTGACGAATCTCTTCCACTGTGGCACCTGCAGTCTCGAGCAGAGCGCCAATGGATTCCATCTGTCGTTCCGGGGGCTTGAAAAATTTGACAATCTCGACCACGAACTTGGGATTGTGGATGAACTCGAGACTCTTGAGCTTCAAATCGACTTTGGTGTCGGCGCTTCCATCAAGAGGATTGTTTTCGAAGACAAGGTGGAACAAGCTGTCTTCCGCCTGCTCCTCTTTCTCTGCACTTGCGCTTTCTGCCTCTGCTTCATCGTCGAAACTTTCCGTGTCATTTTGTTGTACTTCATCCTTGGGCTGATTTTCTACCCCTTTGACCTTGACAATTTGTGGGAACAAGGTGCCTTCCGTCGTACCATCGTAGACACGAAAGCCCCCCAGTGCTAGATCAGCCAGGAAAGAGTCGGGTCTTTGAAGTGCCTTTGCCCTAAAGTTGTCGAAGACCAGTTTGAGAACCTCGGTCTCTTGACCGTGAGGATCGCGTTTCAAGGTGAAGCTGCCAGTCCTGAGACTCGATTCTACTTCAAGTTTGACACTCTCTCGGGGCAGATCGACGCTCTCGGCGATCGCTTTCTTCTCGTCCCAGTCAATAGCGTTGTAGAGCTCCTTGCGCTGTTCTTCAGTCATGCCTGCATCCTCGTCATTCTCCGGGGCCTGTTCAGGCTTGGAGCCCCAGATCCACGAGGACCATGTCTGCTTTTGGGCGGGTTTCTTGACACCGACATTCTCCTTCCGGAGTTGGGTACGTGCCAGCGACCGCCAGAATCGCAGATCCTCATAGCTCAGATCGTGCTCCAGCTGGGCCATTTCTTTTGTTTCTTGCTCGGTAAACTTTTGCTCCTTTTTCTTTTTCTTGAACAGCTCAATATACTTGCGTCGGGTGTCCCTGCGTTCCTTGAAATACTCCCACGTCCACTTCCTGTTCCGGTCGTGAATCTTGGTCAGAACGGCGTTTCCAGCAAATTTGAGCCACGCTCGAGGATTTTCTTTGGGGCTCTCCTTTGGCGCATCCTTCTTGTACTCGTGATGGCGAACGAAGTAGTGCATAAGGTCTACGAGCATCAGCGCGTCGCGGTATTGTTCATCATCAATGATGAATCCGAGCTCCTGGAAGAGTAGTCGCGCCTTCGTCTTCGGTTTGTCTGCGCGACCCGTCTTGTCCAGCTCAATCCCGGCCCGACCGCTGACGGGTTTGAGCAGATACTGTGAGTGGCCTGTGTCTTCTATACCTGCTCGGAAGCGGCGTATCAGCTCATCCTTGTCGATTTCCTGTGCCTCGGCGCCAACGTCACCGCCCTTGCCGGTGCCGAACAGGTCTGCGTCACTGTTCCAATAGAGAGCCAGCGAATTCAAAACGGCCAATTTATGAGTGGTCCCCGAGGTGGACTGGATAAAGGTCGGCTGCCAGTCCGCATCGGTAGAGACGGCGCTCATTTCCTTCAGGGTGAGGCCCACGGCGAACGGGTGGCCCGGCGTCGCAATGGAGTCTTCGTACCGGATGTGGACATTTTTGATGCTGACTTGCAGGTTGTCGACGATGGCTGTGACAAAGCTCTGCGTGAAGCTTTGACTCTTCTGCTGTTCCTCTGGGCTCATGGCCTCGGTATTGCGCTCCTTGAGAAGCTCGGCACTCTCCAGCTTTTCCAGTTTCACGGCTACCGCCCGCTTGTCCTCCTCCTCGGCATCGTAGTCATCTTCCTCTTTAGGCGCGGCGAGCAGAAAGACATCCTCGATGTTGACCTTGACGGGCTTTCCTCTCAGATTGGACCATGGTATGGACAGGGTCAGTTCACCCAGGTGGCCTTCTACCACATTAATTGGCAGGTGCAGTTGATCCAGAGCCTCTCTCCTCAGTGCAAGGTTGCGCAGCTTGACGTCGCCCGACCAGATGCCTACATTGAGCTGCTTGGGGTCGAAGTTCTTGACGTACATGCCCAAGAATCGATTGAGGAGATTGGCGACCAGACTTTCCAACATCTTGGGCGCTGTTGGCCGTTACCCAGGCCCGGGATAGATTAGGAATCTTATCTGTACGAAAGAAACATATGGTCTGGATGAGACCTTTTGCCAGGAATGATGCAAAAGCGTCAAAGAAGGATCAAGACAATGGAATTCGGGGGTTCTCTCCTTCTGCAGACAATTGCGAAGTAGAAAATATGGCACAGCCACCCAACTGTGGCGGGGCAGATCAAGTTGTACCCAAAGGCGCACGAGACAGTTCAATGCTGGTTCTCAAAGAAAAATTTCGACGCTGACCGCAGCAAAGACCCAGGTATTGCAAAGGAGGGACAAGAACTCTCTTCTCAAAGCTTTGTGCAAAGTGGAAAACAATTACTGGGTTGGAAGATGGTGAGGAAGTTGAGTTGGAGAACATGAATGAATGATGCGTTGCCTGCGCCGGGTGGTTCATTACGTCAGAGTCTCAGAAGACGCACCAGGGCAACAAGCGCAGTTTAGCAATTAGGCGACAATGAGGTGGCACAAGACAAGACTGCGTCCCTCGTACTGCCTGCTACCAAGACAACAAGATACCTAGATACCCAGCGCGCCAGATACCAAATTACCCGTGTGCCTAGGTACCTAAGAAGTACTGCACCGCTGCGACGGCACCGGGTAACCGCTCGCGACATCATCGCCCCGATTCTCGTCTCTCCGCCCAATTCATTCAACTGCGCAACACTCGCCTTTATGGTGGTGCAGCCTTTTGTTTTTCCATCCTGTCACTCATTCTCTCATTTCTGTCACACCACAATCAATCCTGTAGCTCATCCCAACCCTCCAGCGATTCCCTCGATTCCTCACTTCTCCCTCACCCACCCTCGATCGCTCCGACGATGAGGCGCCGGCGACCTCAATAGCCTGCAAACATGGGGATTCGCATCACCACGTGGAATGTCAATGGCATACGAAATCCGTTCGGATACCAGCCATGGAGAGACAAGAGGACGTTTGAGGGCATGTTTGATATTCTCGAGGCCGACATGGTCATCTTCCAGGAAACAAAAATCCAAAGGAAAGATCTCCGCGACGACATGGTGTTGGTGCCCGGCTGGGACAACTACTGGAGTCTGCCCAAGCA
The DNA here is from genome assembly GCF_001651985.1 of Fonsecaea erecta. Taxonomy (NCBI): domain Eukaryota; kingdom Fungi; phylum Ascomycota; class Eurotiomycetes; order Chaetothyriales; family Herpotrichiellaceae; genus Fonsecaea; species Fonsecaea erecta. Next base: position 356,895 of record NW_017387256.1, on the reverse strand, counting down.
CAAGAAAGGTTCCAACAAGCCATGTCCGTTGTTTCGGCCATGCTGACATTCTCAGGATACTCTGGCGTGGTCATTTACACGCGCAACGCGACCTGCGCCCCCATAAAAGCCGAAGAAGGCATCACCGGCATCCTGACCCCTCCGAACAGCTCTACCAGTTTTCGAGACCTGCCCGACGAGGATCAGATCGGCGGATATCCCAATGCTGAACAATTGTCCGAAGCAGACTACGACCCCGCCACTCTCGATTCCGAGGGACGATGTGTCATCCTCGAATTTCCTGCCTTTGTCCTCATCGGCACATACTGTCCGGCCGAGCGAGATGAGACACGAACACACTATCGCACGAGCTACCTTCGCGTGCTCGACGCTAGAATACGGAACCTGGTGAAAATGGGCAAGAGAGTGGTCTGGGCAGGGGATTTCAACATATCCAGGGAAGAGATTGACACTGCAGCAGCACAGGAGAACATGCGCAAGAATGGGGTTGATCCAGTCCAGTGGATTTCCACGCCAGCACGGAGGATGTTCAACCAGCTGCTCGTGGGTGGCAAAGTCCATGGGGACAGGGACGAGGGTAGAGAAAGACCCATCATGTGGGATCTCTGCCGGGCGTTTCATGAAGGTCGCAAAGGCATGTACACCTGTTGGGAGACCAAAGTCAATGCGCGACCGGGAAACTATGGATCAAGAATCGACTACGTGGTGTGCAGCTATGACATGAAAGACTGGTTCAGCGACGCAAACATCCAGGAAGGGCTCATGGGATCGGATCACTGTCCAGTCTATGCCGTATTGAAGGATACTGTGTTTGTCGATGGTGTCGGGCGACATATACTAGACTTGGTTAACCCACCGGGCATGTTCGTGGACGGCGTCCGCAAACAGGAATGGACCACCAAATGCTTACTGCCCACGTCGGGCAAGCTGATACAAGAATTCGACAAGCGGCAAAGCATCCGGGATATGTTCACCAGGAAACCATCAGTCCTCAAGTCGAAGAGCAGCATTGACGAGACAGACACAAACGGTGTAGTTTTGGATGCTCCTCTGACGACAGCGATCGTCGGTGCCGACAACCTGACGCGTTCGGAAGCAGACGACACCGGCGCTCTTTCTAAAACAGTGTCGAATGTTTCTAGCAATAGCAAAGGAATCAGCGCCAAGAGACCAGCAAGGGCCCCAGAAGCACCGACAGTGGCGAAACGCAGCAAGACGGCCCCTCAGACAACCCCCAACGGCGTCGGCAAGGGTCAGCAGAGTCTCAGAGGTTTCTTTTCCACCAGACCAGCGACTGCTCAGACCCCCGAGGTTGACGAGCCTGTGACTGAGGCAAAAAGGGAAGAAGCGTCTGAAGAACCGTTGATGCCTCAGGCCCCCCCATCGCTCGAGGAAGAAGCTGCCAGTTTCTCGGCCAGGCAAACATGGGGTAAATTGTTCTCTAAGCCCGTGGCACCGAAATGCGAGCACGGCGAACCCTGCAAAACCATGCTGACCAAGAAACCGGGGGCTAATTGCGGAAGATCTTTCTGGATGTGCGCCCGACCACTGGGTCCCAGCGGAAAACAGGAGAAAGGGACACAGTGGAGGTGTAATACCTTTATCTGGGCTAGCGATTGGGACGCACATGGTACAGAGCCGTCCTGAGCCGCACAAAGGGCGTGATTTCACACCGTCCGCGCCGTTATGATCATGAAAGAAGTGGTACAGTGAGTTTCGGAATTGGCCAACCCTGCGGAGACACTGCAACTTTGCAAAGACCTTCGTACGCTGGCGGATTCACAGAGACAACCCCGTTCCCGTCAGTACATCAAGCTTTCAATTCCCCACGACGATGATTTACATGACGCTTTATTTGACACACGTGCCTTACTGAACGATTTTCAAATCCGCAAGAAAGCGCCGTATGTTCTGGTCTTCCAGGATGCCTCAGAATCAGAGAGCACTGACTGATGCATACCGATCCCGACTGATGGCACCACAGTCCAACAGCTCGCCTAATCACAATGAACAGAGGGGTTTCCCAAAACGATTCCAATAGGAAACGAGTCAGGGGAGCTTGCAAAAATCAAAGCATTTGAACAGCTACCAGCTCTTGATTTCGACGCAACCTTCCATATACTGTACCAGCGGCGCGTGATATGCAAGCTGGGCGTCATCTCAGAAGCTGAATTGGATGAATATGACAAACCTACTTCGCCGGGTGAATCATGATGTGGCGCGCGCGGTGCTGGTGGTCGGAAGGGACGAGGCAAGTAAAAGTTGAACCTCAAGCGCCGAGGTACCCTTCAGTATTTCGCGTCGAGCAAACTCCTTTGTTATGATGTGTTCTGATGGTCCAGATGGTCCTGATAGTCCTGATGGGTTCCAGTGGTGGGGACAAGCCGGTGGTGCCTTTGACACTTTTGTGCGATGACAGCTGGTCACACACAACCACGCCCTTCCTACTTACCTCGCTACCTAGCATGTGAAGATACCTTTTCTGATGACAAGAAAACTGCAATTAACCACTTGCCTCCATCCCTGAATTCGCATTCCTCGCATGAAGTGTCTCAGGCGAGGTATCCCTTATATATCTCTGCCCTCCAAACACCGTCACCATCACCACCCAGAGCATAGCTGATTGTGGCTTTCTGGCTGCTCGACGCGATGGCATGGAAAGAGAACTGTTAGGTTTGACTCCTTCAAGGCAAGATCTGCGTCCTGCGTCGTGCCCCTTGCATGGAACAAGTCAGTCCATCTCATCCTATCCCATCTAGGGTGTCTATTAGTCTCAACTCTTGCTTGCCACCCTGGGGGATGTCTGATTCGCCCCAATTTTTCTGTGGGGAGGTGGTCGAGGTTCTCTTCCTCTAAGGGAGCTTGGACAACCCAGCGGCACCAGCGGTGGCTAGGCCCGAGCACTATTTTCCTGCTCTGGAGTATCAAGAAAGAAGGGGGCCCAAGAAAAATGTCAAATGGAGGGACGGGGTTTGACAGGTCGAAAGGGAGCTGGAAGGGTGGCCTGGTAATAAGCCTCAACATGTCACTGATGCGGTCATAAGTCAAATGACACTCAACCAATGACACCAGCTGGAATATCGGCACCTCCATACCCCAGCTACTACCAGCCTCTGCAAAAGGCCAATTACATTTTGCCCGCGACATATTATGTGGACCAACATTCCACAAAAACACACGGTCCATCGGGCGGCCTGGCTGATCTGCGAGATCGTGAGCCGTCGCGATGCTGAACCTCCACCTCCGGCGGGAAAAGCATGGATCACCTTCCATGGACAGGAAAGGCCTAATCGACCAGCACTTTGACATGAGGCCTTCTGGCAAATCGGACGCGTTCCAATGACCCCTTCGACTGGTTGCTCGGTATGTCAATGTAGAGACACGGTGGATGAGTCCAGCGTGGAGCCACAGGGGCGTGGGATGGCCTCTTCCCTTCCAAGCTGGGTTCTCTCCAGCCCCTTACGCCGCAAGTTCGTTGTCGTGGTTCTTGCACGCTGCATCCTGGCCCTGTCCTTGCTGTGTGCAGACTCTCTTCTCTCCCTCAAGGAGGGTTTCAGAACGCAGACCTCATCTCACCGAGAGCTACTACTGGATCGTGAGCGGCAGGTACCTCGGGTTTGCCGAAGTGTTAGGCAAAAGCGACGATGCTAGGATAGAATGCCACGCAAAAGAACCAGTCAGCCAATACCATCCAAGAAGAGGAGGTGGTCTGTCGGTGGTGGTGGTCCGAGCGATCTCTCTGCCATGAACCATCCCTGCTTTGCATCCATCCCAGATCTAGGGATGGCGCTCGCGCTCCGACATGGGATTTGCCGTGTCAGAAGTGATATTGCGCGAGCATCTACGGGGTGCCATCGACCCTCACTCCGCTTACTCGAAGGCACACACTAATTGGCAGCCATAACGTCGCGAATCGTGGAGACTCTTGCCATTTATAACACCTTGCATGTGTCATTCAGCGCTGCCGTCAGGAACCACGAACCGAAACAACTACGGACTTCTGCCACTCGACAGCATGTGAAGTTTGAGTGCCAGGAACAGCCTGAAGATAGAAAAATACCCCTGGGAACCCCTGGACTTTTGGGTTCCTTCTATCAGGGACAGATTCTTTTTTTCGTTCGAAGTCTTCGTCCCGACCATTTACTACTACAAGTCGTCTTGCCTAGGCATACGGACGGGGGGAGTCCTGTCGGAGATCAGACTTCTCCGATACCTTCATGGATGTCGGGTCTTTTCAGGTTTCTACACCAGACTGTTTAACCAGTACCCACAATACACGTCGAAGGCCATAGATCTGCAATCTAAGCCAGACGCCAACATGGCCACTTCGCTCAGCACTTGGATGAGCTCTTCGAGTATCTCTTCGATGAGCTTCACGAATAACACTTCAAATAACACTACAGGTAACAGATCTTCCCTTTGTGTCCTTGGAATTAGAGCTGGGACTGATCATCGGCAGAACTGGTATTCGAGAAAAGGCCTCTTCCAACCCTCCCCAAGAATCCTTCCGACGGCACAGTCAGCACGCAGCGCGTGTCGGTCCTCTCTGCGGCCTTGCAGTCGCAGGAGGAGAGGGACTGTCAACAGCAACTCGATTTGCGGTTCGTTCGGAGGGCGATACTGTCGCGTGAGTTGGATGACGAGGTGCTGCGGCGCGCCATCTTTGCCTGCAGAAATAGCGGGAGGGCCTCGACAGTTGGGTCGCTGCTTGTACTGCTGCCCACAGATTTGCAAGCGCGGCAGCGAGCCGAGATCTTTGTGTCGCTGAGGAGGCCCGAGTATCCTGATATCCCTGACGACTCTGACAACATCCGGTGTACGTTTTGGTGAGAGAGGAGGGGGACGGCGGCGGGCAACGTGTTGTTCTGTTTTATTTTCATGCGTGTATAACACAATACAAAAGTCGACAGAGAGGATGGCGATCGTTACCCACGAGGCTTGCGCTGTGCTAGCTAGGAATGAATGCAGAGTAATGTCTCTGTGGCGTCATTTCTATACGCGCAAGCAGGCTGCTGAAAAGAATGGCGGCAAGAAGACGTAGTAGGGTGCCTCTGGCAAATGGATTGATTGTCTGGCTAAAGTTCTATTGAATGCTCGAAGGCAACCACCAATCGACTATCGGATGTTCCAGGCAAATGCCACTGTTACTCAGACCTCTTCAAACTCCACTAGACATCCTCCTCACTATCAGAGTGTATAAAAAGATGGGGTGCGAGGACATTCGAGCGGTACATGGTTCTCAGAAATGATTGGCTCGATTGACACCATCTCACAACTATAAAAGTCACCTGGTACAGGCTCCTCAAGCGTTTCGCTCGACAAACATGCAAGTAAACCACCTCCCATTTATGTCCTTGTACTCCCAACCTAACCTTCTCTGCCTCGAAGACATCCTGTTGCCCATTGAGCCGTCGTCGCCGCTTGAGTAGGTGACTTCGACCAAAATGCAGAAGGTCAACGACGATTTTCCTTTCCATATTTTTCCACCGACCCTATCTTTGACCATTGCTCAGGGTCCATCTTCGCTAGGTTGCACCCGTCGCTGTGGCCGACATTACACGGTCATCATTCTCCACGAGTTCATGATGGACCGTGACCTAGTGGTAGTTGGATCGGTGACCATGGTCAGGTACAACAAGTGGCCGGGAAAGCTCGAGGGTCAGCGCCATCCCGGTCTGGCTCCAGTACATAAGGGCTTGAAAAAGGTAAAGGCCCTGCGGAAAGGATGAATTTGATCGCGACAGAGATATAGGTTCATAGGTCGGTGAACCATTCCAAAACGCTGCTTTTGATCGCCCTATAAAAATGACGAAACTAGAACTCCCTCCGTTGCGGCTACTGCTTCGTCAAAGTGCTTGAGAGATCGACAATCTTTGACCCTCTATAGTTCTCCAATCGAACGTCTTGAGGAAGTATTCGCGCTTCCTGTGGAATTTTGAAGTCTGTAAAGATCGTTTGGGTGTCTGATAGATCTGTCGGTATGGGTCAAAAGGAACGGCTGAAAACTAAACGAACAGATGTAGGGTGTCACTGATTCGGAAGTAGTTGAAAGTGAGATCAAATGTTGGCTCCGACGAGGCTCCGCAAACGGAGGTCTCTGATTGGTGGTACCGCGATTGACAGCCTCGTCGGACTGAAACTTATCTACGCCGAACCAAGAGTAGACATGGAAGGAAGAGATGGGCGCGTTTGAGGTGCACAGTCGCCAGCTACAACGAAAGAGACCTGTGGCTTGCAGAGGAAGAGTCAAATATTCGAGATCAGAAGAATACACGCCTATCCGTGCATCCAAAATGACTCGGATGATGGGGCTTCATCGGAGGATACGTCAGATGAATCGAGTCACAGGCCAAGGATTGTTGTGCATGGGCAAGCGTCATTGCTTTCCCCGAACGAAACAGATTGCAGTGAGTAGTCTCCATTTGGCGCATCAGCCAATGCAGGACACCACGCATGACAGAGACAAGAAACTGCATACCGGGGTCGCAACATCTGGGTGGCGACAGAGACCAAAGGCAGTTTCATACGTCAATGCCAGCGGAAACTTCACTTGAAAAGTCCAGCAACGCCCATAATTCCGGAATTCGATGGTGACTCCTATGAAGGAGAAGGAAGTTTGATCATCTGAAGTTTCGTGATGGAAGGAGTACAATGAATGTTTGAGCCAGCTCAAAACGGTGCAACTATTTCTCAACCGACACGTCGCTGGACAAGGCCCATATCCGACGATTCTCAAAAGACCAAGCTTCGAGTTCCACAACAGATTACCTCTCAGTACCGTTCTACCATGTCCTTCGGTCGCTGTATCAAGCAGGTCCCGCACGTCAGTCAACCTCACCGCTTTTTGGGTTTCTTGAACGTCAGATGTTCTGGAGCTTGGCTGACGGAAGTATCTGGTGTCACTTCCTGGCGTGGAAGATGCCCGTCGTCATCGGTAGCCGCCGATTCCGAAAGGTGATGGCTTTCCAGACCTTTGCGAAAGTCCGGATGATGAGGGGAATTGTAAACTGGAGGCTTCCGGAGTTCGAAGTGCACGTTGAGTGGTATCGCATCCATTGCCGAGCGAAGCCCTTTCCAGTGCGAGATCTCGGGAAGTTTTTCATAAAATCCCGTTGTCGAGCGAAGAACAAGTTCATATGGTGCTTGAGGAGGTGGGCTCTCCTCTCATTCCAAAGCGATTATTGTTATTTGTTCCCGGAATTTCATGCCGTGCGCTTTTCGGCCGAGTTTCCTAATTGACCGACTTTACCTGCGCATCAAAATAGAGGACAAAAAGAACCGCCAACCGTGCTTCCATTGCAACTTGTTCTCCATGACCACATCTACTTCTCATGGCGTTACAATATGCATCTGCATGCAAAGCTTGACGCGACAACGCGCAAGTGGATGAAGTTTTCACCAAATCATCGTTCTTGGACCCTGATTCTACTGACGCTCTGTTTTCCTCCAGCTAGCCCAAATCAAAGCCTCACTCACCTCTAACATTCAAACGATGCCGCTCTGTCCCTCCTTCCGGTCCGCTTCCCGAGAAAACCATCTTCTTCAAACGCCATAGTCGCTGAAGTCCACCATGTCAATGAGTTGGCCGAGTGATGCTAAGCTGGTGTCCGCAACTGAAACATGAGGAAACCGTATGACGCGAGCGGCGAAGAGAAAGCTGGTCAGGGAATCTGCGAGAGTGAGCAAAAGAGACAACGCGCGAAAGAGCGGAAATATATGGCCATGAGCATTGACCGTTCCATGCTGACGAGATTACTCTGGTGAACTCATTCATGGCCGGCCCACGAGGTGGATTCACCTAGACATGTTGGAAGCGCAACGAATTGCTGGTTGAATTGCTATTCCTCCACTCATACCTTGACCTTTGCAAGAGTCCTATAGATAAGTGCATTTCAAAATTCGACATTCTCACCTTCCACCCATTTTTTGGCCAGCCAGTAGAGCAGGTCGTGCTTTTCTGCTGCAACTTGACACCCTCCATCAATTCCTCTCTCCCCATTATGGCCGGCATATCCTTGAGCACCTTCACCCCCATGGTCTTTTCCTGGCAGTATGCCAAAAAGCGATATCCGGACGGGTGTGCATCGTCGATTGCGGCCCCGTGTCGCGGATCAACCGGGATCAATTTGTCTTTCTCGTACCAGGGTCGGACAAAATTCGCTCTCGAACATGACTCTCCTGTGGTTTGGTCGCGTTGATTCTCCCATAAGAATAGGAAACGGCAATCGCTCTCTGCGTCGACCTCACTTCCGTCCAGAACAAATATTTGAGTAATGGTTGCCTTCATTTTGGTGGTGGTTTTGGTAGCTGCTCGGTTGTTGCCGGAGCTGACACCATGACATCGATGCATAATGAATGCCCAAGTAACAAGAACAATCGTGGGGCTGTGTGTGCGGCAAGCTTCTCGCTTTTGCCGTTTGCCTTGCAGCGTCTTTCCGGGAACCCCGCGTTTTTCGTGACGCAGCCGAAGGTTTCGCACAATGGGTCTGGATCATGGTACATAAGAATTGCTAGTGCGGCAATCATCCATCTAATTTGGACTCTTACCACCATGATCATATGTCCCTTTGCAAGATAATCGATTAGCCTGGCTCCGAGATGATCCATAGAGCTCGTCTAAATGTCGACTGATGGTGACCCACCATTCGTGAAGCTGCTTTGACTGGACAATGCCCGCCAACAGGTCACGACGCGGATGGTATGTTGCGTCTTCCTTTGCATCTTCTCACCTGGGCTCTCGATTGACCTATGCCTTAGTGACACTTGTAGAAAGCGGCACATCAAATGTAAATCACAGGTCCCAACTCTACCGCTCTGAATGACTGTTGAACCGAGAGATTACAGGTGACGAGCAACTTCCTGTCTGCCAAAACTGTGTCGACTCTCGTCGAAAGTGTTCAACACGACCCTTTATCTCCCTGTGGCGACGTGAAGAAGCTTCGAGGCCCGAGGAAAATGAAACAAATGAACATCACTATCTGCAAGTTCCAAAGCAAAGTCGGTCACGTATTCCTGATTATGACAAGTTAGCACACTTCTGAGACTTGGAGTAGTAGTGTTTGTATCTGAAAACCACAATGTCTCTACGCCAGAGCCAGAACCACAAGATGAAACGGAAATACCTTGTGGCACGATCCCAAACGCATCTCCAGATGTACTCGAAGGACTAAAAGCTCAACCTATGGACGCTCCCGATGCAACAATGACAGATACTACAAATCTCCAGACAACTGCTGAATACTCACTCACATCACCGAGCGTGGGTACGTCGAATCATGTGTACCATGAGTCTACCACTAGGAGCCCTTTATCTTTTCATTCAGACGGTTTCTACGCGGGCCAGGATATCCTCCCTCTACAGCCCCATTTGTCACCATTCAACGACCGCGACATCCACACGGGCACAACATTTCCACCCATCAGTCTTCCATCCTCTGGCAGCCGCTGCCCATTGAATAACCGTACCGAGGCACTGCTCCTGCGGCACTTTGTCAAAGAACTGTCTCCTTGGGTATGTGGGGTTTCATTTCACTTCTTGCATGACAGCTAATTTTAACGGCCAAGTTTGATGTCACGGATCCTACCGATCATTTTCGTGTTGTGGTGCCTGAATTGGCCATGGTCAGCGAAGTTGTGCTAAATGCCATATTCGCAATATCCGCGCTACACCTTGGTGGTGTCCCAGAGAAGGACACGATTGAGGGTTACGAGGTTCCCGTGGATGCGGTCCTGGCCGAAGTTTATCACACCAGATGCATAGGAATGCTCATAAGTCTAATCAACGAGGAGACCTCTAACACAAATGACGATGTTCTCACGGCTGCAGTCATATTGCGCAAGTTTGAAGAAATGCGCGGTGAGCTGCCCCTGCAAAGATCTTGGGAGCTGAAAAGTCCTAACACCGTACAAGGCTACGTGACACAACACGACTACGGCAGTCATCTACAAGGGGTTTCGGCCCTCTTCAATTCTCGCAGCTGTGCTATTGCTGGTGGACTGGCCGAGGCAGCATTCTGGCAATTTGTGCGTCAAGATGCTTTCCTATCGCTTTCGATTCACCAAGCGCCCAAAATCGACTTTTCGAAGCAAGAATTTAGATTCTCAGTGTCCGAGGCGCCAGACAGTATTTGGGCGAACCGTATCATCTTTTGTACGGCGATCATTTTGACCTACTGCTTCTCAGATGCGCCCAAGACGCTCGCCCGATGGCAGGAACTTAATCAGCAAGTGAATGAATGGGATGCAATGAAACCGGCTTCGTTCACCCCAATATTTTTCGAAGCTCCATCACTATCTGAAGGGAGACGATGGCCGGAACTTCAATTTTACGCCCCCTGGCATGGTATGCAGTTGAGCCTTGATGCTGCCTCTCTTGTGAACACCTTTCAAAGTCCAATACTGACAGATTGATCTTCGGAAGCAACTGGGACACAGTATTTCCACCTCTGCAAGGTTTTACTCAACCTATACCGGCCTGATACTCCATCTCCAGGAGCAGGACTAGAGTATAACCGTGCTCACCGGGAATTGAAGGTGCGTTTCAAGGATCAATTAGATGGGTGTTGATTATAAATACCTCGAGAAGGCAAGACGAGAAGTGTGACTGACCTGTGTCTTTTCGGTTCAGAAAGTAATTATGCACCACACACGATTGATCTGCGGCATAGCGCAGTCAAACTATTTCGCCAATCCAAAGTTCAACATTGGACCCATCATTCTCTTGTGTAAGTTGACTCTCAACATGCATTTGTACGATGCTGAACTGTCGAAAAGGTGGAGGTTGGGTCACAGAAGTCGATGAACAAAGAACGATTCTGCATCTCTTGCACGAAGCCGAAAAGGCACACGGATGGCCGACAAAGCACGTACGGGATTCTCTAGAAGAGCATTGGGGAATGAACGCTTCGTAGAATCGACAAATATCGAACCTCATCGGAAGAGAGTGAATCTTTGGCCGGAAAATTATCTCTTTTGGGTTCTGAGTGGGAAATTCCACCAAAGAGGTATGAATTCCGTTGCATCCAATCAGGGCTTCCGAGACCGCGACTTGAAATGACCAAGATATCACCGAGATACATTAGATGATCCCGTCAATGTCAAGAGCACGAAATACACCCTCAATATCAACTTGCTTTCAGTTCAACTTGAAAACACCGCATTAGCCACAACAGGAGCAGGAAGCTTTTGAGGAACGATGGCACTCACTGGAGCTGAAGTCGCAAAACACAATAACCCCGAGTCGTGCTGGGTGATTGTCCACGTAAGAATAGACTTGGCTACAGTCTTTGGTTGATTCTTACCAACTGATGTCTTACAGGGCAAAGCATACGATGTCACCGAGTTTCTTCCTGAACATCCTGGAGGCGAACGTATCATCTTGAAGTATGCCGTAAGTGAAGCCGCAAGCCATCACCAAAATCTCATTATCTGACCTCCACTTCTCTCAGGGCAAAGATGCGACTGCGGCATTCGATCCCATTCACCCTTCGGACACAATGGACAAATACCTGGACGATTCGAAGCATCTTGGGCCTGTCGACATGAGCACAGTAGCCGCGGAAGAGGAGGAGGTGGTGGACAACGAAGAAAAGGAGCGATTACAGAGGGTAGCCCAAAAGCCTTTACTGTCACAATGTTACAACCTATACGACTTTGAGGCCGTCGCAAGGCGAACATTGAAAAAGAGTGCCTGGGCTTATTATTCCAGTGCTTCTGACGACGAAATTGTAAGTGAATCTGGTCATTCGTCAGACAATGATACCAAGCACTAACCAGTTGAGTTCCACAGACCATGCGAGAGAATCACAATGCATTCCATCGTATTTGGTTCCGGCCTAAGGTTCTTGTCAATGTCGAGCATATCGATTTATCCACCACCTTACTTGGATCACCATCATCTGTTCCGTTTTTCGTGAGTGCCGCGGCACTGGGCAAACTTGGACACCCAGAGGGTGAAGTCGTCATTACGCGTGCCAGCGGGACTCACAACATCATCCAAATGATTTCAACACTTGCCTCATGCTCTTTTGATGAAATCCTTGATGCCAGACGCGACGATCAAGTGCAGTGGCTGCAACTCTATGTCAACAGAGACCGTGAGATCACGAAGAAGCTGGTCCAACATGCGGAGAAAAGAGGATGCAAGGCACTGTTTATAACTGTCGATGCACCGCAGCTGGGGAGACGGGAAAAGGATATGCGCAGCAAGCATGTTGATGTGAGCACCGACATTCTGAATGGGCAAAAAACAAACACCAGCCAAGGTGCCGCCAGAGCCATCACCTCCTTCATCGACCCTAGTCTCAGTTGGGCGGATATCCCTTGGTTCCAGAGCATCACCAGGATGCCTATTGTTCTCAAAGGAATACAGCGTGTTGAAGATGTTATCCGTGCTGTTGACGCCGGCGTCCAAGGTGTATTGCTCTCGAATCACGGTGGTCGGCAACTCGACTTTGCACCATCTGCGATCGAGGTGCTGGCCGAAACGATGCCCGTGTTGCGCGAACTGGGGCTCGACAAGAAGATTGACGTGTTCGTTGATGGTGGGATCCGCCGCGGCACGGATATCGTCAAAGCTCTATGCCTCGGTGCCAAAGGAGTTGGCATCGGACGTCCCTTCTTGTATGCAATGAGTGCATATGGCCAAGAGGGTGTGGAATGGGCGATTCAACTGCTCAAAGATGAAATGGAAATGGACATGCGTCTGATCGGGTGCAACAAGATCGAAGACTTGCACCCGGGATTGGTCAACACACGGAGTTTACTGTCGCATACCAACCATACACCACTTGACAGTCTGAGTTTGACAGTCTATGATTCACTGTCGACCCCGACGCAGAGGCTGGTGTCCAAGTTATAGATTGGCGAGATCGTGAAAGATAGAAAAGTTTTTCAAGCCATAAATGTATCAACAAAACGTCTGGTTTTCAACGCGGTTTGCATTAATTGTGTTTCATTCTTAAGTGATTTTTTTTTATGTTTGATTTGCCGCCCTTTCAATGAATTCTCCCCTATGCCAATTCAAGCTTGGAGAGCTTTTTGTCAAAAACGATGGTACATCTATCAACAACTTCTTCTGCGGTCAATATCGGCATACGAATCTCATCATAGGAGCCCTCGAAAGGAACATAATCTGAAGGGTTCTTCGCAACTTTGGTCGATGCCGTTGGGAAGAACTGGGTTGGATCCTCGTATTCATAAACCATGGTAAAGGACCCCGGCGAGACCGAGCCATCTGGCAATTTCACACCCGGCGCACAGGCGGTCCATGTATGTGGCACTCCACCAGGAATGTCTACTAGAGAGCCGGGCCCAACAACGTATGGCGTACCGCAAATCTCCACCAATCCCACCCCGTGAAGCACCATGATTCGTTCATCCAGCAATTTTTGCTTGGACAAGTCCATGTGGATGTGACGCGGTAGGCGCAGTCCAGTGTTGAATTCAATGAAGCCGAGCTGACCAGAGAACTTTTTTGTGCTCTGATAGCACAGCTCGTGCATTGTCAAGTCAACGTCGGTGAATGGTTTCTTGATATGCGCTTGGCCGTGTGAGATGCGGCATCCGTTATCGAAGACGAAGGCTTTCTCGGGTTGGGCAGCCATTTTCGTGTTTGTATTGAGACTTTGAGACGAGATTGTCGATGTGTTGAATCTTGAGATGTTGATGGGATGTCTCTGCTGGAGATGTTTCGTCGGTCGAGCAAGTGCTTGAGATGACCAAGTTATAACCTGCGGTTTTTGTGAAAATGCCAGACCCAGTGGTGTCCTGAACATCCTAGGTTTTAAACCTCTTTATCTGAGCCTCGGAAGGATGTCCACTGGAAATGATCACATCAGATTCGCCGTACAATGCGGAAGAAATGGGAGGTTAAAGTCGCGATAGGGAAAGCAAGTACGGGCTTGTCTCGGTGAAGTACCATGTGAAGTCCCAGCCTCGTACCGCGGGAACAAAACTAGTACATATCTGGCATGGCGAAGAAACCCTTGGGGCTAAAGTTTATTAGCATTTCCGAATTAGTCCTGATCACAAAATAGGAAAGTCTTCCGTTTGCACCGTGTGGAGGCTCCGAAGTTCTCATATGTTCTTCCCCAGTGCTTTGGACCACTAAATCCTTTAGCTATGTCTCCTACCCCGGAATTCGGATTCTCAAGGTCTAGATCTACATTAGTTTCATGTCCAAGTCGAACCCTCCCGTTGTTATGGTCTTTGCTACATAAGGCTTCTTGGTCAATACATCTTCCGCCCCAAGAGTTTTGGACATTTGGAGAAAGTGGGGTTCCTTCAAGTGTTGATCTATCGACGCCTCGGATTTGTATCTAGAGTCAGACATTAGTACCAATCCTTGTGGGACTCCGAGTTGCAGGAGAGTCCTACGTTTCGAATAGCACAAAGTCGGGTGTTTCTTCATTGATCTGCTTTGTGACAATAAATCGAAGACAATAATCTTCTTTGGCATGCACTTCGGCGACCTGGGCTGCAAGCAGTTCGCTCAGCTATTGACATGTTAGAGTCCAGCGGCATCGACCAGAGCGGCTGAGCGACCCACCCTATCAACTTTGCCCGGCTTCGGGGTGAAGATAGCGATGATATGAACTTCTCCCATTTTGGTGTGAGACAGGTGTTGCAGGGCTGACGTTTGTTTGTGTTGTGTAGGGCTACCGACGTTCTTACCGTCCATAGAAGCCAACCTTTGATCAATTGGCTTTAAATAAATAGGAATGGCTTCGACAAGGTCTGTTCCGAGAACAGTAAGCTTGGCGGACTTTGCGCGTTCCTGGATGAAAGCCATTCAAGCCGAAGGCGGCAAAATAGGCGACTCCTTCTGGGGCTGTCCCAGAGTCTGAATTTGGCTTGTCTTCCGGCCATCCGAAGGATTTGAACTTGGGAAGATCTATACCTAAGTAGGTCACAAAATATTGTGTAGGTAAGTACGTACCAGCCTTGGGTGCCACCAAGTATCAATGCTGATTATTGTGGCGACTTTTTATCTGCCATAGAGCAATGCTCATCTCCATCATACCACAATTCAGCAAGAGGATTGAAAGCCGAAAATGATCTTTCATATCGTAATTCGACCAAGACGAAAACTCCGATCTACTTTATCTTTCATACAACCAGAACATGGATCGTGGTCTATCGTTCTATCTACAATTCCAGCCCAAGGTTGACGTGAACCACCTTTTCTTCCAGATATGCCTCCAACGTGGTAGCCCCAAGCTCTCTCCCTAGCCCGCTCTCCTTGACGCCGCCGAATGGCATCTTGACATCATAATGATTACTCTCATTAATCCACACCATACCGGTCTGTAGCCGAGATGCCGTTCGCATGGCTGTCTTGATATTCTTGGTAAAGACCATACCTGCCAGGCCGTATGATGAATCGTTAGCCAGTGCCAGAGCTTCCTCTTCAGTCTTGAACGACGTGATGGACAGAACCGGACCAAACACCTCCTCCTGAAATATCTTCATCCCACTTGTAACACCGGTATAGATGGTGGGCTGGATAAAATAACCCTTGCCCAAACCTTCCAGAGGACCGCCGCCAACGACCAATTTTGCCCCCTCAGCTTTTGCTTGAGACATGTAATCCAGGACCTTGTTGTACTGCATCTTGGATGCTTGTGGTCCTTGAGTCGTCCCATTTTCAAAGGGCATACCAACCTTGGACTGTTTGATGAGGTCGGTCATGATCTTGACAAACTTTTCTTCTGCGCCATGTTGCACCAGAATACGAGAATTGGCAGAACATATCTGACCAGCATTGCCCATACCTCCGGCCATGGCCCATTTTGCCGCCTGTTCCAGGTCTGCATCATCAAAGACGATGAGTGCTGATTTCCCGCCGGCCTCAATGGTGGTCTTTTTCATGTTGATCGCCGCCGATTTGATGATTTGCTTGCCCGTGGCGGTTGATCCGGTAAAGGCAATCTTGTCCACATCCAAATGCCGTGCGAGGGCATCACCGGTATCCTTGCCATAGCCATTGAGAACTTGGACAACGCCAGGCGGATACCCAGCCTTGAGAACAAGTTTTGCGAGGTACAAGGCAGACAAAGGAGAATACTCCGATGGCTTGACAATGATGCAGCAACCCGTAGCTAATGCTGGGCCCAGCTTCCATGAGCAATTGACCAAGGGGAAGTTCCATGGGGCGATGGCAGCGCACACTCCAACGGGCTGTTTAATAGTATAACCAAACTTATTGGAGTTGATTGGAATCGTGACACCGTTGAGTTTATCTGCCCACCCGGCGTAGTATCG
The DNA here is from genome assembly GCF_001651985.1 of Fonsecaea erecta. Lineage (NCBI taxonomy): Eukaryota > Fungi > Ascomycota > Eurotiomycetes > Chaetothyriales > Herpotrichiellaceae > Fonsecaea > Fonsecaea erecta. Next base: position 340,632 of record NW_017387256.1, on the reverse strand, counting down.
CAGGCATGCAGTCAGCAGCGGCCATTCGATCGCCATGGATGAGGCGTATGGTTTGCCAATTTCCCATGCCTGTAGGCAATATAGCTCTTCTTTGTGTTGGTCAACGAGGTCCGCTAGCTTGAGCATGAGTTTTGCCCTATCCTCAGGAATCATGTCACGCCATGATGGATCGTTGAACGCTGCACGGGCTGCCTTGACAGCAATGTCGACATCCTCTGCTGTAGCAATCTCGACTTCAACGATGGTCTGGTCTGTGCTATAGGAACATGGTCAGATCATACTCGATACAACAAGTTTGGGAACCAGAGGCCCAGAAGAATGGGAAAATAAAGACAGGGTGGCTTACGCGGGATCCAGACACGCTAACTTTCCTGAAGAACTACCCTTGACAAACTGATTATTGATAAAGAGACCGGTATTCAGGGGAATTCGCCCGCCGTTAGGGGCGGTCAACAGCTGTTCCAGCCCGGCCATTGGAGGTCTCGTCTTCCACTTTGACTGCAAATGCTCCAACCACTTGACATCAGTATTTGGAGTGGTCTTACTTTATACGTTTGGTGATGTAGAAGCTGGTATATCCCATTATATTTCCTTGTTTGGACAGCATGAATCCTGTCTTTGTCGCTTGGGATGTGGCAAGACTGTGGACCGAGCTGAGCCTCTGCATGGTCTGGACTTTGCCCGTCCAATGTGACTTGGAAGTCCATGTGGCGCGGGACTCGACCGACGTCCAGTCCGGACAGAAATGGTAATATACGCGGCCCCTGCTGTCCATACTTCGTCTCCCATTCGCTCGTCGACACCCACCCCCCCAAAATGTTCGCTCACTAGCCGATTTGACCGGTCCGGGGCGAAAAAAATCCCCACACCCCAGATTTCGCTCTTGTCCAATGTCCCGCCTGTCTTGCGGGCTGTCAATTGTCCTCTCCTCCGTGTCTTGGGGGAGGAATTGGGTATAAAGCTCTGCTCGTTGGACGAGTTGCCACAATTTCCTGAACACCATCACTTCCTGCCCTTTCACTTTCCTCTCGACCTTCCCACAATTTTTGACAAGATGATGAAGAGCGAGCACAACCACTCTGGAGACATGTCGGATGTGGTTGCCATACATGAAGAAGAGGTAAGCTGGAAAATGACATTGTTTCTTGGTCCATCACACTGACAAGTTCAAGAAACGTCAAATGGGCAACGCTGTCATTGACCCTGCGGATGGGAGCCTCGAGTCGGCAAACCCTTCGGGCATCAACTTGAAAAAGTTGGTCCGAAAAGCTGACTTGAGGATTGTCCCATTGCTATCTTTCATGTACCTGCTCAACTATCTCGACCGAGGCAATGTTGGCAATGCCAAAGTCCTCAACAAGGAGACCAAAGATGACCTTTTGTCTCAAACCGGAATGACCGCAACAGGTTATGCCGTCACGGTCAGCCTGTTCTCCGTCGCCTATACTCTGTTTGAAGTGCCATCCAACTGGATCATCAAACGTTATGTTCGCCCTTCGCTCTGGCTGGGAATCCTCCTTTTCTGCTGGGGTGCAACGACTCTTGGATTTGCTGGTGTCAAGACCTATCCGCAAGTTGTGGTTCTTCGATTCCTCATTGGCATCTTTGAAGCCGGCTTCTTTCCAGGTAAGACTACTGGGACATTATATTTAAACCATGCCTACTTACACATATGTTATGACAGGCATTGTCTACTTCACTACCTTCTGGTACCGTATCGAGGAACGTGGACTGCGAATCGCCTTCGTCGCAGCCCATGCCAATCTTGCCGGTGCCTTTGGCGGTGTCATTGCCTATGGCGTTGGACATCTCAATGGAGACGGTGGACTGCAGGGGTTCCGGTGGCTCTTCATCATTGAGGGTGTCATTACCGTCGTCCTTTCATTTGCCCTTCTCTTCTGCCTGCCCGACTATCCATCCATCGCCAAGTGGCTCTCGCCGGAAGAGAAGAAGGCTTATGACGATAGACTCGGAGAGGAGGGAGCAAGTTATTCCAGGGCGCCTGCTACTCGAAAGGAAACATTGGAAACCTGTTTCTCACCCCGGATGCTGCTTCATTATGGCATCTACGTAAGTATACCCCAGTTGTCACCGCGAATGAACCATTGGAATTGACAAGTCCTTTCGCAGTTGATCAACACGGTTCCTCTGGCCTCCTTCACATTCTACACCGCAACCATCATCACTGGCTTGGGCTACAAGTCACTGGAAGCACAATTGTTGACAATTCCACCTTGGGTAGTTGGATATCTCTTTGCATTGATCTACTCCTTCTCGGCAGATCGTCTCAATGCTCGAGGTTATCACATTGCCTTTGGGTCAATCTTGGGCGGTCTTGGCTGGTTGATCTCTGGCTGCCTCCCAGTCCACGCCTACACCGCTCGATATGGTTGTCTTGTGCTTGCATCTGCTGGAGCCTTCCCGTGTGTCCCGCCGCTGAGTGCCTGGGTTTCTGGAAACTCTCCTGGAATCGCCTCCATTGCGGTTGCTACGGCTTTGAACAACTCGGCTGCTGGAATTGGTCAGATCATCGCTCAGTGGATCTGGATACCCAGCGAAGTTGACCGAGGCTATCCTACCGGTAACTTTACGTGCGCTGCGTGCAGCTTCATGGTGGCGGCCTGCGCTCTGGTCCTGCGATTTTGGTACGGTCGAATGAACAAGAACAATGTTGCCGATGCCAATGGTCACCCAAGGGTGTGGGCTTATTGATTTCTTTACTCGGGGTCATTCTAACCCTTTCGACTCTGGTTATGGAGAGAAGTAAAGTACTTGGTACCAATGGATCTAAGACAGAAAATATCGATAAGTAGCTAGGCAGCGAGGCAGGTAGTCAACTGAGCTTCTTGGTTTGAAGAAGATAGAAGTCCATTTATGATACAAATTTGACCCATGTGTTCTCAGTCGACTAAAAGGCCTTGATTTGGTACGGTTGTTTTTGGTGCGGATGGAGATTCTACTTGTACAAACTATCCATGGACGGTATTCTGTCTATCGTAGCGGTGTCGTCTTAGAGATATCTGCCATTTAAAGATTAAGCTTGGCTCAAGCTACCATTTTATGAAGCACCAACAGGATCCAGATAGAATGGTTTGTTTATTTCATGATTTTAAAGGTCGCTACCTATACATTATACTCAAGGTCATAGGCCAAAGTATCATCACACAGAGCCTCGCGTATTTTGTGAACCCTTTATGACACGGCTCAGCAAAACTGGAACTTTGCAAGCGATACAGAACTTACTTTTGATGCTCCGGGTGCTCGCCATACGTCTTTATCGTCTCTGGCCCATCTAGAACAGCCACCAGCCCCATGTTGAAGCCCTGAGAACGATGGGCTGTGCTGATGTGTGGTGGAGCAATGTCGGCTCTGATCAACCCTGGAACCTTTCCCACCATGCCTGTGAGCGCCTCCTTGAGCTCGTCAATCTCGGATTCCTTGACATTGGGCTTGAGTTTGAAAAGAACTGCAAATGTCAGGATACTGATACCTCGCTATGAGAGTAATCGAACGAACCTATATGGTAAACTGGTGCCATTTTGATTCTATTGAGTGTGTCTGTTCCTTGTATTCTGCGTATTTGAAAAAGTAGATTCGAGTGGTGTTTGACTGTTGCAGGGAAATGAACAAGTCTCGTTCTGTCTGCGATCAGAGAAAAATTATATTCCAGACCCAAAACCACATCGATCAAAGAGCAAGTGATGCGCATTGCCACCGCTCCACTCGGACAGCGATTGCACGTCCAAACAAGTCATGGCTGATGGCAGGATTCCGCCGTTCCATTTGCAGAAGTTGTTCCGTATCTCACTCCCTACATTCTCCTCTGAAACGACCCGCATTCGAGGGATTCTCCCCGGGCTCCCCACAACCCCAATGAATGCGTGGAGATGGAATTCCTTCTCGCTTCTCCGCCGTCACCTAATCCAGAAGGTATTCCTTGCCCTGCCAACGCCTCAACCGGAAGAACTTCCACACCAGGACAAAACAACCACGCAGTCGATCGTTTTTCCCATCAATGGATCCTCGACGATAATGCTCGCGCATCGCGAATTCCTGATCAGCCGCTCGCTCGCGCGATAATGCCGAGGCCATTAAGTCGCGGGGCGAAGACTCCCGTCTCCAAATCGACATTTATTTACTTAGGACTCGGTTTCCGGCCTCTGGACACTTCATCCAAGTCAGCCTGCCCAACCGTCCTCCCAAAACCCAACACATCAATCTCTCCAAAAATGAGCAATCTTTCAGAGAAGCTGGCCGAGAGGGAGGCCGCTGGCCGTCCCATTCAGATCGGTGTTATTGGAGCAGGAAAGTTCGGGTCCATGTTGTGAGTCTTTGCCTTGCCGCCTGCTTGACAACGAGAGAGAGGTCTCAAAAGCAGATAATGGCAATTTCAGGCTGTTGCATGACATTTCAGCTAACATCTGGGTGACTCAAAGCATTGCTCAAGCCCATCTTACCACGGGAATCCGTCTTGCTGGTGTTTGCGACCTCAACACTGCTCGTATTTATGATGCCTTCCGGAGAACAAACTACCCCGAGAGCCGAATCGATATGACCGGGACCATGACTTTGACTGAGGGAATCAAGGCAGGCAAGGCTATTGCCATGACTGATTCTGCGGCCCTCATCGCTCATCCAGATATCGATGTCATTCTGGAAATCACTGGAAATCCAGCCGCCGGCGTCCGCCATGCGCTGCTGTGCTGTGAGCATAAAAAACACATTGTCATGATCAATGTCGAGGCAGATGTCCTGGCCGGCCCACTGCTGGCTCGAAAAGCAAAAGAGGCGGGCATCATCTACTCCATGGCATATGGCGACCAACCAGCTTTGATCTCAGAACTAGTCGACTGGGCCCGAACTTGTGGGTTTAAAGTCGTGTGTGCCGGCAAAGGCACCAAATATCTCCCAGAGTACAAGTACTCTACCCCGGATACAGTCTGGGATTTATACGGCTTCACCCCTGAACAGGTTGCAGTGGACAATCTCAACCCTCAAATATTCAATTCATTCCTCGATGGAACCAAATCGTGCCTAGAAATGGCCGCTGTGGCAAACGGTACTGGTCTCCGGTGTCCTACCAATGGGCTCAGCTTTACACCATGTGGATATCACGACATGGCAAAAATCTTGAAGCCGGCTTCCGCAGGTGGATTTAGTGAGATGAGTGGCATGGTCGATGTGGTGTCGTCGTTGGAGAGCAACGGAAGAGACGTATTCAAGGAGGCCCGATTTGGTGTCTATGTTGTTCTTGAAGGTAAGCCTCGACCAGTTTCGCTCGCCTTGGTGTCTGTGAGAAATCTCAGACAGGTGAGGCCTATATGCTAATAACTCTCGATAGCCCCTAGCGATTATCAAAGGGAATGTTTCCGACAATACGGTCTGGAGACCGATCCCTCTGGACGATATGCAACACAGTACAAACCCTTCCACTTGATCGGTCTCGAAGTTGGATACTCGGCAGCTAGCATCATGTGCCGTGGAGAACCCACGGGACAGACCAAGACATTTGCAGGTGATGTTGTCGCCACGGCAAAGCGCGACCTTAAGGTGGGCGAAATGCTTGACGGAGAAGGCGGCTACACTGTCGTTGGCAAGCTGATGCCCGCCGAGGCATCCCTAGCCATTGGTGGCTTACCTATCGGTCTCGCTCATGGCTTAAAGCTCAAGAGAAACATTAGCAAGGACCAGAGCCTCAGCTGGGATGATGTTGAATACTCGGAGACATCGCAGGTTGTGGCAATCCGAAGGGAGATGGAGGCCATCTTCCGCAAAGAGTTTGCCGAGGCCAAGAAGATTCCAGTCAAGAGTTTGTCCGACGGGCATCCACTGAAGACGGTGAATGGAATAAACGGAATGAATGGAACGAATGGAACGAATGCAACGAATGGAACGAATGGAATACTCAATGGGACACAGAACGGAAATCACTCCTGGATCTCAAATGCAATTTAAACGTGGTCACTCGGTGCAAGACAGTCTTTCGGGCCCACAGGATTCAGGGATAGATGAATTAGATCTATAGTCATGGATCAATGACAAAGAATACACTATGATATTTTGCTCAGCCATTGCTTTCTTCAAGTGCCAAAGTCGAACTCGCCTGTTCCTAAGCCGAATTGTGTGGCCAATACAAAGCCGACGTCCTGCTTGATTCGGTGGCTTCGGACGTGACGCCGAAAGCCTCCGACAGAGCGCCCAGTTGAAGGACCAACTGAGAGACCTCAGAGCGCATGCATGCATGCACACCTTTCGCTTGAGTGCCAATCCGATGGCTCAGGCAGCACAGAGACATAGAAAGCTTCCGATCCTCACAGAAGATACTAGCCAGGAAGAGGTGGAAGATGTACCAGAGAGCCCTCCGCCATCGAGATCGACTGGGCCAACACAACTAGCACTGCGAACGCCAGATCAGCCACGGTCGCGCCGCAGTCCTTCGCCTGAGGACTCTCCTGAATTGGTGGAGAATCTACCGCCATTGATGGCGCCTCCTGCCGTTGGCAGTGGCAGTGGCAAGCGAGTCCGTAGACAGACTACTATGCCAGTGAAATCGAAGCAACAAGGCTTCCTACCTCAGCTGAAATGAATCCCAAGGGTGGCTAGACAAAACAGGCGGCGGTAGGTTTAAGGATAACGCAAGAATAGATCGATGTCATGAAGAATTGATTCCCATACAACTTTGGTGTGGTTAGTTCCTACCGAGCATTAACCGAGTCCGCCGTTGTACGAAGGCGCTTTCAGAATCGCTTCCCCGAGAGAGGAAGGAAGGTCAGCCGAGTTGTGATCGCAGAGAGCGGAATTTGTTCCCTGGTTTCGAGTCGTCGGGAGGCTCCTGGCTTCTTTTCTGTAGCCTTCGTCGAATTCACTGTTTCATATAATAAGCAGAGCCTACAAAGCAGGATTGTTGCTTTGTCTGTTGCAGAGGAAATCAAGTGCTGCGACCAAAAATGGGCAGTTTCAATGCACCAGGCCATACGTGCGGCCAAACCACCAGTGGGCTACGGCCTCCCGGCGGCTAAAGCGCAACTCTCAAAGGCCTGCTGCAGCCTCCTTCTGCGACGCCTGCCTCTTCAGCTTCCTGCTCCATGCGTGGGCTATAGATAGTAGGCCGGTCTTACGTATCAATCATTGCCAGTCGATATGGCAGGGAGTGTTGCAGAGCGAGACACAAGCGGAGCTCGAAAGGGCCACGACAAACCTGGCCTTCAGCATGTCAAGCCCGATCCGATCGGTTCCAGACGTGGGAAACACCGTTCATGAGTTGGAATTCAACCTAACTGAATGACCATAGGGAAAGGCACCGTTCTGCGCAGGACGAAGACGAGGACGAAGACGCAACCGAGCGCCAGCGGAGGAGCCGAAGAATACAAAACTGTCAGTCCCATGCCCTCCAAACTCTTTCATTGCGTTGTTACCAATGTCAACTGACTGCATTGCAGGCAATCAGCACCGCCAGCAGAACGTGAGAGTGAGCCCCAAGACCTCCCGCAACAGCCCGCAACGACAGGAGAAACAAGCTGCGAACCAGCAGCGAGCCGCAAGAGGAGGACAGGCGCGGTCATCACAGAGGCCAGCAGTGAAGCAATACCATCATTGCAAAGAGAAGGACAAAGGCCAATCTACGCCTTCACCTGCGGAACTAGGGACCCTAAAGAGCAGTCAGTCGCCGTCATTACTTTGGCGAATTATGTTGCTAATTCTGGCAGCTAAACGGCGACGTTGTATGGAAACCAGAGACGGAGACGAATCAAACCACGACAAAAAGCGTCCGAGACACGGGCCAGTGCAATACACTACGACGAGAACCGGACCTGACAAGGAAGACTTCATTGAGAATTGGTTGGACAAATCCTGCTGGTCTCGCAGAACCTCGACAGAAAACGAGCTACAACTTCTTGAGGCATTGGTCAATATGCCCGCCCATAAAGCTGCCTCTGTCCTTCCGTCTCCAGATAATAGTTTGGAAAGCACAGTATCCACGTCCAAAAAGTCTGAGAAATCCGCTGCAAGTGTTACTGACACAGATTACCGGCAGTGCTTGGGTTACCGAAATATTTATATCAATCGCAATGATCCTCCGGCACAGCTAATGCAGCGAGCAAAAAGAATAATATCCCGTTCACGATCATCTCCGGAAATAGACGACGCTGCCGCTCAAGGGTTGATAGCGACATCGCGAAGAGTACAGAACGAGAGTAAAGATATTATCATCCAGCAATTAGCGCCAGGTATTATTCCTGCTATAAATAAGATTCCCGATTCAAGATTAGCATCGAACACCAAACAGCTGTGGTTCAATTCCGTCCCTGTCCCGCTCGACGTCTCTATCCTAACTAACCCACTCCCTTTGCCTAAACCGAAGCCCGATTTAGCATTTGGATATTCCGAAACAGCCTTCACCCGCGACCAACTCGGGACTATTGATCTTCTCATCGACGACCAGTTTGGCCGAAGCTATACTACCCCCGATCAGAAGATCCGATTTCCCTTTCTAGAGATCGAGTTCAAATCACAAGCTGAAAATGGGACTCATTATGTCGCAACAAACCAAACCGCCAGTGCTGGAGCTATCACCTTAAACGGCCATATAGATCTGACACAGCGCAGCTTCAGAATGGGAAAATTCGATTATAATGAACCACAATATTTCTCCCTCACCATGGACCATCAACTTGCCTGTGTGAACGTGCATTGGCTCAGAGCGCCGGCTAAAGGAGAAGAAGGAGGACAACACAGCTTTCATGTTGAAGGATTGTCACAACATCTCTTAGGCGACGTGAATGGGATACGAGCGGTTTCTCGAGCGATTAAGAACATCCTCGACCACGGTGCTGATGCCCGGCTACGAACACTTTGTGAGGCATTGGATGCCTATCGGAAGACGGTGGTCCGCAACAGGGAAGCGGCAAATGCCCAGAAGCAGGAACTGGAGGTTCTACCCAAACCTCAATCTGTACGTCTGAAAAGGGGGACGATCCTACCACCCGATCCTCGAGAGCGGCGACCACGACGCGCACAAACAACCAGGCGTAGGGGAGTGCGAGATCGGGTCGATGTTCCCGTTACTGCCTCAGCCATCCAGTTGAACGATGATTCTGCGACGTCCCGGCAAGCAGCATCAGACCTACACAATGTGCAGTCTGATGCGTACTCACGCCACTCACTTGAAGATGGCAAAAGGAGGAGACTAATTATGCCTACACAGAAGGCGCTGGATAACACTTTCGCTGATGCAGGTCGAGATCGGAAACAATGAGGTGGCTGTGAGTACATAGTCGAGAGATTCTGCTGAATGTGATTTATCACCGCCTCTTCTCCAGCGCGCCATTGTTTGGTTCGTATTTTTGGAGGAGTCGCCGCCAGGCAATGTCTTTGACTGAAGCACACAAGGATTCCAGAAGCGGGAAATAGCTGTTGCGACTGAAGAGTCACTCCCGAAGAGGCCCAGAAGGCGTTCGATAATAGCACACTCCTCGAAAGATCTCACCCTGAGGATTGTTTTCGAGAGGATAAAACTGATGGCCCCTGCTCCAATTCTCGGGATGGACAGATCTGTGGCCCAGAGCCCATAAGCGGCAGGAATCGGTGTGGCCGCTCCGGTTCCATGTCAGACGCGACAATGTGGAGGACCGAAGTGGAGCGAACATAATAATAGTGTACTGGCAAGATGCGGATGTGGCGTCTGGGGCATCATTCCGTCGATAAGCGAGAAGCCAGAAACGACCTGGACAGACACTTCCTCTGGGGTTGTACAAAATAGAAGTCATCTTTTTGCAGCTCTCCTAGTTGGTATCCCCATGCAAAGACAGGACAACTGCTCTAAAGCCAAGACAAGCTTCGTAGCACGTGAGAGCAACAAAGCAGCGACAATACTTTGTGCTCGGCCGGAGCAAGCAACCTCAAAGGCGGCCTGTTTTTGACGTTGCTGTCTTCCCTTTCAATAGTTCTTCTTCACCCTTGCCTGAATCATGTCATCTTTCCTCACACGAAGTATCGCTCATGGCCATGAAGGATTGTCCGCACGAGGACGATACGATGACATTGCCGTCACAGGGACCTCGCCAGCATGAACCAATTTGCAATGTTGCTAGCGCAGAGCACGCCTGTGGCCATCGCAGAGTCGCGCCACTTCGAAGACACCTCCCGTGGTAGGTACGGCTGCGTCCTCCTCTCTCGTTGACCACGATCAAAAATTCGAGTCTGCACTGCGTCGTGTCCGAGAATTTTTACCTTCGTGTTCTGTCGAGTCATACAACTGGATGCGCTTCAACCAAATTGAGCCCTTTGCATTACCCCAGACTCGTGGAATTTCCCTCGGAAGACGAGACTTTCAACTCCCTCAAGTAAGTTTCGGAATCTGGTCGCTGAGTGCACTTGAAACTAACCTTCGACTTTAGGTAGTTTTATACCTTGCTTGAACAAGATTTCGCACTGGGTCGCGAAACTCTTGGTCATGCGTCCTTCAGCCAGCTGGTTGTATGCGAAATCTTACGCGACTAAGTGCCCCCCGGGATCCAATCGTCCAGGGATCCATGAAATAGGTTATAATCACTGGATTTTATACACAAAAGCTGTCTTTCCTCGCATACCCCACGTGGAAGGCCGAGAAGGATATTCCAGACACCACACAAGCTCCAAAGACGTCCACCTCCCCACCTCTCGAATTCGACAAGGACCCCTATAATTCTTTGTAGCATCGTCCAGACGAGGATCAACCCCAGTTCCCAGACATCATTTTCGAGGTGGCACACTTACAACGAGGAGAAGGCCTTCCGATACTTTGCCGAAGAGTATATTTTAGGTTCGAAGGGAGGAATTCAGTGCGTTGTTGGCTTCAACTTTTCATACCCAGCGGGGGGAAAGGCCACAGCCTCAGTCTGGCATGCAAAGGGCACTCTCTGGACGGGTGATACGGTGAATCTGGTCGTCGAGCAGCTGGTGAATGAAGAGGTTAGTGAGACGGATGGTTTCTGTCGTTAAAGGCTACCCCATAATCCAGGTTTTTCGCGACAACGGTGGTTTCCCAAATGCGGACTTTCCAGGGCTCTGTCTCTCCCTTGCGTCTCTGACACCGGACAGAGCAGTGACTGAAAAGATCAACGACCTGCACGAGCACCTCACCAAAGTCCAAATCACGGCGGCCCACCTCTGCGAATTAGTCCGCAACATGCAGTGTCCTGGCCACTTGGTCAAGCTTGACAACCGCAAAGTGAACATTCCACCGCGGCAACACCCCCGATACCCTTCTCCGGATGCAATTTCTGGCAGTCGATTGGAATAATTCGAGGGAGAGGAGTGAGATCAAGAACTGCATCAAGAACAGGAGCATTCCGACTACGCTGACGATGAATGTCGGTGCCTGGCTATCGGTGTAGGATGGGGCGTGTTCCTCTCCACCGGGGTGCAGTTGTCGCCGACGAAAAAGGGGGGACAAAGATTCACGGGCCAGTGAGATCTGATATGTTGATGAGTCTGAACCTCGACCCCTCCTAGGAGAGGGTGGGTAAGTGTTCTCTAGTGTTCTCCATTGCCTGCGTATACGGCTGCTCTCCCGCCCACGGCTGTAATCATGAGTGGACACAAAATTGCCTCGACCACGCTGCCGCTCGGGACGGTGGCGGTGCTACGATGAGAGAGATAGACACACATACACACAGAGAGAGAGGGAGCTGATTGAAAGACACCAAAAACATTTGAGAAATATTTTCTGTATTAGACTTTTCCATGTTGTCATTCATTACCACCGAAACCTCCCACCCCAACACCCCCAACACACCTCATATTCAACTGTCACACCGCTCTGAAGCTGAGTTGAAGCCCAGAGCGGGTTGGAAAGACATAAAAGAACCATTTTCGAGACAGCCATACACCCTCCCTGAACTCACGGGCAACGAGCACATGGGAATCCAAAGCGACGTTGTCACCACCACCAAGGAAAGGACAGAAAGACACCACCACATCGTCCGCCCACTGATCCAAAAAGCGCCGCCCCGCCGCCTCGAAGTATTCATGGTGGGTGACGTGCCGTGTCGTGCAGGGCATCAATCAATGCCGGCGTGGTCGTCGACGATGCTCCGGCAGCATCCAGGAGTAGCGCTTGTCCGTACACTCCATGACGCCGGGGACGTGCGTGCCGACGCGGCACTCGACGCCCTTCTTGCGGGAGAAGCTGTAGTACAGGCTCTGCAGGGCCATGAGCGCACGGCCTTCGCCAAAACGCGCGCGGAACTCGAACCCTACGTCCCGCCAGTCCTCCTCCAGGTCCACGCGGTGGTACCAGACGAAGTACCCGTGCTCCTCCGTGTACGCGTGGCAACGCGGGCCGGCCGGCACGTTTTCGTCATCGTATTTCACTGGTGGTTCTGGTTCTGACCCTGCTCCTGCTGGTGTTGGTCCCGGACCCAGCAGCTTGTCGGCAGCACTCAAGACGTGGGAGAGGCTCATGACCGAGCTGCGCCCGGCCGCGCGGCCGTCGTGGACACCGCAAAGGTGTTTTTCTTCATTGTCATAGGGAACACACTCGGTCTCGTGGTTGAGGAGGGCTGCAAGTCTCAACCTGGGATCCATGATGGGGTGACAGGCTAGCAACAAGGCTTTGAAGGCTCTGCGTTGGAAAGGGGGTGGTATGAGAGAATGACGAACGTTTCTGCCCTTAAACTTGCTTGCAAAGACCAGGGAGGGGAACGGAAACTATGTGTATGTGGGATGTGGGAGAGCACAATATTGACTTGATCAGAGATGGACGCTCACAGAATCAGACTGTTCATGAGCTGGCGAGGGAGGGAGACAGGTCCAGGAGGGAGGGATTGGACGACCTTGATATATCTTTCCCCTCGACGCCAGGAAGTTCCTCGTCACCGGAGTTTGCCCGCCCCCTCGCATCGAATATGCTCCCAATATCCTCTGAGGATGAAGAGAGAATCCTGCCTGGGTTGGATTCTGATGTGCCGGGCGATGATCCCAAAACGTCCACTCCTCCTCCACCACGCTCGCGTCTCTCTCTTGCTCTTCTCCGATTCGGTCACATGAGATACGAAACCAATTCATCCAAAAACCCGCCGACGACATGCATCGGGACACGACAGAAGCGGACGATAAACGAGTGGTGTCGAATGAGAGTCCCAGGGACGTGCGTGTTAGCGGATCCCCAGGATGGCGCTACTGACGAGGACATGAGGCAGACGACCTGGCCAGCGAAAGGCCCATTACTTGGATCTATAGTGTGTGCCGGTTGTTCCCTGGTGCGTCTCTGTCCGTGCGTTCTTGTAGCCACTTTCTGATCGGCAAGTGTCGTGATACCTGCAGTATCCCATTGGACCCTTTACAAGCTCCCCCCCCTCTTCCCGCCGCCCATGGTTTTGTACTCTGCGCGAAACTCTCCTCAGGTCAAAGCACCCGGGAAGGCTATTCAAGAGCCCAAGCTCAACAGCTTTTCGCACCAGGAGTAGCCTGCCGCAAGGAGAAAGGTCAGCAGCGAATGTGGGAGTAGCTAGTGTGAGCAAGTGGGCTTCAGGAGGCATCCGTGCGATCCAGGTCTTTGCGGCACGCAGAATTCGCGCTCTCCGCTGCTCTTCACATTCCGCTAATGCATGAAAGAAATACAGGCACCGTCACCGGTCCCGTGACTTCCAAGAGGTACTCGTCCAACCCGATATTGCATGTGGAGCGGCCGGCTCAGGACGGGTTATTACAAGTTCAGCTCCGAGTGCCAGCGCCATACGAGGAGGTTGATTGCAGATTAGGGCATGCATGAGTAGGTGGACGCCCTGTAATAGGCCCCCGTTAGGCGAGAACAAGGGATTGTGAAAGACGCTGGAAATGGCATGGACTCGATCGCGGTCGATGTGAAGACCCCACACGCTTGGGGCTGGATCGAGCACTGGCCTCTGATCGACAGGTTGGGAGGTTTTGCGAATGAGATGCATGGCAGAAATATCAGGAACGTCTTCTCACTGCCGAACTGAGTCTGCCCTCAGTGCAAAGAGAGAGCGTACGTATTCACCAAACGCACTGGCTGGACCCTCATTCCACCATGCGTTTGACGCTGATGCGACAGAACTTGGGCAGACAGAGCACAGAGACTGCCTTGAAAGAATGACCCAAGAAGTCGACAGTCAGTGCACTGGGGATGCCGGGAGGAAAGTTAGCGGCGAGCTGCTTGCTGTTCGTACATAGAGCCTCGATCCCTTTCGGGATTTTCGAGATCCACCTCCACATCTTTCAGAAGTTGGCGTTATGATGCCAAAGGAGCAGGCGAGTGCGCGGAGCTAGCTACCTAGCTGATCATCCAGATCCTAGAGGCCAGCTCGCAACGTGAAACTCTGTTAATCCAGGATCTTCCCGCATGCTGGTCTCGGATGCCTCTTAGTACTGTCCCGAGAGAAAAGGGAATGATGCATGCCGATCCCGTTGCGAAGGGGTGAATCTGTCGCTTCCCCGCCTTGTTCACAGGGGCCAGGACGTGACTCACTTAGCCCAATCAGGAAGTCGCTTTGACCTGACCAGTAGAAGCACATTCACCTGTGGCCATTTAGTTTCTGTCTCCATCCTCTGTTGGAGTCCAAAGGCTGCGGGAGAAAGAAAACAGATTGACCGGGCGAAGGCGAGGGGAAGAGCGAGGGAGGGGGGTCCCGATGCTTCATCCCCACACCATGACATCCTCGACATACACGTCTGGGGTCGAGGAGCGTGGCTGAGCCGTATGGATGCAGTCAACCGTTAGCTGCACAAACGCCCAAAGATCTCTCTCGCTCAAGCCCGGTCAAACTTGGTGGAAATGGCAGTTCGTGCAAGCGAGACAAGCCCCATCGCCAGAACCGATGCAGAGATGCCAGGGCCGGTGTCAACCAGCCCCTTGCCAACCAGGCATGCATTGTTTCTGCCACCGATTCTCAGGCTTGAGCCGTTCGTAAATTGACATGTGCTCTCTGCAGCCCCATCAGCAAACACAATAGGCGCTGGCTGGCTGCATAGGCTAACGGTCTCCACCGAGAAGCTCGGATCTGCACGGGAGTTTTGAGTTGAGTTTTGAATTTTGAAAGAAGTGTTGACGCAAGTGCGTGTTAAACTCAAAACGACTTGATGGCGATCGGTTCAGGATCTGGAACTGGAGCACCATTGTGGTTGTCTATGGTTAAGAGACCCATCTTGTCAGCAAAACGAGAACAGCTGCTTTCGCAGACAGCACAACTGACAGCCCGGTTCCGAATAACCCCCTGAAAAGTGAAGAATGGTGTTGTGGCGAGTTCATTGGCAGGAGAGACCAGGCAAGACTGACACCCCAACTAAGACAGCAGGCAGCCCTCCAGCGCTTGCCGCACGCCGAGAAAGTTCGTGAATAGACATGCATTATCCAAGCTTTGGAGGCAAAGCCTTGGCCTGTGTAAGCAATGCGAATGTCTCGTTTCGGGGACGCACGGATCATTGGATTTTTGGCAGTGTGATCCCCAGTCGCTGGAGAAGTATTTCCAGGCTCTTCTGGTGAGAAGCTCCCTGACGGATCCCCCGTGCTGCTCTATTCGGATGTGCCATTCTCCGCTTAAGATGCAGTACTCGTTAGTTGGCTGGCAAATCAGGGGCATGTTGACTGTCACTCATGCTCTGTCAGTGGCTAGCCCGCATCAGCTGTTAGTTGCCTGGGTGCCTGGTTGCCTGGTTGATGAACCTGCCACCACAGCTGAGGAGGCTGTGCGCCGAGAGAGAAAGAAGGAGATCCGAAAGCTTCAGTCACGTTTTTCTTTCCAACCCCATACACTAGCTGCTCGCATCTCTGCATGTGCCACCTCGGTTGCACCGTGGGCGATTGTACCCCTTTAGGGAGGGAGGAAGAGTAAGTGCCCATGCCTGGGACATATAGGACCGCTGTCATGTCCCCACCACTCGGAGGCCATTTTGGTCGCCTACTCGCTGGGCCATTTCATATATGGTCTTTGAGGATCAGTGGCCGTGGAACCTCCAGCGGCAGAGGGCCGTCACAACTGCGACATCGCAAGGCAGACATCATGCCCGTCTCTTGCAAGGCCAGACCGCTCTAGAGGGCGCAGGTCTCGCTAAACCCACTCACTATCCTAACAGTCTATAAAGGTGAGCAGGAAAGACCTGGCGCTAAGTGAAACGATTAGTGTGTGTAGCGTAGTCCCACAGGATTAGTTCCGTATAGGGTCAACCAAAGGCCGATTTAAAAGGATCCCTTTCTGGGCACTGAGCGTAGCAACCGAGCGCCACCAGTTCGCATAATAAAGGTCTCGCCCTACTTTCCTTCGTTGTGTCACCCTCTATCCCCTTTACAGAGACTGTCACAATATTAGCACTCTCTTATCTAGTTTATAAGTAGTCTCCAGAGAACCGAGTAAGACACATCACCTTCAACCGCGTCTCCTCTGTTATATCACCACTTATATGGCGTCGTTACTTAGCCTACCACCTCTGATTCGCCGTAAAATCTATGTCTTTGCCGGCCTCGTTCGGTTCTGCCCTATCGATCTCAATCATGAGGGTCCTTATAAGGTCGAGTACGCGAGACAGTGCGCTGACCACCTCGACACCGCTATCGACACTTGGAGACCGCCGATCGATGGCCCTGGCGCTGTGATATCCACCGCAGACGCTCTCGCAGGATACAGCTGTTTCTTTCGCTCTAAGCGGTTTCAGGGTCACGCGCCATTCCCTGGACCAGACGGGATAGACTGTGTCTGTGACCGTCTACCCTGGGGCCTCCTCTCAGTGTGTCGCGCTATCCATGTTGAAGTGGTGACCATCCTTTACAGCGAGAACCAGTTCAAGATCTCTCGCGCCGGCCCGGGTGGTCTCAAAGCCCTCTCATAGCTCAGCCCCAAAGCACTGGAGGTCATGACTAGCCTTCACATTGGATTGACCGCATGCGGTTGTGTGCCGGGCCACATATGCTCTCTCGAAGAGCGCATCTGGGACAATCCACTGCTCTCTCCATGCCTTTTTTGTCACCCTGGCTGCAAATGCGGAACCGGCGCTGCCTTCTCCTTCGACAACCCCAGTATGTGGTCTCTACCACAAGAGTGGGATAGACTTGTCCTTACTCTGGCTACGCGACTAACGCCCGGGCGACTTCGACTGAGCGTAGTCTGTGACACGCTTGACCACGCCGCGGCCCAACGGGTTCTCCTACCGCTGTCGAGCTTGCCGCTCCTCAAGAGTTGCGCTATCCGTCTCGGCCAGCGGCCCGACCACAGCCTGCGCCGCCTCGCCCAAACCACTGTTCACCAGGCTATGGGCCAAGACCAGCCACCCCAAGGTCCTTTCCCCTGGGATCGCCTCCCCGATGAGCTCCAGCTGCAGATTCTACGCCATTCGGGCCTTCTCGCGCCGACAGTTATTGAATGGGAGGAGGGGAAGGGCACCCCCCGGCCATCCTGCTGCCAGCAGTGCACCGCAACCTTAGAGGCGTGCTGCTGCCCTCCGCTCCACGCGGCGTTCACATCTGGCCAGTGTACATGTTGGCAGTGGCCTCGAGACCACTTCCTGGTCAGTCAAGGCTTTCGGTCTCAGGCCCTCCAGATCTTCTACCGCTCCAACACATTCTCCGTCCAGACGCTTGAAGCCCACTGGACGGAGAATATCCCGCCTTACCTTGAACATCGCTCAGCCCTAGTCTTCCTTCGGTCGGTCCCGCGTGACGCCTTACCGCATATCCGTTCCCTTCGAGTCATCTTTCCCACCTCCTGTGATGACGACCTTGGTCCCGGCACGCCGTCACTCGCCAACTGGACCGACACTCTCCGATTCATCGAGAGACACCTACCACTTGCTCACCTGAGCCTCACCCTCTGTACCGCCACCGCCCGCCACGATGATGGTTATAATACAGGCTCTGAGGACAAGGAGTTAGCCTTCTACCGGCGGATGATTCAGCCGGTAGCTATCCTACGGGGGATTCAAAATCTTTTCATTGTCTTCCCGCCGACTGGGGACGCCCCTCGGGAAGCGCGAAACCGTCTCCGCGAGAGAGAACTCCAGACCCAAATACTAGGCCAGACTTCTTCTGTCGGCGCCCCAAGAAAGCTCCAAGAAGGGCAAGGCCACCCAGAAAGGGAGCTAAGAGAGGAGTGGGACCCACTTACATTTGGGCCGACTGGCGACCGGATCTGGCCTCCATGGTAGAGCACAAGTTATACATTTCGCACATGTACATAGTACCTAGAGGTAAACCATACTATAAGTATGGCTTCAAAGCTTTGTCAAGTCCTCCTCAAAGTTATATGACAATACTGGTTTTCATCCGCACAGAAAAAGCCCGGCAATATGATACCAGCTCCAGTCCCATCGCGTGGCCATGACCAGATCGTCCACGTTGAGGACGCCGACCTTTTCCGCCATCAACTGCCTCCAGATGTCGTTCCGGAGAGACACTGGCCAGCTAGGCGTGC
This sequence comes from Fonsecaea erecta, assembly GCF_001651985.1. Classification (NCBI taxonomy): domain Eukaryota; kingdom Fungi; phylum Ascomycota; class Eurotiomycetes; order Chaetothyriales; family Herpotrichiellaceae; genus Fonsecaea; species Fonsecaea erecta. The sequence continues at coordinate 322,231 of NW_017387256.1, read as the reverse complement.
CCCACTAACGTGATGTCAACCCCTTTACCACGGCAGCATGAGTCTGTCTTCTGAGCGTAGCCAGCTGCAATTGACTAACCCCTCCACCCAGTCTCTGAGGGCCGATCGCGCGTCGCCAGGAGACACTCGCGTAGTGAGAGTTCTGCACGCTATACATGTCGTTCTCAACATCCTCCAGCGGGGCGTCATAGAAGACATCTCGATATGTTGAGTTGGCGATCACCTGGTCAAAGGGGGCATTCCCTGTCACGACCACTGTCACTGGCCGAGAGACCACCCCCTGTGCACGGCCATCCCAAAAGGTCAGCCAGCCTTTCTCGCGAACAGGCTAACCCATCTGTCTTGAAGTCGAGGAGGAGTACGATTGAGACACCAGGATCAGCGTCAAACACTCCGACCATGTCCACTGTCTCATTCGCGACCTTCAGTTGTGTTGGGGAGTTCTGGTGGGTGAGAATCGCGACGAGCGGGTCGATATAGAGGCTCCGAAGGGTACGGCTGGTCCGGAGTGCCCTCGCCGAGTGCCCTACGTAGATATCGGTGGCGTCTTTCCCTAACCAGAGGTCTGCCTCAACACCCACACAGCCTACCGAAAGAGCCTGGAACAGTGGTACTCGCCTCCAGTAGCCATTGTGAGAGTGACATGACACAGGGTAGACATCGCTACTAAAGTTGCTCGGCCATGCCTGGAGGCTCGCTTGGGCGTCGCCCCTGTGCGCATTGTGTCTCTCAGGGATGTGCCCCTCAGGGTCCGTGAAAGATGTGCTGCATGACCACTCCACCTCCAAAACATGTTATGTGGAGATATAATTTAGGCGGAAGATAGACAACAGCGAGCTCGGCCAGACTGCAGAAGTTGTATGAGGTTCAACCAGGAAGGATATGTAAGGTGGTACATTGAGCCCCTGGGCTTGGATGTGTTTTTTTCCGATTGGTTGAATGTCTCCGGCTGATATCAGCAATGCTTGGCGAATAATTCAGTCTCGTGGATTTCCTCATCAATTAATTAATTGTTCGACTGGCATCCATCCGCCACTTGATCAGATCACTCTGATTTGACACAACGACGCTCGAAATGTAAGGCTGTATCGGTCGGACTTGTGCTCTCCAGCCCACATCAATGTCTCAACTCGAGCGGGAACACAACCACGTTTATCAATCTCACCAAGAGGGGACTCGGCCTGCTGCTTTAGGGTCCGCCTTCACCTGGTGCAGGCTGTGAGTAACTCGCCATAGAAGGATCGATGACCTCTACTGTGGCGAGAGAAACCGAGAGACCTCACGACTCCTTCTATAAACGATAACTTGTGGAGATATAGCTTTTTCGTACCCTGTTCCCTTTCCGTTCTTCGACAGAACCCTCCCCCTCTATATCGAAGTCGACATTTGAGGTTTTCACACGCCTATCGATCCCTCCTACTCTACGGTTTTCCTACGAAGCGCGTCAGTGGTCGTTTTGCCCGAAGAAGAGAAGGAATCTCGTCTCGCTCGTCGAAGCGTCTCAATCACGAGATCGATGGGAACTTTCGCTATGAAGTGGAATAACTAGACATAGCACAAAACGCTCAAGGGGATGGATGGGAAAATGTCTCGGGCTGATACCGTGTGCTATCCCATGAACCAAAAACAACTGTGTACCTAAAGCCCAACCTAGATAGTCACAACCCGCATGGCTGCCTTCTGCGGCTGCACCGGAGAATGAATCTCTCTCACACAAATCAAGAGGAACTCTTCATCTCTAGCAGGGCGACACAATATCTCGATGGTGCAGAAAAAAGACAAGGCCACCTCCAAAGTCTCAGGATAAACATGGTGAGCCTTGAAACTATCAGGACACCTTCCACCCCGGACAAGCATGTTCTTCTGCTATGAACGAGATACCGGACATTCAGAATGACCCTCGTATTTGGAGACGGGTTTGCTGCTTGGGATCTATCATCCCGATTTAGACATACTGCCGCTTACATAACTCTGCTCGACGACACCATGTCCCTACCCACCGCATGACCCGAACACGGTGGGAGCGGCCGGCCATGCCCTTAGCAAGCTTTCCAGGGAGGTCTGTGCATCCGAGCGCTCTGCGTCACGGATAAGCAGCAAGCAGAACAAGTTGCGGGAAGACCGATCCGAACAAACAACGTCACGGCGGATTGGTGTGTGAGCTGCAAAACGCTGCATATGTTCTCTCTGCCGACGCTGATCGGGTGAAGCGACAACCTCTGCTATACAGGGTCCATGGTAAGCCCGAACACGGGCATTCTGCCGCAGGAGATTGATGTCAATATTTTTTTGGCTCTGGAACAATGCATGACGATTGATTACAATGCCGGCTAGCACGGTGCGCGCGGGTGCCTCTGTGCCAGATTCGACATGACCGCTGAGCCGGACAAAGCGATGCCATCTTCACACAATTTTGGGTAATTGGCCATAGCAGTCACCCAAGCTTTCCTTCTTTCCGATGTACCGTCTACATCAACAGGCTTGGTTCTCGCAAAGTGCTTGGATGACACATGCGTCCCGGCGGGGAAGATATTAAAGCTCTGCAAATCAAGTGAGGGCGAGCGCCCGACCCTGTGCAGCAACGCCAGTAAGTTCGACTCTTCTCTGATCGTCGCTGTAAATGGGAGCTATTCATGTTCATGTTTAGCTCGGCTCCTTCCTCACGAAAACTCATGCTCATTTGAGATTTGCGCTCCCCTGAAACAACGGGATGCAGCGCTGCGTTGCCTGTGCCATCGACGATGTGCTGAGAGACTAATGCCGTCAGCGTTTCGGTCTCGCCATCATCTTTTTGCAAAAGCCCTTCCACCTGCTGACGACATGGACAAGCACCGTTAGTTGACAATTGATCCTGTTGTTGTAACCCATATCACATTCCGCATTGCTAGATTTTTTCGATCCACAAGCTGTGCGTGCCGTCATAAGCACGATTCTGGACAAGCAATATTGATAGAGACGAAGGCATTTCAACTTTTTCCTCCTCCAGCTTCGCGTAATGGCCGACGCGACGAAAGCAATACTGGCAAACGACACCAACTGGGGTGCTTTCACCGAGACGACAGACCCGGCTTTTGCCCGGATGCTGCGGCTGGTGATATCTGCCGACCGAAAAATGGATGTGTGAATGTTGTTGCCCTTGACGCCCGAGACAGCGAACTGCCTATAGAGTAAGGGAAAAGGACGGAAATGTTGTCGACCCCTCTGATATACCGGTACCCACGATTTAATCAAAACACTCTCTGGCCAGTTCTTTGCCAGGACGGAGAATATGGAAGTTTGAGGTGAAAAAAAAGCAACAGAGTTGTCTAAGAGAAATGAAATGCGTCATGGATTGGGTGAGACGAGCATGAATGGATACCTCAAAAGGAGTCTTCAAAGTCGAAGTGAAGAAAAGATGACCTACTGCCACCAAGATGAGTGATAACCAGAGGACGAGGATCTCTTTGGCGAATTTATATTTGCAAAAGGCCCATGCCGCTCTCACTTGGCTGGGGAGCCTGTCCAGTCACCTACCAGTGCTATTGCTAGGAAGACCGGTCTGGAGACGCCCGTTGCTGTGGCGTGGGATTTGCTCTCTGTTCTCTGCCTCAGGTGAGCTCTTAAATTCTGCTGAATTGCTCGACATTTTGATTCCATGAAAGATGGGCAGAATTGATTGTGGAAATTCAGAATCTTTTTAACAGGTGTGAGAGGACGGGGTGCTTTTAATAGTACGAGGTACTTCTGACGTCTCACTTGTCTGCGGGCTGTTCTGTGGGGCGTCAATGGACCAAACCCCAGGCAGCTTTGACCGTTCAGGTCCAGCCTTTACTTCGGGCAGGTGGAGGAACGACGGCATAGAGGGTCGAAACGGAGAGGAGAGATCAGCGACTCCCTGGAGTCCATGGTCTCGAAAATCTCAGTCTGTTGGAAGGGATTTGAATCAGGTGGTGGGGACAGCAAGGAATGGATCCAGCCCTCCCCAGCCCAGCCCAGCCCAGCAAAACCACGCTAGGCGTAAAAGATAGGGTTCGCCATAATTTACTTCCCTGCTCTTGAAGAAGCTCAAGCAGTCCCCACCGGTCTGGGGGTGCGTGCGGGACCCGCGGCCAAAGCTAGATTTATCCTCCCCTTAATCCACGAACTACTCCTTGCACGTATGACTTCGTGTCAGTTCATCTGGATGGGAAGCCAATGTTTACGTCCGCGGTGGCACAACATGATTTGTTTCCTTTACCCAAGGCATCAGAGGATTATTCTCTTTCTCTTATGGACAGTCACGTTGCCAGCGTTGACTTTGTGCATCCTTCCCAGCAAAGCTGGCCTTCGTTGAACCATCCACAAACGTCCAAGACGGATTGAGACCACGCGTCCATCTTTGGGGTAAGGGCGATGTGGCTGAAAAGAAGCTCCACGAAGCTTTTAACTAAGCACTGAGGAGTTTCTCATTTAGGTAAAGTTGATAGTCCATGCGAGATTAATCCTTCCCCAGAACGGTCGACTCAGCTTCACAACTCCCTTCGCCTTCCAATTTTCTACACATCTCAAACGATCCGAGCGCTCACTATTAACTATTTCATGGTCACGTCCGAACAGTACGGAGCGCTTAGTCGACTCCATGTAAGTCAGAGTAAGGTTGTGAACTACTGGTACTCTAACGTGATTTCGAATTGCGGAGTGCTCGTCAGGATATACATATATATATGGAGTACAGAGTCGTGCATTCCGTAATCTCTATTCTCATCCTCGTTCTGGTCCTGGCTCTCAATCCGGTGCCTTTGGGGTATTCGTTCTTTTCCTGTCGCTCTTTTCCCTTTCAACGTTCATGTCACTCGTTTGACCTTTTCACTCCTTAATCTGCAAAGTCGCCATGAAGGTTCCCATTGTCTCACTCCTGGCATTGTGGCCATTGTTCTCTGCTGCCCTCGGCCCCTACCCTCCGTTGTCTGGGTCTGAGACCTTGACCATCGAACATTGTTCAACCATCAGACAACCAAATTCCGTGCGATCGGTGACCACAGCCACACACACGACTACCATTACCATTCCAGTCCATGTCACGTCCAGTTTTACACCCACAGTCACGGTAACTCCGTCGACAGTCACAGCCACCTCAACAACGAGTACTACCACCACCAGCACCTCTGTCACTACGGTTGCCACACCCACCAGTGTAAGTCTCTACGACCAGCTTCGGTAACAAATCAATTTTCCATGACTGATTTCGCCTAGACATTCACCACAACCCTGACACTTCTCTTCTCCACCACTACTACCAGCACTATTACTGCGCCAACATCCACAGCAACCGAGATTCAGACTAGCACTTCCACAACCACAACCACCCTGTCGTCCACTGTGCCGACTTCCGCTGGTTTCCTCCCAGTTATTAGCACACTCCCTGGCTCGGCTGAGAAGCGCAAGCGTGCAGTCAATTGGAAGCAGACTCATTCGAGGAGGTCGTCGTATACCTTGCCATGGCAGAAGCCATCGACTCAATGCAAAGCACCCACACCTGACCAGCCTTCGAGCGGAGGCAGGCCAAGCAGACCAGTATGGGACACATGCGCGCAATATGCCGCGTCAGTGGAGTGCCAGGAGCTTGTGGAGATCTTCTCACCCATTGTCACAACAGTAACAGCGCACACCACGGTCTCGGCCACTTTGACGACAGCAACAACTACGACGACTATCACCTCAACCTCGACGGCGACGACTACGGCAACCATCACCCCTCCAAGCGCCAACTACACCACGACGGTGACGACTTCAACCACTACCCTAATCACTGCCTTCAGCACTACTACACCCTCTACAACGACAACCAGCACATCCACCGTCGTCACCACAGCAACGACCTCAACAGTCATCTACGCCGCCTGCGCAACGCCCAACATAGTGGGCACGCTCAACGGCGATGGTGTCTACGACGTAATCTACCCCGGCCCTTCGGTCGGTCTCGCCACCACGGACGACTCAACTGCCTACGACTGCTGTGTTTCGTGCATAAACAACCCGGCGTGCGCAGCCGCAGCATTCAATGCGAATTTCGGCGCTGGCGAACAGTGCTTCAACTTCCCTGCCGATAGCTGCACTGTCGAAGGCGAATACAGCTTCGGCGCCGAACCCTCGAGCTCTGTCTCTCCCGACACACAGTATTTCATTTCAAACGGCAACTGCGGCGCCTATAACTACGTCGAGGCCGACTAATTATACAGTGCTTGCTCTGGGAAACGGGGGGAGAAGGGAACAAATGATGAACGGAAGCGGAGGAAGTAATTTGCGCTTCAGTCTGGTTTCACTCGATGAATACTTAATTCCATTTCAACCGAGTTCCATTCTATTCGCGATGCCATTGTGTCCTCCGACATGTATCGAATCACCGTCGGCGAGAACCTCTTTAGCCCTTGAGTAATTAAGGTAGATCGCCACGAGAATCGAGTCGCTCCACAGTTGAATCGACCGTCCTCGATAAGCAGTTCTAGCCAGCTACTATTATACCGACGCCTCTTTCAGTCACTATGTATACGTATCATCGCAAATACCACATCAAATGTTTCAAGGCGCAGCCCCAGACACAGCGGCTTTCACCATGATCATGACACACCGCCCAACAGGCACTGGAATATAGATTATCTCTATACTGGACCCTGGAAGCTCCCCCGCACGAGGCTGGGTAAGCTCCGCACGAGGCTGAAGAGCTTCGTGCGCGTCTCGTTACAATTCCCGTTTGCGCAGTCGAGCTCCTTCTCCCACTTCATGCCCTGTTCCTTTGAGCTCGTCTCGTTGCCCTGTGATCACTGTAATCTTACATGATTATTGCTTCATGGTTCTCGACCTTGTCGATTATACAATCATACGCGTGGAAGAACACGGCGTTGCCAAACAGCTTAGGTGTTGTTGTCACTGAAACCAACAACAACCTACCTGCAAACAGACCTTCTGCTAACCTCGACTCCAGACCCAGCGTCATATGATCAGCTCCGAACCCCACCGTATCTCAGGATCTCGCTACCGAGCTGACCACCTGCTCCTCCTCAGAGGCCTTCCCACCCGTTTCCTCCGTCATGACGAGCTGCTCGCCACCTTTCAAACATCCGATCTTGCCTGTGAGGCGAGTGCCTACTTGTTCGCTGTTGGATGCAGAATCACGAATACCATCCGACAGAGACATAAATTGCTTCATCCCTCGACACCCTGACAAACAAACACCTCACGATCTTGCAAGTGAGATGACTTGCGTTCTCGGTCGGTAAAGAGTCAGGGATACATGGTGGACTCCCAGATATCTCAACGATCCCTTGTGATACCTGCTGAGTAGCCGCCTGCACCAAGGACAGAACCTCAGACCCCATATGAGTTTGGCGCCAGCCCGACGAGCGAGCGTCGCTGAGTTTCATTTACAGTAACGTCACCATGGCCACCTCGGGACTTTTATGAAGACACTTCAGATTGTCAACCGGTCAAGGTCTCCGGTCGGGCCCAGAGCGCCCCGACTCGCCCCCAGCCCGCCTCCAAATTACCATGCCGGTCAGCGACGTCAATCACAGCTCAATCTACTTCCTTGGGAACGGCCATCACCTCCCCTGCAGCCAGAAGACTGGCTGACACTTCCAACGAAGAACGCTACTGAGAATACTGCACTATCAATATCACAAGAGTTCTACCTCGGTGGTCAACTTTCGACGAGTTATGGCAGTCGTCTGCTTAAATACTCTCAAAGACTCCTCTGGGCATCAAGCAGATTCAGGCGATCGCCTATGAAGCAGAGGGCTTGGTGTGACATCTTTTTCACTACACCGCAGACCATCATGATAATCCAGCAAGAGAGTCGTGCCATTCCCACATTACTATGCATTTCTTTCCACTCAACGGTAGTGAGACATGCATATGAGAGACCAAGCAGCAGGAGGTGAGTCCCTTTTGGCACCATAGCACGCCAGCTGCAGCAGTTTGGTTGCTATTCGTCGAACAAATCGCCCGTCTGAAGCAAGGTGAGGATGAATGGATACAACGACTCTGGCTCACCGACAGCGTCCTCGGCGGAGCTTTCATAGGGTTCCCGACGGGATGTGCTTCGCACCCGTTGACGTGTGAATGCATTTCCATCTCCTTTTTGCGCCAACTATGCCTCAGCCCATCGTCTGCTAGGTGCCCGCTGCTCTCTGCCGCTGCGCCAATTTCACTCAAAATTCGATATTGGAATGAATGGCTCTGCGCAATAACAATCTCGAGGAATTGTTGAGGGTTGTGCTGGGATTCCAATTGCACAGGACGAGATGGTAGCAGGGCCGCTAAGCAACAAGAACAGCGAATTGTCTAATTCTCTGGTTGCTAACAGGACATGATGTGCTGCAGCCCTTCTGCTGCTTTACCCGGGGAGCATGATCGGTGCATTTGCTCGGTTGGCGCACGTCACGGACATTTTGAAGCCCCCTGTGCAAGTGAACCACAAGAGGTTTGGTCACAAAGTTGACGAAGCACAGGGGTTGGGAAGGTCAACCGAATGGAGGATCAGGTGACCAGCTTCGCTGGCACGACTTAGGCCCAGCTACCTTTGGTCTGCCAGACCCAACTTCGCGCTCTTTTCTCAGTCGTGTCTTGTTCTCTTCCATCGTCGGCTGCCCAAATGTCCATCTGGCGTCCCGCATCATGGCAGCTCCCGTGGTTGTTGACATTGTGACATATTTTTATCCGATTGGGAACACACCTGCCGTCCACTTGACTCGAGGTGTTCCATATAAGCAGTCTGCGAATATTCTGCTTTTAGGGTGTGGCGACGTGCGAAATATCTTGTTTACGGTCTATTCCGACCAGGCCTCTGGTGCGCAGAGCCCATGCTGCGGGTTTCTCGCCATCTACTGATGTACTGTCAGGCCGGAAGCTGGACGTGACATGCTGTGACATTGAGCCCGCCGTCATTGGTCTGCTTCGCTCCTTCCTCACTGGTGTGGTTTGCTAACATGGCCAATTCCAGCACGCAACATCTTGTTGCTTACTCTTCTTTTGGACGACGTCGACGGGTCTAATGACGCTTCCATATGGAACATATACTATCACCTCTGTCTGGATAGCAAGGATTTGGAGTTGCTGGACAGCCAAGCGACAAAACTACACGCACTGGGGGCTTCAGCGCAGACCTGGCATGGAGGGCAATATGGCCAACAATTCAGGTTCTGCGACGAGAGGACCCTAACGAAGGTGAGGAATATCTGGGACACTTACCGCTTCACACGTTTGAATCGGGATGACCGAGAACGTTTTCTCGAACGCTCAAAAGCAGCAATGCAAAGGGCCATGGAAAGCCGAGCGTATCACCTTGGCGAAACCAGTTTTGTCATATCGGGCCTTCGATCTGCAGCTCCCGCCGGCATCGGTGCCATTCATGACGCCCCCAAGCTTCATCAACACTTCTGGAACCACGGCAGCACGAGCAGGGAGGGAAAGGACCCGCGCAGAACCGACACGCTGAACCCGATGTTTGTGACTGACAGGTCCACGCTTCACTACGGCACCGACCCATTACTGGGTTTTCACCTTGCGACGGCCTATACTCCACTCACCGAACAGTCACCGTTCCATTCCGAGGCAATGACGCAGGATTCTTCCTGCTTCAGAGTTGTCGAGGCGGCACAACTTCAGTTTCGATCCTGGGCACGGTCGCTCAGACAGTACCCTCCCTCTTGTCTTACAATACGCTTTTTCGCAGGCGACGCCATCTCCTTTTCATACGCTCTGCAGCAAAAGAAAATCACTCAAAGCGAAAGGGCCGCGGGTATGTACCGCGATCCCTATCACGCGGAGCCGCTGGTCCTGGATGGCGAGGAATACACGGACTCTGCTCGAGCACCGCTCACATTCGGCGTGATTGACACGTCGAACCTCATTGACCACGTAGGGGCTTTGAACCTCCTTGTGGCCGCCGCGCCGTTATTGGATGAGGGACCATCAGCCAGCCTATACACCGAATCGCTAGTAAAGCAAGAAGAAACCCATACGGCGTACATCGACAGCCTTCTCAAGGGCCACTTCCCAACCATCTCGACGTTGTTAGGTCTCTTCCCAGTTGAGTACTGGACCAATGCGTCGGCTTCTTCGACGATGGACGACCTGATGATGGACTCGAGCTTCATCCGGGCCAGCGACGATACGAGAGCTGGACAGATGCATGTTAGACTAACATGGAAGCAGAGCATTCACGAAGGAACATCGCCATCGCCATCGCCATCGCCATCACGCGCAGGGGAAGTCCGTCGCCTTCGCGTCGATGAGAGTGGGTGTGCTCGGATCCTCCATGATGTGTATCTCCATATGTTTCAGCACGAGAACATGCAGCAACTGTTCTCGGACGTCAGCGTGCACACCATATCAAAAAGTTCGCTCGTACGCCATCACCGCGGGAGTTATGCTCTGTTTCTACGGTTTGTGCGCAGCAGGATCGCCGTCGACTGGGACAAAGTCATGGACCATCTCTTGAGGCTTATCGAGACTGACTCTAGTCTCTTAATGGGAATGAACTACATCCAGGAGCTGTATCTGTTCCTCCACATCTTCAAAGTGTATTCCGTAGACACTTTCTCGGGCCTGGTCAAGCAACCCTCAACTGCTGTCGCCAAAGGATTGGCGAGCTGGAACGGCATTCCCCCGGTCATTTGCATCACATTAAAGGTACCCCGGGAAAGACTCAGAGCGATAACAAGTCTCAAGCCCGCGGAAATTGGCACGCCAATCGTTCACTGTATCATTAAGTCCTCCCCGGCGTCGAGGTCTCGGCCGTGGCAAAATATCTTCTCTGCCGTCCAGCTTTCTTTTGGAAACATCTCCACGACTGGCGAGAGGCACAGTGACGCCTTCAGCCTCCATATTGTGGATGACGGGCTGGAATGGAATGGCAGTTCTGACCTCTTCGTCTCGTTCCGGGCTCCCACATGGACGTTATTGATCGAACCCCGAACTACATCAATTGCCTTTGGAATCCAGAGCACGCCACAAAGTTCAAGAACGTTCATAAAGGCTCTTGGTATTGAAATGAATATTTACGAAACCAATTTAGAAGATGAAGAAAACGTCTTCATGACCAAAGATCCACCAAATCAGCCAGGGTCTGCTTCCCTTTGCACCCTCTCGAACGGTGATTCGGGAGACTCCTCTCCCCAGGGCCAGGTTGCGCGGACCGTGATCACTGCAAATGTCGACTCTAAGGCTCCGAGGATCGCAAGTTTAACGGGGCGTCTTGAACTCCTTTCGGAGGACGTCAAGGCGGCCATGAAAAGTGGAAGCAAGGTTGAAAGCGTTCAGGTATCTCCGTGCAGCGTCATCGCGACGGTGGGGCTGATCGCCTCGCCGATCGCTCTCGAATTCCCCTCTCCCGTCCTTGCTTCGAGGAGCAAAATTAGGATTGCAAGAAAGTCTTCATACGTGGAAGTAGAAGCACCACTGGCCGGCGCAGCGGACTGGAAATGCTTCCCGTCATTCATCCACCCCATTTACCCAACCCTAGGGCCACCCGTGGTATGGAACACGCCTTATACGAATTTGGAATGCCTGCCCACCATCAATACGTCAAGAAAGAAAGGAATCCAATGGCTCGTGACGCATTCCTCCGGTATGTTCAGCCGCAGAGAGCGCGAATTGAGAGACAGTCCGATGCTCGCAGATCGGGAGGAAAACGTTCGAGTTCGATTTAAAGACTCCCTATTTTCACTTCTTATACACTTCTCCGGCCTGCAGGGTGAACCAGCCCGACTATTTGGCCTTAACGACCCAATGCGTGGAGGGATACACGTTCTCATTTTCGTCGCTGGCCTCAAACTGGACGTTGCCAACCAAACGGTCATTCTGGATTCGGCAATATTACCACTGACCAACAGCCTGACGCCGAAACTCAATACATTCTTAGGAGCGCTTTCAGCCATGCGGTTATGCAGTATCAAGGTGGACGCCGTCGAATTGAAACTGTGGAGGCAGGTGCTGCCGGCGATGATCGAACGGTGCCGGACATGGGAGCATCGTCCTGACTGTGAATATCTGACGGAATCGCGCATTCCCTTGTCTTTGGAGAACGGCCAGCCGCTCCTGTGCTCCTGTGGAAGCGGCCAGCTGCCGAAAACGTTCCTCACGGGCGTGCCCCATTGGGGTTCAGTGTCGAAGTACTTTGTTCGGGCAGCGTTGTCTCCATGCTTCCCAGCTCCCTTTTGTGAGGAACTCTTCGATTTCAGCAAGATCCGCAAATCCAGTACTGTCCCTCACCCAGGTGGCGGATGCAGAGTTTGTGGAAAAACTGAATCCAGGCCTGGAGCGGGCCTGTTGACGTGTGTGCGATGCCACAACGCGAAGTACTGCTCGAAGGAATGTCAACGGACAGATTGGAAGAACCACAAGCCTACATGTGGAAGTTAGCACGCAGCAGGATTGTGGTGTTCGCGAGCCCAGGCACAAGGACGGGATACATCTCACAAGCTGTTTGATGGAAAAGTTATGTCTTGGCTTCGGATGTCCTCCCGCTCGGAGTCACTAAGGCCGGATTTATACAAGCCTCCAGCCTTGCCCGAAAAGATGGCGGAGCATCCGCCCTTATGCTTTTGAAGCTTAAATGAATGGGACAAGCGCTTGCTTTCTTACAATTGCTGCTTTTCTGTTTCTATCGTCCGCCTTGCCTTTTTGGAGCAAGACTGGATGGTCTAAAAGCAGCGTTCACTGTTGTCCTTTGGGCTTCCCTTATTCTTGGAGCTAGAGATCAAGCCTCCAAAAGCGGCGATCACTATTGTCTTAGTGGCTTTGAAACTGCGCACAAGCTCCAGTGCCTGCGTCGCGTTCTTGACGCGTACCTCTTCCATCGAATGACCCTGATTGCTTTCCGTTGTTGTCGCTTTTGGTCCGTTGTATGCCGGCAGCATCTCTCTACCCAAATGGCCAGCCTCTGCTTCATGTTGTGCGAGCCACCCCCTTCCGTCTGCTGCCCAAGGCGATCCCCTTCTCTACGTAAGAAGATTCAGCCAGAGCAATATTGGGGCTGTTCAAGAGCAAACACAACAGGCGAAAAGGTGTCCAACGCAGGCATCAGAAGCGACGCTGGGGAGTCCCTCGTATCCCCAATCTCCTCGTCCTCGTCCTCGTCATCCTCCTTCGTTCTCGTTCGTCCTGGGTCGGAACACAGCGCGGCTCAGACATGGCATCTCCTCGAGCTCGTCGCAGGCCGAGCAGTGTTGACTAGATCCTGAGAGGAAGAGCCGATCAATGCCTGGTGGTAGGCAACAAATTGTCCAACAATGTTCTCGAGGGCGCAGCTCCTTCTTCGAATAAGACAAGCTGTCTGTTGACAGTTATCAAGAGAATGGACTCCTTCACAAGCCACATACTGCGCCCTCTGGTACGCTCTGTTGCGGCAGAGCTTGACTCTTCTCACCGCAGCTGACTGTCAGCAGCGGACGATGTCTTGTTCCAGTCTGGCTTCTGCACTGCTAGTCATGTCCATGCCTCACTTGATGGGGCGCTCGTCGCAGGGTTTGGAGACCTCGAGGCTCCTGTGACCTGTATCCTGTCGACATGCTGCAGTATCATCATATTCTGACACTTTTGGCTCTGCAAAGGTTTTTCCAGAACGCTCTTTCATCCTTCCGCATTGCCTGCGATTCTTCGCCAGCCCAATCAAGTGTCGCTGTCGGCCTGTGCAGGTTCATAGCACTGGCCATGGATGTGGAAACACAACCCGGATTGCATCCAGCTCGCCTATTTGTTCAATGGTGTCGCATGGGCAGCAGCAGCAGTACCCCAATTTCAGCGATTTCCCCGTGTGCGTCGAGATATGCTGGTTGGCTCCTGCGAGGCTCAGAACGTAAGTTGAGGTTGAATGGACATTGATCGCCCATCTCCAGAGAAGGTAAGCGTTCCTCATTTCTGATGATCTGCTGATAGACGGAAGCGTTGTTATTGTCGGCTCACCACCTACCGCCTCCCTTCCCACCACAGACTGTTCTGTGCCCATCGCTTCGGATGCCCCCGCTGGCGTACCTCCCGATTCCGCCTCCACACCGAGATACCCATCGGGTTTCCATGGTTGAGACCATTTGGCAGTGATGTGCTTGACATCAGCGGGCGCCGCTCGCCACATTGAAGAACGTGATTACCATACCTTGGCTGTCAACTGCTCGCATTCGCATAAAGAGTTCCCAAAGACCTCGCACGACATTATAGCAGATTGGGAGCAGCTCTTCTCACGCATGGATACTTCTCTGCCTCGAGATCGACTCGTAGCTAGAGGAGCATTATCCATGTTGGGGTGATTCTTTCGTCCTTTGAGAAGGTCGGATTCTGGTGGATCATCAGAGTCGAAGACGTTCTGTGCCCGTGGCTCTCTAGGCTGCTGGTATCTCCAGGTCACACATGCTTTACTTCTGTCCCGGACGCAGTCTTGTTTTGGGGCCCATCCCTGTCTCTTGGTGCTTCCAATGCTTTTGACAGGCTACGACGACCCCGGATTGGCAGCATTGATCCGATGTGCTGCTCCTGCAGAGTCTGGACTACCAGGGAGCATTGGACCCAAGGTAACGGTGTGCGCGGTCGGCGACTTGTCCAGGTTTCGGCATTGTGAAAACAAGACTCCTGGGAGCTGGGTGCGCGAGATCCCTGGCATACATATCGCATGGAAGCAAAATCACTCACATTGTAGTGGTACATACAGCGTCGACAGACAGACAAGCAAACGAGACGATGCGAGACGACGAGCCCGAAGATTCTCACAAAACCTTTCCCTCCCGCCCTGTGCCTGCGACCTCGGTCAAACCTCATCACAGACCGCCTTCCCAGCTGTTCCATTGACTCCAGGGGTTCTCTTCTCTTCACACCGGTCTAATACATGGTATCACTGTGAGCAAAAGGAGGTACAAATACAATGGCCGCCGCTGGCCAAGAGTGTTCTTCAGGTTCAGGTGCAGGCTTGTCTCCGAATGGCAGTGGCCCAGCTCCTCTGATCGCGGGAAACGCTTTCAAAGAGGGTTCTGAGTGCACAGAGCAAGAGGTCGAACAACTCCACATCCTATGCCAGGTGGCTGGCAAGTGCTCAGACTCTCGCGAGCTGGGCCATCATTCGATTCACTGCTGCAAGCCAAGACGCCTGATGCAATCCAGGCAACTTATTTCGCTGGGTGAAAGTGTCTCTGTCATGTGTGGAGTCCTGATGGTCTCGCCGTCTTTCCTCCAGGTCTCGGACATCTTCGAAGCTTGCAGCATAGCACTGACCAGGACTTGAATCCAGGGGTCGTCCAGGAATGCCTCAGCCACCTTCTCGGCCACGAGAACGGTGGACTGCTCTGCGTCGGTTCCCGCCGTTGACAGGTCTGCGAGGCCCGAGAGGATGAAGACGGCCTTCATTCGCATGTTCCAGAGAGTCATGCGAACCTGTTTGGAGAGCGTCGATGGCGCCATCACAAGCTCGATCCGCTCGATCACGGCGGCTAGCAGGAGGCTGGCCAGATGCCATCGGATCCCGAGGTTGATGGTGCCCGAAGAGTCACAGATGCTGAGCGGGTCGGACGACCACCCGCCGCAGCGCTCGTTGCCGTGGTTGTACACGTCGATGGCCTCGAGGACGGCTGCCTCGAGCTCGAGCTGCGGCCGTTGTCTGAAGAGCAGGGCTTGCAGCTGGGTGACCTTGCGAAAGAGCAAGATGGTGACGGGAGCGCCTTCTTCCAACAGGCGAAAATGGCAATCTATGGGCTGTCTTCCGTCCGGCGTTTTGACCACCTTGACCTGCTTGGTTTGCAGGCGATGGAGTTGCCACAGCCCCGAGGGCTGCCCGGCGGGTGGTCCTTGTGTCTGTTCGCCGAGGATGGTGGCACAGTCTTCATCGTGGATCAGCACCGGACGGTCGTCGACGGCCGACGAGATGGTATCGAGGACAAGGCCGAGGCTGAAGAAGCTTCTCAGGTAATGCTGGCCGACCGCGGTCGCAGCCATCCCACCGGCTGGAAGATCTCTCACCTGTCGTGCCAGCTGGAAGAGATCGGAAATACCCCGCCTGATGAACCTGTTGCCGACTTTGCGGCTGTCCTGACGTGGAAAGGATATTGCTGACGGCGCTTCGGCGGCAAAACTCTCGTCGTGCTCCGGCGCGGGGGTTTGAATCATGCCCAGGATGAAGTTGGCAAGAATGACCTGAAAAGAGAGGATGTCGGGGCTGTTGTCGATCGCCGCTTTGGCTTTGGCCCAGAAGTCTGGACGACAGGCATTGGCGCATCCATATTTTGGCTCCCACCGATGGGACTTTGGGTCGATGCCCTGACTCCCGAATGCGGCAATGGCCGTCTTTAACACCTTCCAGGCACTCTCTTGGTGCCACGACATCAGATCGCCGTCGAGCTGTTGCGCCATCTCCATTAAAGAAGGCAACGGCTTGGAACCCTGTGCCGACGACGGGCCGTGACCCTCGCTGAACCCCGGATTGGCGGAATTGGGGTGAGGAAGCGAACTCAACCGGGCAATCCACCATCGCATCGGGCTCTCGAAACGACGCGTGTAGTTCTGATACACCACATTCTGAATTCGGGCTTGGGATTGTCCGCGGGGAGATTCGGCCGGCGGCGACCAGAGCACACTGGTGGGGAAGCTCGTTTGTTCGCGGGCTAGACACGTTGCGTCTGGGGAGTTGGGCAAGCTCGAAGCACCTTCACCCGTCCGATGGCCTAACCCTGTGAACACCACACGTTAGAAACGGCACCGCTGGCACATCCGCGTCGACGACGATAGCAGAGAACTCACGCCTAGTGCAGTCTTCGCCGACTGTGGCACAGTTGAAACACGGCGTGCCGAGCTACAGTCGATGTCCCGCTCGGTGCAGGCAAGGCATCTCGCCATTCTTCCTCGCTTGGGCATGGACGCCCGTGACCGGTTTCTGCACCAGTCTTGATGCTCCCGCCACTCTTCTCTACTTCCTGGTTAGCGAAATGATCCTCTTGGACGGGGTCGCCCATACCTCCGCCTGAACGACTTGGAACAAAAGCCACAGCAGAACTGGGTGTTTTTGGAATCTGGCTGCTTCGTCAGCGCACTTGATGCCTGAATCAGGGAGAGAAACACCGACGTGCTCGGCGATGACGCAACATGTCCTCGCGTCTCCCAAAAGGCATTCCACGTGTCGGGCAGTATGACCTCTCTTCTCACCGGACATCATGGTCATGTGGTTGCTGGTGCCTGGACTGGGCCATTCGAGCGCGGGACCGAAGCTGTTGTTGAAGACGTATTCGACGGACTGCTCGCGTTGCTGGTGGGGGTGCGGCCGGGGGTGAATTTGCATGACCACCTTGTCCATCATCGGGGGACCTCTGAACTGTATCGGGCCATGCATGTCTTGGTTGTGCCCATTGGGGATGATCCTCATGACCACCTTGTCGAAGATGGGTTCGTTGGGGAGTGGTGACGAGTCGCCGGGGCCGTCTCGAATGGACTGGGGGCTTTCAAAGCCTAAGAAGGGTTGCTGTGGGTGTTCATCGCGCGCGGCAAAGCACTCAAAGTAGTCGTCTCTCCCTGTCGTCGCCGTGGGAAGGTCAAAGGAGAGGGGTGAGTAAAGACCCAGGTCCATATAGGTCGTCTCCTCTTCTTCTTCTTCGTCGTCGTCTTTGCTGCAGTGTGCGGAAATTTGAGCGAGTGTCTGTCGTCGTTGTAGACTGGTGTGGTAGGTACCTGCCTACCTAGCTAAAGAATGAAGCGCGAGAAGGCCATGTTTAAAGTCCAGAGGGAGGGAGAGAGGGAGGGAGAAAGTATGTGGGGGGGCGCGGTGGTGGTAGTGTTGAATGCATATGCATGTTGCATGTGCAAAGTACTCGGTTCCTGATCATCTCGTGGTCGGTCGTTTCAACGGTGGACAGACAGACGGGTACCTACCTGCCTACCTACCTACCTAGAATGTACCTTACCTCTTTCACGAACTGAGGTTCTTTCGTGCGACACTAGCACCCACCTTAACGGAGGGAAGGGGGGGGAATGTGGCCCTGGCGTTGGCGTTGGCGTCCGTTCGCGAATCAACACGCGCGTGTGTCGTGGGGTGGGGTGGTGTGGTGTGGTGTATGTATGGACATATGTAGTGTAGTGTAATCGAAACACACGGCCCGTGGCGGATCTGGCGGGCAGGCAGGGAATGAACGGCAGACAGACACATCAAGGCCCAGGAGCACGAAGAGGGCAGGCGCTTCTGTCTATCTGGCCTGTCTATCTGGTCTGTCTGTCCGTGTGTCTGATCTGGTCCGTTTCACCTACCTATCTACTGAGCTACCTACCTATTGCAAGTGTAAGTGGAAGTACCAGGCGAACCAACTAACATACCAAGTTCAGTTCCATGGTTCCACACTCCACCGGGGGCTCCTGGAGACTTACTTGCGACCACGCAGAAAAGGACAAGTCTGAGTTGAGTGGCTGGCCCTGGTCGGGTCGAGGCAAGACAGAGAGGGAGACGCCAAGTCAGCCTCCATGGCCTGTTTTGGCATTCCACGACCAGACCAGGCTAGAGAAGAGGAGAGAGAGAGCGAGCCAGGGTCAGGACCAGTGCCAGAGCCAGTGCAAGGGGCACGAAACGAGGACGAGCAAGGAGCAAGGACGTAAGGGGCTTGACTTTGGCTGGCTGGCTGGCTGGCTAGTCAGGCTCGCTGGCGGGGTTGGATTGAGCGGGGTTAAGCATATCGTAGCATAGCTTCAACTTCACGCACTCTTGCCATGGGAGGATGGATGATGGAGGGGTCCAAGATCTGGGCTGGCTGGCTGGCTGGCTGGCTGGATGCCTTGGAGATATTTAAACAACCCTGCAAAGGACCCTGTCTATCTAACATCTTCGTTCCCATTGTATTATCCCAGGATGACCAGAAGGTGTGTAACGCAGGGCAGGGCAGGGCAGGGCAGGGTAGGGTAGGGCAGGTAGGGGTCCCATGGACAATCTTCTTCTTCTTCTTCTCTCTCACTCTCTCTCTTTCTCTTCCCGTCAGACTTTTCCTCCTCGTCGCAGCCCAGCTTTTCCCGAAGTCCGGGTACGGCGACTTCGACCGTATTCCCTTCCTCCCCCTCCCTCCCGCCTTGGATTGGATGGAAGTCACACGGATAACGCGATATCGCACTAACACGCTTAGTCCCGATTCGCCGCCCCTTCCCTTGCGCCATGCCATCCGATACCCGACGCCCAATCTGGTGCTGATCGACGTGCCCTGAGCTTACCCTGCATATGGCAAATGCTGGTGGTCTCTCTTTTTTGTCTATCCACTCTCCTTGCTTCCGGCTGGGCTGGATGGACTCCCTCCCTTTCTCCAGCCACTCAGAGCGCTCTCTGGCTAATGTCCACTCCACACTAAGCATGCCGGTAAGTAAAAAGAGTGCATTATGATGGGGCAAAGGATGCGGACCTCGATGCAAGTCAAAGTTCGGATCGCAAGGAAACCCGAAGGTTTGTTTGGCCTCTTCTCAACCTCCAGCCTCCAACCTCCAACCTCTAACCTCAACTTCTTCCTTCCTCCACCAGCTGTTTTCCTCGCTTTTCAACGTAAGGTGAATGGAGGAGGGGGCTTGGGGGCTCATCCCCTCCCTTCTTACCTTCTTATAACTATAACAACCCCGGCACGCAGAGATACGGCTGACAGCAAAAGTGGATTCGCCGAAGGGGTGGGGACGTCGAACTATTCTTTTATCCCTTGCATATCGAGGGATGTATGTACGTCGATGTCATGGAAAAAATGGCAACAAGAGGCTTCCCTTCCCTTTCCCAAGCTGCCAAACACTATGCAGGCAGTGCAATCCAGAGTGTCCGCCGCCTTCTTCTTGCTTCAGCTTCCTCCGGAGCCATCGACCGAGTCGTCTGATTTGACTGTCCACGGTTGCTGGACTTGCGTTTGCTGGCACATCCGTACTGTATTTGCCTTTGGGGCCCATGGCTGTGAGTGTGGATGTGGGTGTGGGTGTGGATGTTTGACACCGCATCTTACTGCATCTTGCCTGCACCCTGCTGCTCCTCCTCCTCCTCCTCGTCTTCCTGGACTCTCACTTTCCCCCCCTCAAGATGCAGGCGGTATATGAATTCTCGCTAGACCCCTCCCGGGTTGGACATGTTCCTCAACCCTTTGTCACACCGTTTTGTTGCTGTTGTTTCGCTTCGTTCGCTTCCTCATTGTCGTCCACATGGCTTCAGTCACAATCCCCGTACCACTTCTCTCCCCAGTCTCGGCGGCAGCGGCAGCAGCCCGGCGCACAGGCCCGCGACCAGAGTCGTGGACCATTCCGCCCGTGGACATCAACGAAACATTTATCCGCAAGCTGGCGATCCTGATCCTCAGCCTGGTTGACCCCTTCGACGCCTTCTACATCCGCTGGACCGCGGACAACATTCGCGCCGTGCTGTGCTCCTCGGACAACGAGATCGTGCCCTGGCTCACATGGATCAACCGCGCCTCCTACCAGAGTACCAACCCCCTGCCCCGAGTGCCCAAGAACCTTGATCGTCTCATCTTCACGCTCCTGCCGGCCGCACGCATCTCGGCTACCACCAGCACCTTCAATAGCTCTGCGAAGATCGCCGAGACCCTGACCCTGATCGGCCTGCCCACGCCCAAGGAGAAGGTCCTGGCCCTGCAGCACTGCCTGCGCAACGCCCTGGACTACAAGAAGCTGCCACGCAGTCGAGATCCACTCCCCCGCAGCGTCCTGGGCGTGTCGGGCCTCCATCGCCGGATGACCGCTTTGGAGCAGCAGATCGGCGACCAAAATCCCCCCCTGGACACCCGCTTCACCGTCATCCTCGCCCTCAGCCAGGACTACGCCTGGCCGCAGACCGTCAAGACCCTTGCCGTCACGGGGGAACTAGACCACCTTCAGATGGCCGCCTTGCAACAACTCCACACCGTGCGCAGCCCCGTCCTCGCCATCGCCCTCGTGGTCGTGGTGCTACTCACCCCCCCCTTTGAAACCCAGCTGGAGGTGCCCCATCCGGGGTTCCCCTTCGAGGCCGAGATGAGGGACAACTTCTTCTTAGGCCTGAACGCGCTCCAGACCCAGCACGGGCTGCAGAATTTCGCCCAGAGCCTGACCCCAGCCATGGCCAACGTGCCGGATGTCCAGCAGTGCGACATGCCCCAGTGGAGCCAGTACTGGGACACCACGTTGCCTTACCTCAGCAGCGCTCGCCCCTCGTCCGACTCGTCGTATCACAGCGCCAAACAATCACAGCGACAACAACAAGACAATAACAGTGAGAAGCCCGCCCGGAGCCTTGGACGGGGGCTGCAGGTCACCGGCCGCCGTGGGCTCCTCAGTCACAAACTGTCCATGCCGTCGCTGCACCAGAAGATCTCCCTCCCGTCCCTGCGCCCCTTCATGTTGCACAACCGGTCCAAGACCAAGCTGCCTCTCATCCCGAAATGACTTGGAGACTCGGTCGCGTGAATGATGTGGTGGCTGCGAAGAGAAGGCTTTGGATAATGACGGAGAATTCCCTCGAAAGGAAAAGAAAAAAAACCATGAAATACCCAAGATGAAAATGATTCACGGCCTCGGAAGAAGGTGCAATAAGCCCTTAAAACGTCTGGAGAAACGATTGGAGCGACAGCAACGCCGCTCTGGAGGACTGATTTCGGTATCTTTATATAACGGCCGCTTATGAATGATATGACCTCACCGTCGCCCCTTGTATCTTCTTTTTCTCTCTCTCCTTTTGCACTAGCAAAGCGTGTGGGAATGCTCCGAGTTTCCTTGCTATCGCGTCGATAATTCACCTTTGACGTGGTGCCTCTGACGAGACGAGACCCGTGCCCATTCTCACGCTGTTCGCATGACTCTGCAGAATTGCACCAAAGCCCGCGCAGCGCCGGTCGGGGAGGCGAACAGGCCCAGGGAGGGGGGAGGGGGCGGGGAGGATAGTTGTTCGTCCTTCTATCATTCTGTCCCCCATGGATTCAGATGGGGTGTGTGACTCGTGTGTCCGTGCCATGGATCTTGCGCACCCTGCCTGTCCCTGCTTCACCCGCGTTGCGGTTTTCCATCGGCACCGGCAACATCCTCATCACCATAACAAACAGTATTGTTCCTCCACGTTTGTTTTTTAATACCATGGACGTCAGACCGGCCTCTGGGTTCGCCGGTACGGGAGAGGGTAGGTAGGTAGTTGGTACGAGACGCGTCGTCAC
This sequence comes from Fonsecaea erecta, assembly GCF_001651985.1. Classification (NCBI taxonomy): domain Eukaryota; kingdom Fungi; phylum Ascomycota; class Eurotiomycetes; order Chaetothyriales; family Herpotrichiellaceae; genus Fonsecaea; species Fonsecaea erecta. Next base: position 300,104 of record NW_017387256.1, on the reverse strand, counting down.
GCGTTCTCGCCGCCGTCGCGGGTGCTGTTTCCAGATCAGTTGGGGCAGCAGCATTGCAACAGATCGATTTGGACCATGAAAACCCTTCAATGGGGTGCCATGGTGGTGGTGGTGGTGGTGATGGTGGTGGCCCAGAGTCAGACTGGGGGGATTGCGATGAGCTTGTGACGATGCGCGCCCTACCCCTCTTTGGGACGAGGGTGGTGCCGCCTTGTGCAGCCCCCGACGCTAACTCATCGACCTCTAAAGTCCGTCCCCGGCTGGGTGCTCGGGTAATTATGTCCGATGAAAACGCGAGACCTGCAAAAAGCAGCGTCCGGGCTGCACCGTGGGACTGGGTAATTGATTAGCTAGATCCCTTTTGCCTCTAGATTCGCGTAAGTTTTGACAACCTCTCCTTATGAAGGACGACAATGCTCATACCTCATATATACGCCGAGCTGTTTCAGCCCAGCCTGCTGCCTGGCAACGTTCCATTCTTTCATGACTCGACCTGATTTTGACGATGGCATTCAAACTCGGCTATGTAGCCGACCTATTGTTCGCGCCGCCGATAGCACTCCTCGCAAACGGGCTGGCCGCGCAATGAAGGAGACGTGGATGGCAAGAGAGGTCAGGGAGGGGCCCGAGAGAAGTTCAAGGCAAACGCTCTCAAGCACCGTTTGAACCCACACCAGAAGAAACAGACTCTCTTCATTGACCCTAACCACGCTAGGGGTGATATGTATCATGGGGTGGCAAACGTTCGAGGATGTCTATCTCGGGGAGGACGGTTCCTTCCAGTGTCTTGTCGTGTGGAAGCCATCGTTGATCTCGATGGGGAATTGTGCTGGCGAGAAACTACGGCGGCGACGCGATGTTCGGGAAGAGGCATGGTCACCAGGAGATGCAGAGGATGGCTGTGATCAAGCAGTGGACCAGGAACAACTGAGGATATACCGGGTCCCTCTTTGCTTGGCTTGGAACAAGATTAGAGCACTTACCACAGTTAAAAAACGGCCGGGAATATCACCAGTGTAGAACCAAGTCGTGTCGAATCCCTGCCGGGAGTAATTAATGGCTCTGCTCTGAATTTGACATCCGGATGCCACTCTCATGGGAAGATTTGCTCAATCCGCCAATAACGAGGCCGAAGGGCGAGACTACAAATCCCGACACTCCAAAACACTCCATTTGTCGGACCTCATGACTCTGAAGATCTGGTCTTGCGAAGCAAAGTACTGATCCAATGGCGTTGGGCCACGACGCCGCATCAATGTTACACATGAGAAGAAGCGTGAGCTGCAGTAATGAGTGATGTAAGACTCCCGACAGGACTCTATTGTTACATAGACATTTTACAGGAAAACCGTCAACATGATGCAAGCCCGCCTGAATGATGCTGCAATCGAACTCTATCAGTTGCTGGACAAAGCCAACATCAAGCATGGAATTTTCGGTGGATATGCCATTGGAGCACTTGGCGGACCACGTGAAAACAAGGACATTGACTGCATCGCCTCGACCTCGAAGGAAGCGTTGGTTCAGTTGCTCGATGGGAACTCCGGTTTCCAATGTATTCCTCAAAGTCGCACTGACTATGTTGCGTTCTTGTGGTCCGACCGAGCTGACCGCGGGAATGCCGTGCTTGTTGAGGTCTTCGTCGAACAGTTCGAAGGTGTGTCGCATTCCTTAGGGAAGACCTTGCTGATTCGAGCAGACGCCCGTTACCGAATGCCGGATCTCGCCACGCGGACTCTTTCTGTTTCAGGACAGCTTGGCGCTTCCGGCGTTGTGTCGCTTCTGGACCCAGTTTATATCTTCAAAGGCAAGCTTCGTGCAGCGGCCACACGCGGTAAATTTCACGATTCTGCGGATATTCGATGGCTGGTGAGTCGCTTCGCAGACGAGTTGAAAGCTAAGCGGAGCGAATTCAACCTGGACCATGTTGGCCTTGCCATAAAGAGGTATCCAGAGCTGGAACTGACATTTCGTACTTTGGATATGGATCTTGTGAAGGTGAAAGAGCGCGTGGCGTCTGTCGAATTGGCTCAATTGCCGCCTCCGACGCGTGGGGATGTTCAGTCTGGTATACTTGGATGAGATACGCCTACCATGGCGATCTCAGACTCTGATTGTTATACATTTTTGCGGGTTGAAGTGACTCTCTTTTCCGTTGAATAAGGAACAAATAAAATGCCGTGTGTCTTCGCTTTTAGACTCTTTAATGTTACTTCCATTCGAGTCAGAGACAAAGATATAGCCCCGTTGATTGCTGATGAGGGTGACTCCGTGCTCACGCCATTGGGTGGTGTAATGTGTGTGCCCAAAGACCCACCACTGCACCCTGCTCATCTCCTTGTAGACTCCGAGGATGTCTGTCGCAAATCCATCTGCCCAAGGGTTGTTCTCATTCTGGGGATGACTGCTTCCTTTTCTGATAGGCGCATGATGGGAAATGACGAGGATAGATCTCGCTTTGATATTTGACTCCGATTCAGCGATTATTGAGGTAATCTCGGTCCGAAGCCAATCCAGGTCCTTTTGGTGTTCTTCATTATGCAGATCGACTGTCCAATCTGATATTCTTTGAAAATCCTTTACCCGTTGCTCAACCACTGTGCGGTTTTGTGGGCGGATATGTGACTGAAGAGTGCATCCAAGAATACAGAGAGATGGGTGAACGTCTAGCCTTGTCCGATGTAGGACTCTCAGTCTTCCCATGGTCCTTTCTTCTTTCTCAAGTCTGTAGGCACGAGCCAGGCCATCAGATCGAGACAGACCGTAGAACTCATGATTTCCAAGGACCAGATACACCGCATCGAACTTCGAACATTGCGTCGTGAGGAAAGAAAGGTATTTTTCGTAGTCCTGAAGTCGACCAATGTCACCCGCCAGGATCAGAAAAGGGGCTCGGACGGGAATGTGGAAGCTCTGATACTGGTCCCCAACTTCAAGATGAAGATCCGACAAAATTTGGAAAGTCAATGAGCATCTATTCAAGCATCGCAAAATTCGCTTGTACATACTTGAACATCGTCATATTCATCGCTGTTGAAAATAACGTTGGAGGGAATCCAGCGATCATCCAAACCGAGCCACTTTGTCAGTTCAGAATCAGCCACCCGACGCCAACGCGTTTAGGTGGCGTTTTCCCTGTTCGAAAGGGTGTCTAATCAACAAGCGCCAAGGCTGCATTAGTTTCACGTGACCGAAAAGCCATACCGAGGTATTTGCGGCGGCACTGCGGGAGCTCTGTACTCCGTATTTCCTGCAGATCGACATGAGTGCAGATGTATTATTATTGCAGACGGCGCTCAATCTGCTGAAGAGTGCGGACGTGGCCACTGTCGTTGTTGGTGAACTTGTACTCAACTACTACAACGTACCCTGTATCTAACATGTTGCTGTCTTTCACACCCCTGTCCTTCCAGAGTCTAACGTGTTACAGGATATCGAGGTCTGCGTCCCCAGCTCTCAATTCAGCGCGGCGGTGCGGGCGCTGAATTCCTCTCCTCTTTTCAAAAAACTGCCTCCCAGAACTCCCAACCTGTTCACCGGATACAAGAACTTGGGAACACGGCTTCGAGAGTTACGTTCTCAGCAGATGGCCCAATCTTGTTCGATGCCACTCTTTTGGCGGAATGTTGACCGCATCAACTCATCACACGGCCATCGCCTTCTGGCGGCGGGTTGACACTTCCTCGTTGCGCAACGAAGGGGACGTGGAAGACAAGAGAGACCAGAGAGGCAGTGGAGAACTCTGAGGCCAAGCCGTCTCAGACACTGCTGAATCCATATCAGAAAAAAGAGACTCCATTGGCCCTGATTCAACTGGGACTCCGGACAACATACTCTCTGTCTTCGAAAGACATGGTCAATGTACTTCACTGGGCGCAGAGATCGCTTCTGCGTTTACCGTTCCCAGGAAGGGCAGTTTGCCCGGCCTGGATTTCGGACCTTTGCTCCCGTCGAGAAGATTGAAGAAGAAACCCTTGTTTGGTATTCTCCTGATGACTTTTTTCCTATTCGCTTTGGATATGGCTTCGTTCAAGGCATGAAGTATTGGGGAAGCTGGGGACGGAGCGTACTCTGCGAGATACAGTGTGGCTTTGTCGGGATTGAGGTAAGTGACCCTGTTTGCGCAGCAACTTGAGGCTAAAAAGTTCCTAATTACTTTAGAGGTCACCGATACCTTGCCATGAAAGTCTATGAATGGAATTCAACACAATGCCAAAGATAGTCCGAAATATATCGCCATTTCAATTCTATAGCTTCCGACAACACTGCATCTAATTTGATGGGCACCGTCCTCGATAGCTTCAACCTCATTGCACCCAACGGCCGTTATCTGTGTCTCATCCACAAACCTCTCGGGATTGGCCCAGCAGGGCTGAGATCAATCATCCTTTGGAAGCCGTCAGGACGACGAAGAAGCAGTGTGGAGGATGAAAACTGTGTGACGAATGCGAGTGTGTTGCGAGGTGAGCTGGGTGGAAGTTGTGAGTCAGCTTGGAGTGGTCGCCTAGGGGTCTGACGTGGAGCAGTCAATCCAGGGATTTTGCGACTCCTCCGCGTCTTGCCCATTTGCTGGCCTGAATGCGTTCATACTCAAGTTGCTTTCACCCTCGCTGTTCACTCCCGCATACCTGTATACCCGCTTACTTACCTCACCATCGAAATGATATTTCGCTCGGTTGCAGGGTGCCACTCCCTCCGCCAGAGGTGCGCCGTGCCGCACGCCCTCAACTTGCGCGGTCTTGCAATGCTTACGTCGACGACATCCTGGCAAGCCTTTCGTTCTCCACGACGACTCTGGCGGTCGTTGAGTCACGGATCGCGAGGAAGCTGAGAGCTCAGCGACGAGTGTATATTTCATCCGATCTCTGATCAAATGTTGTTTTGGGGATTGGCCCTCCCTCACGATTAGGCCCCGTCCAGGGCAACGGTTCCTGCGGACCTAACCACCCACACAAGACCGTTCAGCGTGCTTTCAAGGGAACGGAGGCTAAGTCTGCGGGCGGAGGCAATCGCATGCAGGACTGGGAGGGGGAATCCATCAACTCACTTCCAGCAATGCCATCCGGCATGCTTGATTGCAAAGGGGATCCAAAAACCAGGATGCTCACTGGCGAGAGAATCCCCGTCGCGCAGATATCACCCTGCAGCATCCCGACCTTCCACCGGGGGGACCAACCAGGAAAGCGTGGCCAAGTTGCTGATTCTCCACCCTGCACTAGTATGCTTCCCGACCGACGAAGTGGACGGAAATGCCCCTTCTATCCGTGCAACTTAAACGCTAAGCGGACCCCCCGGAGGAACGCTGGCGCTGTCAGCGCTCCAGTGAGTTTCTCTCTGCATTCTTCGTGTTCAAGGTTATGTCAACCTCCCGCCTAACACAAGCTAGCCACGTGGAGGGAAACCGCATCGGCACAGAACAAGAAAACTCCTAATGCTACGGAATACACGGGGCCACTCAGACCTGGTGTTCTGTGCTCATAATCACACCTCATGGCACAAAGGAGAGGCGAAGAGCACTCATAGAAGGTGAGGAAGAGAAGAATACTCTTAACACATGGTGCTCGGCGAAGCACCTTTCGAAGAACTACAATCTCCCTTCTGGATTGTCTTCATCTTCTTCCTTTTCTTTCCGTCGTTCCCATCGTTCCCATCGTTCCCATCGTTCCCAGTCTCCCCAGTCTTCGTTCGAAACAACTCGACACAATCTTCGAAAGCTGCCACGCTCTCATTAAGGCTTTTAACATCAATCTATGGTCGTCAAGAAATATTTCTCCAGCTCTTCAGATATCAAGTCATTATATGAGTCTGAAGAAGTTCCTCCGATCATCGAAACCGAGGGAGAGTACAGAAAAGAGCGGACGAGGGAGCGAACCGACTAAATAGTCGTTAGCTGGAGAGCAAAGCGGCGAGGGATAAGTCAGCGAAAAGGTCGTGGGCGACGACTGTTCGGGGAAATATATATATATATCACGGCCGGCGCGCATCGGCGACTATAATATGAAAAAGACAAAATTTTCCCATGTTACAAATATATCATTGGTCCAAGTAATTAATGCAAGGCGGCTGTTGCTGGAATGGCACTTTCAAATCCATGAGCGAGGTCATCCAGGCGTTCGCCAGAGGCGTCAGAGACTCTGTGAGAGCATGGCGGTGAAGGATGGAGCCACTGTACCAGAGGTTCGCAAACGCTGCAGCTTCTGCCCGAAGAGAAGAAAAAACCATCGCAGGAACGAAAATAACGGCCTCTTCGCCAGTGAGGACAAAGCCCTAGTCCACGCATGCCCCGACGTCCGCGTTTACAGGCCTGCTCCTCTTGCTACTATTCCGAGACGCTCCACCACCGAGTCGAAAAACTTGCCATTCCCCCATCGCATCACATCGTCAACTGCGGCGATAAAGTCCCCTACGCTCTCCAATAACATCCCATTGCAAATCTTCAAAAGCGCCATGTTGAACTCACGTATATTGTTTTTCATATGGGTATAGTGGACCCAGAGCTCGTGGTAGGGCCCTTCGGTACAGATAGAGAAGAAAAGCGGAGGTGAACCATTTGACTGGGGATGTGGACCATCAATCTGACCGCTCGTGGAGCGTTTGACCAGCTCATTCAGCAACAGTTGCATTTTCAGCCCGCAAGCCCCGGAGACTGCGGCCTGATTTTGCGCCTCGAAGACCTGTCTGCCGGTCGAGTAAGCCTTGGCTTCAGCCACAGCAAACGGAAACATAAGGGTTGAACTTGTTTGCGTTGGCACGGCAATGAGAAGCGGTTCTGGGCTCTCGCCTCGCTCGCCCGGGATTGTGATGTTCTCAAAGGCTTGAAGGAATCGCTCGAACTCCGTATCGGTAAGATCTCGTGTTAAAATGGCGGAGAGGGCCGGGATGAGAGCGAATTGTTGTATGCCTATCGAGATATCGGGACGTGGTGTCTTAACGAGGCTCGGAGCAGGTGGAGGCATCATATCGAATTGAGCTGGCCGGTCACCGGACGCAGAATTTGATGCGCCAAGCATTGAAGGCTGGGGAACGGTGCCCATCTGGCCAGACTGCTGTTGGCTTTTCGGTGTTGGAAGTGCCGAAGGGTTGTTAACCTCATCCTGTTGGCGGACAATTTTTTCCACGAAGCTCCAGTTCATGTTCGGCCGCTGGATAGTCGGCTTCAGGTCCTCTCGCCAATCGGCCATCTCATGCAATTCAATGTTGCCGGGCTTCATGGATATGAGTGCAGTGCGGAGAATTCCAACGAAGTCGGCTTCGCTGCGTCCGCCCCGGATCTTTTCTTTACAGTCCTGGTGGAATTTCTTCGTAATGTTGCCAAGCCCAGCGATACGATCTTCCGAGACTTCGGTTCCGACAATTTTATCGACAGCGGCTTGGATGTCGTCGGGTATGTCGGTATGTATACGGAGACCAACAGCCGCAAGGCGCTGATATCTGTAGAAGGTGGTAGTTTTAGCCGAAGGCTGAGATTTGTCTGTCTCTGTTTCTGATGCAGTCATCGAACGCCGGGACAAGGTCCGTTTCAGAGTCAAGCGGTCGTTGGTTGAGGAGCCCATATCTGCATTGAGTATCCTCAAGTTGTCCGCAGTGAGCTGGTACGTAGGAGGAGGAAGTCTTGGGGACTGTTTCAGAGGGCGAACGCTTTCTGTCCCGTCGGCATCAAATTCGGGGTCTTGAGGACGCTTCCGCTTGAGACGGGACCGCTGAGAGACCGGTGCCGGTGTTGCGAGGTGTAAGTCGGAAGAAACTGACGTTTTGTTTGCCAGTCTTGTACTCCTTCGAGTACCAGCTTGAGGTTTGGGCGTGGACTTCTTGATTGGGGTTCTGCTTTGAGAACCAGTTCTGTGCCCCTGCGCTTTGCCCTTGGCACGAGGAAGGCGAGCTCGGGGAGCCATGGGCTTAAATATAAAGGCTTTATGCTCAATGAGGCGCTAGATATGCTGGGTTCAAGTGGATGGTGAGAGACAAGGATGGCGAGAGACATGGGCGGTTGGCGCTGGCGAGCTGTTTCGCTGTGCTGCACTTGGCCCTGCAGGTCTATGAAGCGCTAACCACAGCACGCTGGTAACTGGTTACCAGTATTATTGGTTCATTGGTATGTTGTGACACCAGGCTGACGCGTGAAAGGGCCCAAAAATAGAATTCCCGTTTCGCCCACAAGGGGCGGCATCCCGAGTCTGGTATATGAGCAGAACTCTTCCCAAAGAGTGAAGGGGGGAAACCCTGGGCGAATTGTGCGCGAGTCGGGAGGGGTGTTCAAGGTGAGGAGGTGGGTTGAAGCTGAATGTGGTTCTTTACAAGGCTCGTCTTAGCCGCCGCGACGTGTTTGGTCGGCGGATTATGCTCGGCATATTAATATTTGGTTGACTGCTGGAAGAAGAAGGTAGACCGGAGTGGTGACGTTGCGGCAGCATCACTTGAATTGGCGGATGGCCAATTTCGGGAAGGTGACGCGAACATTCTCCTGCGAATACGCAGCCCATGGGTTCTCTCACTTCAACGCAATCTGTCGACGCCATCATGACCTGGCTGAACACAGCGCTTTCCATGAAGCATCAATGCGCAGCACCTCCTACTTCTGATATGCACTCCGTACGTTCTTCCTGACCTCACCACTCAAGGCACAACTTGTCTGCGATCAAAAGCTCCCGCATGAGGTCAGAATACTCAGTCCCTAGACTTTCTATGCTGGGTCCATGCACCTTTGAAGCTGCTTTTCCTGGGTGGTTTCCTTTGGAGTTGCGTCGGAGGATCGCATCTGTAGGTGATATGAACTATGATCAGCTTATTGACACGCCTCCCACAGGAATGGACATCAAGATTGAATATGTTACCAGCTGATACACACTCAGTCGCGAATCCCTACGAGCGAATCCATGGGCCTTCCGAACATGACGTGATCGTCCATCTATAAGACGCCTGTTGCAGCAGGGAGCGAAGCCTGAGCAACGCTGTCATCAGGACACCAACCGTGATTCTAAACAATAATGGGATCGACGATGGGACTCTGCACTGATTCGTGGCACATGTATCGACCGCCTCAACCTGAATACCCAAGACTGCACCGAGCCACGCGCTCTCGAAATCCTGCTGTCCCCGATACCTCCCTCGAACCCTGCCCTGCGGAATTAAATGTGGAAACCGAAGGTGACTGCGTCTCCTGGGACTGCTAAGAGACAGTGGCCGGGAAACAAGCAGCTTTGACAAGCAAGCAATAGAAATGGCCTCCGAGGAGGAGACTTGAAATTCCTGGGTTTACCGAGCGTCTCGGTCCCTGGGACTTCTCTGCTGCTGGCGGATGTGGCGGAATGCGTTTCTTCTCACTCCTTGCAATGAAGGCATCCTGTTTGGCTGTGCTTGACTACACGCCCAGATGAGATGATGTCTCCTTCGTCCTGGGGCAAGGACACCTCCATCTAAATCAAGGCAAGAATATCTCGAGGGATCTCGCTTCAACCGCCTCCTTGAAATTCGCAAGCGTACCGTTGCGAAACCAAGAGGAGGAGGCCGACGAATTCATTCCAAGCCCCAGCTCCGCATCCAGCTCAACTTTTGATCCGACCCTTGCTCGTAATGTTTTGGCTGCCAATACTCGAGAACCGACCACACAGGCTCTTGCTTCTGAGACTAACATACGCATATTGGGAGGGTATGGAGATTGCGCCTTTCGCCATGACTCCTTGGGTATCGTTCCATCAATCGGCTCTTGCGCATGTTGCATGTTTTTCACATGAAGCAGGTCCTGAAGCAGGCATGTGAAATCAGTGGTGCATAACCTCGTGTTGCTTACTGTCGGCGAACGCAACGGGGGATGGGCCATTTTGGTTACCTCATCGCTTCCTTCGTACCATAGGGTATATTGAGAGAAACTTACTTTGGAGAACCATCTAGTTCCCTGCTCTGTCGCCGCCGTGCTCGTCCGACTCCCCCTTCACCAAAGCTCCTCCTTTCCTCGCCGACTCGCGTATGAGGATTCTCTCGAAGTGTTCTCATCCCATGTGGATTGCAGTCCCTCCTCTGCTGAACCGGCTATTACACCCTCCTGAGCCCCCATCCTCTCGCATCCTCCTTGCATCTCTCCTCGATCCTTCTCTGCATGCATGCTCAAGCACTGTTCGAACTTTTCAGATTTGGTCGTGTTATCGAAATGCTAAGAAAGAGCCTGCAGGAAGCATATCGGGGAAAGCAGTCGACCTGCGATCCTTTCCCTGGGTTGGATCGCGCAGGTTTCATTCAATTCAGTGTCAACACTCTGCATTACTGCGACGGAGTAAGAAGATTCTCCGACGATTAAGAGGAGGCACTTGGAATTACAAAGTGATATGCGTCAGGAAGATATTGGTACAGCATACTTCTTATCCGACTCTCGAGGGCAGCGGCATGCCCTACGCCGCCGCCAACGACGTCCAGGATACCCTTGACCATGACCACATCACGCCCGCAAAAGGCTTGGAAGCAGCACAACGCTGATCATCATGATCCCGGAGTTGCTCTACGTTGCCAACCCAAACCCAAGCATCCCTCACTTCTACTGCCCACACTGACTCGATTTGCCCTGGGATACGGTGATGCTGGCTGCATCGGCCCGAGTGGATGTGTTTGGCCGCCGCGGTTGCGTCGCCTACGTCGGAGCTATAGCCCGTGGGCCACTTGGCTGCCATGATTGAAGATCAAGGAAGGCGTTCGTTGGGCCACATTGGCAATCCGGGAGGCACGCAAATATCCGAGTTGAAATGCCCGCGACAGCAAGAGAACTGGACAAACGCCTCAAACACGCTGATAAAGAGTTGCCGACGAGATATCTAGGCATGCCATGGCATGGTCTGGGTGTATGCGTTGAGGACTACAATGGCCCATATGACACAGGCAAATCCTGTCAACGCAGAAGTGCCTCACGGGCATGGGACTACCATCTCTCCCTGAGGGTAGATGTTGCTGGCGAGTGATGGCGGCGGTGAAGGCTCATAGCTTACTCTTTTTCGCAGGCATAACATCTCATCCGCGAAGACTTCGCGTTCGACACCGCTGGCGAGGCGCGTCACGTTCTGGCCACGGTGATCTCGTTCTCCCGCAGCCTCCGGTACCAGTACGATGGGACCTGCACACCGTGGGCGACTTCAAGGGCCGCTCTCCCCCGGTGAAAAGTGGTGTAGCAAGAGGGACGGGTGCCACTTGCCCTTCAGTGTTTCGGCACGCTTTTGTCGAGGAGCACTCCAACTCTTGCCGCTACTCGTATGAAGACCTGGCCTGGCCTGACCTGTCACACTTCCGACACTGAACTGCATACCTCAAGCAGAGCACGGGTGCCATCACACATGCGAATCACCTTTTCGCGACGAATGGTTCCATACGGTTGCAGCTGCCAATCATTTCAGGCTTTCGTCTACTAAACGGCGGATGAAGGTGAGAGTAAGCACTACCAGCACCAACCAGCATCTATCACTCTGAAACAAACCTACCTACTAATGAGGATTGATCGATGGGGCGCTGAGTCAAGCTGTGATTACAAGAGGTTGCGCCAATTACCTCTACACCTCACGAGAGCATCTCCCGACAAGAAGGTGCGGAGCCCTCGAAAGGAAAGTGGAGTCCACTTCGACGTGCAGATACCATGGATATCACGGCAGTGGAATTCGTCAGTTTTACTGTAGCTACCCAGCAAGGTTCGGCGCTGTGATGGTTTTTGGCACGGCAGCTCCGCAATAACAGGTCATGACAGCAGGAGACATCCTTCTCCTCCTCCTTCGGTGCAGACCAATTACCGTGGTTGTTGAGGAGGTCCTCGCGAGAGGACGGCTTGGGGGCGCAGGAGTGGGAGGCAGCTGGGCGCTGTTAAACTCGATAAGTTGGAGACAGTGAAGGATCACTGGGGAAGGCCTTGCTGCGCCCAAGATAGTGGTCTGAGCCACAAAAAGGGCTGAGCAGGGGAACAAGAATATCAGCGCCACAAATCCTCTCGCAACGGATCATTCTGGTTTCACCACAATGAATGGATTAAGGTTCGGCTTGGATTGACCAGGTCGCAAGCGAACAGCAAGGGCCCTCCGAATGCCTCCAAGGCGAGACAACTTGGCGACGTGACGGAAAGCATGACATGATTTGTTCGCAGAGATGACCTGCCAAAGAACACATCCGGAGTGCCCTTCCATGGAGACAAGCACAATCCCTCACCCCAGCTTCGTCATCGGTTTCTCACCCAGGGGACACCGTTGCGAGACAAAAGAACCCGATGGGCGCAATTTGGCCAACCACATATGTCAACGTCGCCGAAAACGCAAGACTGATGGTGGAGAGGTCGTTTTGCTGATCTATCGGGATGCACGAGTCGAAGCGATTCACCGAGGACAGTTGCGATGGAGAAGGAATATCTACTCCCCACCTTCATTTCCAAAGCCTGAAGAGAACTCAGGATCCCGATGATACTTATCTTGCTGGTCAGGTGGTCTGTTTGTTTGTGTTTGGAATGCCAGCACCGCTGGTTGAGATGGTTTGGATCGAGCCGCCTTCGGTGATGATCCGATTCTTCGTATTATCGGACCACAGGCCCAAGTCGACGAGATCCTCCAGCAGCGAGGGGTTGACAACTTGGAATTCTTCGGTGAGGACACGGCGAGAGATACAGCTCGAAGCATCCTCGCCGACGAGCTGCGAAGTCGATGCAGTGGGCATGAGGGCGACAAGGAGAGAGTTGCGAATGCCATATTTTGGAATCTCGGGCACCTGGCGAGATGTGGACATTTCACTTTCACTTGCTCTGCGTGGGATACTACCATCGAGCCTTTGAAAACAGCCAATGCCGGCTCTAGTTATCCTATTTTGCTGTCGCTGAACGGTATGGTCACCCTTCCGATATGGATTGCGCCGGTCTCGATCGCTTGGTTTTCCTCTCGGACAACCAATATCAATCCTCCTGGCGTATACACAAACAAGATGCGATCCCTCTCTCACGCGTGTTTCCAGGCGGCCCCCTCACCCACGGACAGTGCCGTGTTTTCCGGGGCTTTCCCTCGAGCAGCAGCCAGCTTCTTGCATCTTTATCATTGTGGTAAGTGAGCCAGAGCCTACCAAAATCGATGCCCTGAAGATCATGGACAATGTATCCATCCTCTCCGCCACCGTGGCGGCGAGAAATTCAGCAGAGGTGCAACCGACCGACCCGACAAGAGTTGAGTTAAGTTGGCTCTACATACTTACGTTTACATCCCTCCCTCACTATTCACCGCCTGACCTCAAAGGACGATTTGCCCGAACGAACCCAAGAGCTAGCTCTAGGCGCTGGTTGGGTCAAGGAAGGGCGACTTTCCTCCAACCTATGAAGAAAAGGATCTCGTTCGACCAAGGCTTCGTTCGATACGTACGTACCTTCTTGTTCTTCAACGGTGTGTTGATAGAGGAGGAGGAAGGGAATCAAGAAAGTGCCCGAGGTCACACACTTCGCCCACAAGGGATGGACGCCATTGAAGAGGAGTCACCAGCGGGAGGAGGGTAGATAGAGAGACAGGTAGAGGATTTGTTACAAGACAAAGCTTTCCAGAGTTTACAAGATTCGCTATGCATTCTACCTCGCCATGTGACGCCCCCGACATGTTTCCCATTAATCATCCTCAACTGGCTGCTCGATGCATCGATGCCACGACCGAAACTCCAAGCCACATCCGCCCTGATCGGTGAAGAATTTGAGAACCCCCCCCCAGGCGCTAATGCGCTGGCATTGTCGGAAGAAGGCCGCATCAAGATCATCGGCCCAGGCTGCCTGTCCGCGGTGTGGATGTCTGTCTGTCCGCTGCGGACGATGTCCAGGTAGGTAGGTAGCACGTTGGCAACGTGAACAAGGGGGGTGGCATGCCGAGGACATTATGGTGGCTCTCGCTTACCGTTCTCCTCTCGAACACGTTCGTTAGCTACAATCCATCGTTTCCAAAGACACTGGTCCCCAGGCCATGGTGAGATTGCAGTCTGGACCAACTCAGCCGACTCACGAAGCTGAATTACCTTTAGTCATATGCTTCTTCTCCCCCGTCGGGTTTGATCCAGTCAGTATGTGGGCTTCGGCCGTACAAGGGATTGGAACACTCCATGGCCAGTGCGATAACGCGCCCGACGGATGCTTGTTGTTTCGCCCTCTTTTACCACCACCTCTTACCGAGCCACCGGTCGACAGGGGGCCACTTTCCTCGTTGTACGAAACGTCCACCTGAAGTTTCTTGCCGTTCTCGAAGTCTTCAGCCTGGGTGATCAGATATTTCTCCACAATGGCTCAATCGATGTCGGCCCCTTGTTGGATCTCTTCGTGAAGGTAACGGAGACCTGCACGACTGCTTCACCGGTGTAGAACTTTCGAACTGAAGGAAGCCTTTGCTTCAATGCCTGCTCGCACTCAGCTTGCAAGACTCGTCGCCGGCAGCACTCCGGAAGAAGCATCCACATCAGTCGCGTGGTCATCCGTGCTTCCTATGCGGTACTTCTATCACCTTCCACTCGAACAAGTATCGGATGGAAGTCGGACGGTCTTCATCGTATGTTTTGTCTGCATCCCAGCCCGCCTCTTTCATAAAAGTCAACTTCGTTGGAACGGATGCAGCCTTTGGCTCAACGCTCCCGGAGAATCGTTCGGTAGTAGGCCAAGGGCGGGAGGCTGAGGAAAGCGGCAGAGGCATTTGTTCCGTGACTGGCAACGTTGGCTCGTGATCGTGGCGATCATGCGATGGCCAATCGAGATCAAACGCGTTCGGAGGATCGTGCTCTATGTCGAGCGGTTCTGGCAAGGATATGGAGATGGTATGTAGATCGTCCTGTGGTCGGAGTCCTAGCTGAGGAGGAGAACCGTGGCCCCAAAGCGCTTCCTTTTCTTAAACAGACCATCTCTGCCCGCCCTCTCCATCGTGATTTTGGCCAGTAATATTCTGTATCTGTAAACCATCTCTTGCAATCTAGGTGTCGCTAAAGTTACGATCAACCCGCGAAGTGTGAATAAAGTCCGCTGCGTCGGTTTGAGCATTGTGTCTTCCTCCTCACCTGCTGCTTCCCCTTCTTTGCATGAAGATCACACCGGATCAAGTGACGAAGCAGCAATGCAGAGCCGTAGACAGCCATCACAAGTATCTCATCACTCTTATTTCGTCCGGCCATTCAACCAGGTTCGGAGCATTCGCATTGAGAGGGAGGATAAAAGCGGAACGCCTTGGGCGTCTCGTGTCTGTTGCATGGCCCTGTGCTGACGCCGTCCATCTTTAAATCGTTCAAGCGCCATTCAGCATCGTGAATAAATCCGCAGACCCCTGCGACGGCGAGCTCAAGATTAGCGACTGAGACGGGGATAGCGGTCCATCAGCAACCCTAAGTCAGCGTTAGCCAGAAAAAAAAGAATGTGTTATTGAGAAGTTGCAGCGAAAATGAACAAGGCCTGCTCAAGAGTTATAGCATCGATGCGTTGTTGCATGTTGACAGCAGCAGACTGCGCTCATCGCTGCAGCTTGCGTTTGCCAACAACTTGTTGATCTTTGCCGAGTCAGCCCCAGTTCAAGCTTAATTCCAAGTAATTTAATTGGATGCGGCATAGGGTTCCGCTCCAAAGCGTCCGGCTGGGCAGAAATATAAGCCAATCATCAAAAGAGTTTGCTTACTTAGCTGCCTTAATCTAGTCAAGCGGATAGGCCAATGCACTAGCTCTGCTTTAGTCGACCCTCCGGCAGAACTTGATTCCTGTCAGATTCTTGCCAGAGGTTTTGGAACTCGAATCCTCAGAGAGCTCGAAAAATCGAAAAGTCGGAATTCTGATTACATAAGCAGACGAAGGAATCGAGCCCGGGGAAACCTTGCAACAGGATCTGGCAGATGCTGAAAAGCACAGACTGCTGGGACACCCACAACAGGTGGTTGGAGATCACATCATCCGGAACATCTTTACAGTGTGCAAAGCATCTACAAAGCGAGAAGAGGGAAAGACACAACACAATGTCTTCCAAAGTCGAGCTTTGGAAACAAAAGACAATGCCCATCACCTGAAGGTGAGTAGGTTTGCAGTGACCCGTTTTGCACGGGTGATGCAGTGCCCTCGAGCGAGAGCAAGATGCATTGGAAGTGCATCTTGACCAGCCATAGATCCCTACCACAGACCCGAGAAGGATTCCAACACCAGCATCACCGACTGACACGTGACTGGTCAAGACTCGCTGAGGTTTGTCAATTTGTTTTCTCCAGAGTCGACACAGTGACTTCCACCACTACCTCGGTTAATTGTACCTCGCAAGGGCGTGATTGGTTTGAAATGGGACACTATATCATATCTGGTATAGCCAGACTTGGTATTTACGCGCATATCCACGGAAGGTGCAAAACAACTTTCCACCGCAGCTTTCAGCGCAGGCAACTTCTGCTCCCTCCTAACAGCCTTCAATCGCTGCATCTAGTTGCCGATGAATGGCTTTGTGGAGTGTCGCAGGCCAGTTCGGCCCTTGCCCTTGCTTGCTGATACAAGAATCCGTGGCCAGCCAATGTTCTCTAACCGCCGACCTGTCGCCTACGGTGTATCCTGGCTTCCTGACAGCCAAACTCCGGATTCCTGCTACGTTTCCCATGCAGCTTAAGCCTGACGTAGGCTCGCCACGACCTCTACGCCTCCCTGACGCGAGACACTCTACCGGCCGCCCGCCAACGACATCTTGCAACCAGGGTGACGACGAGCAAAATCCCGAACACGCAGAAATACATATCCTCACATCGGTCTGTTGACTGCGGCGCCATGCCACTCATCGTGACCAATCTGCCAACTCACTGGATCGAGGATGCACCTCCTATCGTACCCTCGCTGACGTGACCCGAACCCTCATCGCCTCCGGTCAGATCATTGAAAGAGATGGACGAATGGAGGCTGTCTGTGAGCCCGTCTGGCGGTCAGCCATACCCCTGCAGCGTGCTCAGAGGTGCTCCTTGCGCAGACACTTTCTTGATCACGAAGCAAGGCTGTTGCCTGCTACATGTCCCTCAAGTGTGTGAGGAGAGTTGAGCCCTCACCAGCTGCTGTCAGGTTGTGGATCATGAAAAGAAATGGGCAAACAGAGGTTGTCTGTCTGTCTGCTACACCGCAGTCAGTCATATTCCTGCTGAATGTCTAGAGGTATTCCTTGCGCAGATATGGCTTGGATGCTGAAGAAGCCTGCTGTCACACATCCCCTTCAGCTAGATCAATGATCTGGAATAACCAGAGTGCATTTAAGAAGAGGAGGATATAGACACCCGGTGTGCTTAAAAGAAGAGGGGAATATATGCTTTATCTTCAATGAGAAAAGGACATGGGCCTTGATAACGCACAAAGTAAGTGACGTGGATATTCTGAACACTCATTTCCTTGTGTTAGGGCTTTACGTGCAACGATAAATTCCGCCGACGCCTTTCACACGAAGCAATCACACCACAGCCAGAATATGCTCTCTTCCTCAGGGAGACTCGAGACATCCAAGCACCTTGTCGGGAGGTTCAGAACGAGGGTACCGCGGCGAACTAGCTCCCGCCGTTTCATTTCAATCCTGCACCTGCACCTGCGTCCTCTTGGAAGAGGGCATTGCCATGAGAATACAATGGTTGCTACAATGGTTCCCAAAGCGTTCTGAGGGATCTGGCTGTCCGTGACTGAAGGCAGGTGCAAACAAGACAAGGCATGCTTAGGTCTTGACGTGACCGCTAAGAAGAGTCGGCATATCGAGGGTGGCCTTGATGAATGAATGTGGAAATACAAAGTGCCCGCGGAGCTCTCCCGTTGCGCTACAACGTTGGACCTGCTAGCAGTCGTGTTCCATGTCCCCTTACCATCACCTACCATCATGTCGGGTTGCAGTGTTCCCTGTTCAAGGCCTAAGAACTTTGTCTGGGCACTAGAGACGACCACCCCGAGCACGCTGGCGGTTGACTGTACGGAACCCTAGTTAGGTCCTTGCAGTGTCCTTCAACAAGTCAATATATAATCCTCGTCCTCTTGCTTCATATCTAGGCTAATGCTGTTATTGCTTCACCGGCTGCTGCTGTCATCGTCGCCTCTCTCCCTCAGTGCCTTCAACGCCCTCCCTTCCGCCGTCATCCCCTTTCCTCGCCCTGTTCCCCCCCCTTGCGGAGGAAACATCGGTGTTCAACGATCCGTCACGGCAGTCACGCTGGTCTTCTCTTCTGGTTCGACGACGAGAAACCCAAAAAGAAAAACCAAACCACCCAACGCCGCGAAGTCTGGATTTGGGGGGATTGACCAGATCCATCTCCTCTCATTTTATCTAGCCTTCCTTTGCCCAGCTGGCAGATCCTTCGTGAGAGAGGCATGTATGTGCTTCGAGGCAGCTTGCTCTGGGGCATGCTTGCACGCACGCACGCACGCATCCTGATATGCCTCACCTGGAAGCAGACAGATAAAGATAACTTGCTCTTTATCTTAATCGCCCAGACCAGACTAGACCAGCCCTAAGCGGAGCGGGCTCTTCTGATTGAGAGCGGACGGAATTGCTTTCTTTCCGCCTCTTTCTCTTTTTCTTTTGGTACCCTCCCTTCAGGACTCGTCGTGATAATCCATTCTGACTCCTTCCCTTAACGTCGTCCAGACGGGTTCCATCCAACTTCTTTACTCGGATCCGTCTTGTCCTCCACTAGCACACACTGAACTCCCACTCCTCTTCCTCTTCCTCTTCTTGGGAGAAGAGGCCTGCGCTGGCGTCTCGTCTGGCAGAGTTGTTTCGAGGTCTCCGTGGCCTTTGCAAAGGACTGCAAACGGGCAAGCGCGAGAGAGAGAGCTTGGATCTCCAGTGAGTGGTCGTTCTACTTCTCCCCCAAATGAAACACGCTGAAGCGTTCGTTCCGCGTCTCGTCCCCTCCTGGGTGTCGACCAATCAAGCCGCACCATCGTTGCCTCGAGCTGCTCAGTGAGAATGGCGCCTAGCCAACCTGACTGCCATGAAGCCTGCCTGCTCACGTTCTGCCGATGGGAGGAAGCCCATTGTGCGCACGAAGGCTGCGCCCGTCGGCAACCACCCCTTTCCTTCGCTTTGGGGCACTTGATGCTGCATGAACATGTGGGAACCTCAGATAGCCAGATACTCTCTCTCTGACAGCCTGCATCAGCGGGTCTTTGTCCTCTCGATCGCAGATCCTAGGGATATGGCGTGTGCTTCTCTCCTCTGAACCCTCTCACCCGCACCGTTTCGGCTTCACCCCAAGCCCTGCCACCCACTTCGTCCGCCGTAGCATTCCCACATGAGATCCCTGCTCTCGTGCTTGTCCGTCATGATCTGTGTGAATCAGCTGTCGCATCCAGGACACACAGGGCGGAAGAGGGCACCTCTTCGCCCCGAGGACCCATTCGGCACCATTTCAATGTCTTTCCTCGGGTATCCCTAGGGTGCGCTGGTGACTGCTCACACGTCCCAGCGGCTTATTCTGATTGTCACAGTCGCCGTTTATCGCGCCGCGTAAGTGTCCCTGCGATGCTGCGTCGTCGGGCTCGTCGGGGCGCTCTCCATCGTTCCCACAGAGTGTTTCTCGAGCCCCTAGAGTCCGAGGGCGACTGCCTGCACGTCCTCTTCGCTTCGGCCGATGCTCGTGCCCGTCGTGCACATCGCGATATGCACGCATCCTCGCCATACAGCGTGGTCTGGCCCCCTCGCGGTGCCTTACGCCGGTCGCATGAAGCGATTCTCAAGTTTCCTGGTCCGCTGGCGGCTCTCTGCATGACCCCTGTACGTCCCCTTCGCCTCTTCTGGCGCTCGTGAGTGTCGTGCACCCCGTCGTGCTCGCGTCGTCATGATACTGGGTGGTCGAGGCCTATCTGGGCGTTCGGCACCGGTCTCAGGGAGGATTTCTCGAGTCCCCAATCCGCTGGTGACTGCGTTCACGTCCTCTTCGCTTGTCATAATGTCTGTGAGCCTCATACACTGCGCCGTGAATTCGTCCTGATGGTGGGTGGTCGGGGTCCGCCGCGGTACCCTACACTGGTCCCATGGTGCGCTTTTCGAGCTCCCTGGTCCGCTGGCGAGTGCATGCACATTTGCTTTGTCTCTTCCAATGTTTCTGCGCGTCGTGAACCGCCCAATTCAATCGTCCTCGCGATGCTGCTCAGTCGAGGCCGGCCAGGGCGTTCCGCACCGGCCCCATGGACTGTTTCTCGGCCCCTATAGTCCACTGGCGGTTACCTATACGTCCCCGTCGCTTCTCCCAATGCTCTTGAGCGTCGCTCATCGCGCCATGTAAGCGTCCTCGCGATAATGGGTGGTCGGGGTCGGGGTACGCCCCGGGGTACTCGGGACGACAAAACCGGTGCCTGCGCCCGCACCACGCGTCCGGCAGAGTTCCCAAGCATGGCATTGAGTGTTTTGCATCTCGCCCTTCACGATGTCGTCGTCGCCGGGTCGAAATTCCGTCTTTGAAATTTTCGAAATTTTTTGCCCATGTTGAAAAAATCAACTTTCCCAATTCGCATCCAAATCAAATCTCAATTGCCGTCCGAGGATCCCTCGAGACATAGAAGTCTTGTGCAACTTTTCTTTTTCCATCCTTGAGCGTGGTTGCTGGACAATCGTGTGGTTTGCTAGGAGGTCCGAATTTCGCTCCGTCGCTCCCATTCCGCAACCAGTAGACGGAGGACTTCGAAAGCACTTTCATTAAAATGCTCATAGTTGAGAGATGGGGTTAGCATTTTGTTTGAATGGCTCGCACTCACGGGGCAAGGAGAATCGATGTGCTTCGATCCGTCCATAGGCTTGGCGCTGAAAAAAATACCAAACGTGCAACGTTATTTGTAGATCTTTTTCACTTGTTCTCCGAAGATATGATTTGATATCTCTAGCTGTAGCCAGAGTATGAGCTTGCAGAGCCTAGTGGTGGTTGAGTTAGATGGGGGTCGAGCTCCGGTGTCGAAAACTTGCGCACAAACCCGGCCGTTTCCGGCCGTTTTCTCCTCCATAATGGGTCCTTTTCAGAATTTTTGACCACAGATAGTTGAAGACTGCCTGTTATTTGCTGCAGCAAGTGCTGGATCGTCCTTCAAGGCGTTCGTTGGCCGGTGGTGGGCGTATTTGCCTGCCAGACACACAATTTTCCGGCTACTTTTTCGCCCTTGGCGGACACCTGCGCCGCTGCAGGACCTTTCAAGACAAGGAAATCCTTCAGAACCCTCCGATCCATCATCTGGAGATGTGTTTGCATCGTGGACAAGGCAAATGCATTTCATGGCAGGGTCACAAAGTGCGTTGCAGAAGCACCTCATGAGATGGGATGGGCAGCGCTGCCGTAGCAAACACTGCCATATTCCCTCCTTTCATGACGCACGAGCCTTCAATACAGCTCGATAGCGTTTCTTCACCAAGCGACGGTATCAGCGACAGCGGTCTCAAGCGGAAGGCGCTATTCCTTGCCCGTTGTGTCCTATCCCCAAAGGCTGAAAGAGGATATCAGACGTCCGCAACTGGGGGCAATCGCGGCATTTTCAGTGCTCAGCGTATCTCCACAAGAGCCGGCGAGAGTGGCATTGTTCCAGATGGTGTACAGGCCAATCATGGAGTGGTAGGAATAGACCTGTAGGCAGACTGGAGTGTTGAACTTCCTGAGTAAAATCGTGTATCCTGCTTTGATACCAACCTCGTCACATATCATTGGTGTTTGGCAGAGAGCATGACATAAGCGCCCAGCCCAAACCAAATCTCAGCCCTTGACCTTCCATCCTTCTTTCCTAACCACAACAGTAGAAATTGGACTGGGAAATAGCACTATCATACCTTCTGGGCGGCGGAGTCACAACGAGACAAAGTTCATGCAATTATCCTAAGGAGTCGTGGAGGTGCAGATGGCTTTTGGAGCTGCGGATTTCGGAGTGGTGGGAATTCCTAGGATCCAGCCAATAGAATCTGCTTCTGGTCTCGACAAGGGAGAAACAAACAACCTCTTAAGGAATAGTCGTTGTCATGACAATCTGCCTGCTCCGCCAGTTTCCCGCAGGATAATAAAACAAATCCTTGAATTGATGAATGAGTGAGTCGACGACCTCGCAACAAGAACAACATGGTAGTGGTCGCTTCTGGCAATCACCAAGTGAGATTTGATTCAATGCGACGTGGAATTGTTTTTGTATGCGTGCACTGTCCCAATTACCTGCAGATGTGTAACTGTAGATTATTTGGACATGTGCCCTCCAAGTAGGCAGGTTTTATCATGGGTTGGGTGATGGAATTTGATGATTGAAGTGCGAATGACTATTATCTAAAAGTTGCAGAGCTGTAGTGTTTTTGGGTGTTGTGAGCATAAAAAGGCATCAAGGCATGGAGTGGTGTGGCAGTTGCCTTGGCACTGGCCCTGTCCTGACGGTGCCTATGACGGTCCCAGCAGGCGCCTATGATGGTCTCTAAAGACAGCCCCCAAGGTCCAAATTTAATGAAGTTTTAGGGGCGGATAGGTAGACCGACGAATTTCCGGGCCCCAGGGAGCGCCCCTACTAGTTTGAGTCAATGGAATCCCTCGAGCTCGCTCTTGGTTTTTTATCAATTTTTCGGTGCTTCCGTGTAATTATCGCGTTCTACTATGACACTGGTCGGGATATCTCTGCTCGAGTGTTCTTCGTGAAGTTTGAAGAAGGAATGAGTGTGTTCGTCATGACCGAGGCGGTGGGCAAAATCGCGCGCTGAGTGTCGGTCGTTGCCGCAGGACCCTCAGGATTCAAGGTGCAAATCCCCATTCACTACTGCCCGAGGTGCCCTTCCAGCGTGACTTCGGTTAATGCTCGGCAGAATCTGACACCACCGAATTTCTACGGAAATCGATTCTCTGCATCAAAGGACAGGACAGTGCAGGAAGGAGATCGTTCCAAAGGAGCAGAGATGGGAAATATGAGAGTAGTAAAGGCTTTTTATTCCAACAACATTATACATATCGTCGTTCATCCCCAGAGGTAGCCTCTCCAAGCCCACGTATGAGCACACCATTGTGTGGCTCCTAGAACTCGAACTCATTGTAGGCACGCCGGAGTCTGTCTCACCTGGGTGGTTTGGCTCGTCGTCCTTGCTTGTCATGTCATCGAACATGCCTCAGAGCGCACCGAGGTCAGGAGCCGGGAGCTGACGTCGTCACCTTCAGGGATATCCGTCTCTGCAATAAGGCGATATGTGTCTGGATACAGACCTTCTAATGACTCGTCGTCATCGCCAGGGAGACAGCCTCGTCCCTAAGCTAGACACGGTGCCGTTCTCGGGTCTACCGTCCTCGAAGAAAGTGGGTATTCCTGCGGACCTGCAGTTCAGCCCAAGCGAGCGATTGATCCCCTCATTCATTCTTTTTTTCTGCTGACGACGAGAGGCTTCTCCATCCGGGACCCCTGTTTTACCCAGGTCTTCTTGGCTGCTCCGACTTCATTGTAGCTTCTCTTATCCGGGTCCAAGACCTTGTCACACGATCTCCGCGTTGCGGTCGAGATTGTACGAGATTCTAGGGAGCATTTTGTTCAGGCGGTCGTCGTCAGGGTCCTCTGCGGGTCTCTACTACCTCGCTGATGCTTGTTGGGCAGCTTCGGGCTGGAGGTAGAACAAGCGGGGTTATAGGAACGAGCCACATCGGGGGTGGCTCAGGGTAGGAGATGGTGAGGCCATGATGGGAAGCGCCTGCGGCCTGGAGTGAGACACCGAGTTGGTCCCCAAGCCACATGGGAGCATGAAATAGAGGAGGAGTTGTTGACCAGGAGCACAAGGGACAGACGTTGGCGAAATGCCCACCAATTTCAGTCTCCAGGGTCTATTGGGTGCCTGCGCAGAGCGGGATTGCAACCGCTGCTGAGGAGCTTGGACAGCATTCCAGCAAAAAAGATAAGTATTGTTGTCGACCCAGGTCCAGAAAAAAGCCGAAGACAACGCTCAATCGAGGCAAAAGAGCGCTCAGCAATGCAAGAAAGGCGGTGCCACGTCCGCAGCTCGACGATGCTGCTGTCCATAGTATTTGGTCGAGAGGGCCGGACTGACAACCAAGGTGAACGAACTCGCGGAACCTGCCATTTGTGTCGCGGCCAGCACAACCACGTGAGTCCACGTGATCCTTGACACAATCTGCATCTCTACTCGCTAGATTTCCTTCGCCTACTACCGAGTACTACTAGGCCCAGCCATCCTCCAGCCTGGCTACGAGATACCTACTCCGAGCACATTTCCACCACAACCCTACTCTGAAGTTTCAAAGTGTCCTCGAAATGTCCCACCGTCCTTTGCACGCACTCTTCTCAACGTTTCCTGTCACGTGCATCCCAACGAAAAATCGTACCGACATTCATTCACCGCCGCAGGGCAGCAAATCAATATGCTTTGACAACACCCTCCTTATTCAGCCTCACCGCCTCTTTGCCCACAGGGACAGGGCATCGTCGATACCTTCTTCCCCACATTGCTCTTTATCATCCCCCTCTCTCCTGAAGCTGAAGGCCTCTTTGATAGATAACGATATTATTGAGGGAAGTCGGGATTCTCGGAAAAGGCTATCAAGGATGAGCCTGCCTATCTTTTTGCGATCACAGCACTATATGAAAGAAATAACAAATAACCTAGACCTTGTTGACCAACTTGCAATGGGCTCCATTGCATATCATATCGTGTCGTGTCGTGTCATGCCACTGTCGAAATGGCGATAACCCAGACTATCGGGCATATGTAGACATGCCGTAACTTTTCCTTCTTTTCCAGAGCAGTGATGTAGATGTCCCCAAAACCAAGAAAGTCTCCCAAAACCCTCTCCCGAAAGGTATCTCCTTCGACTCAAGTTATTGTGGTCCTTTGCGTTGCTTCTTTTGTCTCTGCCTTTGCGCCTCGTAGAGATATCGCCCTCCGAATCATCACCATCCGGCAAACCAGGCGTGCATCGCTTGGGGCGGAAGGTCGTGCTCTTCATCCCGAGACGAGTGGTCGCTGTCACTGTCGGGGGCCAGCGTTTGGCCCCCGTGAGGCCATCGAGTCAAGAGCTTCCAGGAAGCGTTCGAGGCTCGCAACATGTTGACAATCAGAATTTGTAGCTGTGCTTGGGTCAGTCGTCACCAGCTGCAGGGTATGTGAAGGACAATCTTACAGTATAGAACAAGGGCTGCTTTTCAGGGAAGGATACCACTAACGCTGTTATAGCAAACGTTGTGAGTATGTTGAGGAGCGAGCGCAAACTATCACCCAGAAGGATTTTCGAGGTATGTGAGCTCTCGTCGAGCAGATTCCGTTGTCGGGGCTTTCGTGGACCGGGCCTCAGCGTTGGGATCGACCTGCAAGCCCAGTTCAATCTGATTCCGTAGTTGATGACGACCAGCACGGCGGACAGCGACATTCCAGTGGCATCATCATTGTCTCTATTTCACGTCAATCCAGAAATTTTCCAGTGTGAGGCAGCACTACTGACAAGAAAAAAGACGTCACCACGAGGCCAACCGTGGATGCGGCCCAGGTGCCTGCCAGCAAGAGTTTCTTCCAGGTGCTCCAGGACTGGAGGTACAGGGCGTCAATGGCTCCAGCTATCTCGACAACCTATCTCATGTGTTAGAAAGAGATGCACAGAGAGCGGAAGGCACAAGCAATACCTCAAACGTAGCCCCACAGAACAGCGAACCCCGTGCGATGGCCACGGCGTCCCATGTAGGCCAGTGCAGAGCGGCCGCAAGAATCAAAACGATGGCTAGGAGCGTCTGGGAGGTGGCATTAGCAAGGTGGCTGAGCACGAATATGGTATTCTTGTCTTTCAAGCCATCTTGAACAGGTCCAATGGACTTCCAGAGGTCGGCGAGAGTAAAGACAGTATTGAGAGCACTGCAGAGCAAGAAGGAATCCAACATGGTGCTTTAGTTAACCAACGATCAAGAATGAACAGCAAAGGTGGGCGGTGAAGACAAGCAGGGTAGGACAGGTAGGCAGCCGTCGATCATTTATATCACTTGCTCCAGCGAAGGGCGAGGGTCCTTGACTCCTTGTCGCTTATTTTGAGCAGCTTGCAACTGCAAGAAAGCATGTGGTCAGGAGACCAGCTCCCCAGGCATATCAATCAGGACATGCCATTGCCTCGCCTGGCGAGTTGGTGAACTTTCGTGCCGCAAGGAAAAGAGTCGTGTCGACCTAATCTAGGCCTGGAACCTGATTAGCACGCTGGCCCGTCCACGAGAGTAGAATTTGGCGATAAGATCCTCGCACTTGAAGCATCCGTACTCCGCAAACCCACAGGCCACGCTTATGACTTCAAAATGTGATGGTAGGTGATATTGGCTGTTATTGGGGGGCATTGATGATCGTTGCCGTGTTTGGATGGAGCTCTAGGCATGAAGCCCCTTGGTTGCGAGTTTTCGAGCAAATCCTATTGGCAGGCTGGTCATCGGAAGAGCTAGGGGAGCCGGAAAGAGACCTGCCGGCAGACAAGACCCTGGATCATTGATGCCAAATACCCAGTAATGCAAGGAAAAGCAAGCCAGCGACGCCTCCTGCTTGCTGGCTTGCGTTCCTGCGTGTCTGCGTGTGTGTTTGCTTTCCTGTCTTGATTGACTGCTGGAATGGAGCGGCTTCCACCCTTTACTTGCCTTGTGTGTCGATCTTGCTCTCTTCTCTCCCCTCCCAGAATCGGATATCAGGTCGAGCCACCTCGATTGAGAGTCAGAATACAGGGCGGACAGTGCCGCAGGAAGCCTCCTCACTTTGACGGCCCAGGGCTTCGGGTGAAAAGCGACGTGATTGGCGGGCCGATCGCTGGTATGGGGAGAAGACCCTCAACATTTGTTTTTAGGCCAATGGCTCCCACAGGTGGCTGTGAACCATATAGGACACTAAATGCTTCGTAGAATCATCATTTTTTTATCAGTCCAAGTCAGGCTTCCATTTGACAAAGTCGTGCCAGCACCTGTCAAGGGTCGGGTTTCAAGCAGGAAGGCCAGTCCAGGCAAAGTCGATTTGAGATGAGAGCATCAGTTTGATAGCTCGGGATGAGGACCAGGCCTGATGCAGCGTAGGCTTAGGACATCATGACCGGCTCTGTTTCGAGCACTCGGAATGCATGAAGCATATCCATCACGCCTTTGCACTCCGACTATGTGAGGCCTAAGTTGGTGCGGTAGCCTAAGCCTCAAGCCCTGGTGACATCTTTTGGTCGGCCCCTGGTCGGGGAGGTAGATCTAAAAATTGAGTTGAATTTCTCGCTGCCTGTCCAAATGGACCACTCTCACATCGTGATTGACCATGTCCCCGAGAATCGCAATCGTCTCTGATGTATCAGCTTGAACCTTCCATGCGAGTATGAGCTATGGCGTTGTAAAAATGTCAATCTTTCAACTCACCTTCTGAGAATTCGCAGCTGCGATCCAACAGTGAGCTGTTGAAGTCGGGCATCCCGGCTTTCATGTACAGGTGTCTGGGCCAGGATCCCGATTTCAGATGGCCTTTGGAACTTGACTTCGATATGACGTGGCTGGACTCTGTTGTCTCCGAGGAGGACTGTGACAGGCCACGGACGGGCCGGGAAAGCGTGCCCCTTTCAAGGACGGGGCCATGAGCTACCTTCCCAACGACGTAGAGATCAAAACCTCATTGCGATGGTTCACAAGCCATAATCTCCAGTTCAGAGGAATGCAAGGCTTGCTTCTTCCCAGGCTGTGTCGTTTGCTCCACGAACAAGTGCTGCGTGATCTTGCTGCGTACCACCAGGTCCTGTGCAACACACTGGAAGACTGGTGGAGGACTTTCCTCACGTCGGGTCTGATCCTTTCAACGTGGAATGAGCTCACCATCTGTCGCGACTCTCACCACCAGTCCCATGTGGACTATCCAGCAAACGAGATTATCAAGCACCTCCGACGCAAAACTATCTAACTGACCGCCAAACTGGACGCCGTCACGCCTGACACGAAGGCCCTCGGTTCCATGAGGGTCACATACCCAGTTATCGAAGAAACTCGCATGTAACTCTCATTCCAAGGTTTTTGTTTACCAGGAGGTGTTTTCCTCCACATCGCTGACGCTTAGAACAGTGGCAACGCGATCGACGAATAGGTATTCGCTCATGCTCATGGCAGGGTGCATGACTGGGACCGACCCCATATTTCAGAGATTCATGGCTGTTTGAAACGGTCTGTGGTGATACTTCGCTCGAAGCTTTTGGTTTGGAGACATGCTGAGGAGGCGAAGTCATCGAGCGAAGATTTGAATGACTGGAACCGTGTCCCACTCGGGTCATGTGGATGTGAGATGGCAGTCGACGCATGACAGCAGTCAGGTCAATGGAAGGGCTGCGAAGGTTTCGGAGTCAGTATTGCAGTGTAGTCGAAATTACCTCAAGCGTTGGTTGTTTGTGAGATCCGCCCGGCCCCAGGTTTCATGCTCCCCCTCGCTTATCGTGGTACATTAATTTAGTCGGATGAAGGACAGTCTTCGAGGAAATCGGTAATTGCAAGGCAGCACGACATCGCCTGCGCTTGTTTATCGTGCAGATTGGTAGAACAGTTTCTTTGGGCGGACGGGGAACTCAGCAGGTGGAGGTTCGGTAGAGGGCACGCGGATGGTGTTCACCAAGGCGGATTGGGGGAGCCAAAGTGGCTCGAGAGACGCTTAAAGCGGGTGCTCAGTGCCTAAATTACCGGTAGCCCACGCCTATAACGCCGGAACCGTGGACACTAGGGTCCTTAGTGCCTTCGAGCCGATGCCTTCTAATCAGTTGTACTTCGTACGATGAGTCCTGACCTTATCGACACCCACAAAGGAATCATCATCTTGGGGATCCATCTTTCATGCTTGACTGTGACATCGACTCCGGTGTCTAGAATGACATGTAGACAACCCCATCCTCCCGTGCCTTTGAGGATCAGAGTTGCCCAGTGCGAACATTGAGGATGGTAAGGATGGGCTCTCCAGCAGGTACCCCCTTCTCTGCCACCACCACCAATACAACTCCCTCGTGTTGATCTCTTGTCTGCGGTCACTTCATCAATAACACTGAGCTCGCTCACAACTCCTGACCTGTTTCATTATCTCTTGCTCTCGTCTACTCAACAGCAGTTCCACCGCTTTTAACGTCCTCATCGTGTCTGCGCCCTCGCCTCTCCCAGTGGCACCAGTGAGCTTGGACTCTTCGATCAATTGTCCTTCCTGCGATTTCAGGCCCAGGCAAGAGACTCCTCGCTTTGCCTACAAGATCTCTCCTCACCAGACGACAGTTTGCAAAGCGTACCCGCGACTGCGACAACGGCAACTTCATCGCCTGCCTCTGTTGTGACACTTCCGAGAGCGCGCCATCTCCGCAGACAATCTACCCGCTGGGTGATCGTGACCGTCGCTGTCGCCATGATCTCTTTCACATCCAAACCCTCCCTCCCTCTACCGCATGCCGGTACCTCTCTTGGCGCGGCGGAAATGCCTTCGCCCACCCTTATCTATCACGACCAGAAGGACACTGGCGACCTCGAGTCTTCCACCAGGTATGGTGTCACTTGGCGGAGAAAGATGACGAGACAAGGTTGCTGGGGATTACCCAGTTGAGGTGTCGTGGCGGCCAAGACAGAAAAGATGCAGGTGAACCAGCGACCGATGTTGACGTTGATGGTGCCCCGTGTCAAGGATACAATCGAAGAGGGCCTCTGGAGAATTGACTTGCATTCGACAATGGGAGGGCATCGATGACAAAGTGTTAGGGGCGAGTATCAGACTGAAGCCACTATGGTAGCAAGGCATCTAAGCAACCCGGTATTCAGCGTTTGGAGGACGGTCAATTGCAAGAGAAAGGCTGAGAAGTCATTGATATCCGCGGATTAACAAGACATGGACATTGATTCGCATCCCATGACACTATAAATCGAGATTACGCCAATGCTTATCGGATTTAAGGACGCTACAGTCATTGACAGTCATTGATATGGTCTCATTCTTTTACTAGTGGCGAGTTGAACAACAAGATGGAGGGAAGCTGACGGTGCTTTCTCACCGGAGCTGGGAACAATTCAATGCGATAGTGAGAGGAAAGAGCTTCGTTTCATACGACAGAGCCAGCGTGATATCCTATTGTGGAAGTACAACTTATACGCAAGGGCATACACCCGTACAACAGTTATCTTTTCGAAAACGCTTCAGGAATAAAAGAATCATTCGCGCCAAATCTTCGAACTATTCCACCCGAAGGGCATCCCCCTAGCACCAAAGAAAACGTTTATCGGCTGCAAATCCGTTTCCTTGCTGGGCTAGAAGATCGATGCCTGGGTTGCAAACAAAGCTAAACAAGCCATGTGAGATGTGTTTCATCAGGCGAAGGTGGCACCCATTGCCCTCCCGATCGCATCTTGCCTACCTGATGGGTTCTGCCATGTGCCCAGTGCGATCTCTTTCGATAGCGAGGCCATCATCCGTCGCTACGTGTTTTGTCTCCGAGACATTTGCTTTTTCACAAATTGGCTAGCAGCCGCACCCGTCTCGTTCTGGCATTGTGTCGTAGGATGAGCCTGCGCATCCACTGAAGTCGGTGTCTATTCGTTCTCTTTCTCTGATTGCCGCCTGACCTACATTTGATCTCCACGGGACAAGCGCCAGATCAACAATCATCACCACAGCGCCCCAATGCGCCGCCGACTCACCAGTCGGCTCCCTGCACAAGCTGGAAGGAGCCCTTCATGAGGTTTTGTTACGCCCGTGACGGCGATGACGGAAAGGCTGCGGCGTTTTCGAAGGATCGAATGGAAAGGGATCGAACTCGGACAGAATCCAGAAGGAGCCTTGCGTCCCAAGCCTCCTTGTTGATACGTATTCTTTTTGCTTTTCTTTTTCAATGTTTGGATTCTCTTGACACTCTTTGGCTCGGTAGGGAGTCGGAAAGACGCGATTTTGGACCCAGGAACGAAAGGGAACAAGGGGAGACACTGGGTCGGTTCAAACACGTCGGGACGCAAGGACGTAATATGTCATGGCGACTGCTGTGATAGATGACTCTGACAATGAAGCACCACCTAGTGACCAGCACAAAGATTTTCAGGTTGGTAATGTGGAGCTAGGCGCAGGACCCCGCGTGAGGGGATGACGTATTGATCCCAACACTACAAACTGGATCACTAATTGACTTTTACTAGAGAGCAAAGAGGCCTCAGAGCACTTTTCCGATACAAGATCCAGTTCATCCAGCGAGTCGAGACGGGACGAGCTCCAATGTCGGGACGAGTCCTGCTTAAATAGCGTCGTTGACCCTACCGCCCAACGGTGTGCCGCCGAAGCGAGTCTAACATCACGAGTCATTCATGTAGAAGCATACGCTGTCAACGCCCAATAAGCGCTTGCTGTGTCATGAAAAATGGGATTCAGGCAGTCGACCTTCCCGGGCGGTCGAAGTGCGCGAGTCATGCTCGTATGCCTCCATGCATAGCGGTTCAAGGAAGCCAACCATTGTCCCCTGTACAGTCCAGTCGGCATGGAGAAGAATAGACACACAGTAACGGGCACATAATTTATACAGGATGTACTGTAGTGTCGTAGCCATTGACACCGTGAAAACCCTCAGAGAGAAGGTTTGCATACCCCTCTGGGTGCCCCTACTAGCGACCCTGGAGCGTGAAGACCGTTCTTCCCCAGCGGGTACCCAAGCCGGCATCCCGGGACGGCAATTCTTTGGAGCAAAAGGCAGGATAGATTAACCTTTTACTTTGCAGTGTCATCCGCACCCTCACTTTCTCAAAAACCGCACTCAACTGGGGCCATGACATGGTCACGGACAAGGGTACCCATCCACCCACCCTGGTCAACTTTCAACATACTTCTGAGCCAACGCTTGATCTGAAATTCAAATTCACTTTGCTGGTTCATGAAAAGGCTCAAAGCAGACTGGACATTTCCTGAAGCAGTAATGTGAAGAAGTGTATTTGCCCTGCTGCACCCGGTGCTCCCAGTCGAGCGGCTGATCGCCGGACGGAAATCCTCGCAGCACGAGGCTGCAACCCGTACCAAAACTTGAGGGGAGGCCTCATGATAACGTTGACTGATATGATCTTTTGTCTCTGCATGTGCAGCCCGGCAGGCAGTCATGATCGTGGGAAATGGAAGGGATTGAGCGAGCCACTTCGACACACAACGACGCTCACGTGGAAATTCCTGCTGGTACCTTGTTGGCAGTTCTTTGACAGTTTCATTGCGCCTCGTAGAACGCAGCGCAACATCTGGTTGCATATCAGTTTTGCTTGACAAAATCTTAGTCGTGTGTCCTCAAAGGTTCAATGGAATGCCATGCACTGGGCGACTCAGCCCGCTCTCAGTGCTGCCACTCTGCCATCGCTGGACGAGACGGCGAAGGGTGCGTTGTGTACTCTTTAGGCAGCGTGCCCTGTGGTCCTCCAATGGTTCTGATATCAGGCTTCACAGTCTCGAGGAGGAGGATGGCGCAGGCAGGCGAGGCAGAATCTTAAAAAAAAAGGGAGCTTGAGCACTCAGCTCTCGATTTTGGTTGCTTTCTTGGGAGTTCTTGTGTTCTTCTGGAAAGGTATGGTGAGCCAGCTCATTGTGTCAGCTATGCAGCCGTCCAGCAGGGTGTTGAAAGGATGAGTATCTTCGTGCCGCTTCGATCGTTCGGCCACCCTGTCCGTCAGTAATCTGTTGCTCACAAGGCTCACCCGAACTCAGTGGTGTAGATTGCAATGTCCAAAAGAGAATGACGCAACTTGACTCGCCAGGATGCGCTGCATGCCTCAAGAGCATACAAGCATGGCAAGTTGACTGCGTCGGATCGTGTGGTGATCATCCTTGTCAAAAGCGCAGTTATTGTTTGACCAGGCTCAGCCGTGCAGCGTCTCAGCCTCGCTACCTCGGCAACAGGATTCAGTGCGCGCCCACGTGACGTCACAAATCTCCGTTGTTGATATTCTGCGTCAATTTTGCTTGACACATCTTCAACCGTCCCGCTTCTCAATACCCAAGGTTCTTCAAGCCATGGGTAGCCCAGCTGCTTCAGAACGTCGCGCTATCGTGCTTTCAATCCATATTTGAACTGCTCTGGGCCTGGATGACTCACTTTCCAGCTCCTGCTTGCAAGTCACAATCGTCTTTCAAATGCGAGGCACAGACACGGGACCAGGACGTTCTAATCTCGTCATGGATCCTTATCCCATGCGTGCTGTCAGGCTTGCTACCAGAGGATGGGGGGACCTCTGTAGGTCGCAGGGTCCAATGACAAGATGGCCTCCACCGCAGCCTGTCATCCTGGGCTCCCAATGCTGATCTCTCCGAGCTTTGAGTGAACAAATCCTCGGAGACGACTGATATCTACAGGCACGAGCAGCCACCTGCTACGTCTAGGCCATCCTGATCATCACTCACGTCCCAAGTCGAGCTTTCCGTCCGCTTCCGTACCTTCCTTCCGGGCCACGAGGAACGAAGGCCGTTGAGCACAATCCTACCTATTTGAAGGCGAGAATGAGCATATGGGAAAGAGGTAGAAATTCTTCGAAGAGGAGGAGAACTAGATAACATCTCTACATTACACACTGAAAAGGCAACATGATCTCAAAAATGAGGAAAGCGGAAGCCGTTGGTGGACAACACACGGCAAAGAGACCAGAATGACAACACCCTCAATCTGAAAGGGCATGAGGTGAGGAACATACACCATTCCTCAATTCCATAGACGCTGTTGGGCGCAGAAACTCCTACACATGAGTGGCACGAGGACAAGCAATGCTCTTTCTGGATGGGTTTGCTTTACCCCGTTTACCAAGGGTGCGCTCTATGTACTGCTCCACAGGCAGCAGGCAGGCAGGCGGGGCCATCAGGACGGCATGTGCTCGTCCCATAGCACAACGCTGCCTTGAGATCTGCTCAGGAAGATCCAGGTGCGGGGGCTCCGAAAGTCGCGAGATGATTTGGATCGATGTCTGATTGGGGACGCCTCTCTTGCCAGCCTGCGGACATACCATCGAGGAAAAAGCAAGATTTCCCATTCACTTACCCAGTGTCTATTGCCTTCGGTAAACATGGGGGCAGGAGTACCAAACGGCATTTGCCGGTACCATCCTACAACTCTCCGCGTTTTGAAATCCATTCTGGATGACCGAGGCGTGTGGTTGGTGATCAGAGGGTCGCGACATTGGTCTGGGGTAATGTGGAATTGGAGTCAGGTCTTACGTTGCCCTGTCTTGCGTTCCCCTATCTCACCTTGCTCTACATATCTATCCTGCTCTCCGTTGTCTGCGTTATCTGCGTCGTCCGGTCTTGCCTTACCTGATGTTACGCTCCGTTGGCCATGTCGCCCGTGTTGCCTGGGGCTGCCTACATTATCTACGTTGCTCTCCGGTGCTATGCATTGCCCTCCGTTCCTCTATGCTATCTACGTTGTCTGTTTCCGTTGCCCCTACCGCTTGCGATACCTACGTTGCCCTCCATTACCTACGTCGGCTGCGGCTGCTTGTGTTGCTATCCTTTGCTCTCTATTACCCCGCGCTACCCTCCATTGCTCTACTTGTATCCTCCGCTGCTCTCTGTTGCTCTCCGTTGCCCTGCTATACCCTGCGTTGGGCCTACCTTCCCCACTCCGCCTGTCAGAATAAACCGACGGCTGGAGGACTTCGCACAAAACGCGCGACGCCGGCGTCGCCGAAAGGAGGAAGACGGATGTCCTGAGCACTGCAATCGATCAACGAAGGAACACGAAGAGCAGAGGAACTCAATGAAACATCGATGAGGGAGACAGAGGGTGCACCGGGCTTGATTGAAACTTGCACGATGTCGGATTGAGTAGACAGATGGTCAGATATCGACATATATCGACAAAAGCACATCTCTTGGGAAGAACACCGGGCCAAGAGACAGAAAACAAGCACAAAGCCGTCCAAGTTGTTTGTCTGTGCAAGCAGGTCCATGCCACCCATCACAGTATTCTGACGCCCTAGGGGAGAGATGATGGCGGAGTTGAGAATACACCATGGGGCTTTAAAGGAGCATTCAAGCGACTCTTGATCGAGTGAAAGGCGGACCAGGCTCACTCCGCAGTTGGAATGTTGTCCACTCCCGAGTCGTGAGAACGAGATCTCACAAGCGAGTAGATAGATAGCTAGCCGTGAGTCGGACGTCTCTGGAGGCACAGCATATGAACAAGACACCAGAACGGGACCGTCCTGTCTCAAAGCACATATCCGGGACAAGCAAAGAACAAATTTCAAAACCCTCACTCAGTAAGCTCAATTCATTCATTGTCGATGTCGGGAATCCTACTTCCTTCGATGTCGAGTATGTACCACAGCGACTCTCCTATATTCCGAGATGATCAGAACCGGAGTCACACGCTATGCTGTAATGTACGATGTAACCATTTTTCGTCCACCACCCAGACAAGAAGGGGACAATAGATATCAAGGATCCACACACCCAGCCTTTCTTGAAAGGCCAGAGTCAACCCAGAAGACCACCGACACCATCGGTGGCCTTAACCCTGTAGTCCTTCTTCGAGGATTCCGGGGGCAGGCCACCCAAAAAAAAGCACAGTAACTCAATCAGTATGGTGATCAGTCCATAACAGATCGAGACAGACCAACGATCCCGTGTGTCCCACGCGCGATTTTCGACGAAGACTTTAGATCGGCAAGAATTCCTGTGTCTCCTAGATACGGGCAAGGACGATATCGACCCCCGAATTACAGTCGTTTGTTTGTAGACTTTTTGGTTTCGAGGCCTTCGAATCAGCTGTAGGAATGCCGGTACCCCGTTTCCGGCGATAAGTGGAAGAAAAATGGGCCCTTATATCGAGGAACCAAAGGCCCGTCTCTCCCATAACATTGACACTGTTTGGACTGACGAGCTCTCTCAAGATGCCGCGAGGGAGAGACCCGAAGTTCGGGCGGTCGAGGCAAAATACAAGGTTGATTAGTGGCTTGCGTAGGCACAAGTCACGATGGGAACGCGGGAAGAACTGGGAGAAAATGTTAGCAGACATTCCCGGGGGATGTTTCAGGACGCATGCACTCACCCAGCGTTCTTGATAGAACCAGTGGACAATATATCCACGCGCAGGTGCACACACACACACACACACACACACACACACACACACACATATATATATATATTCTCGTGTTTTT
Source organism: Fonsecaea erecta (assembly GCF_001651985.1). NCBI lineage: Eukaryota > Fungi > Ascomycota > Eurotiomycetes > Chaetothyriales > Herpotrichiellaceae > Fonsecaea > Fonsecaea erecta. The sequence continues at coordinate 264,064 of NW_017387256.1, read as the reverse complement.
TTTGACCGAGTTTCTCGGTCGTGTAGGGACGCAGACCGGGTGGCCGACGATTACGCCGCCCCCACCCGATGACTGCAACTCTCACAAGCCTCGAAGGCAATGAGTTTTTCAGTGAGACAATCATGGGGATGCTTTAGCACCCCCATGGAGGGGGCGACGTCTTTTTTTACCATGCAACAGATGTCAGAGGTCTCACATGGACCGGGGGCGCCGTATCGGATGGGGGGTAATAGGACGCGGAACGGGGACCAGGTAAAGGGCAAAACCCTGCCAAATTGAACATGCGCGGTTCAATCAGTCATTCCTGCTCCACCGTCCGGCGACCCTACCCAACCGCCATTAGACGGGCGGGGGATTGGGAACCTCGTATGCTGGGAGTGCACGAGGTGGATTGTTTCCGGAACCGTGACCGAGTCAATGTCCGTATTACTTCCTTCCTGGCCAGGTAGAAGGAATGGGAGCCCCGGTGACGGTTCGGAAAGACCAGTTGTATATAAGAATGAACCTCAGTCCTGCGACTGGGGTCATGGCGCACCAGAGCCAGAGTGTTCACTTTCAGGTTGAGCACCTCGACGACTGGGCTGTGCCAGAGAACCATGACGCATGGAGGTATTTCGGCATAATAATGTGAGATGATCTCATGTTTTGGGCGACGCCAGCCTGACGATAGCTGGACGCTGCTCGGACTCGGCGGTGAAAGGGTATGCGAGGAGCGACGGCCTTTCCCTGATGCAGTCGAAGGGGCGATGGAAAGCCCTCGGCGCGGAAGATAGATGCTTCGCACTTGCCCCAGGTCGGAGAAGAGTCGTTCGCGACATCATTAATGGCATATAAGCAAAAGTTGGGGGGTGCATCTTCATGACGCTCATTTCTCGGGTCAGCCCGGACAAAGCTGGATGGAGTGTCCGTCCCTGTAGTCTTTTGCGATGTGCCAGCATCGACAGAGCCCCAAGGAGGAGACGCGAGATCCTTGCAGTTGCTCACGTGCAGGCGCTTCAGTTCGTATAAGCATGAACAATATCTGGGCCTGCGTCCGTCTCGTGGATAGACATGCATATCGAGGATTATACCCACATTTGACATTCTGGACGTGGGTCCACCAACAGTTTGAAGAACTCCCCCAAGCAGCGTCGGCGACGTACCCGGAAGTACGCTTCAGGAGATTCAGTGACTGTTGTCCAAGCGTTTCGGGATGGGATCTCCGCTTGGTCACGGGACTTTGTTTACATCGCCTCATCATCTTGTGCTGTCCAATTCCCCTTCTGTTCCAGTGGTGTTCCCTCGAATGGGCCATCAGCAGTGACGGACTTCATGTGCGTACGATGGGGTCGAGTCTGCTTGTTCGTCTTTTTTGGTTCGGATTGGGCTTCTGCAAAGGCGGCCTTGGTTGACAGCGAAGCTGAGGGATCCGTCACTCGAATGGATCTTAGATGAGACGTAGCACGAAGGACTGACGCGCACCGGTGGTTGTCCAGGATGCCCCAGGTCGGGGCAGGCGAAGCGGAGCCCTCGAGGGCAAGAACACGCCGATGTTGAGGATGTATCTAACCACAAAGCATCTTAGTCAAGTATCTGAGGAGAAACGGGGTGTCTTACACGTAGAACAGATGTCACACTTCGTCGTCGTCCTCGGGTCGTACAGACCCCCCAAAGGGCGGGAGAGCTCCAACCAAAAGAAAATCGAGACGCGGGTGGGAGCAGGCAGCGTATATGTATATTTGCGACACTCGTACTGGCCGAGTCAGCACGGCATTGGGGGAATTCGGCGCCGTTGGTCCTAGGCTCGACCCTGTCGCTTTGTCCTCGCAAGCTTGATCCTTCCAGCGCCCTTCAAGCGAAATAGGCAGGAGCTTCAGTATTGTGCGATGAAAAGCTATCTGCCGTGCTTCCAATAATGGATCGTCTTCGAGCTACATTGTCAGGACGTGCAGTGTCAGATCAAAACAAGCCGACAGGTACCGAGTAGCCAAGATGGTTCTAGAAGCCAGGAACGTGTTGTTATTGGACAGTGGCGTTTCCACGTTAGCGAGCGAGACGGGCCGTTGATGAGTTGCATCAGATTTCTTCGGCTAGAGGTCAGTCAAGGGTTTGTCGGTGACTGTATCAAGTATTGCATTGCACTTCACCATATGCCTCGCCACAGGTCTGTTCCGGATGAAGAAGGCCCAGCACAGGCACCCATGGACAGCTCTCTGAGGACGAGGATCATGTAAAATCACCAGAGCTTTAGTTGAGACCATTTAGACCCACGATCACATACCCTGTTGCAGCCCTCCAGTGCTGCCTTCATCTCAGCGATACAACGCCAAACTTGCCAGCTCAGCGTAATGCCATGCTAGAGCACGCCATGGTGTCTCCGCACATAAGTCGGGCTCAAACTAAAGGGCGAACGGAATGTTCGTCTGTGAGACTCTCGGCGGAAGGTTGATTCCAAGCGAGATTGCATCTGCAGCTGCCGCTTTTGCTTAGATACGAGGCTGTGTGAGGCTCCACAAAGCGGCCAATTGTCGAGCTGCTTATGGTAAAGCGGCGACATATCCAAATGTTTAAGCCAACATACATCAACATTCTTGCTGACTGTGCTATGGGAACACCTGCCTCGTGCAGTCGCTGCTTGCGGTTTCCTTTCCCCAGGGACGCCATGGAATGCCAATCGGAGATGCAGGGATTATTCACGAGATTTGCGGCTGAGGTGATTCGAAGCGAGGCTGCAGCAAGGCTAACTGGCTTCAGGCCGTCCCTCGCCAAAGACGCCTGTGGGGAAGCAAAACCATCCTCTTCGTCGGAGGTTCAGCCATGGGCAACAGTCATTCCGCATCATTAGCCAACTCTAGGGTCCTCCATCACCTTCGGCTCGGTGGGAGATATTATTAGCGTCTGTTTGCTGGTCAGAGACGTCGTCGATGCGCTGGATCAGAGCCGGGGTTCCTCAGCCAAGTACCAGGCCTTCATTCGGGAGATTGGAAGCCTTGAGCGATCGCTTCTCCAGTGGATCTCCTCTCCCGGTCTCAGATCGTGGGCATCTGCAATGCCGCCCGTCAATCGGTGGAGAATTGCCGAACTTCTCTCCAGACGTTCTCCAAGAAGATAAGCAGATATGACCTTGCGCTTGGCGAGAATGAGCCAAAGAGGATGATGCATGATGTGAGCATGAGGTTCTGGTGGCATGTGACGGAGAAAGAAGCGATTGCCAAGTTCCAAGCGGATGTCGCGGCGCACACCAATGCTCTAAATACGTTGCTGGCGACTGCCAGCGTGTCAGTATCCCCGGATATATGCGGAGATCGAGTTAACTCGGCTGATTGCTACAAGAAAGATGGCGCAGAACAACAATTCCAAACTCGAGCAGCTTGCGAGCGCCACCCAAGAAAGTGTTCAGCGCCGTGACGGCCAGCTCCTGAGAATTAGCGACAAGCTTGAACACAGCAGCTCACTCCTGGTGGACGGCAAATCGCTCCTCGAAAGCCTTGGAGCGGCATCACCTGCCTTCAACAGGGCAGCCTGGATGTGAAAGACTCGGTCAAACGGATCCTGTCTCTCAACGTGGCCTTTACAACGCCGTGCTTGCAACACACTCTGGCCTTCCAAACCGTTTGGAACGCACGCTAGTAGGCGAACCTGCCATCCTCGAGGACACCTTGGGACGTCTAGCCCGGTGCACTTGCAGTTCATTACCTCTTGGAAAGCCCTCGACGCAGTCCTAGAGGTGCGATTTCCCGGGCTGGAGGGATTTGAGATGATAACTAGAAAGGAGTTCGTCCTGCAAGAACATGCGACAGGCTATGAAGTCCTTCGCTCACAACCCTGGGAGAGATCGATTCTCCCCGGGTAGAGAATCGAAATGAGCTTCATTTTCAACAGCCAGAAACTGTCCCCGGATTTTGCAACGAATGCTTGCTGTCCCAAATGTGGCTTTGTGTCTTCTGGAAGACAGGACTCGGAAGTTCAATGGTGAGTTCATTCCATCCGCCACAATGATTGCAAGAATCAGCGCCAGACTGAGCAAACACTGATCCACGGTTGGATTATATTGCAACATGCCATCTCTATTACAGAAGAATTACTGTGGAGGAAGTCGAGGCTTCACTGCAAAACTCAACTCCTGCGAGCGGGCGGACGGTGCCAGCGTTCGGACAGAATCCCTTCGGACCGATACCGCCGCCTTCACGGTCAATGTCCAAGCGGAAGAGAGAGGATGGATTTGATGATACTCTTGCTCGATTCAAGAGAGTTGGGCTGGTGTCCAAGCAAGTCAAGCTACGGAGTTCCGCCATTTTGGGTAGAGCCCAGTGCATCAAGTGGCCTACGCCAAAAGTCGTGATCGTATTTTGTTCCTGACAGAATGTACTGCCTCGACTAGACGAAGTCGGGATGGTCCCTAGGAGCAGTGTTGCTGCACTGCCACAGGGAATGGCTGCCAGGCAATCCTCAGGCGTGAAAGACAATCGTCGGAGTTGTGAAGGCCAGCACGAGCAGGTGCCACATATCTTCGACAGTCCCACGAACCGAGTACGCTCCTGTGCGATACATAAACGTCATCACGGGCCCGTTCTTGAGGACGGATACCGAGGACACACGTGATGGGATTCGGATCGAGGGTGGCAGAGACTCAGGGAAGAATCGATAAGGAGGTTGTGATGACGGAGATCCTGTCAGGAAGAGGTACACAGTCCCTTGGGTATCACCCAAAAAGACTAAGAATCCTGTCATCTCATGACAGAAATTTGACCTCTTGGCTTATATGCTTGCCAGAATCCAGTTCATGACAGATGCCGTGAACAAGTGACTTCTTTTAGGAACTCAAGGTTCTGTAGATGCTTCACCGGTCAAAAGTGTTCGATCCCTCTGGGATCAGTGTAGACCAAAGGCTTCCCCGTCAGACACATTGTCGTCGTCAGCGGTCATCGCGGTGCAGGGCCTGGTTGAGATCGCACGCAACAGCATAGACTGGCATAAAGGCCGCTGCGAGCATCGTAACCTTGGTCCCTCTGACTTTGCGCAGGAATTGGTTGTCCAGCAAAGCAGTTGAGGCCTCGACTTGTGCCATTAGAGAACTTCTGTGTATGTGTCCAGTCATCGAATCTGCAAACTGGCAAATATCGTTGAGCACCGCAAGCAGACAAAACACAGGTGTCGGTGAGCCCATGCAACTGCATGAACACCCTGAACGACGGTATTTGATTGTCCTCTCTCTTGTAGCAGCATTCCTTGTGCCCATATCTTTGGACAGCCAACAGCTGAGCACTGAGAGTAGGCGTGCCCGTGCATGCACATGATCATACGCCGTTAGGTTCGTGAACAGTCAAAGGCCAGTGTGGCAAGGCGGTGTGAAGGAGGTTGGGTAACAGCAGACACAGTGAGCAGGGTAAGGTCTGTCCGAGAACGAACGCCAAGGATTGGAGAGATGGACTTCGTGAGAGCGCTGTACTCAAATGGCTTGAGGAGCTTAATGCCATGGGGCAAGGGAGCCTGATCTGGAGCCTGATGGGCATTGAACCACGTTGCGGGCTGCAGCCGCGAGACGGTAGCCAATACGCCTGCTTGCTAGAGGTGTATAGGTCCAGCAACATCACCAGGGTGCGTCGACGAACCGGCCCAACCACTTTTCGATGTCTTTTGTTTGTATCTCGGTCCATCTCTTTCACTCTTGGAGCTCTGTAACACTTTTCTTTCCGTCGTTGCCTTGCTTAGGGGGGCAAGTGGATGAGAGATTATCTCTTCAAGGGGCACGGAGGACGATTTGGCACCTGATGCCATAGGTTTTGGTCTGCTGGAAGACACATTCACTCAAGAGCCGGATCCATCACCGTGGTGGTCGCTCTGCTGGGATGGTGTATCCGGCGGTATAGGTTTCGGATGCTCGAATTCTGCGAGGACACGTAGAGGTGGACGCTTTTCAACAAATGTCAGCATACAGATCAGAGCAAGTGGACAAACCTGACGTCCTGGAGTATGTGAAGAGCCTTGTTTCCGAGCAAGTTAAGGGGTATTGATTCCAGGCCAGAAGAGAAAGAACGTGCTGTATTTGGTGAGCGGGTCAAAGACCAAGCCAGCGACGCCGATGCAGCTGCCATTGCAGGACCTTTTGTAGAGAAGTTAAGCACAGAATGATGCGTTGGTGATCAGAACGACAGAGAAGGGACGAGACTTGGGATTGAGGATGGGTTGGAACTTGAATCACATGGGCACTCAGCGTCAAAGGGCTCAATCACGATGTGGAAGAGGATGGATGAATAAGTAGCGAGCGCAGGAGCAACAAAAAGCAACGACAAGTATGTGGTAGCAACACAATACATCAGACTGTGGCGAAGACGCACAACGTCCTCCCCAACTGTGCTCCAGACAACCTCATGGCTTCCACTCCTCTCGAAGCAAGCAGTTCTGAATGATGCTGCGAAGTGGCACAACAGACGGAGCAGCGGGCAGGCAGTGAGAGCGATGACGAGCATCATGTTGCTTGAAGCCAGGGCCGAAGCCGCAAACTGGTATCTTTGGATTTGCCCTTGCTCTTACTTCAATGCGCCATTATCCAACCGGTGTAGACTTGTGTAAGGGTGGAGGATGGAGAATGGAGAATGGAGGACTCTCGATATTGCGAAGTCCAAGCATGGAGGGAAAGGGTTGTGTCGTCAAGGAGCTGATCTTCACATTCGCTGTTCATGGCCGTGAAAGGGCAGTCGACGTCGGCGAGGCGCGTCGGAAAAGCGTGACCATAGTTTGTTATCGCCCCGCAAACATGGAAAGGATCGCGATCGTGCAGGCTGTCCCGGCCCTCATCTTGCTCTGCATTCATCACGGGCAGAAGGACAGAATTGACCTGTGGATTGTCAGAGTACAACGAGCAGCATGACACCGAGGACTTCACAACGAGCAACTCAGGGCAGACTACCAGGATGCGGTTTTGCAAGCTCACCGCAAGGTGTGAAAGTTTCTATGACAACTGCAGAAGTGGTTGACCGTGTTGTTTTCTAAAGATGGTAACTTAGCCGGATACTGCTGAAATTCTTAACTATGATAGGTGGAGAGCTTTTCCTCTCTTTGGACTAGTGTATGATAATGCCAAGACAATACAACGCCACAAATCGTCGACGCCACAACCCATTGACCTCACGACAACGTCAACCCTATTATAACGACAACGCCACGAGAACCAGGCGCCCTGCAAAAGCAGCGCAACGCCACAAAGATTCGGTTTCTGCAAGTCCTAGAAAAGGATTACCCGAAGTATCTGACATATCATCCTTGCGCGGTGATGTATCCCTGGGAGAAGAGAGTCGGCGAGCCTTATTGTCATTCGCTCACAAATCCGTATGAGCTGTTGTCCAACGTTCTTGAAGGTGCAGCTTTCAAATTCCTTGTCGGCGATACCACCCCACGAGGCAACAAAATGTGGGCTCTTCGGTAAACTTCATCAGGGTCGCATAGATGGCCTTATAACCTCCCATAAGCTATAACTGCAAGTGGTGGAGGAGTTTGCTCCTTTAGCTCTGGGAGAACTCGCTGGCAAGGTAAGATGTTCTGGCGGGGATGAACAAGCTTTAGCTTCTTGTCTGCGCATGCAAACTACGATATCGTCCTACGTGTGGGATACGTATGAGATGCAGGATATGGGGACCACTTGACTCTTGTGGCTGCAGCCTGGATTCTTGGAACCTCATTTCTAATCCCCAACAAGTTTGCTCTCCATTTTGCGGTTCTGACGCAGGTAACACCTTCAGCGGGAAATCGAGGCCAATTTCGTCAGGGATTGATAATGCCGTCATGAACGCCGGCTCCGGCAACCTGCCTGTCGTCCTTTGCGCTTCAGCTCATATGGCCTCCAAAGCAAGAGATCGTCGATGACCAAATGGGCCGTCACAAACTGCATGAAATTCTACACTGGTTCAAGAGAAAGCAAGCTCTCCGTCTCTGGGGTCTTTGTAGCGGGGTTTTGAGAACAAAGAAGCTGGTTCTCCCTTGTGTCCTGTTTGCGGCGTGAGATGGTCACCCTCTCCCTTTGTCCATGCAAACCGATTTTGCGTGGAGTAAACAAAGGGTCAAGTTCAACGGAAAACGTGGCTCTTCTGGATTTTTGTCTCGTATCCATTGGTTCGTCCATCAAGGTTGCTCAGAACGCTACATTCTCTATAGGATCGCCAGCGACATGCATCATTTTCTTACACAGAGAGGGAATAACCGAGACAAGACCTACATTGAGTGCCTTATCCCTCTCAACGACGAAGCGATCGCACTCGCCCAAGCCGGCGACCACTGGAGTGCCGAAAAGCTCTACCGACGACTCCTCCGGCTCAGCCGGAGCCTCCTGGGCGACCGTCATCCCTCAACAATCACCTGCATTAACAACCTGGCCACCTCTCTGAGCAAGCAGGGCAAGCACCGGGAAGGTGAGCAGCTGCATCGCGAAGAGCTGCGTTTGAGTATTGATGTGCTGGGCGAGACGCACCCGGACACCTGGATCAGCATGAACAATCTTGCGGCCGTACTTGTCGACCAGGGAAACAATGGCGAAGCGGTGCGTGTGCTGCGGCGTGTCGCCGACCTCAAAAGAGACGTCTTGGGAGAAAATCATCCCTCGGCGGTGAAGAGTGCGGAGACACTGCGTTGGCTTGTGGCGAATGGGTCTTGACACTGCAACATCAGGTATGGTTTTTTGGAGTGAAGAGCTGGTGCTCCTAACTCGCAGACCCGTCAAGGAAAGACGTCCATGCTTGCCACGCCCCGCCAGCACCGAATGGAAATTGCCTTCTTTGTGCATGATCCTCTGCTTAATTTTATTCCACATCCGCATCTACTTCGATGCATGCTACGCCGATGGATATATTGTTCGGAGGACAAGATATTTCATGGTCCACTATGTCGTCAGAAAGCCAGCATCAGCGACAGCAAATACATTTTTCCGGTATAAATGATCGAAGCTTAGTTTGTTTCCTTTTTCGAGCGCTTGTCCTGCTTGGTCAACTTGCTGTCAGTTCCATTTCCCTCTTCCCCGTCCTGCGGATACTCTGTCCATGATTTGTCAGAAAAGATGGCCCTCGGATCGACTTTTGGATAAAACGCAATACGACGCACGCCACGCAAGGGAGGTCGGTCAGGCAAGGGGAAAGGTCCATCTCTCTGATTGGATTACACATCTGTAAGGACAGATTGGACTCTCCCCAGCCCAAAATCAGTGTGGTGATGATCTTTGCACCTGGCCAGTAGGAAGAGGCATTCATCCTTCCTCGAAGGGATGCGGTGGTCGCATGGCAACTCCCGATACCCGCATCGAGCCATCGAGCACACTTGTTCTCTACAGTTTTCTCGCGTGGAGTCCAAACTTCCCTCTTCCGTTGAACGTGTCTGAGACCAGCACGCGGTATTGCAGCATCCGCCGAGCGGGAGTGCTGGAGATCGAATTGTTCTTCCTTTCTTTGAATTCGATCGGGTATGGGTTCTCTTCGCTGAGGCTGTTTTGTTGGCAGAGACCAGGTTTGGATTCATGTTGCGTTTGACGCCAATAAAAGTGATATAATGAACATGGGAAGGTGAAAGCAAAGACGCATAGAGAGATATACCTCAAATGTTCGAACCAAAGGGGTCCAGACACTGAAACCGGCTTGATAATCTACAGTTTCACCCAGCCTTTCTGTGATTATTTGCTGGAGCCCAATGTGGTCGGCTTTTGAGGTCCTGTCATCAGGGTGGGCTGGATCGCTCACGTGACCAGAGAGTGTGTGGCTGAACGTCTTGAAGTTCAACGGTATGATCTCACGGCACGTTGCGACGAGTTTCAAGACGATGTCTCGTGTCTCTGTCTCTGTACCTGACGTAGCCGAAGACCGCCAGGCATTTGAAGCCGGCAGACGGACTGTGGCGTTGAGATAAATCCATGGCTGCAACTTCTTGGGGAATGACTGAGTGCTTGCAAGGGCTTCGTCATCCGACAGGGGATGCGAGCCATTGTATGAAAATCAGTATGGCTGGACAGCGCCGTCGGTTAAAGCTGGAGCTGCATAGTACGTCAGTGGCCGAACATTACGGGGCTGTGGAGGAAATTTTGAGGATGGCCAGAAATAGGTGAATTTTCGGTTGCGTATATGCCCGATGAGAAAGAAGCAGCTGCATGGAGCCACAGCGTACATACCTGCAAAAGTGGATATGCGCCTTTTTAGACGGTAGACTACTTTCGTGGATAAGGCCGGGGTTATTAAGGGCCTGGGAATTGTTACCAGGATGAGCCTCAGCGGTTCATCAACGCGGTTCATCAACGCATGTGCTTGGATTTTGTTGAGGCCGCAAACTAAAATAACAGTGAAAAGAAGCTCGTCCTTTCCCAGGTGTAAGACATTGCTCGAAATACTGGAAGGCTTGACAAATTAGGAAAAAGGCTGTTCGGATCCAGATCGGATGGGTCAGTTGTATCGTCGCAATCGCGGCGACCGCCGTGAAGGGCAGTTACTGCCAGCCAGGGCTAACTTCTCAACGCCGCACATTGGTGACGAGCATGGCACATAGTCAGATATTGGGGAAATCTTGTAGTGGTATGGCCTGTTAGTTTGGAGGTGTTTGAAGAATCGATACCTAAGCAGGGCCATGTGTTTGGGCGGGCTCGCTTGTGCTGATTACTCATCTTATCCGGTCCACATTCTGCTTGAAGAGAGCTCCAGACATGCCAGTAGTTGAAGACTATTTGTCTATTTGACGCACCGTTGGGATGTCGCCGACCTACTGCTCTCGTATCTACCTGGTGCACACTTGAGCCACCACAACTATGGAGCTTTTCGCCTATTCGATACACGAAGGTGCCATCGTCAGTGATGATCGTTGTTGCCAAACTCGCACACACTTGAAACATCGCCAATAATGAGCTCCGTTCCCAATCTTACACATGCTGGAGTCATCACCAGTATCGAGCTCATGTGCCTAGAGAGCGCCCACTTGAGCCATCACGAACAACCGATCCGCCACCTCAGCCCGGAATGTATTCTGGTTCCACCACAGAATGTTCTCTGCAATCAAGAGGAAGACTTTCAGAGAGTACTCGTTGACAGCGTTGCACGCGTAGTAGGGATACATGTGATACTCCGTTGTGCTGCCCCTCGTGATGGGGAAATGGATTGAGAGTTGGATATGAGGCCCTTGCACGACAACAGAGAAATAGAAAGGTTTGATCTCATGCATCCACCGGCTGGAGACGTAGCTGAGCTGTCGGAAAAGCTTGATCATGCGCCTGCCGGCTGTCGCAGCTTGGTTCTCAGCTTCGAACATTGTCTTGCCAGTGCCTTGTGCCTCTCCTTCAACGACAAGGATTGGAAACAGAGCATCCTTTCCAGTGGGATCCGTGGAAATGTTGTATTTGCGTTGCAATCTGGTCAGGATATCTTTGGTCTCGGACGGCGTGATCCCCAGCTTTGATAAAGCGTCTTCGAGTGCGGCGTGCCGAAGACCGATTGTACAATGAGGACGAGGAGTCTCGATATTGTCACGCTGTCCGCCAGACCCACCAGTGTGAGATGTTGCAACAGGACGACCAGCCTCATTCTCAACTTGATCCTGAAAGACGCCGAGATTAATCTCCGGTACTGGAGGACTTGGTTTGTTCCCTACCTTCCAATCTAAGTGAAGTGTTAGCATGCGATCGACGTAAGAGTTTAGAGAGGTACCTTACCAGCTTTTCTGACCATATTGAGGCCCTTGTCTGCGTCCAGTGCCGCGAGCGCCTGAATAATCACCTCGACGGACTCATCCTCTTCTCTGTTGCTTCCCATGGTGCGAACGAGTTTACCGGATGCAGCCTTCGCTAGCTCAGCAATCTGACTTCCCCTCTTGCTAGTTATCTTACGATGGAAGACGGCATTCAGCCCCGGCTGGAGATCATCTGGAATCTGGACGCGGTAAATGAAGACTCTGGCATTTTGAAGAGTATCGTACCGATAACGAGCTTCTGGAGCCGATGATGTCTTGGTAGGATCCTGGGGGGTCGCCGGTAATACCGCCGCTTGCGTTGTGTTACGAGCTTTGTTGCGAGCGGTGTAGATAATTTGTGGGTCGGTAGAGTAAGCCCCTATCACTTCCTGAAGAAACTCCAAGTTGTCCACAGTGAGCGGGTAGATCAATCGTTCTTGTTGTTCCTGCTGATCAGAGTCCACATCAGAGGCCCGTGCTTGCTGATGATACCGGTTCACGTTAGTATTGTCTAATAACATCTCGTTATCGGGCTCTTGTGGTTGTTGTTGAAGTGAGAGCACCTCCGGAGCACGGAGTAGGATCTCATCATCAGGATCTTGTGACTGTTGGTCGTCCGACGGCACGCCAGCAGCACCGAGCAACATCTCGTCAGGCTTTTGTGATTGCTCCTGGTCGGAGGGCAGGTGAGCGTTGTTGAGCAACATCTTGCGGGATGAAGGAGGGGTAGGAAGATCTTCAAAAGTAATGTAACGATCAGCCATGTTGGACAGTGTGATACTGCAGAGGGAAAGGTATGAGAGAAGGGAAAGATTTGAGAGCAGGGAAGTCTAGCTTTCTCTTGCGTGTTTGAAACCTCTGGCGCGAGTTTCACGGAGTCGCTGCCCTAAGTCCTGAAAGACACTGCCCGACTGCCTAGAGTTGTGAAGGATTATGGTGTTGTGGAGCCAAGACGTGCACAGTAACGCACTCGCCCAGTCCTGGTAGCGTGAAGGAGGGAATCAGGACGTCAGTGATGTTAGGCACTAGACCGCTGCCTTCACAGCCCGATGTGGGGACGATGTCAGCAGCTTTCTCCCCTTTCACTCTTGAAAATGTAACGAGAAGACCCCAAACTATCTAGTGTTTGGGGTTCACCATGGACATCTCGAACGACAGCCTCGCACCTTCATATGCACTTCGCTCCCTCTTGTCTCATCGTAGCTGATTGAGCAAGTCCAACTCAATGAGGGCGGGAAAGGTGGAATCTGCCTGAAAAGCCCGCGTAGACTTTGCTGACTGCTTTACATGGTGCAGAAAATCGGATCCTGCTTTGTGAAGGGCGGGCTGGAGGGTCTCGTTGGTATTATTTCTTGCTCTAGAGCCAGCATCTCTTGTTCCAAATATTTTCGTGATCCCCTCGGTACGTGGGAGTGAATTCTCTTTGGCGGACCTCTTTGGCACATCATACAAAGGTTTGCTTGCATTTGTGGCAGGGCTGAACAATGAACGTGGCAGTAGCGTCGCTTGCTCCATACCTGTCTGAGTGTGACAAGCCAAGGTCCTTCTACCGTCAATTCCATGATTGTTGGTAGTAGCTTCGTCTTGTGCGCAGGTGAACTTGTCGTGGGACGCCGACAGGTTCATCAGTTGCCGTTCTCGTACCTTTGCGGATAGGATTGTGGCAGGATTCCTTTGTGGCCTGTGCCGGCGCAGACCAGCCCTCTTTGTGGTGTAGGACCACGAATGAGCTTTGTCATCGCCGCATGCACACTCAGGAACATGCTTGCCGTGGAAGCGCCTTTGTACTTACAACGGCACCTGTGGCTGTGAGTAATGGGACAGAGCAACCCTGTCCCTGGTCGTTATGCGTTGCAGAAAGTCCTGTTGGAGGTCAAAGTCATGGCTGATGGCATGGGCATTTCCAGACAGAAATAAGAACCTGTAACCGACTAGGTTCCATTCCCGCAGCAGACAGCATACTGACTCCATGCCAGCCTGGATGAAGGGCTCTGGAACAATCATCAATCAAGAAATGTTACCACTCGGCCACTTGCGTGAAACAAAAACACCCGATCGTCCAGGTTTGACAAAGGACTGTGGACCCAGTCAACTTTGCGCAGAACACCTTGGTACACATCGTCGGCTTGGAAGAGTATGCAGTGTAAGACGGTGGCGAGAAAGACAATCTGCCAGTATATGAGTTCGACATCTGCTAGTGCTGTTGTACCTCCGGGGCGAGTGCACCAAAGATGAAAGGTACGGCCTGTCCACTCCGAAGAAGAGTTTCATACAGTCGACACGGCGCAGTCCCTTGTGATCACATAATGATGCTGCTGACTTAGGCCCTTACCACACCATGGTCGAATATCAAAATCCTGCGTCTAACGAGGAAGCCGTAGGGAGGAGATCACCCTGCAGGCTTAGGTACCTCAAGCGGCACTGCACAAGAAGAATTCCGAGATAAATGCCAGTAGCATCCCAAGAAGTCCCTGACCATCCCTAGCACCAATGATTCGGGGCTCTGGAGTAAGGTTGACGCAGCCAGAGACGGGTGTATGACGGAAAGGCTTGAAACATCGGACAGGGAGATGTAGAATTTTCCTTTCAATTAGAGCTGCACGTGCCGATAGACTTTGAACTCTTGGCGACGACCTTTGACTTGATCCCATCAACAGTTGGCAACAGCTAGCATTCTGCCCTTCCGCCAGGGGTTGTTGAAGGCTCTCTTCCTGTAGTTTTTTCGATATGGAGATATTTCTCTTCTTGGGAGGTCCCCCTTTCACGCCAGCCTCGTCCTGCATGTAAGCGAGTCGCCTGGCCCCACCACATTGTTTCAGTCTAAGACCCGGATCTTGTATATCCTATTGGCCATTTCGAGTGAGTGTCACGTGACTACTTATGCCAGCAGGTATCATTTCGGGGCTAGGGGTGAGTGAGATTTCCATTCCTTCTTGTACTCCCCCAGCAGGCCGCCTTCGGGTATTTCACTTGACGTGCCAAGAGCGCGATCGACCAGAGACAAAAGTTGAGGTGAAGGACTCACTAGCACAGTAGATATGCAAGGAGCACTCAACCTCGTGCGGAGGTACCCTTTTTAGCCGTATGCGGAGTCCATCATCCAGACCATGTAGCTTGAGACAGGAGATGGGGAAATCACTCGGGTTACCAGTGGGTGAACACAGTGCTAAACGGACATGTACAATGCACTTCTGTTGAAGTTAACACGTTCTTTACCATTCTTGCGGGGATTCTAGCGGTTTCAGCCTTCCAAAACCAATTAACAAAACGATGGAACAATCGCATCAACACAAGGCATTTACCACCGGCCAGCCAGGTTTTTTCTTTCTGCCTGGTTCGATACTGTCTGATCCTGTTGAAGCGGAAACGAGACATTGAGTTGTTTGGCGAATGGCGAAACAGGATCAATGAGAGCAAGGCACCACTCTCTGTCTTCAAGCACAGCCTCTATCCCAGTGTATCCGGTCGGTCGACCAACGATCGATGAGAGTCAGCATGGTATTGATCCGCGTAAAGTGTGCGCATAGTCAATATGCTGACAAGGCCAGGTGGATTTGGATGTGTATGTTATTGGAGACAGTATTTGTCTGAAAGGCTTGCTTGAAATTATGGAATATGAGTACAGTGAACCTGCTGCCAGCGGCCCGTACCGCCTACTGTGCTTCCCTAGGACATCACCATGGTCGTGTATCGCTGAATGTTGCTCTCGGTAGAAGCGCGGCGTCCATACTTCAAGAGCTGAGGACTCTTCGAATCCGTCGATGTTTCTGAACTGCGGGCAGCAGCTTCGGATAATGGAGTGTTTGTGCCAGCGTGGCGGCATTTCCACAGTGTGCCTGGTTCTGTGCGCCCTGATGCGATGGGGAGAACCGCCGTGATCGGTTCGTCGCCGGCATTCTGGTTCTGCGTTATCCCGATTCGGTATGCACTCGGTGCGGCTTCACCATGTCCAAGAAGAAGTGTGGGTGTAATCTTTCGAGCATATAGCTTCCGCAGCGTTAACAACTGATCGAGTTGACGTTCTGGGATTCCCTGCACGGTCGGATTACCGATGATCTGAAAGGCACGTCTCAGTGCGGCCGTGGGTGCGCCATTCCAGAGTCCCGGCTCTTTAAAGGGCCCCAATCCCGGGATGAACTCCTTGTTCGCGTGGACAGGAAAGAAGTCTCGTAGCGTATAACGCCAGTATAAGCCACCGGTTGCTTCAGACGACATGCGTGTGGTCCTCTTGAGGTATTCCGAGTACATCTCCGGTGTGGGCACCATTCGTGGAGGGATGTCTCCGTGCCGTCCGGCAGTCTCGATCCGATTCTGATAGTCCTTGAGCTCAAAGCTGACAAAATACTCCAGCTCGGAGGGAATGAAGATCAGGCCCGGGTTGTTGAGGTCGTCGAACGCTCGGTGGCAGGAGGGACACAGGGGAACGCCGTTTTGCTCATCTCCAAGGTGATCAAAGGTCAGGATACCGGCAGCAACGTAGTCGCCGAACTGTTGGCAGTTAGCAGTCTGTCCGTCAAGGACAGCACCGATGATTCAGGTCTCTGGCTGCCTTGCTTGCAGTGACTTACTGAACCATCCTTTTTGCTTATCACAGGGGCAATCTCTGCCGCTCCTCCACCACAATGCCAACAATGCTCACCACCATTTCGTTCCAGTATCTTTCGCTTCGTGGTCTTGGAGAACTGCGAGACGGAAGACGTGTCAGCAGTACCTGCGCTGTCAACATCACTTGATCTCGAGGAATTTGGCCCGACCGACGAGGGAACTGTGCGCAGATAGTCAGATGCCGGAATGTCTGGGCGTTGCTGCGACATGACTGTTCGCTCAGGAGGAGAATCCCCTCGGCTCTATGGTGCATAAACCTGGCAAGCGATCGAGAGCTGCATTGTTTTTCCTTTTGTAGGTGCAGCAGATGCCGCAGCTGCAACGAACGCGCCAAGTTTTCCCAGTCACATTAAGACTACGAAGCACATGGACGCCGAAGGTTCCAGTGGTTCTCTGCGGGTATTACTGGGCACCCTCTGGATCTCGCAGCCCGGACGAAGCCTGGACCGCGTCAGCTAGCCTGCGGTTCCTTCAGGTCCTTGCCACTTTCGCCCGACACCGTACTCAGAGACATGATCGATGCTCAACTTGCAATGAGGGATTCGAGGAGAAAGACGAGGCCTTGATGGCATAGTGGCCATAGAAGGTAGTTCCCAGCAAGAGAGAGACTCTGTTACCTGCTGACAGTCCTTGCAGAGCACCGGATTTTCTGCTGGCCTCTCTCGTAAAGCAATGTTGCGCTGACATCGTATTGAAAGGCCTCCTCTCGATCTTTACCCTTCTCCCGACGTCCACCTCTCCGTCAGAGGTCAAGCAAGCTGACCTTGATTGACGAATCTTCCGCTCTCACCAGAGATACCCCGATCCCAAAAGAAGAAAATACGTTGATGGCAGCTCTCACGAAACAAGTGGACTGTTTCAGTCCGAAGACTGTTGCAGGTACTGTTCCTTACGAGGGCATCCAAGAGAGAGGACCCAAGGAAGAACACAAGGCAACAAGCTCAGAGCAAGTTACATGGGACCATCTCTCAATCAGCAGGTTTCGTGTGCTTCATGCCTTTCCAAGGGGTGGTGTGACTATGATACGGCTTGCATTCTTCTTGACGTCGCCGCTGCTCAAGGGGAGTGTACTCGTGGACAATACTCTGTGCCAGGATTTGTACCGAGGAATAGGTGGGCTGGTGTTACCGCCGTCCTGGCCCCGTCTGGGCCTACTTGAGGCGTTGCTAGGTGCGGTCATTGGAAAGGGTTACTCAAGCGAGAGGCAGCTGGAGCCTCATTTGTGAGGCATATGTTCAATGATACAAAGGGAATCATACAGCACCACCATGCTGGCAAGAAACACTTCTGTTTCTTGATCCTGATACCCTCAGTCCTGCACTGGACTTATCAGCGCAGCTTTCAGTTCACGAATCAGCTGGCTGTACCGTTTCACAAACCTCATTGTCTCTCTCTTCGACGCACCATACCTGCAAGGTGGGCAAGGGGACATGGCGTTCTCTATGTCATCCTTTGAGCGGTGGAAGGGATGAATTGAAACAGAAAGGACTATCTGTAAGGCTCAAGGATTGGCAACAATAATGATATAATTTTGGGCACGCAGGCAGAATCTGTGCCACCAGTGTCGGGTGTAGAGCAGGTTGTGTAATGAAGATGTTTTAATAGGAACGAGAATTGTATTATGGAACGGGACCAACCCCCTGACAGGCAGGAAACAATCAACCAGAGAAACACTGCATTGTCAGCTGTGCTACGTCGCATGCGGGAGAGACGTGATATGTTGCTGTCCTGCGGTGAAACGGTGTTTGCCTCGACGACATATCGAAAGGCCCAACAACCTTGATCTTCTTCTACTCTGCTATGAGTGTCGTCTCTCACTCTGGCTGAGGATACCCAATCCGGATTTGGAATGCCTCCAAGGTAATCGGATTCTGGTCGAGAAGAGTCTCCATGGTCTGCTGAGAGTGCTGCTTGAGGCTCAGGAGCGGGTCGAATGCCTCAACCACGAGGTCGTGGTTCTTCCACAGTAAGGCACAGAGCCGGCCCCGGTGCCTTGCATCTCTGCAGTTCACGACGCTCGAGCGAGGCATGGACGAGGGCCTGCGCCTCTGTCTCTTACCATCGTCGTCGGTACCTTGACCTTCACGTTTCCGCTTGCGCCCGCTCTTCCTTGTGTGGCAGTGTACCCGGCACTGGGCGGGGGTAGTGTCCATCTTCTCCGTAGCGGTCTTGCTAATCTCCCGCTCTCATCATCTCCAAATGGTGCAGGGGGCATGGGTTGCGGTAGTGGCCATGTACAGGGTTGTGACAACGGGTGAGAAGGATAGGAAACGAGGCTTGGGAGGAGACCTGGCTGTTGTCTCTGGAAGCCATGGTCGAAGCGAACAACACACTTGGATACGAGGTGAAAGGAATGTCTCAGGAAAGCCGCCACGGAGGCCTCTGGCACGGGTGCTATTGCCTTGATGGGCTGAGGCACAGCTTTCGTGGAATCTCGCACGGATTGCCTCACCTCGCATCTTGCCGCCAGGGATATCCCAAGGTCGGAAGTGGAGGCTACGCAACGGACATCCATCTCCTCTGGTCCTTCGCGGACGGCGCCTAACAGTCCGTCCTAAAGAGACGCCTCTTTCTGCGGGCCCGTCGATAGTTCACCGGACACCGCCAGTGGTCTCTCTTGACCTCCTCCGTCTGACCCGTACGGAGGAGGCGTGAGAACCAACCAGCGATGAACAGCAAAAGGGACGAGAACAACTGCAACCACAGGAAAGTGTTTAAGGCAGCGCTAGAGAGGGCCCCTGTGTCCTATCAAAAGGTTGACCATGGGAATGTGTGGAATGATTTCTCCACCTTGCAAACCTTCATGCGCTTTGCTGGGCCACGACAAAACACGACTCACGGGCCAACACCCACCCACGCAGTCAGACGTCATGCGTACGTTTCACGGCTCCTGGTACCACGCCTGTAATGCTCCAGCAATGACGGGTCTATTCCACTATGTGCTCCGGCGCATCATCTGTCACGCCTCCCAAGAGCAGCAGCGTCAGCAATGTTGACATGGGGGTTGGGGTCTCAGAAAGTGACAGGGAGCTGTCAAAGGCAGCCCAGGGTTGCAGCCCAGGGATGTCCCAGCATGGCAAAGCGGCGGAGAGAGCGTCCAGGAGCAGAGGCCTCCCCGTGGTGCAGGATTCTCAGGATATGGCTAACAGAAAAGCAAGCCCATCCAGCCATCAGGTATGTTAATGCTAGGAGCTTCTGGTCTCTCGGCTATCTATCAGTACGTGTGTCTCTTGCTGCCACCTTCTGGCTCTGACTACAGCCCGCGAGGACGGCCCTTCCCACAGCTGCTCTTATTGCTTCTCGCTGGGCCCGGTTGTCGATAACATGCCTTACGGCATTGTCTAGGCAAACCAGGCGGCGGCTGCGTTCGCCATCGTCACGGTCTAGCGATTGGCAGGCATTTGGTCTCAGTGGGACTTTCGATTAAGCGACATTTTCTGGTACAAGTGCGTCCTGACTCTATTCCGGACGCTCTCGACGTTCGCCGGCGCCATTCTACTCGCCCTCCTCTTCCTCGGCCCAGTCCAGTTGACCTTCTCCTGCTGGATTGCTTGCCAGGCTCTGTCTCTTGCATGCAGCAGTCTCCTCGCGGTGAGTTCCTGATGCCTCTTCATGCTTAAGAGCGTGCGATGCTGACTCCTGCGACCGTAGTTGACAGAGGTAGTACATCCCTCTATGGTCTGCCTCTTCGCCACGCAAGCCCGTGTAACGGCCGCCGTCTTCTGCTTTGGATGCGCGATCCAGGCCTCCCTTGGTGTCACAAAAAATGCAAAGATCGGCGGCGGCACAGGCAACCCGATCATCTGAGGTATCCCAGTGGCAGTCGATATCAGCATGGAATAAACGGGGCTTCTCACAGCCGGCATTATACGTAGAAGGGATGGGTCTGCAATGCCGTCGTCGTCGTCGGCGAAGATCAGGCTTCGCGTTTTCGACGTGGTAGCCACTGTTTACCTACTGTGCTCGATTGTGTGTCTAATGCTTTCTCTGACGGTCGTCTGGGAAAGGTATCTCCAAGGTTGGGGCCAGAGCCTGGCGCCGTGCGGCGTCCTAGGCCTCACGCCGTTGGAAGGTCTCATCTGGAAGTTGTGGGAAGGGCTTCGTGGCCGCAGATACGCGTCTCAACGTGGCTCTGACGTTGTGGGAGACAAACACGCCTCTCATGTTTCTCTGGGTTAGCGCCCTCTTACCTCCTTTGCCAATGGCAAGATGTATAAATTGCAATCGACATCTCATATGGCAATCGGCGATTCTAGAAACCTCCATTGGTCTTCAGATAGCATGTGTAATTAAAACACAGCCACCATCGACTTGAGTCCTGTTTATGGACCACAGTATGCTGGCCTGTCCCGCTCCGCGATGTCACCCTTTACTACTACGGGGACCGCCTTCTTCTGTCCAGCCCTCTCCCTCTCTCTGTCTATACTCACCACCGTCTTCAGTATTTTATTCATACAGGGGCAGAGCAGATTGAGAAAAGGCTGCCACGTACCGGTGACAGACGCACTCCGTCTGGGAGCTGGACTTGTAATGACCACAGTGCCGCTTTGACCAGGTCACCACATAGAGTGGCAACCGGCCGCGTTGCTACGAGAATCCACACCACGTGGAGAACCAGGAAACCTGCTGGCCACTGGAACTTCCAATCCCTCCTCCTCCTCGTAGTCTTCTTACCCCAGAAAAGGTTAGCGAGAGATGTGTTGCATTTGTATTCTCCACTCTGGAAATATGTTGCCGCGGGTCATTGGCCGGGAATGCTCGCCGGGTCAACACCTCCTCCACCCGGTTGTATGCCATCACCGTTATATGCTTTTTGTGTCAGCACTAAATCTGGCATATTTGTGGGGGCACAGGTTGACGATGAGCTGTGCCGCACAGATGAAACCATCGGTCGGGGGCTTTGCTCAATTCCATTCATTTTCAAACAAGAGAGAGTCGGGTGACAGGTGCCGTAGACGCTTCTGCTATTCGACCATCATGCTGAGAGTCAGGCAAAAGGCGAGCAGCAAATGATGGTCACAGGGGCACGAACCGTTCAGATACTCACACATCCGGCTGAGCGTGTCCAACTATATCGTAAACTAGGCTCGTGACGACCGGATCCTCGCCCGGCGTTTCTTCAATTTGGGAGCGCCAGGGTACAGCGGGACAATGACGCCCTTCGCCCAATCGCCTTTCGGCTCTCTCCGTCGATTGAGCCATGGCCCATCCTTTGCTCCTGGTCCCCAGGATACGAAGGTGCATGAAGGACAGGGGCAGATACAAGCACTGGATAGGCTGATGGTCATCGGGCGAAATCGACTGATGAGAACTTTTGAGAGGTCGCCCAGACAGAACCCACCCTGCAGGAAGGACAACAGCAGAGACCCGCCACTCCGGCCTCCTATCTGCAGAACCGATCACGAAACAGGTAAAAGAAGAGCTGAACATCCATGTAGGTGACGTCGTAGAAGCACCACTGGACCGATGGCTGGCACACCGCCTGACGTGGCGAGTTAGAGGAATATGGAGGGCGCCTGGACGTCGAGAGGATATTGAAACCGGGCGCCATTTCATGTATCAATTGCCTGAGGCAATGGCTGCCGTTACCCCCTGGAGCGTGTGAGGCTGGGACAATGGCTCCAGGCCGAAGCTGATAAAGGTGCGTTGATCCTCCAACAAGCATAGAAGACGATACCGACGCCCTAGCAACGAATATATCGTCCCTCTCTGAACGCCGCCGATCGTCCCCATACCAACCGTTACCTCTACTCACAGGCACAGACTTCTGACCGCTTCTGGGATCTAGGCGTGCTTATAGTGGCATCAGAACGTGAGTAACCAAACCTAACAGGGAAGAAGAGGAAAAGCTAACCACACAACCTTGAGTGTCACAGCGACAGACTTGACGGGCCAGCAAGGTAACATCTCGAAGTAACACAGCCAGCCTACCACTCCTGTCCCTTCTTTCACCACGCGAAAAAAGCCAATTCCCCACAATATGGCAACACATGTGCCCAGTCTGAAGCGGAAGGCCGACGGGCAGCCAGCGGCGGAAACGGTCAGGCGAACCAAGCCCTCCCGAGGTCAATCGACAGAGCAGCAGCAGGGTCTGCGCGACGTCAGGGCTGAGTGGGGACACGCATGCGATTTCTGCAAGAAAAGGAAAAGGAGGTGTAATGGCCAAGAGCCATGCGAGAACTGTATACATTACCAAGAGAGGTGTGTTTACAGACCTCGTTACCCGCCCTGTGAACTCGGCGCCGCAATGCTGAAGCACGTCAACCTCCTGGAGGACGATGGGCTGGAGGCGTTGGATCTGTTCTTGACGCGGCTTCTCGGCAAATGTTCGTTATTTTGGCGCGGGAACACCAACGAGGTGGTGGAAGAGCTCGTCTCGACACTCCGTCAACGCGGGTCCGGCGCCACGACATTCGCCCACGTCGAGATACCAGAGAGCCGCAGCGACAGCAGCACAGACCAGTGTGCTCGAGATCTCACGGGCTACGGCAACGGGCCCAGAGTCTGCTCGCCCGCGGGAGCGGAGGACAATGACAAAAGCCACGGCGGTAACGAGATGGAATTCAGCTTTGTAGACTTCCTCAACGCGCCGCTGCAGGACCAACAACTCATCGTCCCAGGCTTCACAGAGATCGGCTCATCGAGTGCCCCTTCTAGGGGCTCCTCCGCAAGCACCCCGCCAGCCGACCTTGCTGCCGTGTTAGACCACGACGGTGCCACGGGACAAGAGGTGGCGATGACGATGCGGGAGAGCGCCGTTCCTTCTCCTTTCACGAAAACGCCACCACCACTCCGAGATGCGTTCGACAGTATAGTAGGGGTGGGCTCCGTTTCTTGGAACGTTGGTTGGAACGTTGGCAGCGTGATGGACCGATTCTTCGCTGCGAACTTCGACACGGCCGAGGCGTGCGTGTGGCCCTGGCCGGGGGAGGAGTTGACGGCGATTCAGACAGTCGGTCAGCTGCCCATATAAAAACTGTCCGGTGTATGAAGCTCACTCACTGGGCCGCCGGCAACATGTCATCTCGGTAGATATAGCTCCAAAGTCAATTAGATGTCTCGGGCAGGTGTTCCTCGACTCCTGGGCGGCAAACGCAGCATGGTCTCCGATGGAGGCAAGAGATCAGATATAGATAAATATGTAGCTCAGGGGCTCCCCAGAAGTAGTGCCAGTCTCTCCTCGAGGCACTTTAGGTGCCTGTTTCGCATCAAGGCTTGGGCGGCAAGACAAATGTCCTGCTCACGCAAGGGATAGATGGAACTCGGCGCTTGGAGTCTGGATTTGCTGCTCGCTATCATGTCCATGGAGCTGGTTGAAAGGTCGGGCGCGTGACGAGACTCCGTCATCTGCCGCTTCTATCTTTGGACAGCCGTCTCCTCGGTCCACGGGGGCCCAGGATAGCTGCGCAAGACGAGAACTGCCCATAAAGAACGACCTCGCTCCGCTGGGTGGTTTGTCCATAGACGCACAGTAGCTCACGCAAGTATCGCCAGTCAAAGCAGATTAGTTGCTCTCCGAAGAATTTATTGCATTGTTTCCACCGGCACTCTCCGCCATTCAATTCGTCTTTCGTTTCTTTCGCTCCGCCTGCCCGCAAGACACTCACTCCGCCCCTGCGCCAATACATTGTCCTCTCCGTCATGAGCTCCGACATCAAGCATCCCAGTGACGAGGAGAGCCACCAAGAAGAGGCTCTCAATCCTGCAAGCCCAACCCCGTCGTCGACCACAAAGACACCATCGGTCGAGACTACACCACCACGGGATCCCTTCCAGGTCCACCCCAAAGACAACCCGCAGGAAGAATTTGAAGTGTGGCACGACTGCGAACCCTGCGCCTCCGAGAACGTGTCTCCTCTCCTCCTCTCTCCCATCCGGCTGTACCGCGCCGGGGCCCTGCAGGAGATCGAAGCAACCCTCCACGTCGAAAGGTACAGCCGCAGCGGCTGCATTCACCTCGCATACTTCCTCGGCGCTCGGCGCATTTTTTCCATCGGGCTCCCGCTCCGAGCCATCATTTCGGAACGCCACGAGGATGAATATTGTGCCTGCGATACAGTGGGAGACGGGATGACGACGCCCGAGGCCGAGGATGGTGAGGGTCCCGCTGGCCTTGTCGCCGGCGATGGCGGTCGAAAAAGGAAACGTGTCGATGACGACGAGGAGAGCGTTTCTGCGTCGCACCGCGAGACTCGTCCCCGCCTGGAAAGCCCTCAACATCCAACTTCCCTCTCCTAGCCTTGGGCTGGCAGGGTCGTTGGAGGACAAGGGTGCAAGAGCACGAAATGTCCATGGCGTCCCGGTAATAGAAAAACCCGTCCTGAGATCGTCAACAATCGGATGGCGTGACCCAACAAAGCCTGATAAACAGTTGGAAGGACCACGGCTGCCACAAATATGTCTCTGAGCGACGGTGCTGTCCACGACGGGGAGCGGTCATTATTGAGACAGGTTGTGGACAGATGTGGGCAGCCTCGCGGCCTCATCCACGAGCGGACAAGTGAGTGCTTTATCACATTATCCTCTCGCGCCTTTACGTCTAACATGGTACAACCTCCTTTGAGGGATCAGGGATTCGTCTACCGAGTTGGAGCTGGACGTCTCACCCACCGTCCGTGCCCCCGAGTACGATTCTGCGGCTCGTTCGACAGCCAGCGGGAGCTGCTCACCGTGGCCAATCCCCCCAGCCGACCCGGTCCACCACTCGCAGACTCACTGAAAGAGAACTACTGTCCTGGATGAAGTACTATACTACCGGCAGACAGGCTGCAACTGAGCGGACGCATGCATGTTATACCACCAGCGCAGCCCATTCGAGAGAGAGCCTCGCACGCTGCATGTACACTACAACACGTCGAGTCACAAGACTCACTCACTGTAACAAGATGAACCTGAGATAGAAAATGCAACAAGCCTTCAGCCTTTGTGGCCTGAGTATTCATCGTTCTCGGAGCCACATGATGTTATAGTTCTGACATGATTCCTGTAACTCACAAACGCCCCGATGTTGGAAGAATGAATCGTCGGTGTCAGCGAGTAATGAATGCAGGGAGTGTGCCAGCAGCGTTTTGTGGTTCCCTGACACCACCTGATGTCTTCCCCAGCTAGCTAGTTAGCCAGCGGCGGTTACGAGAAAGGCTTAATCGAGCACGGTGTGCACCGTTGGCAGTCGGCTGGATATGCCGTGACAAGGGAAAAGCCAGGCCGGAGGCACCGAGATCCCGACTCGATCGACCCATGCCAGATCCAGGCTGGGAGCAAGAAGTCGTTTCGGCGGTATCACCACGAAGAGCTCGCGAGCTGTGGCATCACGGGAATGTATTGTCCACCCTGTCAAACAAATATCTCGAATTCCGTAGGCCGTGCACTAAAGGTGTCTTCCCCTTCCTGCCTTCGACACCTTGATGCAAGCTGGGCGGACATTCGACCTGGAAACGAGGCATCCACGTTGGAAAACCCAACGATGATGGCAGTAGAGCACGCCTAATCCCCCTGCCGGCATCGCCGTGCATAACACCTGGGATGTCGATCAAGAATTCGACTGCAGGACTATGCTGTGTAACAATCGTCGTCGGGGATGGCGCTGTGCTATGGGTCTTCGGGCGCGGCGGAGACAGGAAGAAAACACCAGAGAACGCTTCGCCCCGAGATCTATGGGGCCAATGCTTTGTTGGGAAAATTTCCCCGTTGGTAAACCGCGCTCGACGAGTCAGACACTGCGTGGGGACATAGACAAGAGACAGACAGTATGGAGGGTCCGGTGCCCTGACTGGCGAATGGAAGGGCGGCAGATGGGACGGCGGTTAAGGGGCCGCCTGGAAGCAGGACGAGGCTGTTCGTCAACATGGATGACTGGAATGCTGGGAGATCCACAGCAATATTGGATACCGACTTGGGATTGCACTGACTGATATGCGTGGTTTACTTAGGACGTGATTGGCCCCAGCCTATTTATTGACCGCCCACCACGTCGCACTGTGGTCGTTTCGCCCTGTTGCGGCACCATGCAAGGCGGCAGCGCTCAGGGAGTCGGTCACGCTGGCCGCACAGCCCCCAGCCAGCGCCTAAACAAAGGAGTGCTTCGTGGATATCGTTGTATATGAGAGTTCACCCGGGCCTCTGTCCTTCTACCCGCACTGCTTGTCGGTACATCACTCACTACTTTGGTTGCTGGACCTCTTCTCACATATTTCACCTTTTTGGAAATCTGCAAGGTCTATTCTCATCCCCCGACCTCCTCGACCTTCACTATTTGCCAGGCACGATGAGGTTCCTCTGTTGTGGCGACGACTCCGACACCGGTCCCACCCAACCCAACAGGCCACATGTCGACTTCGACGCCAACGCCGAAGCTGAGGATGGCAGCAAGCCCGGCGTCTCCCGCCTCCCTGCCAGAGACAGCTTCAAGCTGTTGTTCGAAGGCGAGCTTCCGCCGGACTACACCTTCAACGCCGAACCCGACGGAGTCCGGCTCCTCCTGGACGTGATCAAACGTGGTCACCGACTGGGCCACAACATGGGCATCTCGGGCGCCTTCAACGCGCTCCGTCACCGCCACATCAGTGTGTGGGTCGATGACAACCACCGTCTGCCGGCGGTGACGCGCAATTCAATGCGGTCGCTCGCCGTCATGTTCCTCAGCCTCGCCAAGGCCGTGTCCGCCGACATGGAGTTCTTCTTCATGAGCCAGAGCAACACCGAGAGTGGAGACCTCACCCCGGAGGAAAAGGACAAGGCCAAGGCCCTGGACCGGCTGTGGATCACGAAAAATTGGTCGCAGGCGAAGACTATGGTAGAAAAGGACCCGATCCTCCAAGACATGGGCCTCCTGCAGTGGATGGAGAACAACTCATCCGGTGAGGTCGCAACGTCGTCGGACATGGAGCAGGCAATGTGGCCGCAGCGGGTGAAGTCGGGCCCCTCTTCCAAGACGAACGCTGCTTCCACGCAGGCAACCAATGAGGAAACGCCGCGCGAGAGGTTTCTCCGCCTGCTGTCCCACGTGCGCGACCTCAAGCTCCCGTTCTGGCAGGGCTACTACCAGGACGACATCGACATGACGGCTCTCGCGGCGGCTCACGCGTCGGCGCTCGAGGAATCCGGTAAGCAGCCCAAGTCGCTCAACAGTCTCCGTTTCACCTTCGAGCGGGAGATCGGGCGCTACCTGCGCCTCAAGCAGAGCAAGGGGCATGACGCCGCGCCCACCACGGTGCTGCTGTTGACCGGCTCCCCACTCCAACCAACGGAGGCCGACGCCATCATCAAGTGCCAGAAGGACAACACGCTGTTGGGGAAGCAGCCGCCGTCGACCGCGACGGCAGTGCGCGGCGAGGGCAGCCAGTTCTGCATCCAGACGATCGCGTGGACGGAGTTCATGGACGAGCAGAGCAAGCGGTGCCTGCGCAAGATCGACAACGCCAACAAGGGCGAGGACGACATCAACGACCTCACCGAAGTGCATGACACGAAGCTCCGTGACCACGGGGCCAGCGCCGAGCTGCTCTTCAAGGTCCTCAACAGCCACAACCCTGCCGTCGACGGCCTGACCCTCAAGGACGAAGACAAGTACGGCAAGGCCAAGTTGTACGTGACCGGCCAGCCATTAGTCATGCCCGGCGTCGACAAGATTGCCGCCGTGTTGGGACAGAACAGCGAGGACGTCGCCGTGGAGGAAGAGATTAGCAGGGTCGGTGGTGTCCTGGTGTCGTCGTCGTCGAAGTAAGTCAGCTTGAAGGGAGGGGCCTCAGGAAGCCAGGAGGCAGGAATGAGACAAGGGAGCCTGAGCAGGCCTTGCAGGTGTTGGAGAGAGATTGTTGTTACCTTTGTTACGGGTCGTCCTGAACGCCCCCAAAGCAGGAGAAACTGAGGCCGCCGGCTGTGCGGTCGTGGCAGCGCACACATGCATATGCTGATGTTGACACCCTGTTCTACTCGAAAAGACTCCCCTTCCCCCGCCATGAGAATCAATCCAAGTGCCAAGAGTGTGAATCCACTATCACCAGCTGTGATTTTGTCCTCAGTAGACTGCTGTATGTGTTTGTGTGTTTCCTGTATGCATTGGGGGCGATAGATTCGAACTATCATGACAATGACTCCGAGTCCGTCAATGGCGGCTCCGGTGTGTGTGCTGCCTATCTCGCACAGCCCCTGTTCCAAATGTTGACCGAAATGCTTCCTCAATATATGTCAGATAAAGAGACATACCGATGCTGCTGCTGCTGCTGCTGCTGCTGCCTCGGCTTGAGAGCAGCCATAGGCACCAAGCTCGCTTTGCCACGCCGCTGCCAACTCCGGGTTTCTTCTGTCAGCTGGTCTCAAGACTCAGGCTCTTTCAACGTTGGCCTGGTCTTGAGGCATGTGTAGCTCTTCACGAGCCATCCTCTCAATCTTGGATGTACCATGTCTGTCTGTCGTCACCCACAGTCATACTTTGCTGCCACCTGTGATGCCCGGGAGTAGTCTTAGTCACTTTGTGAAGCATGTCAGTCTTGAGCCTTGTTGAGGTGAGACATTTGAGAACGAGCACTGAGAGCTGCCAAGATAGTCGGCTTTGGCGGTACCGTGTGTGCTGTCACTGCGCAGTGAATCTCACACACAATCAGTGAAGGAAAAAGATCTGAGCTCAATAAAAGACCGAGTCTTCGTCGCCTTGTCCGCATCTTCAACTCGTCTCTCTCTTCTCTCTCTTCTCTGCCCCGAATCGAACCAACTTCCTTCTTCTCACAACAGTACCGAGGTGTGAGATTCCTGCCGCCCGACATGCGCCGCGCCACCGCATCTCAGCCCACGATGTCTTCCTCTCTCGCCCGTGTTGTCCTGAGCTTCCTCACCCTCACCTTGCTGGGAATCGTTCCAACAGAGGCCATTCTGGTCAACACCCCTCTCGAAGCCCTTCCTCGCATGCAACAGTCCTTCACGGACGGTGTGGCACTGGCAACATTTGCGTCTTTCGTCGTCGACTCCTGCGACGACGTGTACCTGCGGTATTTCCCAGCCAGTGACGTGGACTTTGTGCGACGCATCTTTCGCCGCGTCGCCAACCTCCCCGTCGACGCCGTGCTGACCATGAACCAGCTCCCCACGGTCCTGCAGCAGCGTGCCACCATCGGCGTGGACCCGCGGCTCTTCAACCTGATGATCTCCTACGGCAACTATCCGGGGATTAGAGAGCAAGTGTGCGGCATCCCGAATGATGATACCAACGCCGCCTTCACCTCGGCGGACGGCGGTGGGCCGCTTATCACTATGTGTGCGTCGGCGTTCGAGATGTACCCGGACGAGGACGAGATCATGAATCCGCCTTTCTGGGCCCTGAACGCGCAAGGGAATCTGCTGCCGGGGTACGGGTGCGATGGCCTCGGCGACCATGATTCGGATCTGATGTGGTTCCCCGGCGCCGTTTTGATGCACGAAATTATGCACTTTTCCGACTTATTCGACGACCTCCCGAACTGGTTTGCCTGGACGTACCCGTCCAACGGAGTGAATGGCATTGGGGACTATGATGGCACGTCACCACGCGAAGGGTACGGCCCCTTTTACTCACGCGTGCTCAATTTACTCTCCAGCCTCGAACCCCAGAAATACCGCCCCCACGAAGCCATCAACAATGCAGACAGTTACGCCTCGTATGCCCTGTCGGTCTGGTGGCGATGGAAATGCCAGAGGGAGTTCGGCCCGTCCGTCACGAAGGCTGACAGCTATAATCGAGAAACCCCTCCTCGTCCCAGCCCTTGACGTGCTCGCTGCCGGCACCCCTCAACAGCACTCTAGTGGGAAAGGAAAGAATGATGACGGAATGTTTGCGTTGTTGGAGGCTTGACGCCGCGATTGGTTCCCCGGCCCGGTTCAAATAGGGAGGTGAAAGACCGGGGTTCCGCCATGGATCGTGTCCGTCACAGCATTCAGGTGCACACAAGGCAGAATAGATGACCGCAGTGCTGTAGAGCATCTCTCCCGTGTGTCGCAGGTAGATCTTGGCTTGTATTGGACGCTCCAAGACCCTAACGAGGGCAGTTCCAGTCATTGCTTTTGTTCCTGTCTCTTTCTCTGTTTTGCTTGAGCACTTGTTCGATGCGTTGACACATGGATGGTGTCAGGAACGAGCAGCGCCAGACTACAAGGGAGTCGGAGACCTGCCGCGAGATGGAGACGTAGGAAGAGTCGTGATGGACAGGGCGTGAACTTTTCCCGTTT
Source organism: Fonsecaea erecta (assembly GCF_001651985.1). Taxonomy (NCBI): domain Eukaryota; kingdom Fungi; phylum Ascomycota; class Eurotiomycetes; order Chaetothyriales; family Herpotrichiellaceae; genus Fonsecaea; species Fonsecaea erecta. Next base: position 233,599 of record NW_017387256.1, on the reverse strand, counting down.
GTCGGCGGATAATCATCAGATTGGCACGACATGTATGCAGTCGTCCGCCTGGGACTGAACGGCAACTCGACTCGACCGACTCTGCGTGATCCAAGATCCCATGATTGATGGACACTTAGTCTTCTTTCTCGTTCTCAGAGTGTCTACCCAAGGCCTTTTACATGAAATTTTCCTTTGTCTTCCGTCGATTTTGTCTTCTTCACAGTGCTTTCAAGATCCAGGAGCCATCAGGTACGGTAGGTAGGGGGAACAAGGGAGTGTTCTTTGTTTCATCGTCGCTTTTGCAGTGGTTCGGCCTTTGTGCACGGTGGCAAACACTGGGCATATTCTCTTGCTGTGCTTCCGGCTACCGTTGAGGACGGCGCTCGGGGGGGAGAGCCAACGGTCAAAGTAGTGGTGGTGGTGGTGGCTCTTGATGTCGCTATTTATCCTTCTTCAGTTGCCGTCGAGGACGTCAGGACAGCTTCACCAAGGAGGCGAGGGAGAGTGGCAAGCGGTAGGGCCTGAGGGGGGAGGGTCTGGACAGGAATTGCATAGAATGAGACGTTCTCGTCACCAGAAATGGCACAAAGGGCACCAGGGCGACAACAAGGACAGTGTGCTGTGCCCGGGAGAAACAAACATCAGCAACGGATCGGGGCCCGGAAGGTTCTGCCGAACATCAAGCGAGCGCAGTCACGTACCGAGAAAAGAGTTCTATATCCCCTTTGTTCTCTTTCTTCTTCTTGGGCAACGGATAAAGACTGACTGCTCTGCACCAAAGAGACACAAGGGAGAGCGAGACATCTGAGACGGTTCATGGGCTGTTTGAAGATCTGTGCTGAGCTGAGTTTTGACGTGCGAGGACATGGCAGAAATGGCACAGACAAACAGACAGACAGGTAGTTCGGGGATGGATGTGCGTAGTGCGTGTCGATACAACAGATCAGCAATACTACAGCGCCGGGCAGTGCCTCCTTGTCATTGTCGTTGTTATGTATATAGTCGGTCCATTGCCCATTGTCCATTGTCCGTTGACCGTGTGCACTGGTGTCCTGTTTACGGCACGAACACCGCACACAGCAACGGGACAACCTCCTCACCATCTCCTGGGTGTGGATGTTTGATCCGGCAGGCAAATAGCACCCGAGAAGCAGTCAGTTCTGGAGGCTTTTGACGATTCTTCCGTCATTGCATGACAAGCCGCACATATTGTCAACGGTTTTGCAACAAAGCGTCGACGAAGGAGGGAATTCAAACAAATTTACCTTCAAATCTGCAATATGTTGCCACTACCACGATGGCAAATTGCTTTCCCAATGCGAACAGGTGGCAGGCTGTTCCATGCCCCGGCGAGAGCTCTTGCACAGCAGCACATGGAATACATTCATGGACCATGGTAAGCACGTTGCACAGTTCACTCATTCTCTTCTTTTTGATTGTTGATCACTCATTCGACCGGATTGACAGAGTTAGGGCCCTCAATATTGAATATCAGAACAGTCACGCTGGCGGTCACAGCTTGTATTACGCCTCAGCATACACGACTTGTGTAAGTCACCTCTAGCTTCCTGAAGTATCACTGTTCGAGGCCTTAATTGAGTCACCAGAGGCAGTGATCATCTGCGTGCAGCCTTACGGTGATAGTCGAGCCCTCTGCCTCGTCGAGTCACAGTATCACGTTCTCAAGCCATCACGCATTCTCCCACTGCCTTATATCGTCACACAATGTCCAGAGGCAGTGGTGACGTCTGACATCAGGCTCCGCCTCCTCGCGCGTAGCCCGCATCCGTCCGTCCTTAAATATCTCCCATTTCCTCCAGCTTTTGCACTTTCTCCTTCTCCCGCACGGCACACATCCCAACGCTACACCTTCCTCTCCTCCCCTCTCTATTCATTAGTCTCCAGCAACTCATGGCAGCCTTGCAAGGCCCTCGGGCTTCTGCGTGCTTATCCCATGGCGTCTTGCAAACAGAGACCTCTTAACGCAATAGCTTCCTCTGACGAAAAACCAAACTGGGCAACAGTTCATCTTCCTCGACAAGGTCCGCTTCCACATTATGATCTGAGCCAGACCAGCACATGAGCTTTAACGAGCTTTAACGAGTCCAACTCATCTCATCCAAAGACCACAAAATCTACGACAGCAACTCGACTCAGCCTTCTCCGCCGCGGGAAGGACACCTCAACGCCGTAACTTGATGCTCGCAAATCTTGAGCTCAAGTCAACCATATTTGTCGGCCTCTATCCAATACATCGGACCATAGCGGTTGTGATGTAAGTTCACCACCAGGTGCAGCCCAGCCTGGCCATCACCATCGGCTGTTTATATAAATATCAACTCCCTGACCTGCCCCTAGGTCCGGCCAGGTGTGTCTTCCGAACCAGGCAGGCGGATGATGCGAACGACCCTGTCGGCCTGGGTCGGAGACGTCAACAAGCCTGGCACAGAACCGTGGCGCTTTCGACCTCAAATAGCGCAACCACTCGCTCATACCTGTCTGCCTGCCCCCCGGCCACTCTGGACCCAGGCTGGACCACCGCCAACTCGAGTCATATCAACAATCTAGCTGATTTGGCTTGGATCTGCCCAGTGGTCTCTTCGACACTGCAGCTATTGACGTGTGGATAAATATCTCGGCCACGCTCCAGTCCTCGCAGCCCCCATCAATCCGCGGCTGCCTGCGTCGGGCAGGTCCCCCTTTCGTTCCCCTCAAGAGAAAAGCAATGTCCGGTGGTAACGTCAAGACCGCTTTCTGCTCCCTCTCAGGGTCTCTCCGCTCATTCACCATCCGACACGCATCCGCAGAATCGTCGGAGCGATGACTTGGACAGAGCGTCGGCAGCCAGTCTGGCACCGGCTTGTGCCGAATGGCGCAATCTTTATATATATTTACTTACGAGGCACCAGCAGCCCCTTCGGCCGGGTCTCACACTCCTCGAGATCATTCGTGTGTGTGTGGTTCGGCGGCGCCGTTGGTTCCCCGGAGAAAATCCTGGTGGATCTTCTTCTCCTGGCGGTTGGCCGACACTCGTGGCCGCGCAACAAGTCCCCAGCTCCATTGACTCCGGCCGACCTGGTTCGATCTGGGGTACGGTGTGCCCGGGCCAGCCGGCGCCCTCAACGACGGTCGCGGGTGTTGGGACAGATTCGTCTCCCTCGAGCTGATGGCCGAAGTGGGAGGACCCCTTGGGGCTGCTGAGACAACAGCCGCAACTACAGTCACAGCAACCGCTGGGGCTGCAGTTGGAGAAGAACAAACTACTCGTCCCAAAAGACCAAATCCGGCATTGCCAGCACCGGACCGAGGAGACTATCGCGGCACTCGAAGCCGGACAAGTCTTCGACCCGCTGGGACCGGACCACAGCACAGTTGACATCTGTCGACACTAATGGTAGAGACTGCGGCCGAATTGTACAGCGAGATCCATCACGACCCGGGAGTGAGACAAATTTGCAGAGAGGTGCCGGTGCGTGGGCGCCAGTTCTGCAGGGCTGCACAAGGGTATCGGCCGGCTGTGCCTCGTGGTGAAAAATGAAAAACGGTGGAAAGAGCAACTTCCCTGTTTCCCTGGATCAGTAGCAGCAACACCTGCAACAACAACAACAACATCATCATCAGCAGCAGCAGCAGCATCCTGGGTCGGTCGGCGCAGAGTTGGTAATGGCAGCAACGGCAGCGACAACAGCAACAGCAGCAGCAGCAGCCTGGGGTCCGCTCGCGCTCTGGCTGCTGTGTCAACTCAGTCGGGAGGAACCCGAGCCGTTGCCATTCACGGCCTCTTTTGTCGCCTCCTCCAATGACTCATGTCATGAAGTTGGTAGTGGATCCCCTTGGTCATTACTTGCTTGCTTACCTGGCTTGATTGATGTCCGTTCCGTGCTTCCCAGGGCGGCCTGGCCATCGAGAACCTTCCCTCCAAGCCACTGAGCAGAGCCTCAACATTCCTGGGCTGGCTGTGCTCTTCCGTGTGTGTGTCGGACGTCCGAGAGAGGACGATGCCGAGTTCTGAGCGGGGCGGCCAGCGGGCTGTGGCTGAGGTCAGAACGAAGCCAGTGACGGAAAGCATGTATGAGCGAACCACCGCTGCTGGAGATGCATCTCGTGCCGCCAACATGGCTGTCGCTTCCGACGGATTTTGATATGTCACTTGTTGATTGGTTGGGCTGGAAGTTGGCAGGCTTTCTTTCTGGACCTGGCGGATATTGATATGTCATTGGTGTGTTGCGGGATTGGAGTCGAAAAACGCGTTCTGTTCTTTGAAGAAGGCGGACATTGATATGTCACTGACCAGTACTATTGGGCAGAACAAGTATTCGAGCCAAGATCCTGCCAGAGTATTGGCTGTCGTTGTTGTTGTTGATTGGGTGGTTTCGATATATTTATATGTACGGATAGAAGTCCCTTCACTCGGACTCTTCCATGTCAAGACCTACCTCTTGTGTCTAAGCGCTAATCGATAGCTTCCATCTCCTCGGCCGAGGCCTTTTCCCTTCCTATATAAATCTCAAGTCGTTATCCGTGGAAAAATTGGTCCAGCATAAGCCCTTTCCTGCAGGAAATTGACTTGTTCCTTTCCCGCGTGTTCTGACGGCTTTGTATGCAGCCATGTCTCTACCTGATTGGCGTCTGAGCGGACCAGGCCCGCCCGTCCATGCGTCCATGGGGGCCTGATCAGTCCTTAAAGCTCTCTCGCTTCTGCTTCTCACCACGGCATTGTGACTGGATTTGTGCTCGAACGGCCTCCCCTCACGCTGACTTGCCGATATTGGCGGAGCTTTGGGGGGAAGATGGGTGTCTCGCGGTGGTGGATTTAGAGTTATTATGGCTGACGTAGGTACGTAACCCAGTCGCCTGACATGATCACGTGATTCTGAGCGAAATCTCATCCAAATCTATCAAGAGAAAGGTGGGAGGGTGAACGAGGGGAAGAGAGGGGGTCATGGATGGCCTGAGGACAGGGGCGCATCCAAAGAGAATAGAGGAGAGAGGGAAAATGGGCATGATATTTTGGCTGTAGCGGTGAAAGAGTGTCACCTGCGAAAGCTTATATCATGGCGGACGAGGTGGAAGACTTGTCCAGGCGAGACTGAACCAAAGACCAGTTAAAATCATCCAATTGCACTAATCAATCATCAACTATCTGCTAGCTATCATCCCCACCACCCCTGTATCGATCGCTATATCAAAACTAGTATGATTGGTTTGCAGTCAGTCAGTGCTGGCAATGCCGGGGGAGCTGGCTGAATGATGCCGGCAGTACACCCCCTCTCAGGATAGGATGGGATCGGGTTCGGTTGGATAGGATGGGATCGGGTTTGGTTGAATAAGATGGGATCAGGCCCGGTTGGACAAGGAGAGCGATCAGGACAGGAGGGACAGGGCAGCGATGACTTTCTCGGATAGTCTGGAATCTCCTCCTCTCCCCCACTCGATCCTAAGCCCTTGAATTCCCTGCCAGCGTTGGTTAGAAAAGGTGGAATTGTGGCATCACAGAGTAGGTGATGTGGGACTACTTGATTCTCATTCTCAGTTTTCTGTGTGACCAGAAAATATCTATCTAGTAGTAGCACGCTAGCGCGCTAGCGCGTCCTGTGGCAGGCAGTGGCGCAGTGTCACCTATCGGCTAACCTACCCCATAGGGTTAGGGCAACAGGTGACCGTGTCAGAATGGCTGAAGAAAACCGAGGGAAGTGATGGCGGTGAGAAACCTAGGTCGTCCATGAACCACCTGGCCGGGGAGGTGAAATGAAACACTCGAAAGGTCGACCGGCCGAACGAATACTGGCACCAACCAAACGCCATCTTAACCCACTTTGGGCTCTTGAACAGCTGCAAATATCGCTTGCTGTTTTCGACCGGATCGGCCGAGATGTCGCTGAACGAACGCTTCGAAGCGCTCGCCGACGTTCGGGATGGCTTTAGCATTCCCCTTTGCTTCGGCCTCTTCCCATTGGGGAATGAGCGCCTTGAGCACGAGGAACATATCTCCCTCGGAGTCGGTCGCCCGGGTGTCCTGTAGGTTGGCGCGAACCGGAAGGTAGTAGTGGTCAGTGACCTTGTCGGACAGGACGATGTCGCAGACCCACACGGCAACGAGCAGCGTGAATTGCTCCGGCCGCTTAGCCATGCCATGTGGGCCTCGAGCAGCGACCGGCCGAGGTGCTGTCGTTCTCGAGAGCAATATGTTTATATATACGATGTCTGTGTTTGTTTTGCGGAAGAAGAGCTAAGATCTGCTGGTTGTTGTCGCCCCGAGAGAGGAACAGACAACACCGTTTGACGCGTTACCCTGTACTCCAGGACGGAACTTGGACTTGGTATTGGCTGCGAGTCCGTGTAGTCTTCGATGCCTCAGTGTCGACGGTGACCAATGATGGAAGACTGGAGGAGGGCCATGGCCCCTGCAGGGCCTGGCCAGCATTGTCGGCCCACCAGAGGTAAGAGTGGATGAGTTGGAGATTCCCAGCGAAGGAGACTTGTGGTGATGGCCAAGAGTCCCCACGAGAGGAGAGCAGAAGGCCTCAGTGAAGGGAAGAGTGTTGAAGACGATGCTGAGGATGGGGAAGGGGAGAAAGCAAGAGAAGATGGAGACGGAGGGGATATAAATAATCGGAAAGAAGGCTCAAGCCAGCCGTGGTGACACGGTAACTTGGGGCCAGTTAATTGAACCCCATCACCACTGTGTGACTCGGTGACACCCATTCACCGACGTCACGACCTCGCTGCACGATGAATAGAGTCACTCTGTGACATCACTGGAGCTGCTGCCAGCTGAAACTCGGTACCGTAAATAGCCGTCATTCACATGGATCCAGTTCAATAGCGGTATAGATTCCTCCAGGCTGCTTCACAGTGCAACTAACAGAGAATGTTGAGTTGACTAGCCTGTGACCGGGTGACAGAAAGGTGGACGCAGTGCAAGTCCTCGTGACTTCGAAGGCGCTTGCGCAAGACTATTGTCAATAATATCTTCCCTCTGTTCCCTCTTCTCCCCGTCCTGGAAGATTGAGCTCGGTTGTAATCCTGTTGAGGGAAGCGAAATAGTAAATCACGGGCCAAATTCTTACAAAAACCCGCATTCGGAGAGTTGGGGCAACCTAACGCACCTCATTGGCTAGCCATCTTGGTGGATAACACGTGACTCAACAACCTGAATTGTGTGACGAAATGGAAGAACATGAATTATTATGAAAACTATATACCATCGTGTAATTCACAATAATTGGGAGCAAGGAAACGAGTCGCTGGTCCCAGCCCTACGATAGACTTCGACCATAAGCAATAGATACCGAGCAACAATCAAGAGCGACGACCCGCGACATCTCGGAACGACGAGCATTCCCATTGTCTGGATTGATAATTTGGCATCATGCTTGTTTCATCGTGCGGCAGATCCGGACTTGCGGTGTGAATGCCGATTGGCCCTGAGCTAGAGCACTCTGTTGCCATGGCGAGGGCCTTTCAAACTCGGAGAACGAAGCCTTGGAGCAGTACTGATTTGCTTTCGCCAAGGCGGAAAAAAGGAGTCGATCAATAGATATTGAAGGGAAACTGTCGACTCCAATCGAACGACTTCCTTAAGCTGCTCTCCACAATGGAGTCGAGCGCAGTGACCACTCCATAACGACAGGGTTTGATCGTGCATGCGATCTTGAACCAGGGTCAAATACTCGGGCGAGCTTTGCTGCGGCCCTCATCATCCTTTCTGGCGGCGTCTTCACGTCTTCCGCCAGCTCTGCTTGGTCTCTGTTTGGGCCCCCGTGTCTTCAGTCGAGGCGAGGCGAAGGGCGTTCTATCGCTAAGGAGGGACTCCTGCATTGCTCACGAGAGTGTCTCTAGCCGGTCACAGGATCAAATACCGAGAAGTTCAGTCTATGTTCTCCATGCATACGCCTGCCTGCTTGCACAGCCATCTGCTGCTTAGGCGCTATGCCGGAATTGTTCTTGTCCTCCTTCCTCTTTGGAAGATCACGTCTCGCCTGGCAGGACTTGCTGCTTGCTGTACGGAAACGCTCGAAAGGAGAGGTCTGTGGCACGATGTCTGCACGTGAAAGGACTTGTTGGTTGAGGACGGGAACTGGCGGCCAGTTAACTTGCATTATCGAGTTTAAAGGCCGACGCGTTTGTGATAGACGTGACATACCTGGGAGCAATAGCGTGGATGTGAGCAGACTGTGCACCTCCTCACAAGGGTGCTTGCAGAACAGGTTTTCTGACCAGAATTCGGTCCTGCAGGACCCAAGATATCACATGGAAGAAAAGAAGGAAGCAAGGAATCCACCACACTGGTGGAGATGAACGGCTGCAATAGCACGGTTCTCTAGCTATCTAGCTAACTGTTGTGGTGGGCTGTCTCTGACGGAGTCTGTCAAAGGAAGGAAGTGGGATGGCGAGGTAGAAGTAGCCCTCGGCAGACCTTCCCCATCTTAGCCCGTCACGTGTAGGCGCGCCAGTCACGTGCAGGCACGCGTGACAACCTGCCCATCCCCCCTGAAAAAAGCTCCGGCTTTTTGCGCGTGTCCTCATGCGTTCTCAGCTGTCGTCCCACCTTTTGTGCCATATCATGATTTCATGTTCTTGTTTGTGTCAATCTCCTTGCTCTTGTTTGTGTCATCGTTCCATGTTCTTATTTGTGTCACCATTTATTATTTTCCTCATCTATGTCTACCTCGTCATCGACGGTGATCCATTTTCCTGGGCTGATCTCTCGGAGGTTTTTCATCTATGCCTCTACGTCCTCGTCCACCGGGAGGTAGGTTTGGGTCTCGTTATTATTCTATTCTCCTTCTTGTATAATCTCCTCTTCTTCTCCTTACTCGATCAAACCGCTAACGGCGTCGAGGGTTCTGATGTTGGTGAAGTCGACTATGTCCGGGTGGTAATATTCGCATTCTCGCATTTTGGCCTGCGGAGAGTCATTTGTAAGACGATATACTCCCTAAGTTAGAAATTCTCTTATGACGCGGTAGACTACGCGAGCTTTAGAGTGAATCACTTTCTATTTGTCCATAACGACATTTTGACAATAGCGGGAGCGACTAATGGCGATAACTAATCGGTTTAGTAGATTTAGGAAGCCTACGCTTTTTCCGATAGTGATATCGACGATTATGTAGTCGAATTCGAGACCTTAGACTGAATCCGCCTTAGTAATATACAGCTTCGCGAACGTAGGGTTATCGATTATTATAGCGTCACGCATCGCGAGGTACAGAAGGTACTAAGCGTTATAGAAGTAGATAATGGCGACCGATATATCTAGGAATCGCTATATATACCCGATAGCGAGGTTCATGCAGAAGCTTGCCATCACTAGGTTATATTTGGATATAGTGCCTTTGACGATATGCGTTTGCGTATCGCGGACGTCGAAGAGTATACAGTATTTAGAGGAGCCAAATCTTTCCTTGTTGAATTTTTCAATTTCCGCGACGATCGGACGGTTTTCAACGCGGACCGATTCATGGTCGCTGAGTTTACCGTCGTATGCGACTGCGTTCAAAGGTGCTGAGATGTTAGGAGATATTCGATATTGTTCTACCAGAAATGCCCCTGGCGTACCATTAGCTAATAGGCGGGTTTGCAATGATATCTCCATCTGTTTTGAAAAGCGATGTTGATATATAACCGGTGGAGGGAGTTGATTCGGGTCTCCGACCATAACGAAACCAGTCGTATTCGGGTAGCAACCGAATAAAGCGATAGTGTCACACTCCGCTAGTCGTGATACCTCGTCAACAAAGACGATACCGATACCGTCGGTAATAGGTATCATCAATTTCGCCTACACTACCATTCCCGGGGTGGTATAGATAACGGCGGCGTATTGTAAGACGTAGTTACGCGCCTCGGTGAGCTTCTCCTTGAATTTAATGGCCGTAGTAGGGTCGAATTCCTCGTTATTCTTATACTACCTATACAGTTCGCGGAGTTCTATAAAGGTTTCCCCCTGTGGGATAGGATCCCCTTTTCCGACTGGTACTTCGCCTATCACCTGGAGGATACGCCGTCCGATAGACAGATTGAAAGATATCAACGTCACGCGATAGTCGTATACGAGTGGGACCGCCGGTATATGCTATCGTTCGTAGTTATTATAAACTACACTAGCGAGATATACTATTTCGAGTAGTTCGGCCTCTTCCCTAGTGAGATCTTGTATAAGTTTTAGCCGTATATCTTCCGTCTTAGGTCGGGCGAGCCTAGCTTCCTACCGAGCGATATTCGCTTTAGATTCCACCGAATGTACTCGAATATAGTACTAACCCCTCGCTCCGCTTTCTAAGATAATACTATAGAAGCGGGCTACTAGAGCGTATATAGAGATATTAGACGTCGATATAGCGAGAATATTATGCATTCTGTTAGCGATAATAAAAGGGCGACTAAGCTCACCATAGATATGTGTTTTTCTAGTACCGGGGGGTCTATAAACGTTAACGATTCCGGCCGGGTATTTACGAGTAAGAGCGATAACGGCTTTCTACGCGTTATTTATAGTATATATATATTCCTCCGGAACCGGAATTAGGTCTAGAATACTATAATAGATATCGTATCCGTAGATCTTCGAGATATTATTCCCTAGTAAGAGGCGTTTGAGATCATTAATGCCCGCGACGTTATTTTTTATCTATTCGACTAGTTTTACTAAACCTATAATACGATTCTTATACTAATTTACGTCGATCGGGATTAATACCGATAGCTTAGTCGTCTTTATCTTATATAGTTTAGCGATATTAAGATAAGATCGTCTTAAACTCCGAGACGAATAAGTCGGATTTCTTCCTAACCGACGAACGCTCTAATCTCCTTACTCTAATATCTTATTATATAGAGAGAGAGTAGATACTCTAGTAGTCTAGGTATAGAGTCCGCGACGATAGTATATATCTAAATATTCTAGGTATCCTTCTCGTTAACGACCGCGTCGACTAGTACGATTTTAACTACGGTTTCTAGTTATAATCGAATCTAGTTCTCGACGGGAAGATTAAGTAGTACTAGATATATACGGTTATCGCCCCTAACTATCTCGACGAAGTAGACTTTATGAATTTTAGTCTACTAATCCGAGATTTCGATACTAGCTTATTCGTCTTTCTCGAGAGAAGCGATAGAGTTAATAATAAGAAACTCGTCTAAATTAAAGAATAAATATTTTAGCTAATAATTAAGTATATCTAGTTATCTTTCTTTCTTCTTAAACTTACTTCGCTAGATTATAAATATTAATTTATCTTCTAGAATCTAAACGTCTAACGAGTTTTTCTATCGATTCTATAGAAGTTTTTTAATAAGAGTCTAGTAATTCCGGTCTATAAAGTTACTTTCGTAGATATATATGACTAGATAACCTCCGATATCGCCTATATAAATCGCGAGATCGTAGATTATAGTAGAAGTAATTAGAGTAAAGATATTCTCCGAATTAATATACGATAAATCGTAGTCGATAATAAGATTATAGTAGATATTATCTAGATTAATTCGCTAATACTTAAGATAGCTAGACGTTCTAGTGAGTTCTATAGTCTTAATCGCGTCTATCGTAAATCTAAGGACGCTTTTAAACTTAGATTTATCTTAATATCTTATATATCGATATTCTAGAATAAGCTATAACGAGCTAATATAGAGTAAGATATAAAACTATACGCGCGCGAAATTACTCTTAAATAGAGTTTCGTTTACTATAGTAGAGATAGTATATAAGTACGTAAAGTTAGAGAGATACGCGATAACTTAGTACTAGTCTTTAATAGTATTATCTTCTTCTTCTAGAACTACTATAGATACGAGATCATACTTATTTACGAATCGGCGCTTTATGTCCAATTCCTATAGAGTTTTTTCTTTTATATCCCTTTCTTCTATAACTTTAACTATACTATCGCTATTTTCCTTACGCGACTTCTTTTTCTTAAGATATTCTCGTTATATTATTTTAGAGTAAAGGTTTCCCTATCTATCTTCTTCTTATTCCTAACGTTAAGAAAGGCCGATCGGAAGTATAATAGTTTTCACTAGACCTTTAGCGTTATCGAATATTATAATCTCCGAGATTCGAGCTTAAGCGAGAGCTTCCGATAGATATAACTTTAGGATAATTAGCTTAAGAGAGGTTTAGTTTTCTAACGTAGATAGACTTAAGTTAGGACCGCTTCGTAATTCCGCCTAGTCGGGTTTAGAACGTTCGTTCTAAGGTTACGCGCTCTATCTCTAGATTTTATTTTAGTATTAATTCTTATCTTAGAGTTAAACTTCCTATAGTTCGTTTTAAGATTATCCGCCGGATTTCTAGATCTCTACTTACGTTAGAGCGTCTAGTTACTAGACTTTAATTCGAGATTTAGTATAATCTATCTTAATACTTTCTAGATTCTCCGCTATCTCGAGATAATAGATTAGGATATTATAGACTTATCTAAGAAGGAGGAAGGTTTTATAAAAAGTGAGAAGCGAGAATTTTTACGGAGAATAATTAAATATAAAGAATAGATAAAGATAAAGAATAGATAAGATATCTCCTTACGAGATAAAAATTCTTAGCGCTATCTTTACTTTTCTCTTCCTCTATTATACTCTTATTCTAATATTATTAATAAAAGTCTTTCGATATTACTCTTACTATCCGTTATTAATATTAAATAATACTAGACTCTATAGTCTACTATAATAGAGCCCGCTAAGATTATCTATTAGATATAATGAAAGAAAGTAATAGATAAATATAATAGCTTAGATCCTTCTACTCTTTAGGACCGGTATAGTTTTCGTTTCGTCGCGTTATCGAACGCGTCGACGAGTTCCGAGATCTATAACTAAAGTTCGTCCTTCTTAATCTATACGTTCTCCTCTAGACCGAGACTCTTCTAGCGGACGCGATAGAATATAGCTTTCGCTAACGTTCCTAGGATTTTTTATTTATTTCTTTTTTAAGATTCGATCGATTACGTATCGCTCTTCCTCTTTAACGATAACCGATAGAGAGAGAGCTTATTTACGATTAAGAGTATCCGGAGTTATAGATTCTAGATAGATATAAGAGATAACCGAATAAATTTTAATATAAGATAATAACTTAAGTTTAAACGCGACTTTACTAATTTTATTCTTAACCTTAAAAGGACCGATCTTACGAATATCTAACGTTAATATATTTAGTAGGCGATATCCGATTTTCACTCCTATCGCGAGCTTTAATATTATTTAGTCGCCGATTCGTATAAGTATATATTTTTCGTTAAAGTACCGGACTATTCTAGCCTTTATAAGATCTATTATATTTAACGCTTTCCTCCGAATCTATCGTCGATCGTTAAGGAAGATATCTACTTTCGTATTCTAAGATAAGATAGGATTAATATCGTTACGAGATAGAAAGTTATATAATAATTCGAATAGAGTAGTCTTAGTAGAGATATTTATCGCTATATTTAGGGTATATAATACGTTAGGAAGTAGTTTATCCTATTCTATTACTCCTTTATTATTCGTACGATCCGCTATAAGATATCTTAAGACCGTTTCTACCGTTTAATTTATCCGCTTACTCTAACCGTTAGCCGCTAGATAGTAAGCCGTTATAAGAGCTAGTTTAATCCTAGTCCGTTTGAAAATAGCCGTCTAAAACTATAAGATAAATTTTAGATTTCGGTCGCTAATAATAGTTCTAGATAGTCTAAACTTAGAGAAATATTCGTTATAGTAAATAATAGTCTATTCGAAGACGTCCTAGGTCGTCTTCTCGAGAATCAATATAATCTATTTGGAGAATTTATCTATTACCGTTAAGATAGCGTCGTATCTATTAATAGTAGTAAGTAGGCTAACGACGAAGTCTATAGTCTATACTTCGTATAGTTAGCTTAAAGTCTCTACTAGTTATAAGTCTCCGAATAGTTTATAATACGATAGCTTTACTACTACGTAAACTAGATAACTATTAATATAGACTTATACGAGAGATTATAAGTTAATAATATAGAAATATCTTTATAGTCGTTCCGTAACCTGATTAACTTCTATATATACTTATATATTATATATATATTTTAGAAACTAGTGGACTAGCTTTAAGAGAATATATAATCTTATTCGACTATCCTTTTCTAGCTTATATATAAGTAGTAAGTCCTAATCTATTTAGAAGCTATCTAGAGTATTATTAACGCCGTTAGGGTTATTTAGTGATTTCTTTATTCGCTTACGAATCGTAATATAGACGGTTTTTAGCTAGCGATTCTATAATAGCGCGAGGCGAATTTACTATAGTAGCGTCGGGTCCGTCTAGAAGAGGTTAGTCTAGCGTACGACTCTTTCTCTATTAATTTCCGTTAATATCTTAAGTATACCGATTAAGGTTTATCGGAATATCCTTCTATCTACGGAATTTACTCGATAATCCGATTTAAATTTCGTATAAGTTTAATTATCTAAGAAGGTCGTAAGTATTATAGTGTCCGTCTCGTTAGGTAAGCCGGAAGGTAGACGAGAGAGCGTATTAGCGTTTCGATATAGCTTTCCGGACTTATAGATAATCTTTATACGCCCGCGGTATTTAGAGAGGAAGATTCGCTAACGGTTTAGTCTATCCGATCGTCTCTCTTTTAAAGGACCTTTATCCTTAAATAACTAGATAAGAGCTTAATAGTCGTAGATAACCGTTAGATCTCTATAGTCCGTATATTAGAGTAGCTTCTATAGTATCTATATTAACGTATCGGTCTTAAGCTCGGTTAGCTAGTAGTTCTTTTCCGCGTTCGATAGAGTTCTAGATAGAAATAAGATAGGCCGTTTAATTCCGTCCGCACCGATCTAATAGATCGCGATATCGTAGTCTATTTCTTTACTCCCGTCGATATAGAAAATAAAGTCTCTTTAAAAGTCCGAATAGACTAAAATTAGATAAGCGACGAATAGATCCTTTAATACCTAGAACGCTACTTTTCCTTTCTCGATTTCATCTAAGATAGTATACTTAGTTATTAATTATTTTAACGTAAACTTTACTCGTTCTCTACTCTTTTCGAGTTCTCCTTTTAGTCCTTTTATCTTTAAGTAACTAAGAGCTTTAATATATATTATAAAGAAGTGGATAAAATAATAGTAATACTTAAATAGCTTAACGATAGTCTCTAGTTATTAAAGCGTCTTCGGAAAGTATAACTCTATAATAACTTTTATTTTCTCTTCTTATATACTTATCCTAAGTCGAGATACGTAATATCCTAAGGCGTAAATAGATAGGAATATAAAGAAGTATTTAATAATAAATAGAGTAATTCCCGATTTCTCTAGTAGAGTAAGTACCTCCCTTAGATACTTTAGATACTCCGACGGAGAGCGACTAAAAATAATAATATCGTTAACGTAAACTAGTACGAACTTCTATAGGTAGGAGACTAGTAAGTCCTCTATTCGATATTAGAAGAATCCGAGCGAGTTTATTAAACCTATAGTTACGACGTATAGTATTTCTTATTCGCGGTACGAGATGACGAATACTATCTTCTATTAGTCTTCCGAAGTAATAGACTACTAGAAGAAGCTTTTAACGAAGTCGAGTAAGGAAAAGATAACTAAGTCGCCTAATATCTATAAGATTATATCTTACTTTAGTAATAGATACGCGTTAGAGTAAAGAGCGGTATTTATTTTTCTTAGATTAATAACTACTCGTAGCTTACCGTTTCGCTAGACGACGAAAGCTAGTAATACTACGATACTTAGTTATCCTAGAGAGACTCGTTTTACTCGTCCTTATTACTATAGCGACTCTATAATCTTATCGAAGACTTCGCGATCCTTACGGGAGAGATTATAAGATACCTATTTAAGTTTAGCGAGATTAATATCCGATTTAAATAGGATAGATATATCGATACCGTTATTAAATATATCTATATCTTTTCGAAAGAGCTCCTTTCGTACGCGTAAGATATATCGTACTTTCTCCTAATATTCTACTCTCTAGGCGTCGGAAACATTAGCTCTAAAATACTAATATCTTTATCTATAGGATAGATTTAGAATAGTAAGTCCTTCGGGAATAGCTTATCTTCTATCTCGGAGTTATCTAGTAGACTACGGAATATCTCGTTTATTACTAGATATAGATATACGCTAGTACTCTCGGTAGAGTTCGCGTAATATATATATACTATAGTAAGTCGTTACCCCTTTAAAATCTTAACGGTATATTTATCGAAATTTGAAATAGTTAAATAGTCTTCGTCTATTCGGACGAGATAATTAGGTACCCTAACTATCTATCCGCGTTCTAGTTTAAATAGAGTCTAATCGGACTTAATTAAGTAGTAACCGCGACCGTCTCTATAAGACTTTAATCGGCGGATATAAATTAGTACGTTTAGTCTAGTATCCGGTTCTATAATAACTATCTAATTTACTAGGAGAGTAACTCGATAAGAGGATATTTTAGCGAGATAGGTTTTATTATCGATATTATTAATACTAAATCTAAGAGATATATAATATCTATTTATATATAGACTAGGTTTTCCTTTTGCGAATTACTATTTAAAGTTAAGATTATTTAGTACTAGAACTCTAGTGTCTAGAATATATAGGATTAGTAGATTATTTATAATATATACTTCGTCGTAATAGTATATCTTTTCCCTCTCCGATATCTATAGAACTATTAGTAATTTAATATACTCGTTTATTTTAATAAGTTTTCCGATAGCGATACCTTCGATTTTTATTAACTTACTCTTCCGTATCCGACGGATCTTTACTCGTAGAAAGTTTTCTATTTAGTCCCGTCGTAATAGAGAGATACTCGATCCGATATCTATATAAAAGAGTATATAGGTTCCGATTTATATATCTATATCCGCGAAGGATAGTCTAAAAGAGCTTTTTACTCTAATATATACTCGATAACTTCTAGTATCGTCGATTATTATTTATTCGTAAAATATAAACGTAATTTCTTCTACTAAAAGTAGATAAGATAACGATAATAAGATAGTAGAGTTATCGTTTAGATTATTACTTAACTTATCGGAGTCGTTACTACTAGTCGATAATCCGCTATCTATTTCTCTACGTCGAATTTAATTAGATTAGGAGAAGGAGATACCGCGAGAGAGGAAGGTTTCGCGTTCTCCTTATCGCCTTCCGAGAATTAGATACGCTTAGGGCTTTCGCGTTTAGTACCTTTCGATAGGATACTCTTCCGTAGTGGCGATTAGTAGGGCTAAACGCGAACTTTCTCTCGTAAGGTACGGATAGGACTAGACTAAGACTTTAAGGAATCGTCTAGACTATAGAACTCTTAGTGCGATAAAGAGTTATTTATATCTAAGGATTTATCTTCGTCCTATTATTTCACGAGATATAACCGCTAACGGTTTTAATAACGATTATAATTTTAATATCGATTATAATTCTAGTATTAGTTACGGTTCTAGTACCGATTTCGGTCTCGACTTTAATTCTAATATCTAGATCTATCCTACGGATTACCTTAAGGTCCGTATGGACGGTCGCCTTCTCTAGCGGTCGATTAGTTAGGATAACGAGTCTTACGGAATTCCCGATTAGTCTTTTCCGGATAGATTCGATCCTATCGATTATCTCGACGTTCGGTTAGGTACTAAAAGCGTTATATAGATTATTATAGACGGTAAGCTTAATATTCCGTATTATATAGTATCCGAAGGAATTTATTGAGCGATATCTATAGGTAAGGGCGCGGAGCTATATTTTACAAAAATAGATCTATATCCTTCTAGATAGCGTTAGCTATAGCGAAGAGATCGATAATTCCGACGTCCTATAGGTAGGTCTACTTCTTCGTAATATATAAACGGAAGCTTAACTAGTCCCGTTTACTAAACTAGAATTTGTATCTATCTACTCGGTCTTACGCGATAGTAGAGTCCTCTACGAATCGTATATATAGATTGATAATCTAAGCGTTAAGAGACGCGTTTATATTACCTTTAATAGCGAAGTCTAGTATATCGTACTAAAGATATACCTTATCCTTTATATATAGTAGTATTATATCTAATACGGCGGCCTATCTATATTTTTCGGCGAAGGCGATAATACAAGATATAAAGAAGGTGAGCTAATTACTATCGAAGTCGCCGATATCCGACGGCTTAAGACGTCTAGTTAATAGTGCTAAGTAGCTAGCGGCGTAAGATAGTAGTCCCGGTAGTCCTAGTAGTTATATTCCTATAGGAGCCGATACTAGTGGAAGAAATCCCACTAGCTATATCGGGCCTTATATAGGCGCTACGGATATTACTAGTCCTCTCTTATACGTCGTCGGAGGATAGAGACTCTAGACTCGTAGCGGTAGACGATAAGGGAGATACTATCCGTAAGCTAGGGCCGAGTGTTACTAAGTATAGATAGATAATATACCGACTTAATACGTCGGTATATAAGAGAGAATTAGTGAAGTAGAGACTCGACCGGTAAAGGAAGGGATATCTATTTAATATTAAGACTATACGTACGCTACGAAGCGACGTCTTCTTCGCTTGATCGGATTATCTATATTCTCTATAGGTACTCCGAGCCGGTGATCCGATCTCTATAAGAATCGGTTTACGAAGTCTACGACGTCTTCTTCGAATACGACTTTATCTATTATATAGCGAAGCTTTACTTTTTCCTATAGATTCGCTCTTATTTCTTAATTATAGAGCGCGAGAGCTCCGCGAGTCTTAGCTACGATTACGTCCGTAAGTAGAATTCCTAAGATTTCGGTCTCCGAGACTAGAAGTTTAGATACGATAATAATAAACTCTATATCTCGCCTATATTAATTATTAGAATATATCTCGATAGTAGAGACTAAAGACCGACTTAGTAGAGATAATTAATTTAATTAAAGATAGCTTAGGGATCCGGATTAATACTTAATTAGATCGTAAGCTACTAGATCCGAGATTTAGTTTTAGCTCGAGCTTAAGAGCTAAGTAACGTTATTTTCTATATTAAACCCCGACTCTTAATTTTATAATATACGTTCTAAGTATAGATCTTACGAGATATCCTTAAAGTCTAGAGTCTAGGTAAAAGGAATTACGAGCGAGAGAGAGAGCGATCTATAAGATAGAGAGAAGAACGCTATATCTCTATCGCGGAATTATTAAAAGACGGGAGTTTTCGTAAGTTATTTAATTCGCTACTATATCGCGGGATCCGCGGCTTAAACTCCTATTCTCTAGAGATAGTCGCGTTCGAGTACGTCCGGGAGGGATAGGTACGACGTCGGAGTTTATATATAGAATCTAGAGATAGATAGAATAGAAGGAACGATTAGTATCTATTTACTCGTAATCTAGCTTAACGATAAGATCTCCGTAATAGATAAGAGAGATTATAACTCTATAATAGATACCGTTCTAGGTCTAAGTAAGAGTATAGTTTAATTTTGCGTTAATCTAGCGTTTCGTCTCTTATCGCGTCCGTATACTTTATAAAACTACTTAGTGTATTCTCGGAGGCGTTCTTCTTCTGATTTCCGTGGCATTTAGAGAGATAAGAGATAGTCCGTTAGGTGTGATTTTTTTATAACTAGTATTAAAGTATTAATCCGTTTATAACTGCCGACTTAAAGTCCGGCGCTCGTATCCTAGAAAACTAGCCTTTAGGCGAGTAGGTCCGATAGGTTATAGATTAGAAGTCTACGGTCGTTAAGGGTCGTAAGCTAGCGAGAGCTCTAAGAAGGAGTGCCTTCGCGACCGGCCGAGAAGTTAGGGAGATGAGGGTTTAATAAGAGAGAGGTAACTACGGAAGAGGACTAGGTTCAGACGGAGGCTTCGATCAAACGTATAGTACGTTTAAGAGCGTTACTACTATATTATATGGAAGAAAAGAAGGAAGTAAGGAATCCACCACACTAGTGGAGATAAACGGCTATAATAGTACGGTTCTCTAGCTATCTAGCTAACTGTTATGGTGGGCTATCTCTAACGGAGTCTATCAAAGGAAGGAAGTGGGATAGCGAGGTAGAAGTAGCCCTCGGCAGACCTTCCCCATCTTAGCCCGTCACGTGTAGGCGCGCCAGTCACGTGCAGGCACGCGTGACAGTTTCGAGAAGAGCATATTTCCGGAAACGGTCAACACTGCCCCCGTTCAGATCATCAAGTTAGGCAACCTTCGTCGTCAACAGCGTGAGTCTTCTGTGGACCAACGACTGAGATTGCCTCTGGGACCCCTCGAAACTCCATCCGCGCTGACGAGGTGCTGAACGTCATTCGGGCGCAACCGGGTAAGGAGTTGTCAACATACTGTAGCCCCTTCCTATTCGCCTAAGCGACATTTGTAGGAACTTTGGGCGCGTGTTTAAACCCTTCAGACACTCTCTGTTCATACAGATGTGTTCAACATCGCACACAAGTAGGGGAAACCCCCGAGGCCTGCGTCCTGATGATCAGCCCGCTTTCCCGTCCAATTCATGTATAGATCTCGGCCTCTGAGACATCGATCTCTGGGGATTTGCACATTTCGCAAAAGGTAGACGGCAGAATGCTAGCTCCGCTGACAGCATTTAGCCTTTTTTGGATGTCTCGACATATTTCCATAAGCTTTGGTAGTTTCCCTGTGGCCTGGAACTTGCCGACCGTAACCCGTCCGGTCTCGCAGGACGCAAGGTGATCGTAGGTTTCATCGTCATTGCCACAGCTCGCGGAATCGATGTACGTCGCATGTGAATCCCAGAGGCGCTTTCTGACCTCATCCGCCTCTGTGGAATAAATCAGAGCTGTTTCATGTTGGCCTAACTTGGCGAACGCTTTCGATAGCTGGTGCTTTGCCAAAATGGTGGACTCCTCAGACCAGTTGGCGGAGAATTGAATTGCCCTCTTGAAGAGATCTCTGATGGGATGTTAGCAATGGCAAAGTGGGAGCATGTGGTCACCGTACATTGCGAGCTGTGTATTTCCCATCTTTTGATGCACTACTCCCAGAAGATAGGATGAGTCCAACGTGTAGTGTCCTGTTTCCCCATACAGAAGCTTGCGGCACTTGAGGTTTTCCTTCAAAAGCTTGAGTGCCCCATTGAGATCTTCGGTCATGACCAAGACGTTAGCCCACGCGTATCGGCAGCGTTCGAAGAAAGAGGCGCTTCCAGGTGCCAATAGCTCACGAGGCAGCTTGTCTTCGTCGGGGATCAGCTCCAGAGCGTCACCAAATCGTCCAAGCCAGGCCAATGTAAGCGCCCGAGCGCGCTTGACGCCCAAAAGCCCAAGTTCGTCACCCAGGCCTTTCTTGATCGATTCACAAAGGCCTAAGCACTCAAGGGCTTCCTCGTAAAACTCGTGCTCAATGAAGACGTGGCCAACATCGCTCCAGCTGGTTGCATACAGTTGCAGAACTTCTCGAGGTGCCTCCTCTGGGTCGAGCTTATTGATATGCTTTTGGAGGTGTGCCAGCGCTTGAAGGAAACGGCGTAGGATGGATGCTCGTACCGTGATTCCACGGCTCCATCTTAGCGCAGCTCCCAGGGAGTACACGTTAGCCTTGATCACATGCGGAGCGTCTGGACACCTTTCACAAATCTCTTCCGCGGTGTCTGTGAGTTTCGAGCTGTTCGCGAGCATGCCCTTCTCCCAGAGGTAGTAGGCCGCATCAGAGAGAAGCTCGGCAAATTCAATAAAAGGATCCAGCTCTCTTGTGCTGTTTTCGTAGACAGAGTGGAGACTGAGAACGTGAGGCTGGTACAATGCTTGTATCTTCCAGTGGTCGTTTTGAGGATCATGAGTGGGCGACTGTTTTGGGTAGACTTTGCGAACCAAGGTGAAAGTAAGACGAAAGGTATGTTGCAACAGATTGTGGTCTTTGTCCAGGCTATGGAGAACGTTCTTCTGCAATGTGCGGTGAATGAGCAGTCGTGCTTCTGGTCCGATGCTCTCTCGATCAATAAGGTGCCAGCTCGTCAGGGCTCCGAGCATGGTACCAAAACTGAGCAAATGTTTGTGAATTCTCTACGAAGTGTGCATTTTTTCCATCAAGGAAAAAGTAGAGGGAGGTGGGGGAGGTGGAAGGGATCACGTACTCATGCGCGGTGATTTTAGAGGAACTCAAGAAATCGAGCTCTTGTTCATGGTGTTCGGCATACAGCATCCCCTCTGGGATATCGTCAGGATCCAACATGGACAGTATGTGAATGATTCTGAGCTGTTCCGGCGTCAACCTTTGCGATGATTCTTCCCATTGCCCCGCGAGAGTTTTTTTGTACGGATGCGTGGCTGCAGGAGGATCCATCTTAAACACTGTAGCGCAGAATCGACGCCCTTCAGAATAATTCAAAAACTCCTGTAGTGACCATTTGGTCTGAGAGATGAAGCCGGCCGCGAACCCGAGAGCCAAGGGCAGCCCTCCAAGTTGAGCTGATATCTTCTTTGCATCTTCTACTTCATAGCGTTCTCCGGTATTCGGCAAATACCTGAGGATTAGCTCCGATCCCTCGGTGCTATTGAGTGACCTTAAAGGTATATCAACGGTCGCGTGCGGGCCAAGCTGATCGTTTTGTGACGTGATCAAAACAGCCCCGTGGTTTGATCGTGGCACACATGGCTCTAAGATATCCCAAGTCTCGGCGTTGTCAAATACGAGAAGCCACCGTTTTTCTGTTGAGCAATCATGATCAGCAAATAACAGCAAGGAGAAGAGGGAACAATAACAATACTTGAATTTTCAAACCACTTGCGTACAGCCTCGACGGCCCGTGCGCTGGCGAGAGTTTCAGCTAGCCCGAGGCATAAGCTAGTCGAAATCTGGGTGATACTGTTAGCGAACACAGCTTCGTTCTCGGACTTTATCCAAAAGATAAAGTCGTATGAACGCCGGTGACGATAGGTATACTCAATGGCAACTTGAGTCTTTCCCACTCCACCCATGCCATGGATGACGCACGAATGTAGCTGTTCTGCGGTTCCCGATGGATCCACACCGTTGGCAAGAAGCTCATGAAGCTTATCTAGAACCCTCCGGCGACCACAGAATCGAGTGTTTCGGCTGTGTGGAACCTCATAGAGCTGCACTGGCTCCACTGGCGCAAGCACCATGGGTCTCGACTCAGTTGTCGACGGTTCTTGCAGTTCTTGTCGATCTGAACTGTAAGATACATCTGTGATGCTTTTCTGTTAGAAGTGTTCCTGTCAGAGCCATGAAAGAAATGCGTTATCGCAGAGATTGGGTGGCCTTGTGGCTCAATTAGATGGAAAATCTCCGGGCCACCCTCAAAATAACCACGCATAGGAGGTCTGCATGTCGGGGTTTGACTCACTAGTTACTGAATCAATCTGTTCAAGGGCTATCGGTCCTGCAGCGGCCATTTCATACCATCCAAAGAGCGACTTACTTGTTGCAAATGAACTGCATATGGTAGCTATTGTAGTTGCTCTGACGGTTTGCAGTTCCTTCGACAATATTCTGACTCCCTTGAGCATTCTTGCCAATGTTTTGGACCATATGGTGGGGGGGGAATCTCGACATGTCCTGACATGGATGGTGGCACTTAGGCTGAGCCCGTGGGATCCAGACAGACGGTGGTTAGTAGAATCCCCACAAGACTGGAACCTGGAAAGTGTTTGAACAACCCCATAGCGTCGTGCGAAAAGGGAGATAGATATTTTTAAGTTCAATTTTTGAAGCTTGTGGGGTAAGTCAGGGTTCAACAAGAACGTGTCATAGCAATTCGGCAAACTGATCTACGACAACACATCCAGCAACAGTGATGCGGCTCAATGGAAGAACGTGATGAATTCAATAGGGTTCTGAGCACCGCCTCACTACGAAGCCCGGGTCTTTTTACTACGTAGGCCCCATGGACCCACATACCCCCCGAGGCTAGTAGTTCCACAAGCCGCACTACCCTTGGTGCCCGACGGTGGGTAGTACGAAGCAAGGATTCAGTAAATCATGAAAGGTTGAGGGTTACACAAGACAATCAGCATTCCGCTTTTCCCCAATAACAACTCCGTCTGTACCACGCCTCTGTCCGACGCTGTGCGGTGAGCACACGCCATTTTCTCATGATCCCCTCCCATAGGACGGCTGCTGACCATCCTCTTAGCGAGCAGGTTCTTCGGTTAGAAACTAGGTCTACACAATATCCCTGCTTCAATCATATTTTCACACATCTACCCAATGCTTCCGACCTGCCCAAGGAGCTGCCGAAAATTTGTCTCTCTGGGGGTGCACCACACAAGCTCTCGCACAGAGCCACCATGTATGCCTGCCAAAAAGCTCCATTTGACCTCGTTGACAAGGTGTAGGAGGCTCAAAGCGCAACTGACCGCCCTTGGCTCCTTGATAGAGCAAATATGCGATATCTCGGGCATTTCGGGCTTATCACTGGGTGTTCTTCACGAAGGAGAGGTCACTCATTATGCCAACTTTGGCTACCGTGATGTTTCCACTCAGACACCGCCAGACGAGGACACGATCTATGTGGTGGGGTCTTTATCGAAGGCATTTACGTCCGCAATAGCTGGAGTCCTGGTGGACCGAGGTGACCTGCAGTGGGATGCGCAGATCCGACACATTCTTCCTGAGTATCAGCGAGATGAGAGAGATTCGGCACGCAATGCCACGGTCTCCGACATCCTCAGCCACCGTACTGGTGTCCTGGGGCCAGACGGCTACTGGATGCTATCTGAAGGGGAGGTGGCCTTCCAGCGAGATCAGTTCCTCCCGATATTCAATTCTCTTCCGACGGTTCGGCCGACACGCACCGCCTTCATCTATAACAATATGGCGTACGAGCTTGTCGGTCAAGTTATTGAAAAGATCTCAGGCAAAACGGTCGGAAATTTCCTGAAGGAGAGCATCATGAAGCCGCTTGGAATGACCCGGACCTTTGACACACGCATCACACCCGGCACCGCGAATGTTGCAAAGCCATATGCTAGTTTTCTCAATCGAAGCGTCTGCGAAATAGAAATGCCTCTGACACGTGAAGATGGCTTGTTCTCTGCAGCGGGTGGGATTCGAACTTCAGTGTCAGATCTCCTGAGATTTTACAATGCGCTAATGGATTCTGGCATGTCACAATTGGACCAAGACGACCAGCGAATTCTCGGAAATCCTTTGAAGCAGGTTGCAGCTCTGTGGACAGGGATGATCAGCTTACCTTTTCCTTCACTGAGAGAACACAGCTATGCGTTTGGATGGGCTCGAGCGCAGTTACCGTCTACTTTCGGCCTCGACGGTCCACAGCCCTGGAAAGCAGTGATCGGAAAGCGAGCCCCATGTCGACTTGCTATTTACCACCAAGGGATCATTCAGGGGTTTACGTCTTTTTCTGTTCTGATCCCAGAGACACGAAGCGCAGTTGTGGTTCTCACCAATTCGGGAGGACTCAACGAGGCGGGAATGTTGGTTGCCAGTGCCGTGTTGGATACGCTTTTGGGGGATCAAATAGACGAAGAAGCTTATAAAGACCTTGCCCAGCTTGGCTATGAAGCGGCGGCATCCCGTCTGTCCGACATCATGAAGGAATTGAAAGAGGGCCAACAGATTGAAGTTCCCACACGACCGCTGGAGTACTACGTGGGCAAATATTACAATTCCCTCAAGAATTACTTCATCGACATTCGCAAAAGTGTCCATGGAGGCCTGGTCATATCCTTCATGGGCAGGCCCATGGACACCTTTGAGCTAGTGCCTTACAAGAGCGACGAGTTCTTCTGGCATTCAACCCATGACGAATGCGTCCGCCGCGGACGAGTCACGGAATGGGACATCGAGTACTATCGCATCAAGTTCAAATTTGACGAAAACGGTACAGCTCTGAAAGAGCCTGTATTGTACTGGAAATATGACTCGGATTATCCTGGAGAAGGAGAGCTATTCAGGCGGCTCGGAACCCCCAGAACGATCGGCTTGCAGCAGAGTATTTGGGAAGAGCTGGAGCTTTGAAGGAGCAATGTCTCCGGATCAGGGTTTGTCTTCCGTTGTTTTCCATATTTCCATGGGCATGGAGTGCTATATGGGTGGGTGGCAATTACAGAGCGATCTACTGGCTGCGTGATTTTTGGGGGTTCTAAGAGCGCTCTGTCATCGGAATCTGGTTTCTCTTCAACTGTTTCCCAGACTGCCCTGAGCGCGATGCAAGGTTGCCCCGTAGGGACAATCCATGACTCGGTTGGACCTCATTCTTCCTAGGAAGTTGACGAGAACAGGTTTCAAAAGGTGTAACCATCGAGATTGAACGTTCTGACCGGGTCTACGGATGAACCCTACTTCAGTCGCGTTACAACATGCACCTGCATTGGTATTTATCCAGGTTGACCCTGGAGATTCAA
Source organism: Fonsecaea erecta (assembly GCF_001651985.1). Lineage (NCBI taxonomy): Eukaryota > Fungi > Ascomycota > Eurotiomycetes > Chaetothyriales > Herpotrichiellaceae > Fonsecaea > Fonsecaea erecta. The sequence goes on along the minus strand of NW_017387256.1, from coordinate 207,302 downwards.
CATCTTCATCTATTCAACATAGAATGAAGGGAAGGCAAACACAACCTGGCTCATCTATTTCGGACACTATGACTCCGGGCGCAATTGGCATATGGCCTTCATCTATATTGGCATGTACTGGGCTTCGGCGGGCAAATCATCCTCAAATAATTGTTTTCGAGAGCCAGATGTCGCTGGCAGTGGCGTGTTCCGACAGTCTATGACGTTTCCCGCGTTTTATTGATGGTCAGTCAGAAAGACGAAACTTGTATGCGCCAAAGTAGATACAATGAAGAAAAACTAAACAAATTGGAGTCTGGTGATTCATGTCGACTCGTGCGCGGAGATTCCCAATCAACGGGGAGATTGAAAGATGTCTGGATAGTACCAATTCATTGAGATCTTGTCTGCGGTGGCCTTCAGTGAGCAAAGCCCCTTGTAGTTAAACTACTCCAGTGGTGACAACACCAAGAGGCGCACTTCAATGCTTTCCCTTGGGTGCTTGTCTGACCTCCACTGCTTGCTGTGCCAAAAGGCTGAGTGTGGAGGCGTACCTGTCGTAGGTCAGCGTCCAACATACTGACTTTGCGAAGTCAGAACTCACGTATTCTCTCCTCTCCTACCCCGCTGGAGTCAAACACCATGAAGACACACAGCTCCTCCTTCACCATCCTGGAAAGGTAATAGAACTGAAATTCTTGGCTGTATTTGACCTGATAATTCCTGCGAACATAATCACCGCTGACGTGGGCGGAGCCGACGAGATCAGAGGGTTTAACCGTTCGAACATCGCACATGGCTAACGGGACATCTTTGACCACGTCCACCAGCGGACGCCATATGCTTATGACCCGGATAGAAAGTTGGCCTCTTACGCATTTCAAAGCAGCGGGAAACAGGAGTGGAACGTACTTGATGACCCGCACCCGGTAATTGTTGACTATCTCAGTGGTTTCTTCTTGTCCAAGTTCGCGTCTCAGCCATTCGAGGACTCCCAAAGGCGACTGGTCTGATAATATCAGCTCTTTATTGACTTTGACTGTGTACAACAGGGAACTCACCAACATGTACCAAAAGGGCAGGAAACAATTTGTGGGTCCCGCACAACCCGGGATGCACAGGAATCGTGCTCCGGGGCTCCCCAGCACTTCGCAACTATCACGATGGATCAGCATGGAAGTTCAACTGTTATGAAAGACATACTCGCCCGAAAATCGAACATCTCGCATCTTTGAATGCTTTCCGGAAATAAGTCCCGTACGAACATTTTCAAGTCTTCAACATATACTTTCTTGATGTCGTCCTCGTCTTCCCAGCGGACAGCTGGTAGAGCTCGTTTGTGGTATTCAAAGCCATGAGTCGCAAGTGTGAATTCTTCCTCTCTGCCACGAATGTCCAGGACCAATTGAAGCGGCGGCTTCTCAATGGTTATGTTGCTTGTGCCGTCAATGAAGTTGTCGTACGGGACCTCGACTTCATAGAGTGGGAGAGGTTTTAGATAGAAAAATTGGGCTTTTTCGTCCATTTAGAATTGTGAGGGAGACAAAGAGGAAGCGAAAAAGCCAATGATGCCTCAATATCGACCCAGGAGAGTCTTTCTCCTCTTACTGCAGCCTAGATAATCATACGTATCTGCTTTGAAGGGTTGGGTGCTAACGCGTGTCAGGCGACATCAATTGCAATCACAGCCGATGTTTTGAAATCCCTCACCCCAAGATGCCCAAGCATAGTACGCCAGTCAAAAGGTATACACGTGGTGGTGGTTACACAGCGGTGTAACCGTCCCATGGGAAAAGTATAATACAGTGTGGATGTTTCCCTCGAAGAGCCACGAATGGTCCCGACACTCTCACTCCACTGTGCCTCAGCCTCACTTTGCGCTCGTCTCCAGCGGTAGCACCTGAACGCCCTGGAAAATACGAGAAGAAGGAATTTCAAGTCCGTACGCAAGTGTTCCTGTTCCATTTTGTCAACAGCTAACAAGGAGGAAAGGTGGAGAGACTGCAACGGCTTTCATCCGTAGCGGAAATGGACTCGAGCACCAAAAAACTCGACACTTCCAAATCGAACTGGGCTGCCGCCACGGAGCAGTCTGCCGCCCAAGATAGCCGCCGCGAGACGTGGAAGAATCATGAAGCTTCTGGTGGCCAAACTGAGAGCAAAGACGGCAAAACAGCCACCGCGAAGGACAACGGCCGCAAGCCGCCTAAAGATGACGAGGAGCCAGGTGAGCAAAGCTTTATCAAAGTCAATGAACGAACAGCGCTAATGACTACACAGAGTCTCCGAGGATTTTCACTTGAGGGAAATAGGAAAATGATCAGATCTATTCTGTAACTAGATGGATCATACTGTTCAACATTATACCGATTTGAAATGATGTCCAACTATTGCGACGACGTAAGAACTCTTTCGAGAAGATGAGCTGCCTTGACAACATAATTAGTGTCCATCTTGTGGGCAGCCTCAGCAGGACATGCTGGACTAGTCTTCACCACTCTCATCGTCGTCGTCGTCGTAATTAAGATTCGACCTCCTCCCGTAGTTCCGAGTCACAGCTGCATTGTAATTGATCTGTTTGTTATTGAACCCGGACATATTATTTTGGTATGCCCTGCCACCGTAAACATTTTGAGAGTTTCGTTCATTGGCGCTCTCGAAAATTTCCTTCGGCACCGACGACGGCACATTTGAGAGCGCCTTGACAGCATCGTCCAGCTCCTTGACTCGGGCTGAAACCACACCCCGGATCGAATGGTTTGCTGCGAGGAGCTGCAGATCCATAAAGATCCCTTTCATCAGATTCTCCACCTCGTTCCCCTTGCCCATGGCCTTCACAAGGTTATAATAGCGTCGTATGTTGAAGTTTTTGCTTGGGAGCTTAAGTCCCTCGAATATGTGCTTCAAGCTTTTGACATCGCCCTCGCAGTGTTCCACGGTTGGCTTGATCGCCCTCCACACCGATTCCTCCAGGTTCAACTTCTTAGTGTCATGAAGAATGGATTGAGCGAGTGGGAGTCTCTGTTCGACTTGACGAAAGGCTGGTGGGAGGCCGGAAGCACTTTTCAAAGCACTGGAGACGGACGCAACGGCATCCAGAAGCGTCAGGACGGTTGCGATTACGCCGATGACTTCAATTCCAGACATGTCACCGGAAAAGAATGAGGCCTGCGAAGTATCAAATTCCTGACATTGAGAACCTCTTTGGCCGATCTATAAGACATGGCGACTTCAGGGCTGAGGAAGACTGAGGCCAATCCAAAACAGCTTTGGAATGAGGTGAGGCAAACGATCAGAATTTGCCCTGGACAGCCCGACAAAGTCTAGGATGCACAAATCTCAGGCTGAGGAGTGCACAAGCCTCGCACCTGCACCTCACCGGTTATGTGAATGATGCCCAAAACACGGGACGATGCGTTGGCAGCACTCCCAGCTAGGCCAATGGGACGTCAGTGAAGCACTGCCATGTGCGCGTACGATTCCTCATGTTCCCCATGACTGCGCCCCTCGCTGCTGTTGGGAACACGAAAGAAAATCCCTCAGCTCCCAGCCTAGGTCTCTAATCGTTGCCGTCATACCTGTCATTTTGCAACTCGACTAATCACCTCATACATTGAGACCGCCCAGACTGGCTATGTTGTACACGGGCAGCTAAGTCAGGACAGCGAGCCCTCTCTTATGTCGCGAATAAGCAGGAGCCAGTTCCTTAGCCTGAGGAGGGAAGACCAGGCATAAAAGCAGTGAGATCGACTCGGCTTGTTGGCTGTGGAAGTGTCCTTTTAGCAGGGGGAGTGGCTATTCAGCCTTGTGTCGAGAGGAATACACCAAGCATAGCATCGTATATCATCTCACCTAATAGTGACTGAGGCGTCAAGAGAGATAGCGACGACAAGGGTATTCCGCAACAACGTCGAACTGCCAAATAGAGTTTAGCTATATTATGTATCTAGCTAGTGCAAAGACGCCTATACTATTTGAGCGAATCAAAGAGCGAGGTACTTACATGGCGCCAAGATCTCTGTACCGACCGGTTAGGGGCGGGCCTAAACACGGGCAACCTTAAACTCCACCACGTAGTCTAATATTCATTCAAAGTAGACGTCCTTCGATTTCGACCGCCTCCAGTAATAGTCGTATGGTGTATGAGGTGCCAGGTCAACCTGAGGAGGCGAACCAGGAATGATGGGCCCTAATGTGGGATCAGACTTGCGGGGTTGAGCTGTAAAGGATTCGGCTGGAGTAAGAAAGCCGGAGAGGCTGAGCGGGGATGCGAATTCGGGGATTTGTCCTCCGTAACCCCGACCCGAATTGCAATGTTTGACCGACGTGCTGGAATGTCCTTGGCAGCGATTGCCATCGGCACAGTCTTACTCCGTACCAATGATGCAGAAAGTGACTGCCGGGCTGACACTGGAATGGATGCAGGACTGGAGTTTATGTATACGTCCGTTGGCTCGGGAGTGGCCTTGGGAACTGCCATGCCTCGATAAGATAGAACAGCACGGTCTACGGGTACATTGACAGGGCCGACAAGATGCCAGGACCCGTCGCAGAGACACTTCCAACCTCCAAGAAGGCACAGGAGCCCGTTGACATGCAGAAGATCTTCCACTACACCGACATCGACACCTCCAGGCCCACGCGTGTCGAGGACCCGTACGACTACCAATGGGGCTTCGGGAATCGCTTCCAAAGCGAAATAATCCCAGGCACGCTTCCCGTGGCGCAGAATCACCCACAGGTGCCCCGATTCAACCTGTACGCTGAAGGCCTCACGTCTTCATCATTTACCGCAAGCAGGGCCGCCAATGCCAGCACGTACTTGTATCGCTGCCGGCCCTCGGTCGCAAATCACGGCTTCAAGCATGGCGTGCTCGAGTCCAGAGCACATGTGGAAAGCTGCTTCCTGTCTGTCAACCCTAAGGTCAAGATGAACCCGGCACAGATCGAGTGGGCACCCTTTGACCTTCCCCAAGAGGGTGAGGAAATTGATTTTGTTGATGGCCTGCACTCTCTGGGTGGATCAGGAGATGCCAACATGCGAGACGGCCTCGCGCTGCATGTGTTCATGATCAACGCCCGGATGGCTCGAAGGGCGTTCCTGAACGGAGATGGAGAGTTCTTGATTGTCGCCCAGCTGGGCAATCTCGACATTCAGACGGAGATGGGCAAAATCTACCTTCAGCCTGGCGAGATCTGCGTGATCCCCCGTGGAATCAAGTTCTGCCTGAACCCAGCTGAAGGTTTGAAAGAAGCACGGGGCTATGTTCTGGAGGTTTGGGGCTCACGATTCGAGTTGCCCGACCTGGGCCCCATTGGAGGGTACGGGAACGCCAATGCACGGGACTTTGCATATCCCGTCGCTTACATGGACGATCCGGAAGAGCTACATCAACAGTGGCACATCGTCGAGAAGATCAATGGGGAGTACCATGTCTTGATGCAGGACCACAGCCCGTTCGACGTCGCGGCGTGGCATGGGAACTGCTTGCCATACAAGGTAATGCCAGATCACTCTTCCTCAACCTTACAGTAGTCATCGAAGAGATGCTGATCGTGGGCGGCCTGCAGTACGACCTTACCAAGTTCGTCGCACAGGGCAGCACGTCTGTCGATCATACGGATCCTTCGATCTGGACCCTCCTGACTGCACGCTCCCGAGACCCCAATGTGCCCCTGGTCGATTTCATCTGGTTCGGGCCGCGCTGGGACGTCGCCATGAACAGTTTCCGCCTGCCATATTTCCACCGAAATAGTGCCAGCGAATTCATTGCGAACATCTATGGTGCCTCGGGTGGACGGAGTGCAAACTTCAAACCAGGAGGAGGCGTGTACGAGGCGGGCCACACAGCGCATGGCGGGGTCGGGGACATCTACATCGTGGAACGGAGAAAGAAGAGGAATGAGCCGAGAATCTTGTTCCAGGGTGAGCTCTCTTCTGTCCCTTTTCTGAGTTCACCAGGCTTCCTGGAAACAAGCACCCACATCTAAAACACCTTGCCAGGCATGATGACCTTCATGATCGAGTCATCACGGTCCCTCCTCTTCACTGAATGGAGTCGTGAGCACAGCACCATGGACGCCACGCCGCCCGAAGTCTGGGACTCGGTGCCTGACCAGTTCTCCACTGATCCAAATGTCCGGGCCCTGCTGCAACGGGTGAAGAAGCAAAAGGCAGAGAGAAAAGCAGAGGACGAGGTATATCACGATGACGAGCGAATAGAAGAGCTTCTGGGCAAAGTCGTCGTAGCTCAGCAGAATGGGAGTGAGGCAATGAATGGGGCCTCTAAGCATGTGTCTGTACAGGCGATTCCTTCTGAGGCTAATGTGTAGGACAGCGCTGCGCAGTCGAAAGTGAAAGATCAAAGATAATGGCTCAGAACCATAGTCGAGGTCGTATAGCTAGCTATATCGCCTGTTGCTCCAGTCTTCGACCGACATCATGCTCCCTGAGATACTCCTCACATTCCGTCTTTGAATCATACCCAAACAGGCCGTCATTCCAGCTTTTCGCCGGCTTGCCTGCCACCGGCTCCCACTGCCACGCCCTGACCTGCGCCGGGTCCTTGAGCCTCTCGTCCCGCGCCCGCTGCTCCGGCCCATCCGGGTAGTGGTTCTCGGTTTTTTGCTTGCGTGCATTCCGCTGGATCTGTGTGGCGCGTGAAAACCGTAAGTCCTGGAACGCGGGGCCAACCCGGTCAAGAGGCAGGTGGGCGAGGCATTGAGCAAGGACAGCACCGTCCTCGATCGCCTGAGCAGACCCTTGAGCCAGGTACGGTAACATGGGATGGCACGCGTCGCCGACAAGAACGGCGTGCCCACGGTGCCAGGACTCTAGCGGATCGAGATCTTGAAGCTTCCATTTCACGATGGAGCTGGGATCTGCGTGGAAGAGGATGGTGCGGACACTAATGACAGGGGTCAGTCGGTCAGTCGGTCACTCAGAGTTCCTCGACAAGTGTGAGACGAAGTCAACTGCCAGGCTCAGGAGAGAGAGAACGGGGTTTGACAGACGCAGGACACCAGTCGCTGAAGTTCCGTCGCAATTCATCGACATCTGCTCCGAGTTGCTTGTGCTCGTCACCGAGAGAGCCATCGTCGGGGAAGACTGCAACACAATTGAAGAGCTTCTCGCCACGACTGGTATTCTTGTTGTCAGCCATTGTTTCTGATGCCATTCTCGATGCCAGCAACATACAGCAGCGTCCCGATGACATGCCTGCCTGGTCCCCACCAGGCAGTTGCTGCATGGCCTTCCACCAACGGCGCAATCACTGGATCGTCCTTGTACTGTTCAATTTCCAGAGCAAATTGAAAGGCATAGTCTCCAGTGGGCAATGCAGGAACGGACTTCTGCGAGATGATGTCCCGCATCTTGCTCTTGACACCATCTGCTCCAACAATAAAGTCGCAGTCCAACACTTCTCCAGACGCGAGAGTCACGCTCGGCTTGACCACGTCGGCATCGACCACTCTCGACCCTAGCCTGATCTCAATCCCCAAGCTCTGCACCTTCTTCAGCATTGCCGTGTGAAGGTCAGCGCGATGAAGCATCCACACAGGCGCGTGGTACTTCTTGAGCGCCACATTGGGATCCATTTTGACCTCACTGAGCACCTTTCCATCATCCCATCTCAGTACCCTTGAGATCCTGCTCTGGACAACGACATCTGTCAAGTCGTCTTCGATGCCCCAGCGGATGAGTTCGCGAGTCGCATTGCTGGATATCAAGACTCCGGCGCCAATTTCACGAAGGACAGACGCGCCTTCAACGATGGTGACGCGGTGTCCAGCGTCGTGGATCGCGAGTGCCGCCGCGAGACCAGCGATACCGGCACCCACAATAACCACGTCAATCACTGGGTCGTTGACGGCATGGGGAGACATCGTGAATGTGAATATTTGTCATGTCGAACTTCGGCACCCACCAGGATCACGAAGTATGGTTTTTGGCCGCGTAGCTATGCCACCACGTTACCCGTTCATATCACATGTCTCGCCCCGTACAAATTCCCCGATGGAAAGGCACGATGGAATGTTGTCGAGTACTTTTGCCGAGCCGGGACAGTATTACACACATGACTTTGTGGGGTTAAAATTATGCCGGCAGTTCGGCACCACAATACAGACCATATACTGCATTTCGCTACCGACAAAGCACTATTATACGGTGGACTTGATGGCGACATGGCAGGGTTCGTATCTAGCAAAGTATAGAGCGGCAAAATCGTCTTGATTTTAGACAAGTTGAGATCAGCAAGGCGAAGCAACGAAGCTCTTCCATAATGTCACCATCACGCACAGAACATCCGACCGACCGTCTGCGTGTCGTTGTCGTCGGCGCCGGACTAGGTGGTCTCGCCGCCGCTATTGCAATTTACCGCAGCGGGCTGGCAGAGGTGCAAGTGCTCGAAGCCGCGTCCAAGCTCGGTGAACTGGGTGCCGGCATCCAAGTCAGCCCAAATTGCTCGCGCCTCTTGATCCGATGGGGCGTCGGCAAGTACCTCGACGACGCAGTGGTCCTTCCCAGGTATGGTAGGGTTGTCCGCTGGCAGAACGGCGAGGTGTTGAGCCAGGCACCCATGATGCCGCAAATTCAGGAGAAATACGGCTTCCCCCACTGGCATGTCCATCGTGCGGACCTGCATGAGGCTCTGAGGAGGAAGGTGGAGGAGTTAAAAATTCCCATTCTGGTAAATGCAAAGGTCGTCGCTGCAGACGTTGAGGGGGCCAGCGTCTCTCTGCACACTGGCGAGAAGATTGACTGTGATTTCATTGTTGGTGCTGATGGGCTACGGTCGACGATGCGCGAGGTGGTGTTCCAGAACGAGGAAGCAGCTCCGCCCTTCGTGACCGGCGACTATGCTTATCGATTTACGGTACCCACAGAAGACATGGCTGACGACCCTGTGCTTGCGGATTGTGTCAGGGTGCCGATGGCCATTGGATGGTGGGGCCCGCGAATGCACGTTGTAGGTTACAAGTTGCGGAATGAAACCATCTTCAACGTCGTCGCTGTCTTTCCCGACGACGGAACGATGGACAATACCTACAAGATGGAAGGTGAGATCGAGCACTTAAAGAAGCTGTACGACGGGTGGTGTCCCCAGGTCAAGGCCTTGATCGAGCGCGCAAAACCCGGCACCGTCACGAAATGGAAACTGATGGATTTGCCGCCATTGCAGAGGTGGCATCGAGGCAAGCTGGTTTTGATAGGAGGTCTGTACCACGCCCTTCCTAACTTCTCCGACGGGTTTCGATTGACCTGACTGGTGATGGGGTGTAGATGCCTGCCACCCGATGCTGCCGATGCAAGCCCAAGGGGCGTCACAAGCCATTGAGGATGCCGCGGCCCTGGCACAGTGTCTGCGACACCTGCCTCTCACAGATGTGGGCACCGTATTCCAACAACTTAGATACTCACGTGCCACGCAAATCCAGAAGTACGCCCGGACACAGCGAGATAAGAATCACCTGCTTGATGGCCCGGAGCAGGAAGCTCGGGACGCCGCCATGAAGGATGCGAGTGCTGCTGCCAGATCTGCGTATGCCTGGAGCTGGGCTGCCGAGGATGATGAACCAGCGAGACCTTGGAACGAAGGGTTGTTCGGGTACGATGCCGAGGAGGAAGCATTAAAAAAGATCAGGAAGCTTGGGTACCCTGTTAAGACCGAGTAGAAGCCCCTCTCTAACTCGTTAGCCCAGCTCCATAACGCTTCGTATTATCCATGACTATATGGACAAAGGGGCCACTACAGCTGATATGGTATGGTAACGAAATGGCCGCGACAAGTGTTACGGGAACTCCAGCTTCCACCTATTCGGGGCAATGGTGTCTTTGTGGGGTATATCAAAAAGGATTGTAGCGGTGGGTCAATTCTGCACCAACATTGTGCCGCGTGCAGCCCGCTCAGAACGATAATATTGTGCCGGAGACCTGAACCAACCACGGAGGATCTGGAGTACATGTACTGTATGGGGTCCCCAGATTCCACCCCGCCCTCAAGAGCAGGTGGATCAACAGGCTACTGATCCTTCTTCTGTTTATCTCACCCTCGAGAAGGAATCAATCAATGCTTAGGCCTTCTGGACAATATCAGAAACCACGATGGCGTCCTCACAGAACGAGAGCCTTGCGGCGAACTGGAAATGCTTACTGGCCTGCCTTCTCATGGCAATGGGACGTCAGTTGACCCTTTCATTGTTATCGGCACAGAGCTGCGAAGCACTGCACTGCTAACGCTGGAGAAGCATTCCAATATGGTGTCGACTTTGGTCTTATTGCTGGTATTCAAGCCATGGTGGGCTTCAACCAGGTGGGTGCTCCGTTGATTGTCGAATGAACAGTATATACTGAGTCTGCTTTCTTTTAGGTCTTTGGCCACAAAGATCCGCTCTCTCCGACCGGATGGAACCTGAGTCCCGTTACTCAACAGCTGATCTCGTCTTTCATGACCATCGGTGCGGTTGTAGGTTGTGGGTTTGTCGGTGCGTAATACGCTCCTTGTCGAGCCCTTTTTTTTTTCCCTTCCGGAATAGAAATATGGATGGAATACTGAAGCAAGGTTAGGCCTTCTATCGACCAGGTTGGGAAGAAAGCAATGTGTCTGGCTGGCAATCATATGGTGCTACGTGAGTGACGCCATCATGATGGGCACCACCAACATCGCCGCTCTCTACGTCGGACGTATCTTGATTGGTATCGGTCAGTTCATAGCCTTTTGAGACTTACATCAGGCATGCACTGACAACAGGCCAACAGCAAACGGCTGGTTCATGACCTTTCCCCAGCTGTATCTTCAAGAAGTCTCTCCAGCACACCTTCGTGGGTTTGTATACGTCTTCTTTCAATTTTGGGTCGCACTGGGCACTCTGATCGGCACTATCGTTGGTAATTATACATTCCACCAGAGATACTCCCCAATCCTGCTGATCTTTCCGTCAAAAGACAACTTCACCGAAACCAAGCCTGGCAAGCAATCATACCTTATCCCTTTGGGCATCATCTACATCGTGCCACTCATCCTCGGCGTCGGTATCGTCTTCATCCCAGAGTCGCCGCGCTGGTTATTGACCCACGGTCGAAGAGACGAGGCTCGCCAGGCCCTCTTGTGGCTCAGACCCAAAGGCACCAACGTCGAGGTCGAGATTTTGGCCGTCGAGACGGCGCATAATCTCGAGGTGGAGAGTACGGGAAAAGGGTCGTGGACCGACATCTTCACCAACAAGATCGAACGGCGTCGGACCCTGCTCTCGCTCGGCTCTCTCACCCTCCTCTCCGCTCCAGGTGCTATGTGTAAGCAAACCGCATGCTGCCTCAGCCCTTCACACCCAAAGCGAGTATGGACTAAAAATCTCTCTATATATAGTCATGATCATGTACGGGACCTACTTCTTCCAAATGGCCCGGGTCGGGAAGCCCTTCGAGGACAGCTGCATCCTGTCTGCCTTGTCCGTGGTGGGCATTCTGGCCTCCTCCCTCGTCGTGACGCGCCTGGGCCGCCGGACCATCCTGATGTCCGGTATGGTCATCTGTGGCTTCATGCAACTGATTCAGGCCTGCGTGTACCAGGCGCAGCCCACGGCCTCCTCGACAGGCAAGGTCGTCGTGGCCATGAACATCATCTACATGTTCTTTTACAATGCGTGCCTAGCCGCCTACGCATGGCTGGTCGGCGGGGAGATGCCCAGCCTGCGATTGAGATCTTTCGTCTTCGGCCTGGCGGGTGTGGTGGGCTTCTTCTGGCCGTGGCTCAGCGTCTTCACCGCTCCTTACTTCATCAACCCGGACAGTCTAAACTGGGGCCCCAAATACGGCTTTATCTGGTTCCCCAGCGCCATGGTGGCTACCGCGTGGATCTACTTTTTCCTCCCCGAGGTCAAGGACCGGACTCTCGAAGAAATCGACGAGATGGTGAGGCACACTATTCTTTTCTTCTTTTTCTCCTTGTGCCTGTCTCCGCACGATCGGGCAAGCACCGTCAGCCAGCCAGTCAATCAGCCAAGTCATTTACTAACAAGGCTGCTTTTCTTTGGTCCATCTAGTTTCAAGCCAATCTTCCCGCTCGCAAGTTCCGGGGCTATGTCTGCGTCAAGACCACGTTCAGCGTACGAGGGCAAATGATTGCGGTGGAGAAGGGTGATCTTGGGGTTTCGGCCATCGAGGTCGAGGCCGTTGAGCATGCTGCGCCTCCGCATACGTGGGAATAGGAGAATTGTGGTAGCAGCGGTAAGAGGAAGAGGATGGATGGAAAAATGGATGAATCAGAGCCTCAGGCTCTTATATATTGTTTTCGTCCTCCATGGTAGTTGTCGATAACAGATGAGAGACTTTGCATACAGCATAAGGGATACGGCGTTCAGAAGCCTTTTTATCTTTACAGCAATCTTCCCGGCTACGAAACTCCCATATGAATGAAATTTCGGGGCATGGCTTCCTTTCTTGGGAGATCCAACCCCTCTCGAATCGCCCGACCATGCTCAATTGTAGTCCTTCAAGCTCCTTCGGATTGTGTATATGCTTGAAGAGTGAGTGAATCATAATTTGTTCTTGACATGTATAAAGTCAGTCAAGTCAGGACTTTTATCTTGTTTCCAAGAAAAAGGATACATAAACACATACACGCACACACATGACTCGGTTTCTTTCCGTTTCATTGGTGGTGACACGGCCCATCCAGCGCTTCCGACCCGAGACCCATGGCCCAGTCGAAGATGATGTCGCTAGAGAAGATGGCGGAGGCGTCGATAGTGTTGTTACTATTATTATCATTCGGCGAGGGAATGATGATCGCGTCATTATGATGTTCCAGGCTCGCACTTGTGCTGGTGTCGATAATTCCTGGTTCTCCTATCCCGTTGCCGCGCTGGTCCTCGCCCGGGGCAGGAGCAGAGACGACCCCTCCTCCTCCTCCTCCTTCTCCTCCTCCTCCTTCAAGGGTGGTGGTCATCCAAGAACCACCGTTGGTTTTTTCTCCCACGGGCGGCGGTGGAGGTCGCCATCGCGGAGCGACGCTGCTGCTGCTGCTGCTGCTGGGCACGAACTGTGCCGTCTTCGGTCTCGACACGGGATGGTTCGTGGTCGGGATGACGTGCGTCAGGGGCTCGCTGAACGGTACCGTATTGGCTTCAATCTTGCCCGCATGTTCGGTGAGTTTCTCTACAAAGCTAGCTGTCAGTAGTGCCCCCCTCCTCGGCTCGTCGTTCATTTAGTAACTGGTTGTGCATATGGGCTAATGGAGGGCAGCAATGAAATCACCGAGTCAACATGGCAGGGATGAATGGACAGATGGAAGGATAGCACGCACCTTGCATGCCCCAGTACCTCCCGAAGGTCAGCAGTGCCTTGACGATCAGGTCCATGTCGCGACCTCGGTAGTGGCCCTTGCGGTGGACCAACTCCAGCAGTCGGACGCGTGCGGCCAACACCAGCGGGTGCGGGAGGAGGTAGTTCCCGGCATTGGGCACGTCCTGGATCACGTAGGCGACGTCGAGGATCTCTTCCGCCGACGCCAGGCATTGCGACTTGGAGTAGCCGTGCGAGTCTCGGCAAGCAATGGGGTGGTGGAGGAGGAGGAGGGCGCTGTTGCAATTGGGCAGTCAGTACATGTGTGACTTAATTCAACAATATTGCTTTGGAGCATCGTGCCATTCCTCCAGTCTCTCGTTTCAACTCCCATGTCCACCGGGTTAGAGCTTGCAGCACCTGGAGAAGAAGAGGAGGACGAGGAGGTAAAACTGGCATGGACTGACTGACCTGTGGGCAAGCGCCAGCGTAGTCGGGTCAAGCAGGTATTCGCCTTCGAGGTGAGGAGTCCGCCAGCTATCGGGAAATGAGCCTAGATATGCTTGAATGATGTTGTCGATCCGGGACAACTCCTCAGCGTTCTCGCTGCTGCTTCGCATCCGACGTGTCTGGCTGAAGTCGCTGACTTTGGCGAACAAACCGAGCGCCTGTACGAATCGCGCAAACGGGCCTGCATCGCTCGCATGGTGGAGAGCAGTAATCGGTGCAGTTTGCGGCCTCGTGGCGGGCTGGGAAGCTGGCTGTGTATATGGGTGGTACATCATCAGTACGCCTCGCCCGGCCTTCTATGTCCAGCCGAAGGGTACCACTTACGTCGGCGAACCACGCCTCGTCACTGATGGGCAACATGACGGTGATCTCCCGCTTGACCGGAAAGCCCATCTCGCGCTCTTGGATAGTGGCCATCCAGCGGCTAAGACTCAGGACCATCAGGAGCGCCCTCCGTCGGCCTTCCTCCTCGACCCAGTCCACTGGTGGGTCCATCCACCGATTGGGCTTGCTCTCCCCGTCCTCACGCTCCTCCATCCTCAGCAACCTGAAAGCGCTCGCGAGCGAAAGAGCAGAGCCCACCGTCGTCAGCGCGTGCACCGACGAGTTGGGCATTCCTATCTCGTAAATGGCTTGTAAGATCAAGGCAGCCAGGGTGCTCATGTCTGGGTTAATAAAGGTTGCTTGGGCCGACTGCTTGGCAAGGCTGTAGAAGATGTCGGACTTGGATGTGAGTGAGGGATGGTGGCGGGCGGCAAGGGCGAAAACAGACAGAGACACGTGTGCATCTTTCTCCACGCTGAAGCTGGGTCGATGTAAAATGGGCACGAAGGGGTGGCAGCGGGTGAAGTAGAGCGTACAGCTGTACAGCCATCAGAGGAATGGCCAGTGATTGCAGATCACATATAGACAGAGCCAGCCGACCTACAGATTGTTTCGATCCTCTGCGGTGAGTAATTCTGATATGGCGAGTCTCGCGACATCGAATGGATCCTGCATCAAGATATCATGGTCCGAGGGCGCGTAAGGCGACGTCTGATCCACGAGCCCGGAGGGCAAGATGTCGTCGGATGGAAACTCATATTGAGTTGTCGCCTGAGCGTGGATAGTATGGCTACCACTATGCGTCCTGCCTTGGTGGCTGCGGAGCTCATGATTCTCTGCCTTGAGGGCTTCTACAACCCGTCCAATCAGCAGCACGACGACAACGACGACGACGAAGAAGGCTTCGAGAAGGAAAAGAGTGGTCTGCGTATTTCATACGGATCTGAGCTTCCAAGTTTCGGACGTAGCCGCGCGGTAATCCTGTCTTCTTCCACTCCACATACATGCACGACGCCTGGCCGTCCTCGAGGCACTGCGAGCAGGACGGTCTCCGGGAGTCGCATTTGATCTTCTTCCTTCGACAAGCCGCGCAGGCGATGGTCATGGGCCTGTTTCCGCCACCGCCTCCGATCTGAGACGACCGTCTTCGCGAGAAAGGCGGTGGCCGAACTGTCTGTTCGGAAAAGATCTGCTGCTGTTGTCGGTCGGGAGGGGCAGAAGAAGCCTGCATCGGGTTCTAGCGAGGTTTAAGCACTTTGCTCGAGATTATAGCATGGCAATACGAGCACTGCAGTGGGAGATAAGATGAGGTGACGTGTAAAGCTTGTGGGACCAATGTTATCAATTGATCTACTACTCGGTAGTATGTATTTGTAGTACTGAGTAAGTGGGACATATGCCGTCGTCACTGACTCGCATTTAATTCCCGATCGGGTTAGTGTTGCGGCATGTTTGTACCGAGTAGATCGCCAGGCAACCCCACATTTTCCTATCACGTCTTGTATTGGGTACATAACTACTGTAGAGACGGGAACGTGGTCCGGTCAATAGGTACATTTACTACTGCTGTGCCGGTTCGCCATGTGCCCTTACCCCACAATTGACGCCCAGTTGTTTGTTCATTATTGGCGGCCAACTGCTAACGTCCCACTGTGGGAAGGCAATGAGAACATTTACCCAGTTCAGGACTGATTGAGTAGCTACCGTGGCTCCTTGAGCGCGCGCATGTGCCCTCCCTATGATACCGTACATGTGCTCCTCCGTAGTTGCAAAGAAACGGAATGAAATAGTCCTCTCGAGTGACCCATAGCGGACCGTAGATGCTTTTGTTCCCGTTGTGATATCCTCCTTTTTCCGCCATCCATCCCTGCCTTTTTCCCAGCTCTCAACTAGACTGTGCCGGTTCTACCCACCTCGCGGACTTCGTCAAGACATCGACAAAGGAAGGCAATAATTTTCCGTCTGACCGACTGACAGCAAACCATGAAAAGCTTCAATCCGCAGATAGTGTCTATCATCAAGTCCACCTGGTTGCCGCGCGTGACATCTTTGTCCCCAAAGGCTTCGTATACCTCGAATCCCGCTTTGATCACGACCCACGAAAACCCCTCGAGAGTGAGTAGGTTTTTCCCAGAGGCATCTTGCGCACTGCTCATGGTGAAAAGGCGGTGCACACGGTCCAGGAAAAGTTGTTGCAGCAGAGAAGTCTTCCGTAGCTTCCATAGCGTAGAAACCATGATGAACAGCGCCTGAAAATGCGAGGATATTTTGATGTACCTGGGATAATCCCACATTTCTGGCTGCAGGTAGGGCTCGAGCACCCTTGACAATAAGGGGGGATACAAGTCATCGTCCTGCGTCAATTTCAATAATGAACGAGATCCGAGCCGAGACCAGCTCAGACCTTGAACTGTCGTAGTGCTGAAGATCAACTTTGAGGGGTCGACATCGTTTTCCCCCCGAGCCAGAAATTGGAGGACCTCAATCGCCTGCTCAAATTGAGCTTTCCGAAAAACCAGTTCGCTGGGTGACGCTTCACTAACGACGTAAGGCATGAAATGACACGTGTACGGAATTGGAGCCGTGGAAGCGAGAAGGATAGCCTTGAGACCTCCTCTAGCAGTAACAACGGCTTCATATGCCTTGAAATGAACGTTTGAGACTCCAGGGGGCGATATCCGTGACTCGGCCACGGTGGCCATAATAATGCCGTTTATAAAGTCATCAGGTAGCTGATCTCCAGGGCTCGCCTCCAGCCGTGCCTTCAAGGTCAGGTATGCGAGCGCTTTTCGGCGGAAAAAGGACGGGGGCTCATGGTCTCCCTTCAAGGATATCAGCACACCCTGTGCGTTGACCACCATCCACTGCAGAACGAAGGGTGACTTCAAGGTGTTCACCAGGCTAACCTCTCGAACTGAGCTGAAAAGCGCATCAGATCGAGTGCCGTACATTATCTGCGGGAGATAAGAGACGTCTTCCACCGCCCATGGTTAGTAAAGCCACTGTCTGCAACGAAGGTTCCAGGATGACTGACAGAATTGAAACAGTTCTTGGTCCTCCCGGGACAGATCTGTCGGCAATGCACAGAAGGGATCCAATATGGACCCAATCTCGCTTATCGAGGAATCAGGTGATTCGCTTTCCCGGTCTCTGGACGACGTTCGATCGGTGGAAGACCAAGGCTGTCTGTGAACCTCCGAATCAGAATCGGATTCGTCCGGTCGCCATAATAGCTTTTGGTCTTTGAGGTCGGAAGCATTGCTCTCCTTGGAGAAAAGATTCAGCTTGGGGTCTTGCAAAGTACGAAGTACAAGTCAAATATCACGACGCCAACGTAGACTCCTTAAGAGGCAGGATGAATTCTTGCCTACGCACCCTCGACCTTTTGGGTGGCGCGCTAGACACCCGCCACGCAGCCTGTGTCTCATAACGACGACTGCGAATGGATCGGGAAGTCTTGGATGAAGTTGGCTTGCGGGAGGGTTCATTCATGGCTGTTGGTCATGCACCGAGTGCGCATGAGCTAGGAACTAAACAGCCATTTCCGCGCATCCACCCGGAGCGCACGACAGATCTTGGACCAGAAAAACAAACTTGCGCCCCGGTATGTGGCAAACTGATGCCGGAGCTTCGTCTCGCCGGTACAATAGTGTCAATCGCACCCAAACGATTTGAATAAAAATGGAAAGTAGCCGCGAAGGAGTCGCTTTGCAGATACGTATCCCCGAAAAAGAAGCTTCCGGCACTTGGCAACCTTCAGCGTCTGCGGCCGGTCGCGGCGAATGTATAGGACGACTTTGCTATTACAGTCTTATTATTCTCCACAGAACCTTAGATCGGGAACCATGCGACCTCCGTGTCAGCCCCGTCAGCCCGCCCGCTCCGACGTGGAATATTACCGAGGAAGTGGGGACTGACGGGGCCCCGGAATGCTTCTGATCAGTACGAGGTTGACCATGTCGTGTGGGATCGTTTCAGAAGTCTTGCCGTGAGCAAATGAGGCGTGGAAAGCGACTTCTGGGCCTGTCGAAGTTGATCACTTCCTCTCTCCAGTAGATTCCCAGGGACATTCGTGCATACACCATCAGGGCGATCATGAATACAGACCAACTAGAGATGAAGATGGAATATATCTGCTGGTCCCAGCTAAGCCAACGTGACTGTGATGTAAAGCCCATAAATCGGCAGGACGGCGACTATCCACAGCGAGAAGACTGGTGTTTTGGAGCAAGGGTCGTCTGCTTATATCTCTATATTTGAGATTTATTAGTTCCCCCAAAGGATTCAAACTTGATGTCCCTCGTTCGTCTTCATATAAATGTGGGGGTATCTACCTTGAACGAGCTGTGTGCCCCACCGATACGACATGTATATAACAACCGTATTCTCCCACGAGCACTTCTGTGCGTCTGTAGCGGGCAAAGGAACAAGTAGCTGTTGTTGGACGGGTTATTTAAGGATGCAGTTGTAGGCGAAAACCTCCCTCCTCCGGTACAACCTTGTTAGACTCGAGCAATCAAATAGCGGGTCAACCACCTCACTCATAATCTAACCACTTGAATGCATCATATCCGGCGTCAATGGGCCACTGGCACAACAGATAAAGCAGAGAAACCAGGTATTCTGCGGCAAATTTCTCAATTTGAATGGTTGTTGTAGGTACCGGTGCCATCCGGAAAGCTTTGTTCGATTACGTCGGGCTGTGAATTCTAGACCGAGTGATGACTGACATGCCACATAGCCCAGACCTTCGCAACAGATGTGCGACATGGTTAATAAGGGCTTGAATATTAATGTATCGAACGATCTGGGCCAGGTCTTAGGTAAGGTCGGTCTTGAACGACTTTCTCGCAGATATATCAATGTGGCTCAAAGACTGGTCAGCTCTTGTTGGCACTGACAGCGACCTGAAATACCATAAGCCTCCTATTTTCTGTGCCATCCATGACGAATACTTCGTTATCACTGGGTTCATCTGTTCAGACGTCCGTTTGTAAAGTGCTGGCACTCTCGTAGCCTCCTCTCGGACAGCACATGGTCTCTCGCGTGTGCATTGAACGATCGAATATTACCAATGCTGGGCAGTCAGTTGCTCTCATATGTCGAGGCCATGACAATAATGGAGCTGACTATAACGTGGAAATTCTAGGGATTGGTACTGCTTTCCACCTCACCGTCTACGACGCGGATGTCTGACTTGTGTTCTCTCTCTTCGTAATCTGGGCCGGCACCTCCGTCTACAACGAGGTATGCATGAGGCTCCTGTAAGACAGACCTGAGCCATGTGAAGACGATACGAGAAGGGAGACGATGAGTATGTCGCGAGCATAGATGAAGGGTGAAATTTTTAAATAGTGAATCACGGCCAAGGCTGACAATGACAGCGCCAAGACCCGACAAGGCTGCCAATTCCGAGCCGCAGTCGACTCCAGATTTTGACCAAAAGACCGTATCCCGCTCCACACTATCCGCCTTCCATCGAGTAGTTGTCTGGTGCCTTGTCGCTGTGGCAGAGAGGTGATGTTTGCCTGGTTTCCTTCTCTTTGACATGCTTTAGCCTTGTACACTCTTTGGAACATCCGCATTCGTACAGCGTCAAGCCTGAGCACACTTTTTGCCCGTTGCAGACCGACGCAGGCATAACAATCCACCATGGCGCAATCACAGCAACAGCTGAGTCACAAGGACGCGGCCTTGTTCAGGCAAGTCGTCCGCAACTTTGAAAACAAGCAATACAAAAAAGGTGAGAGTGGCGTCTGTGGTTTCGAAAGACCCAAGCTCATGTCCCTCCAGGTCTCAAGGCTGCTGAACAAATCCTCCGGAAAACGCCAAATCATGGGGACACGCAAGCGATGAAAGCCCTGATCATGAGCCACCAAGGACACACCGATGAAGCCTTTGCCCTGGCCAAAATCGCCCTCAACAACAACATGAAGTCGCAGGTTTGCTGGCATGTGTACGGCTTACTCTACCGTGGTGTAAAAAATTATGAAGAGGCTATCAAGGCATACAAGTTCGCGTTGCGGTTAGACCCCGATTCGGTGCCTATACAGAGGGATCTGGCGCACCTTCAGGTTCAAATGCGGGATTATGAAGGCTACATCCAGAGCCGGAAAAACATGCTGCAACAGAAACCAGGGTTCCGGCAAAATTGGACAGCCCTCGCCATCGCCCATCACCTGGCCGGAAACTACGAGGACGCAGAGAATGTCCTCTCTACATACGAGGAAACACTCAAGGCAAAACCGACCAGGTCAGACATTGAACACTGGGAAGCCGTACTCTACAAGAACTACATCATTGCCGAGTCGGGCGAGCTCGAGAAGGCGCTCGAACACCTGGAGGCCGTAGGAAAGAAGAGCCCCGATGTCCTTGCGGTGATGGAAATGAAAGCAGACTATCTTGCCAGGCTGGGTCGGAAATCGGAGGCCGAGGCAGCGTATGCCGCCTTGCTCGAGCGCAATCCGGATGATTCCGCCTACTACGATGGATATATCGCTGCCAAGGGGTTAGTCGATGGTCCAGTATCAGAGATCAACAAAGCATATCAGGAACTTGCAGAAAGACATCCTAAAGCCGACCTTCCCAGGAGAAGACCGTTGGACGTTCTATCCGGGGAGGAGTTCAAGCAAGCTGCCGACCAATATCTGCAACGAATGCTGCGGAAAGGGGTTCCTTCGACCTTCGCAAACATCAAGCATCTTTACACCGACGAGTCCAAGCGCGACACTGTTCAGGAATTGGTGGAGGGATACGCCGCCGGGAATTCACAACCACACACGAATGGTGCACAGGAAAATGGCGACAAAGAAGAAAGCCGTTTCAGATCCTCGGTTCTCTACTTCCTCGCGCAGCATTATAATTATAAATTAAGCCGCAATCTCGACAAAGCTCTCGATTACGCCGAAAAATGTATAGCACTGGATCCGCAGTCGGTCGACTTCCACTCGGTCAAGGCCCGCACATACAAGCACAAAGGGGAGTTGACCAAAGCTGCCGAAATTATGGACTACGCGCGCTCACTGGACGAGAAAGACCGGGCAATCAACACTAAGTGCGCAAAGTATCAGCTTCGTTGCGATCACAATGACAAAGCCCTGGAGACCGCAAGCAAATTCACCCAGAACCGCACCGGAGGTCCGCTGGGGGATCTCGTCGATATGCAATGTGTCTGGTACCTTACGGAAGATGGACAGTCTTACTTGCGCCAACGGAAACTCGGTCTTGCATTGAAAAGGTTCCACCAGATCCTCGGCATCTTTGATCTGTGGCAAGAAGATCAATTTGACTTCCACAACTTTTCCCTTCGAAAAGGTATGATCAGGGCATACATCGACATGCTGCGGTGGGAGGATCGCCTGAGAGAACACCCTTTCTTCTCCAACATGGCTGTCTCTGCGGTGAAGTCGTATTTGCTCCTGTTTGACAACCCGGACCTGGTACATGGACCAATTATGGACTCTGTCAATGGCACAAACAAGGCAGGAGAGATGAGCGCTGCAGATCGCAAGAAGGCGCTCAAGAAGGCCAAGAGGGAACAGGAGAAAATGGAGAAGGCCGAGGCAGAGAAGAAAGCGGCGCTGAAGGCGAGCAAGCCCACACCGAAAGCCGAAGAAGGGGAAACCAAGAAGGAAGACCCGGACCCTTTCGGCAAGACTCTTGTCGAGACAAAAGAGCCTCTGAAAGACGCAATGAAGTTTCTGAGTCCGCTGTTGGAGTTCTGCCCTGACGTCGTGGGGGGGCAGGAGGTCGGGTTCGAGGTGTACCTGAGGCGAAAGAAATATCTACTTGCGTTGAAGTGTCTGCTGGAGCTGAAGCGTCTGGGTGCCAAAGAAAGCGAGGTGAAAGAAATGGGAATGAGACTGAGGAAATCATTCGAAGGGAGTGAGAAAGACGTGCCAGAGCAGGTCCGTGAGATTGTCAAGACGGAAACGGGAAAGCTGGTACATTGACATCACCAGTACGAACATCCACAGATATGGTGTGACTTGAGAAAGCTCATTTCTGGTTCTACAATGCTTCTAGCGATTGAGGACGACCTCGAACCCATGTTACGGCCGATTCAACTTCCACAGAGACGACCAGACTATTTTCGGAAAGGCTGCACAAAAGTTTCTTGCACTCCTCCAGTGCTGTTAGAAATGGATGTTTGACACGAAGGGACCCTTCTTCCTGTGTTCATTTGCGCTTCGTCAACTTCGTCGTGATCTTGTTCTTGTTGTCGTGTTGCATCTGTGGCGGCGAAGGTCGCGGGTTTGTTGGGAGAGTGACCGTGTGTATCTGGACCATGGCAAAATGATGGCGGCAATTTCAGTAGATACGTATGTTGACAAAACAACAAGTTACTTCCTGCAGAATACTCTCCTTCAAAATGGTAGACCATTCACGTGGTATCATCTTCTATCAAAAGGTATGCTAGCATTTTCCCTCTTTTGACCTATTGTACATGATCCCAGCATTCTGCTGTGGCTGTGCAAATGCTGTGGCGTCACGCGCTGTGGCACGTGCGTGCCGGCGTTGCCTGACTTCCAGACTCAACAAGCTCTTGACGAATCTTCTCCATTTCCCATGCTGGACCCCGAACGCAGAGACTTGACAAGGAGCCATATCGCGTCGTCCAAGTGATATGGCGATGCGATGGCATGGTTCTCTCGCCCTGGTAGACCCTGCGATGCATGCCGCAAGAGAAAGATAAGATGTTTGGTGTCTGACTCTGCTCGCGATTGCGTCCTGTGCCGGTCTCAAGGCCAGCAATGCGCCTTCGTAGAGGCACCTCCTAAGAAGAGACGGAAGCAGAATGATGCGGCATCCCCGGAGGAGGCTGCTGTCCCCTCAGTTTCGCCGGCAGGAACCCACAAAGAACCGCCACACTATTACTCGAATTTCCCAGAGGTGTCTCTGCTCAGCCAGACACTTGGCCATCAGCACTTTCGAACGAACTCATACATTGGCGCGACGTCCTCTCCCAGCCGTCTACTGCTTGAACTCCCGAGTAGCTCTGAGCCAAGCAAATATCGAGCGTCTGTCTCCGGCTCTGAGGTCCGTCGCGTGGGCCAGGATGGCTTTTTTCTTATGCTGCCAGATGACGAGAGTGTCATTAAGGAGCAACTTGAGGTCCTCGACAGAATCGAGGCTGCAATATCTCCACATGGTCCGGCTCTGGTGGAGCTGTACTTTCGCATTGTTCACCCCAGCTTCCCGATCCTTCACAAAGATGTGTTCCTGGTGAAGTATGGCCACTCATATCGGGAACTCACACCGGCGTGTTTAGCCGCAGTTTATATGTTGGCCTTGAATTGGTGGTCTTATAGCGTTGACCTCGCTGATTCTGTGAAGCCTGATGTCTCGGACCTCGAGCAGCTGGTGCCATTCCTCATGGCATTCGACAAAGCCGCAAAAGTGTCCGACATCCAGGCCGGCTTACTGTTCCTGCAGCGACCCAGACACGATTCTTGGAGGTTAACTGCTCAACTAGTTGCCACTGCCGAAGAAGTTGGTCTTCACCGCGATTGTACAGCATGGCAAATTCCGGATTGGGAGAAGGGCGTCCGTAAACGCATTGCCTGGGCTCTATTCATGCAGGACAAGTGGGGGGCCCTCATTCATGGACGTCCCTCACACATCAAGGCGGATAACTGGGAAGTCTTTCCGCTCGAGCACGAAGACTTCCCAGAGAACGTGGAAGAAGATCACGTCGAACAAGGGAGTTCTGAGGTGGAGAAAGGCATTCTGATCTTTATACACCTCTCAACACTGACACAGATCCTGTCCGATGTCATCGACGAGCTGTTTACCGTGCAAGCCAGCAAGAGACATGACAGTACAGTTGCCCTACTGCAAACGGTGAAGCCGATCCAACTACGGTTGAAGTCTTGGTATAACAGTCTTCCGTCATGTTTGGAACTCGGCGCTACCACATCAAGAAAACTGTCCGCTACAGGTACGTTGAGCCTTGGTACGCTATTGCATTCCGGGTTAACCACTGCCCAGGTCAACTTTATCTCGCCTATCTCACCGTAGAAGTGACTCTCCACCGAGCGATTGTCGAGTCCGAGGTGAAGAAACCACTGGATGTTGGTTTGCGACAGATCACCCGTGAAGCGGCGATCATGAGATTCAAATCTGTTGTCGACTTTCTGAAACGACTCAAGCCTGAGCATATGCAAGGATTCTGGCATTTTGCGTCGGGATCTTGTTTAGCTATCATCGGCACATTTTCGTTGGTGCTTCTTGCCACAAGTACTGATCCGAGTGAGTCGAGGGCTATCTATTCTCAGATCGCCGAGTTTCGATGGCTCCTCAACATTAACGGACCGGGTGCTGGTTTCACAAAACCGGCGGTGGACCTCCTTCAATCGAACGCAGGTTTTCTAGCAACATATCGTCCTCGAGGCCCTGCCAAAATCACTCCTGGTAACAATCAAGATCGAACAGACCGGGACGCGGATCAGGTTCGGTCCACAGCATTGTCGAACAATGGAAGACAAGATGAGGCTGCCAGAAACACAGCAAGTACGCCGGCCTTCGACAACTTTTCTGGAGACCTCCACGCCTTATCAGCAGATGTCAGTATTAGCCCGAACCAGGCATGGTTCTACGACTTCGATGACCTTGTATCCTAGGCCTGAGATTCGTAACCCCCAAAATCCACTCTCAGGAGCGCCAGAAGAGGTCATGAGAGCTCTTGATGGTGACAAGACGTCTTCACTTGTAGGAGCTCTTAGCTGAACGTTCGACATGTTCCACTCGACAAGAGTCGAACCGAGGACAACCGCGTGGAGTCTTGAACAGAGAGGCTCATAATCCGTGTTCTCGACCTGTGGACTAGTCCGATAACAACTCGTGCATCTCCAATATCAGGATTTGCCCGCGGGCTTCGCGCAGGGGCCACGGGCCCGCCAAGCAAAGCCCGTGTCACATGCTACGGAATCGCTCGTCTCTCGTCGCCCCTGCCCTCTCAAGATCCAGACTTCAATTTATGGAATTCGCTATTATTCCCTGAAGACTTTCTTCACCATGGCTTTGCAAACCGTCGACCACGTCGCTATCGGCCTTGATGCGCCTAACGTCGACCCTCTGCAAGGGACAAAGTACGACTTCAGGAGAGATCTTGTGGGCTATGGACGAGATTCCATTCATCCCCGCTGGCCGAACGATGCCAAGATTGCAGTTTCTTTTGTCATCAACTATGAGGAAGGCGCCGAAAGGTCGCTATTGAACGGCGACGGCATGACCGAGAGTGTCCTATGGGAACAATCTCATGTCGCAGAGCGTGTTGGATCAAGGGATCCTAAAATCGAAAGCGACTATGACTATGGCGCTCGTGTGGGCGTCTGGCGTCTCCTCAACATGTTCGAGGAGAACAATATTCGAACCACCATCAATGCCGTCGGTCAAGCTTTGGAGAAAAACCTCCCACTCGCTCGCGGGCTGGTGGAAGGTGGCCATGAGATCGCCAGTCATGGTTATCGTTGGGTTCCCTATCACAACATGAGCCCAGAAGAAGAGAAACGATATATGTTGCGGCAAATGCGATCTTTGAAAGCGACAACTGGGACATATCCTTCGGGATGGTTTATCGGGCGCTGCTCGTCTCACTCGAAAGCCTTGATACACGAAGTTCATGAAGAGCTCGGCGCACCCTTACTCTATGAAGCGGATTGCTTTTCAGACGACCTTCCTTACTGGGCGGATGTGCCTGCTGAAAAGAATGCGGTCCATCCCAAGGGCATGTTGATGCTCCCTTACAGCTACGACAACAATGATCTCAAATATCAGATCGCCCCAGGCACGTGGGGTTCTTCAGGCGCTTTCCTGGAATACCTGAAAAGTTCCTTTGACGTCCTCTATGCTGAAGGATTGAAAGGGCGACCTAAGATGATGACGATCGGCTTGCATTGCAGAATTAGCGGCAAGCCTGGTAGATTTGCCGCGGTTCAGTCCTTTGTCCAATATATCCAACAGCAGCCTAATGTTTGGATCACAACCCGAAAAGACATCGCCCTGCATTGGCACACGACCTTCCCCTACGTTAGAAGCAATGCACCTCTCGATGATAGCAATGTGGATGGTCTCAAGACAGATTTTCAGAAAGCCGAAAATCTTGTTTATGCTCGAATCTGACGGGGCAAATTAAATCCCATTATTTCTTGTCAAGAGCATTCCGTACCATAAGAGCACATGGTTCAAACTGGCCGACGACGACAATCTCTCGACCAGCTTCCTTGCCCAGCTCTTCTTGACATGCCTCTATGATAAGAGGTTCCATTCCAGATAGAATCACACCACCCATACAAATAGCTGCAATGTCACGCTTGCCGAGCAGCTTATTCACCCCTGCTTTCATCTTCGCTTTTGCTGTTTCTTGCGACTCTTTGGCAAGGTCATTTATGCCTATTCCTGTTGCGACAACTCCACCAAAACATGAATTCGCCCGAGATTTGCCGAGTAGGCGTATAACACCTTTTTCAAAATGCTTCACATATGCTTCCCCTGTTGTCAGGATGGCAAAGCGTTTGTTGGGCGAGAGGACACGTAAAGCGGCGTATATGCTTGCTTCGAAAATGCCCACGACCGGTTTAGTGCCAACTTGGGCTTTCAATAGCGTGACAAGTGGGTGGTCTGCATAGCACGCCAACAAGAAGGCGTCATAGCTTCCAACTATATCGAAAAGGAGAGAATAGCATTTCTCTGCATTTTCGTCGATGTCATGGCTTTGCAGAACCGGAGGCCCGCCAGGGCACGTCCAATATGTGCCCTCAAGCTAAACTGTTCAGTGTCCGTCCACAGTATCTGACAGCAAAGAGCGTACCTCTGGGCCCAAGTGGTGGTCGATGCCCGATTTGATCAATTGAGTGATCTCGGTCGAACCATTTGGATTTATGATTAGAAGTCTTGGTGGCATCTTGCTGCTTGCCTGGACACAAATGGAGAGTCCTGGGGAAAAAATAATCTCCACGATTCGTGCCCGGCTCCCGGCAATATGTCCTCTTGAATATGGTTGGTCAATTCACCGAATCTCGTTATCGCGCGGAGCCCGCGGGCCCTGAATGATAAGCCCGCTCGCAGGTCAACCCGGCCAAGTCTAGGTCTGGCTAGGGGCGATAGCCTTGCGTGAGGTGTTGGCATGGCTTGCGATTCTGCTGTGTATACCACATCTATTTATGAGGCGTTCGATTCCCACGTGGTGGACCTCTTATCCCATGCGGACCAATGCCTGCCTATATTATTGAAACCTGCCGAGAGGACATAGCAGCACGCACGGGTTGATTTCAGCAGTTTCACCATCAAAGGCGTACTCTCGAGTATTATCCTGGTCCCGATGGCCACGCTTCGCCAGTTCCACGACAAGCACCTCGTGCTGCATCCTCACGCCGGATCCTTCACCTCAGACCCAGACTCGGCGCGATGGAGTAACAAAGATCTCGACCCAGTGGCTGAGGAGAAGAAAACATGGGAATGGTGGCAGTAAGTCCGAATATTCCTGCTGCCTGTCCGTACTTCTAGGAGACTGCAGAGCTAAATCCTTCTCCTCAGTGTCGGAGGCTTCTGGATTGCTGAAGGCTTCAATCCCGCACAAATGCAAGTTCCTTCCAGTGCTGTGGCTCTGGGCTTGAACCCCGGCCTGGCAATGGTGGCTTGCTTGATTGGAAATCTTCTCGTGACTGGGCCGGTCTGCATCGTGGGCTGGCTTGGAAGCAAGGTAAAGTATTCCCTGCACCTCGAATGGCTTTGCTAATCTCCTCATAGTACTCAATCCCATTCCCAGTCATTGCTCGAGCGTAGGTTTAAACCGTTCCTTAAACCCGGCGGATGCTGAGATCAATCTAGGTCGTATGGGATGGTTGGCGCGTACTGGGCAATGGTAAAATACCTGGATATTTTGACGAATTCGTGGCTGATGCTGGCAGATCATCCGTGGCATATTCTGTGTCATTCTATATGGTGTTCAAGCAACACTCGGCGGGAACGCTGTTCGATGCATGCTTGAAGCCATCTGGCCGTCCTTTGCCCACTGGCACTTGGACAGCCTTCCTAAGAGTGCAGACATCACGGCCCCCGACTTACTCTGCTTCTCTCTCTTCTGGATCGCCTCTTTCCCGTTGCTTTTCGTGCCCATGTCGTCACTCCGCTGGCTATTCGCCGTCAAAATTGCGATCATGCCATTCTTCTACGTCGCCTTGTTCACGTGGGCGTTGACGGCGGGCCACGGCGTTGGGCCTTTGTTTTCGATTCCCAACAAAATCACAAGCGGATGGTCCATCGGCTACGTCTTTTGTTCAACCATCCTGGCCACCATCGGAGGCAACGCGAGTGGGTATACCCGCCTCAAGAGAGATTCTTGCTGACGCCGATGCCAGCTTTTGCGGTCAACATGGCGGATATCACTCGCTATGCTAAGAATCC
Organism: Fonsecaea erecta; assembly: GCF_001651985.1. Classification (NCBI taxonomy): domain Eukaryota; kingdom Fungi; phylum Ascomycota; class Eurotiomycetes; order Chaetothyriales; family Herpotrichiellaceae; genus Fonsecaea; species Fonsecaea erecta. The sequence goes on along the minus strand of NW_017387256.1, from coordinate 178,798 downwards.
TCGGAGCTCAGCCATTGCGCAGGCATTTGCTTTGCCGATATGCATCACGATGAGTAAGTTGAGCCCTATACCGCACAAAGATAAAACTAACGTCTGCTAGTCGAGTTGCTCGGAGGTGGGTAACACATCAAAACGCTCGGATCATAACTTGAAGGACTAACACCTCTTCAAGCGCTCATGGCTGCCACGGCTCAAGTCGTCTACGGCCAGGTTCTCTGGAATCCCTTGACAATTATTCTCCTGTGGAACAATAGAACTGCGAAATTCTTTGCCGGCCTGCTCTTCGCATTCGCGACCATCGCAACAAGTGAGTGGTCCAACGTCCGATTAGAGGTTTTTATCCTGACACGGAGACTCTTTTAGATATAACCGGAAACAGTATTCCCTTTGCTCACGATATCGCCGGCATCTTCCCGAGATACATGAATGTTCGGTAAGTATCCGACCTCTCAGAAGGGCTAGTTCAGGATCTCGGCAAAACTGACGAGCCACAGACGGGGCCAAGTTCTGTGTGCTATTCTCGGATTTGCAATGAATCCCTGGGTCATTCAAGCCCGGGCTTCTCGCTTCTTCAATTTCGTTGGAGGATATTCGATCTTCCTCGGACCGTTGGTTGGAGGTAGGCCAACGCTACTTGCTCTTACTCCCCTCCTACCCTCTTCAGATCGCTGACTCGTCTCCCAGTAATCTTGTGCGACTACCTTGTCATCCGCAAAGCGAAGCCATACAATGTATACCAGCTGTACCGACCGGGAGGTCTGTACTGGTACTGGAAGGGCTGCAACTTCCGCGCTCTGACGGCGTGGCTGGTGGGTGTCGTCCCACTGCTACCCGGTCTGATCTACAATATCAACTCCAACATCAAAATGGACAAAGGCATCTTGGAGTTCTACACGCTCGGCTGGCTGGATGGCCTGGTGATTGCATCGTAAGTGGAATTTTTACCTTCTCCGAACAAATAGATCTGGGCCGGGGACAAGTCTCTAACTAACGTGAATGGCGTCGTCTCTAGGCTCACATACTACCTGCTCTGTCTGGCCTTTCCGTTCGCGAAGGAGATCGAAGACGGGACTGTCGTCGTGATCGGGACAAAAGACGTCGAGTCTCTTCCCGAGGAGTTACGTCGTCCGCTGGATGAGAAGTAGTATGCTCAATGAGCTCTGCCCCTGCGGGATCCGAGAGATCTCGATTATTGGGAGTGGGCCGCGTCACGATATCAGCGTACCTTTAGCCCTTCGCCCTCAGAGAATTTTCTGTAGAACTAGTCAGAACTCGTGTGGGTTTTCTTTTTCAAAATAACTCAACCACTCTCGAATCTTGTTCCTTGTTTGAACAGTTAAGGTAATACTATTTTGATTGCGAGCGCATATGCCTATGCGGAGTCGTATGTTATCTATGCAAGAGGTGGAAAAGGTACGTATGTACATAACGCGTTCCGGTGACTGGGGATACCTCCATTTTCGCACTGCCACTTTTGAGCCATCCAGGTTGGGGACCCACCATTGGACCGGAATCACGACTTAACCATTCCCAACTGTGGCTAAGCGATGGACGCTTCAGGTTGACCTACTCGTGTCGAAGAGGATGGCTCTCCTCGAGTTCTTTCTCTGTTAGGGAAAAGAATACTAGTGTCAGCATTCTGAGTCTCGAAAAAAAGGACGGGAAATGCGTACTCGACAAGGTCCCACGAGCCTTGACCGCCATCTTGGTAGTAGGGGTCTTGAACGCCACGAGCGGCTCCAGGGCCACCCGGAGGTTTGTCTGGTCCGAGCCCAGCGGGGCGTCGTAGTCGACCGAGAAGACGGAGACGGTGGCGAAGCATCCCTCGTCGACGACGGTGGTCTCGCCTGGTAGCGCGCAGTTGCCGTTGATGCAACGGTTCACGCCCGTCGCGAGGTAGTTGCCGTAGTGGAACGTGCCTGTGGTTTCGTTGTACAGCGCCGAGTCGGTGAAGCCGCCTCCCGTGAAGCGGGTTTGGATGAACGGCGGGGCGACGCACGAGTCGTTGGTGAAGGACGTGATCAGGGGCGTATTGACGCTTTGTGGGAGTGGAAGATTAGCTTGTTGCCCTCCCTCTCTCTCTGTCTCTCTCACACACAAACACAGAAAGGGAACTACTTACTTAAGACCATAGCCCACCGGCATCAGTCTCTTACCCGGCTTCGTCCCGTTCACGAGTTGTCCGACAAGATCGGCAGCCAGTTTGCCCTGGATGGTCGCTGGGTCAGGGTGACCGGAGGCCGTCGTCGCGTTAATCCAGGTATAGGCCCTCTGCTCGGTGTTGCCTCCGGAAAAGGCGATACCGGGAATCCCTCGACCGACGGCGGCGTACGTGCCGCCCATGGTGCCACTCAGCGTGTAGAGAAAGCTGCCCACGTTAGTGCCGTAGTTGGGTCCGCCGACGTAGAGGTCGATCGACCGGTTTTGGTAGTACAGCGGCAGGACATGGTCCAGGGCGACAAAGGTGCACGCCGCCGGGGTGCCATTGTAATACCAGATGTCTGGGTTCGACGGGTCACGGCCCAGCGCCGGAGCACCGGCGGGCACGAAGTCGAACTCGGAGGGTCTCGTGAGGTTCCCCTCCGACGAGTAGTCGGACTGACCGCCGTGGCCGCTCTCGTTGTCGACCGGGGCGACGACCAGGACCTCGTGTCCGTCTGCCTTGAGGAAGCGGTAGAACTCACGGAGCTGGGCACTGCCAAACCCGTCGTCGTTGCCCATGAGGATGGAAATGGCCGCCGACCCGCCTGAGAGGGCGGAGAGGACGGCCAGAGAAGAGAGAAGCGAGAGCTTCATCGTGACAAGAATTGCTTTAAAAACTTGGCAAAATCTTGACTTGCTTGTGAAGCTCCACGGCTGTTTTGGAAGAGAAGCTCGAGAGGGGACAGGAAAGGAAGAGAAGTAGCTTTTCTCTCGGCGGCAGGCCACGAGAGCCGCCCAATGGCCATTTTAATACGCACAGTCCCTCCCTCCCTCCGTCTCTCTCTATCTCTCAGGCAGGATCGTCATCCAGCTTCTCGACCTGCAGGTTGATCGGCTCGGCACAAACGGGCAGAAATCTTGATTGCAACGTCTCATCGAGCAATCGAGCACACGACCACATACCGCGAGCGGGTTAGTGCGAAGCTCCCAGGAACCAGTTTTTGAGGGGTTGATTGGCTGACGATAAGGCATCGGCGAGCTCCATGGGATCGAATCAAGCATTACGTTAGTCGACTAATACCTTTCCTTACCTGTTCTGGTAACGCCCGTTAGCCTGTGGCGATCCATCATTCCTTGAGGCGTTGTCTCCAAGGGTGGACCTTCGTCTACTGTAAAGCCGAGAGGGAGCGAGATCGGTGGGTTTCCCTCGTGCTCCCCCTCGAACCCCTGGGCGCTTCTGGTATCGATTGGTGAGCACTGCTCTTTTTGACATCGGACAGACTCCAGAGTCGCCCACGAGTCAGTCATGACTTTAGCCACTAATCACAGGCACTCGATGATGATCCTCAAGACTATAGTCGTTAGTAATGCCCCTCCAAACCTATTATAGAACCCCCTAGCTGTATATGGAGTTAAGCGGGAGAATTGATTATACCTATCTGGGAAGGTAAAAAAAGGTAGCCACTACCGTCTCCGGATAAATGGTATTACAGCCAATGAAAAGTCAATGTTTCTGCTAAGCTCATGGCTAGTCAGGACTCTAAGTCAACGCCGAGGTCCTGACTATAGTCAAAGTTGACTAGGCTTGTCAATGACTTGTGCTAGTTAGTTAGCATCGGTGCAGGGCCAGCTCGGCAGAGATCGCCAGCGACATATGTTCTCACCCACCACGCAGTCACCATGATTCTCTGGCCGCTCTTGAACCGTGACGCTGAGTTCTCCTACCGTCGCCGTATTGAAGAATGAGTTGTTCGTGGCCGCTTGTCGACTCTAACCTGTTCGAGGACGGTACAAAAGATGGGAGCGATGGCACGCAAACTTAAACCATTGTGGCATTCGAGGTATATGGCTCGTTTTCCGTCGAATGCATGGAATCAGGAGTATTTATTTGGCAGATGGCTTCTGGGAAGCTCTCCGGTTTTTTAGGCCCCATTATTGTTATTACGGAACCAGTGGTGGTGAACAAAGACCTCGGCCTCGCTGTCCAAGCACGTAATCTCTTTGGTTGCTGCGGATGAGAGTATATGCCATTTGTCCTCCCAACTCAACAAGGACGATGCGCATCGACTAGTTTGCTCAGTGGCTGAGAGACCGAATTTAGAGAATGGGTCTCGACGGGCTTGTCCAGGTGGTTGTTCCGAGACGGCGGCCATCACCCGCCGTATCGCCGGATGATTGGCAAGATAATGTTCGAAAGGGTGAAAGCTCCATATAGCCATTTAGACGTAGTGATTCTGGGCAGACACGGCTTTCAAGACGCCTTGCAAAGCAAACAGATGATCAAAAGGGGACCAAAAAGGATACAAGATCAAGTTGCTTCCCCAATCTAATAAAGCCGAGTTATCCTGCCGATGCAATGGCAAGAAAAGACTGTAATATAAAACGAGTGACATTCACACTTCTTTCCCACATGACCCCAATCAGACCCAACAATATAAGCCGCTCATTGGAGTTCAGGAACAAGCCTCCGGACTCGAGATTCCTCTTTGATCTTCCAATGGCCACTATAAACTTGGATATGCCATGTAAAAGCGGTTAAGCTAGCGCCGCCGCGGAATCCTGAACACGGCTCTCATACAACGCTAGCGTTAGGTGAGTTGCAGAACACACACCCTGGTGTACTCGTAGGGTCGAAGGTAACCGTGCTGCTCGCGCCCTGCTCGGTAGACGCATCGACAAGCTTCGTGTCGAGATCGCACGTCGGCGAGGGTGGTTCGGTAGTGTCATATGGTGGACCTTGAGCGCTGGTGAAGCTGCAGCTCACTTAAGTGAATCCAGCTTGATTGGCAATAACATCAGCAGAGCTGAGGACGGCCTGGATCACACCGCCACCGAGCGGTTGGCTGCCCTGATTGGCGCTCTGAAGGATAATGGTCAAGTTTTGCGGAGTCGGGTCAGTGTTGGTAGTGAACGTGCCAATGTCGAACGCCTGAATAGCTTGCTGTGCACCGATCATGTTAGCATGGCGCAGAGATGTCTATGGACGGTTGACTTACACGAGTAACGTGGTTGTGTGCCCGGAATCCGTGCTCATAAGGGGCGGCGGAGAGACCAGTGGCAAAAGTCAATACAGCGAGGGTACTGAGGTCGAAAAGCATGATGGATGACAGCTGCTATATGCTTAAACCTTTTCGGGGAGCGGAGGATAAATACCGACTTCTGAGAAGGAGATTGAGTCGTAAGGAAGTGAAGATTTGCAGTTTGATGGGTTATAGGATACTCTCGTTGCCTTTGTGGTCTGCCCTCCTTCATACTCTTCCATCCCCTTGCTTGTAAATGGACCTTTGCAAGGACATTAACTCACCCCTGCAAGTAGCCACGGACCTGTGGGCACGGACCCGTAGGCTTTTTGCCAGGGAGATTTGTCGGGAGCGTTTCTATGTGCTTGCGGAATCCTCGTTGCTTACTTACATGATTGATGATGCGCGTTGGATGAGAATGGGATCCCAGTATGAATGACAAGGTGGGAAATGGATTTGGGCATCAACTTCTTGCTGCAGCCGAGAGAGCAAGCGTCCTCGAGAGTCTCAGCTCTACGCCGAGAACAATCCAGTTGGTTCTCAACTGTTGAGTCCATTTTGTGGTCCATTCTCGGACCATTTGAGGCGACAACCCCCGGTAACTTCACCTAAAGCCGACCATTTACCACAGAAATGGATTTCTCGCTTCCCCGCCGTCTCCATATGCTCGATGGAGCCTCATCCTCTTGTAGAATTTGGACCCAACGCGACTCAGGGGCTTGAACGAAAGCCCAATGTTCTCTTTCGACTCTAACTGGTGACCAAGCATGACGGAATGCCAGCAAATATCACAGATTCAGGCAGTATAACAACAGGCAAATCTGGTTCTGGTAGGACGTGCTGACCTCGCGTGGAGCTGCAGCGGAAGAGGATCTCAACGCATTACCGCGAATAGGCTGTACTTTTGTGACGGATTCCGGAAATGCGGTCATCTCTCGAGGAGAACGGGAGAAGTCTCTCCGATCGATAACTCCTACCAGTGAAGAGACTGGTTTGAGGGGGTCATTTCATTCCTACGATGCTGTGCGGGCATAACTTGCAGGCGTGAGATAAACTATCTCCGCAAGGAATCCATGACCGACATGGATAGACTCAGATGGTCATGACGAGACGGACTGGTCTCGACGAGTCGTTCCCACGCGTTGTAGAGCATTTCCCGCAGAGCCAAAGAGATCGGACTGTAGGAAACTCTTGCTTTAATGTCAATGTGCGATGTATGCACACGGATGCGAATGGTATGAGTTGGAGATGGTTCGGGTAGAATAATATCCGGCTTGGCAGGAGTTGGAAACCCGCTGCCCGCTGGCTGCCAAGCATGATCATGATTGGTGTACTGACAACGGCGCTTTATTGCTGAACCTCGTCCTCCGCCTTGGACAAGGTCATGTTCATGCATTTACATTCAGCGTTTTGCGTTTGTTTGTTCCGACCATCTGTTTTTTAGTATCCTTGAGAGGGATAGAGACTTCTCCCCGTCGTCATTTGTCCGCGGGGTTCGAGCAGCCAGCAGGCAAGAAGTTTTCGGAAATGTTGTCCTCGCCCCATGCTTCCGCGAGCCGCCCATTTTCAGGCATGGGAGCCCCTAGTCCCGAAGAGGACCGTCCAACGGCCGCCATCAGTATTCATTTCTTGGTCTTATCTCGCTAACTGAAGGAGACCAAAGGAGTCGGTGTGCAGAAGGCAAGAGACTGCTCCTCGTCTCCGCCGAGGATGACAGTCGAAGGCGTGAGCGAATCATTCGGTTGCCCTTAAGCCGATATTGACCTCGTTATGCTTGACAGGATGTTATGAGATCATCTGTGCCATCCTTATGTCTTCCGTTTCAGCCAGTATTGTTTCTAATCCTGTCACACGAGAGACGACCTGTGCGTCTGTGTCTGGACAAGCCGGTGTCTAGTCTCTAGTGGGTGAGTGGCCAGAACTTATATCCCTCGCGATATCAACCCTGTCTTATTGTCTGAAGTTGAATGTTGGAATCTCATTCTAATGGATGGTTTGCCGCCGCGACGAGGGCTGCTCGTGAAGCAAGGGACTTCGCTCGTGTGGCGCCAGGTGGGAATGGGCGTGCGAGACCACAGATGAGTTGCGAGAGCGAGTCCAAGTATTCCACCCTTCGAAATCCGCAGGAGTCGCACAGTGTTGTTTCCCTTGTTTTGCCAGCCTCCGATCCCTAACCGTGAAACAGATGGCCAGGACGATCAAGATGACTTGCATCGTCCCTACCAGCACGTAGACGATCCACGCACTCCAGCCCTTCCACCCCACCCGGATCATCATGTTGATTCCGAAGATCCAAGTGTACTAGTTTGTGGTATTATCAAGTGGTCAGCTCCAGGGCGTCACGCAACGAGCGACAGTGGAGAGGGGGAAGACCTACAGGAGCACTGAGGCAGATCGAGACTGGGCTCAGACTTCCCAAATGTCCCAGATGCCATGTCGTCCGCACTTGTGGAATCCACTGGATACATGCAAAGACGGCCACAGCGAGTCCCAGAATGTTTGCCCACGCCTGAGCGTGCCACGGAAAGCGGTGCAAGATGATGGCTGACACCATGAGGACAGCGAAGGCGAAGCTGCAGGCGGCGATGAGGACCTTCCACGCCCGCTTTGCTCGCCGGAAAGTACGGTCGGGTCCAGACAGTGATGGTCTCCGCCCGTGCAGTTCTGCATCGGCTTCTTCCTCCGAGTAGTAGACGTACATGAAAAGGCTAGACACGAGACTTCAGCGAGAGCCCTGCGACGAAGTAAAGAAATGCAGACCACTCACACGACCCAAAAGCACGCGATGCCAAAGATGACCTGGAGCATCCCGAGAAGGCCGCTGACGCAGGCGAAGCGCGTGTTGGTTCTGCAGCAACCGATGTCAACGGCGCTAGAGGGGAGCATCATGATATTGCCCACGGCACACACGCCGGACAGGGAGCCCAGGAGGATGTAATATGTCGACAAGCCCTCTGCGGATCTGCGCGAGATGATGCGACCCCATTGTGGAATGTAGCAGATGAGCAGCCAGGCCATCAGCGAGCTGGGAGGGAGGTCACAGGGTTAGTGTTGGTTGTTCATTCATTTGGTTATGGCGACGAGTTAGAGCCAACATCGAGGAAGCATACCAAGAGACAACGAATTGAGTGATGGAAGGCTTAGCGAGGTGATTGCATTGGTCGGGGTCCAACATCCGAGCTGGTGGGGGATCCATCTCTATACAAACGGAGCTTGGGATACGCTCTGATGTTGAACGGGCCGAGCCAGCACACTATATAGAGTATAGGCAAGCCAAAGATTCACCGCAATAGAAACATGTAAAGTTGAGCAAAGTAACAAGACAGGAACTCCGAGAAATAGAGAGGGAGAAATCCTGATAAGAAATCCCTTGTGCGCCGCATGCTTCAGCTATGACGAAAAAGGGCCGTAGACGCAGCCCGGTTGGCTGGCATCTTTCTTTGCATGTGAATAAAAACGATGCACATATCGTCATGGTCATCGGGATCTCCTGCTTGAAATCATGCTGTGTAGCTTTGACCGTAGCTGTAAGGGAGATGATGCATCGAAGATCCATGCGGGATCCCAAGCTGACGAGCAGCAGCAGCTCGTTAAGTGAGTAAGGCTGGGTTGGCTGGGATAGACGGGGAGTCTGCAGGCTAGTGAGGCTTCATTCGCAAGTCCATCTTGATAGGGCCTCTAGGGATAGATGAAGAATGTCCGTGCAGCAAGCAATTATGGGCCAACCTGCTGCTGCTGGTCGGGTGGGACTATAACACGAAGGCCAGGCGACCCGATTGTGGCACTCACTCACCGCGTGGAAGCCCATGTAGTTGTCAGGTCAATTACTTTCTCACATGTTCGCAGGTGCTCATTCGTTTCCTCTTGGCGATTGGGCAAGAATCCCTTGATCTGGAGGTTGAAGTTCCTCCTTGACGACATAAGCGTTGTGAAGACATTGAGCTGACATGATCCTGGTGGTTTAGAGCCATTGGCGAGGGGAGAAGCCCAGGGCGTATACTACCTGGGAAGTAGTGTTGCAAGAAGGAATAGAGTGAGGGATCCAGGACTCATGCGAACAGAGTTATAATTGATTGATCAGTCAATTAATTACATTAATTATCTCGCCCGCGGCTGCATTGGCAGCTTTTTTGGCTAGTGGTACATAGTAATAATAACCAACTTTTGAAGCTGGCGGCATTGCGCGTCGCCTGCGGAACAACAGTGCCGGGTCACTTTTGCTTCCCGCTCCCGGTTTACTCGCAACTCATGCCCTGTGCTTGAGTGCTTGTTGTTGTTGTTGTTGTTGTTGATGCTGCTGCTGTTGCTGTGAACTTTTGTTCCCCTTCTGCATCTTTGAATCATGCGAAGAGAAGGCAGTCCTCCTCCTTTTCCTCGATCTTGGTCCCGATGATTCAAATGCCCTCCTCAACCGCCACAACCATGGGGAGGAGGGGCCTATTATACGAGCACGCCATCGAACCCCTTTTGGCGACGTTCAACCGCCGCACCCCCCTCCTGCTGCTCTCGCTCTTCTGCACCTTCGCCCTCTTCGCGTGGTACCGGTCGGCGTCGGTGGTACCCTTGCTGCACAGCGACTACGGCGCGTACGGGCGCAAGAGGGGGTTTGACGGACAATGGAACTACCGTCGCGATGCCGAGAACTTGATGCTGGACTCGCAGCAGTGCGAGCAGGCCTTTCCCGGCCTGTTTGAGGAGGTGGAGAGGCCTGTCAATGAGAGGATGCACAATCCCATCACCTTGGAAGAGATCGATGCGATCCCCAAACAGAATGGCTATGTTCGGGCCATGATCTATAATCAACAGGTAAATGCGCCCTCTATGCGGCCGCTGAACATCTGTCGCTTGGACCCGTGTCGCTAATTGCTTTCCGTACCAATACAGCTCTACATCATTGCAACTGCAGGAGGCATCTACTCTCGCGGGATTGCCACCCTCCACGCCTTGCACCGTGCCATTCTGACGTCCCCGGAACCCCTTCCCAACATCGAGTTTGCATTCAATACGGACGACCGCATACCCTCGGTCCCGCTATGGGGATACGCCCGCCGCGCCGAAGACACACACATCTGGCTCATCCCGGACTTTGGCTACTGGTCCTGGCCGGAGACGAAGGTGGGCTCGATGCGCGAGGTGCAGATGAAAGCGGCCCTGACGGAGCAGGTCGAGGGATGGAGCTGGGGTCGAAAAATGGGCAAACTGCTCTGGCGTGGCGCGACCATGGGCCTGGAACTCCGCGAACGCCTGATCCAGGTAACGGCCGACAAGCCCTGGGCCGACGTCAAGGCGCTGGACTGGCACAACACGGAGTCCATGACCCACGACCTCAAGTCCATGGCCGAGCACTGCCAGTACAAGTACCTCGCCCACACCGAGGGCAACTCGTACTCAGGCCGCCTCAAGTACCTGCAGGCCTGCCAGTCGGTCGTGGTCGCGCACACGATGGACTGGATCCAGCACCACCACCCGCTCATGCGCGCCAGCGGACCGCAGCAGAACTACCTCGAGGTCAAACGCAGCTTCGAGGACCTGGAGCGCAAGATCGAGTGGCTGGAGACCCACGACAAGGACGCCCAGCGCATCGCGGCCAACAGCGTCCGGACCTTCCGCGAGCAGTACCTCACGCCGGCCGCCGAGGTCTGCTACTGGCGTAAAGTCATTCACGGCTGGGCCCAGGTGAGCTTCGAGCCTGAATTTTTCAAGGTCGTCAACGGCACGTCGACGTGGAGGGGTTTGCCTGTGGAATCCTACCTTTTGGAGCGCAGAATGGAATGGGATCCTTACTAGATTGGTTGGGGATTCCAGCAATATAATGTGTATGTACTCGATACCTTTTGGCTCAAGGACCCCTCTGCGTTGTCTGGTTAGGTGCGGGATCAAGGGAGGGGGTTGTTTAACGGCATTGTTTCTGGACAAACCTGTACGCATCTATGAGCCCCGGTGCCATTGTAATGTACATACATATATATATACGTATATGTCTATATGTGCTGTAACCCGATAGGGCCATACAATATCAAGTTACAGTACATATTTAAAAAGAAGGATTTTATATATAGTAACCAGTCGATCTTGGTTAGCGAGAGTTCTTAGAGTTAGTTAATAGTTATTGCAGTAGAATACTATTAGCCTCTCTTTCCTCTATCATCTATGTTTAACATTAACCCGAACTATGCAAGGACGTTGGCCACCGCGGAATTTCCCCCACTAGCCCTCGCAAACACATGTTCACACTAGTTGGTTTCGTTCGTTCGTGCGTCCACTCGATCAATCAAGCCTGGAGATATACCTCGTACCCCTGCTGCCCAACGGTGCTCTGTTGACTAGGCATCCATCCATCCATCCATCCATCGCCTGGGATTCCCTCACGGTTCTCAGCTGAGTTCCCACTCCGCCATGTCATGCGACCTGGATGCCAGAACGCGTGAAATGCGAGAGACGTGGCGAGCGTGGTCTGTGGAAATGAGGCGGCACTCCCTTGGTCGGTAAGCGCGGTTGGGTAGGACATGTCTACCACTCTTCTGTTGGTGCCCAAAGCAACCACCCATCTTAACGGGGGTCCATGTAGCCTTACGTGGGAGATGGAGTTATTTGAAAAGGCCCAGCCCGTCCCCTCTGCTGGGGAAAGGAAATGGGAGGAGGTGAAGAAGCCTGGAAGGAAAAGTCTCCCCCTGGGTACGGTAGAACGCCACAGTCACAATGGAGCATTTGCTCGCCCCAGACGGCGCCGCCAGAATCGACATCCCATACATTGAGACCCAAGAATTCGAAGCCCACCAGACGACTCGAGTCGATGTCCTGGAGAACTTCAAGAGCTACATTGAGCGTTCGGGATGGCAACGGAACCCGCAAACAGGAGACGTCGACTTTAGCAACCGCAGTCCCAGAGAGATTTTGCAGCATCTCCAAACGTGGCTCTACTTTGGATGCCTCGTTTCCGTGTTCCGAAAGGTGGGAGTCACGGTTTGTACCGGCGACTTTCTCGACAGCCACCCAACCCGCCAGGGACAGAGGGTGGTCTGCACGAATAAGTTACAAGGCTTCGTGGGAAAATGGGCGCAGTACGAGGGCTTTGCTACCGGGCCCGTCGTCCCCAGAGATTTCTCGAACCCCAAATACCTTCGTGGAGAAAACATCAAGGAAATCCTCAACTATACCTTCTGGTACCTGGGCGTATACGGGCGTCAAATTGGACGCTTTCCCGAGCCCTACAGGTGCAGGGCGAAGCTAATTGAATTATCCATCATGGCCATGGGCGAGAGCCTCTGCTCCGCACTGACGGTCATATATGGTTACGAAAGCAGCCACATGCCGACTTGGGGGCCCAGTCCGGTGTTGGACGCCCGGTTGAAAAGGAACGGCTGGTGCCCGAGCGACTCGCCGTTCTTCCCCGAGTCCATGACCAAGGCGGCCATCAGTGCTGACTATTATTTCGGCGGACGTCGCTGTCCCTGGGATCAGCGGGACCATTCGACATGCGGAGCAGCCATCTGCAACCAATACTTGGAGATCGTGGAGCAAGAAGCGTATAAACAAATTCATTCATTTAAGGGTTGCCCATGTGCGCGTGTCCCGGTCCCCAGCAGCATGACCAGCCTTGTGGATCAAGGGCAAATACCTGTGGTTCATTGGGACGGAAACAAGTTGCACGTTTCTGCCGTTGATGCTCAGACCAAGTATGTTGCAATATCCCACGTGTAAGTATAGATCTCCCCTGGCCAACATCGTGAAAATAGGTCAATGTGTCTCTGCGGCTGACTTGTCAAAATGTGATTCAACAGTTGGTCTGACGGTCTGGGGACCGACTACTCGGCAAATGCACTCCCGGCATGTCAATTGTCTCGCCTGCAGTCACTCGTTCATGAGCTCTATGCAGCAGAGCCGCTCTCAGTCCCGAGGGCGCGTCGTTTGGATGGTATGGTCCCATTCTGGCTTGACTCTCTCTGCGTGCCTGTGGGAACCGAATATGAAAACCTGCGCACCAAAGCAATTGGAAAAATGGCAGAAATATATCGCCAGGCGGACCGGGTGCTCGTGTTAGACTCCCACGTCCTCAAGCTGCCACGCTCAGCCGACATGGTGGACAAGTTTTTGCAGATCCACTTGTCGAAATGGCACCATCGGTTATGGACGATGCAAGAGGGTCACCTGGCGCGGAGTCTCTTTTTCCAGTTCCAAGACGGAGCTCAGTCATTGCACGACATGGGAGAGACCGCATTGCAGAGTCTCGACCGCTATGCACCAGAGAGCCTGTGCTCACCCGTGCGGCTTCTGTGCGCCACCGAGCTTGAGGCATTCTATCGATATTTTGAAGTGGCCAAGGCCAGTGGCACGAGTATACAGAAAAGGATGCGATCATGCGCAAAGTATTTGCGCAGCCGCCAGACGAGTCGGTTGGAAGACGAGTCCGTCTGCGTGGCCAATATCCTGGATCTGGACGCCGCGAAGGTTTTGGTATGCAAGGATTCCGATATGCGCATGGCCCGCTTCTACGACCTGGTCGGACAGTTCGACCCCCAGATCATCTTCCACGATCACCCTCGCCTCCCGCTCCCAGGTTACCGCTGGGCGCCGCGCTCGTTCCTGCACCAGCTCTCCGACTTCATACCCATACGTGAGGGTGGCGGGGTCGAAGACAATGCCTTGGATGGCTGGCTCATTCCCGGGGCCGGCGGTCTCCCTGTCCGATTTCCGGGCTTCGAGTTTGGATGTCACGGACTGCCGCCAGTTGATATGCCGTTTCTTGTCAGGGCGAGCAACCTGCCCATACACCTGCAATGGACGTTCATGAACAAAAGCGCTTGGTGGGCGTGCACATACGAGCTGAAGCTGACGGAGATGCTGCCGGGTCTTGAGAGCCTGGATGTGAGGCCTATTGGCGGCCACTACCGGCGATATGTGGTCATATTACCTGTCGAGTTCCATCCAGACGCGCTCCCAGTCAAAGGCATCGTAGGAATCATGGACCCAAACGTCCCGCCACATCCGATGATGCTCCCCGGGACACCGATGGCAGCCTGGACCACTCTAGATGTAGGGCTACCGGGCAATCAACGTCCCTGTTACTCGACACCGAATGGGATTCCCATTCAATATCTTGGTCGGGTCCATGTGAGTCTACCTGCAGCAGAAGCAATTGCCCGAGTCGCCCCCTTCGGCATGGCCTCGGCCTACGGGCGTGAGCAGGAGTGGTATGTCCGTTGAACGTTGGACGCCTGATGTCAATGGGTATATTGTCGAAGGTGCGGGACCCTATGTATTGACGTGGCCGCATTTGAACATGGCTGTGTACCAAGCTTGTTGCTAGTGGCCCTTCCCTGTTGATACTGACTGGCCTGACGGACCGGGAGTGCGCCCAAGCAACATCCAGGGCTTGGAAGGATCCGAGGCCTCGAAGACAGCGATGCTGGTGGTGGTGGTGGTGGTGGTGGATGCGGCTCTGTAGCAAGACATCTATTTGGCTCTTTCACTGGCGCTATCCTGATTCTTGGTAACGTGTTCGGCCGTGCATCTCCTAGAGCGTTTTTGACTAAAGGAGAGAGATAGGTGGCAATGGGAATGGAGAGGGTTGCTAGCTGGTGTGTAGGGGGGTGGTCGCTGGTTGGCGTGCAGTCTGAAGGCTGACTGGATGCCCGACTCGTGTCTACCACGGGCTGCGACGTGGCAAGTGAAGGAAAGATGGGAAATTCCGGTGACTGCTGTAGCGTGCAGGGAATCTTTGTCGCTCACTGTCGCTGTAAGAAATACGAGGTGAGGGTGTTGGAAGCTAATGAGTAGCAACTCGGACGCTACCGTCGAAAGGCAAACAACACGTCAAGCTGCATGCATGCTATGTATCTGAGAAATCCCAGTGGCAAGAGCGCAATGTCCCAATTGCCTTATCTGCCATCCCCCTACCATGGCATTCCCCCATCCCAGAGACACGGTCCCCAGCTTCAGTCATGTGCTGCCAAAACTTCCTCTCGTCTTCCAGGTCACTCGCCACGGGTTTGGAACTGCTTGGTATACACAGCACAGCATATTCACTATTAGACGACGAGCCAGTCCACCGTCAGACTGGCTGTGCCACCAGCTCTCACAATCTCACCTCCAGCAAACTACTGCCTTTCAGCTTGATCTGGGTGTGTACTAACAGTGATTGACGCGAACTTTGGGCCGTGGCTTTGGTACGTACATCT
The DNA here is from genome assembly GCF_001651985.1 of Fonsecaea erecta. NCBI lineage: Eukaryota > Fungi > Ascomycota > Eurotiomycetes > Chaetothyriales > Herpotrichiellaceae > Fonsecaea > Fonsecaea erecta. The sequence continues at coordinate 163,458 of NW_017387256.1, read as the reverse complement.
TCCCTTTCCCAGTATGTACCCGGAAACCTGGAGAGCTGACCTGCAACGTGCTGTGTCACCTAGAAAACGTTCTTTGACCCGAGAAATACCGCTGTCGTCGAGTCAGTTACCCTCTCGCACTCGGCCTCTTGTTCCTTCCTCTCTTCAGAGGGTTGAAGACTTCTCATTTGTCTTAGCCGACTCCAAACACACATACAGCATCGTCTTGGTCCACGGTCTTGCAGGCGACGCATTGTTGGCCTGGAAATCTCCCGCCACCGGGACGGTCTGGCCGCAAGACGAGCTCCCTTTCTATCCCGGCCTGGACAACTCGAGCATTCGGGTCTTGAGCTTTGGCTACAATGCCAACCCTGTCACGCTCGTGAATAACAGTGCCGGCATCAATACCATTGACGATAACGCAAATAATCTTCTCGGAGATCTCGTTGACCTCAGGGGTGGGCCGGATGCGGTTTGCCTTCCCTCTACTATATGTGAGTGGAGGGATCGCTGACGTTGATGCCTTTCGCGGTTTCTAGGTCAACCGGCCTGTTATCTTTGTGGGGCATAACTATGGAGGTCTTGTTATTATGAACGTGTGTCCACATCCTCTCCTCTACTCTCGTCGAACTTGAAGCGTCGAAGTTGAAGTCCCCCATCTAGAAATTTGTTCGACCACCGCTGACACCAGGATGACCTCTTCTGGCACACCCAGGCCCTCAACATATCTCACACGAATGACATTCAGGGCACGCAGCCGGAACTGGCAGCAATCTCCAAGGCCAATATCGGCGTCCTGTTTCTCGGGACGCCTCACAAAGGAAGCGATCCCACTGTTTGGGCTCATGTTCAGACACGGTTTTCGCCACTCCAGGTCTCGAGCTATTCCCTGGCCGTAATGGCCGCAATTTCCACCGGTTCGCCCTTACTTGCCAGTATCGAGGCCGCATTCACGAGGGGTCCCATCACCAGGATGGAGGTCTTCTCGTTCTTTGAAGGGCAACCGAGCCGGATGAATCCAATCACTCTCCCACCTTTTCAAATTGTATGGTGAATGCGATACTCTCTCGTTCTACCTCCCTCCCTTCTCTTGCTCGTGTCTGTGGAAATTGCATAACATGCATCGTTTCCTTTTCTCTTCTTCTTAATCCTGAAAACCTGCCTTCATTTGCCGGGAAAAAGGCACCGTGAGTCAAGGGGCCCTGGGTGATGAGGCCTGTGTGATTACCATGACAACCAGGGCCCCCAAGGCGGTCACGTCACAGGAGTGGCAAGACATTGTTGACAGAAAAGCAGTGTTCAGGTTAGGGGAGAAGGGTATACAGAGAAGTTGCGTGAGGATTTTTGAATAGACTGCTCGGTGCTGGAGGGCAAGTATCCTTTAATGTAGGCATTTCCCGCACAGCTCGAAACAGTCATCTGCATCAAGCCAGGCATTGTCACCACAGGGAAAGATATCCAACCCCAATTGGGCACTCAAATGTAATCGGGCGGCTGCAGAGCAGAATTGTCGAGAATGATCGCGACGAATGAATAGACGACCATCCCACACGGTTAGTGACGTGTACTCGCATCACAACTGAGCTGAACGAGTGGAATTGAGCTAGCTGGCACATTCAGAAAAGGGAGTGGTTCAAAGCTCCAAATTAGCGATGTAGACAAGATGCAGTGGTTTCAAAGAAGTGCGTTAAGCGAGGAAGAAGGACTGCAGTATCTCTGATGAGAGGATGGATTGTTGGCAAACGGGTGAGACGGTGGCCACGAAAAGAGGTCAAGGAAGGCAGAATCAGGCTGAGCAGAAGTGCCGCAGAGCTGCCATGCAACAGTATTTCTGTCACAAGCTCGACTCACCTGAGGTTGGCACGTATTGGCCAAGGCTGCAGCGTGGCGTGGGAGCCATGCGTTGTTGGCCAAAGCCAGGCAGGCAGGAGTTCTTCGAGGTCGTAGAATGCGCACATGGTGGCGAATACCAGAGAGTGCATACCGGACAAGGTTTCCTGCCTCGTGTATTGCAATCCTGTTATCGATGGACAGCGTCTGCCCAATGGAGAGCGGAAAAGCGAAAGGCAGAGTAAAGCGGTTGGGCGGCCATCACAACCCGGTTGGGTTTGAATCTGCTGTTCTTTTCATGACAAGGAGGAAGTTTTGTCGATAATTACAATAATTCAGTCCATCAAGAGGAATTCGGCTAGATACTGGAAGATTCCCCAGTGTTGACAAGTGTGATGATGATGAGAGTGATAGAGATGAAACTGAAAATGGAACTGAAAATGAAGGATGGCTATGGCCGGGGATTGTTCGGTGCTAATCTCTCCTTCCGTCAGTCGCCGCCCAGCTTCGTTTTCTTGCCCAGTCTCCAACATCTTGTAGTTCAACTCGTATCTTGCTGCTCGCGGTGCCTTGTTGAGCCTGCAAAACCATGTCAGATCTGCACAAGAGAAAAGCGATTCGAACCCAGAAGTGCTTGACAACTTTGAAAGCTCAATTTGTCTACACTGAGAGTGTCCCAAGCAGGCTGTATGCCACTCTGTTGATACATATCTACACAACTTGCCATGCAATCATGTTCTTGAGGAGATTCCGCGGCCCCCATATCTCCCTTCTCATGAAGCGTTGGACTTCCACTTCGTCGGCCTCAGGACCAGCCTCAGCAAGACTCCCACCTCGTATTTCTGGCCTCCCTGCACGATCCTTTTCTGTGAAGGAGTGCTTCTCGTCCAGCAGAATCCTCTCCTGCCTTCGTTCCTTTTCCATCATCATTCGTGCCTTCCACTTCAACTCGCCGACTTTCCATCCCCTGACCACCCATAAGCACAGGCCTGCGCCGATATACATAAAGGCTGTGAAGATCTGGGGCGGGAGGTAGATCCAGTTCTCTGTATTCTTTCGTCGAAGCTCCAGAGCTATTGCTTCTGCACATGTCGTGGGTGGCACCATGATCACCCATGTCAGTGATAACCCAGCAGGGAGATCCTGAAGTCCCAGCACCTCGGCGCCGACAGGGGCAATGGTTGTCCAAAAGGTCCCTGCTAAGGCACCACCAACAATAGCGAAGAAACACAATAGCCCCATTGGAGAAGAGACCGTTTCGGCAGGAATCCAGAAGGCGAAGCAGAAAATGCCACACAGAATACTGAGGAAGGCGGCAAGGTTGATGCGACCCCAGCGATCGGAAGATAGACCGATGAAAGGTCGTCCAATCATCTGACCCAGGTTCAGGATCGCTCCAAGGACCGAGCCTTGTTTTGCACTCAATCCTATGGATCGCGCGTAGGCGGGCAGTGAGAAGAGCAAGATTGTGTAACCGAACATACTGAACCAGGACCAGCCTTGAACGAGCAGAAATTCGGGTTTGCGGAGGATTTTGGTGTCAAATCCCTTGTGGCGCGCCCCGGTTTGTTTGTTGCGGTCGCGAATGAGGTTGGACGCCGTCAGATTGACCGCAAAAGAACAGATTCCCAGGATGCGAAAAGCCCACGGAAGACCCATTGTATCGATGATCCGTTGAGTGACAAGTGAGTACATCAAGCCACCGAGGCCAGAACCTGCCGCGGCGATCGAGTTTGCCACGCTGCGTTTCGTGGTGAACCATTGTGCTATGATGCCGACGGAGCCCACAAACAAGAAGCCCATTCCCCAGCCAAAGCAGAACCCTTGGGCCAGGATGATCTGGTATTTCTGCGTGGCAAAGCTAGCGCCAATGAGGGAGAGGGTTTCAAAAAAGACGCCCAGATGGAGGCAAACTTTTGAGCCGTAGAGGTGGATGATGCGAGTGGCTAGAGGCGCAATGAGCATGGCCTGGGAAATAGAGAGGCCGCCGATGAAAGCATACGCCAGAGCGGACGTATTCGGGAAATAGTCGTGATTCAGATAATAGGACAGGAAGACGCCGTACGAGGAGTTGATCCCCCAGGTATGTCCTAGATGCCAATTTTGTTAGCCACGGGGGTGGTAGAGCGAGGTGGTTCGAGGCGATAGAATGCTTTGACCCCGGATTGCGTGATGGTGCTAATCTCCAGATCTCTCGTACTTGATACTTAGCGCATACCCCGGATTTGATCTCAAAATCGGGTTTGACTGGTACACAGAGATTCGAAAGTCCGAAAGTGGTCACATTGACAAGAGAAAAAAAACCATCCTCACCATTGATGAAGAAGTTACAAGCAACGCATACCCAGCCATAACCGCCGTCGGGAGGGGGTTCGTCTAACTTCGGGAGAGTGGAAGGGCTCTCTCCAATGTCAACCGTCTTTTCGGATTCGTTTTCATGACGTGGGTGGATTTCTTGCGGAGTGCCACGAGGTTCAGCGACATCGACGGGCACCGTATCTGCCATCTTCCCTTCTCCTGCGCCCAGATTCTAGAAAAGATAGGTAGAGACACAGATGAAGAGGGTTTTGAGGAGGAGGAGTCACATTTTACAAGTGACGGACAAATTTCCTGAAGGAATCCATCGAACAACCCTGTCAACCGAGCCATGTCCGGAAGGGGTGTTTTTTGAGATCTCGGGCAGAGGCCGTTGGAGCCGTCACCACCGTGTGTGCGAGATGCGACGTCGGGCTTTGACTAAGAGATTCGATGATTGGGCGGAAGAGGCATTGCCATGTACAGAATACGCCTGTGGATGGCGTCGGATGTACGCAGAACGGAGTAGTCCGTACAGCGTGCCGTGAAGGGAAGGATTCATGGTCGTCACAAGTACCTAGGCAGTCAGCCATCGTGCGGAGAGCCAGGCGGAGATGGGTTGACCTGATCCTGCCGCTTCTTCCGACAGAGATGGAGAAGATGGGGGTGAAATGAAGATATGGTGCGCAGCTGCGGTCATCTAGCGAGGGACTGCGTGCTCGACTCGACGGAGGGACAACCATCGTCACTTTTGGCTGCCACGACTGTTCTCACAACGTGGTGATGACGACGAAGGGGTGAGATTGGCGAGACGGAGGTTTGTACGGAGTATTGAGGGAGGGCATGCCGTGGTTTCTAATGGCGGTACGGCGGTTGATGCCCAGCGCAGGCGGAGCCCGATCTGCGGTTGGTTGTCGTCTCAACCACGCAGCCCAAACAAAAAACCGGCTGCGGTCAGAGTCTCAATCGCACTCACCCGTGGCCATTTCAACACACTATCGTATCGATCTATTATTGCTTGTGTCGCTGTAGTCTCTCTGTTTTGCCTGCTTTGATGTCTCCTGTGCTGATCGAGTCCTCATTTTGGTTATACTTTGGGGTGCACCTCGCCTGATATCGTTGCCTTGCTTGATAGTACAAGATCTCGACGCCGGTCAATTTGGTGCATATGCGGTGAACCCGTCTCAGTTCGGACTTCAACAAAATACACAAAAATGTTTCACAAAAGAAGCAGTCTAGGCGGCAGAAAAGTCTCCCCGCCCCAACCTACATTCATGACTGCTGAACAGAAATGTAGGTGTCACTTTGAAGCTTCATCCGTTCCCTGCTGCCGCTGTTCATGAGCCAGAGAAGATGCCTCCTCGAGAGCCTCCCTTTAAATCCAAGTACTCACATAAACTTCCAGCTGCCTATCTCGACAATCTCAGAAACAATCGCCCGGCGAGACCATCCGGTTCCAGACCTGCGCCATTCCCATCCAAGAATTATGACTCCCTAGCATCTCAGTCTTCGTTGGCACGCTCCGACTCAGCTCCAACGACTGGCTCAAAACATAGTGATGCTCTGGATGATTTTGAAAATGATCCTCCGATGGTGCAGAAGTCCTTTTCTTTCTCTTCCACCTCCAGGGGCCGACCGATAGCGCAACCTCCGGATCATGACCGACCGACCTTGAGCGGAAGAAAAGTTTCTCCGACTGCTACGGTTCAGACCCCGTCAATTGCACAGGAAGGAGTCTATGTCGAGTCTGTCACACGGAGGTTGGAAAAAGAGGAGGCACACAGTATACGGGAAGCACTGCAGCTCATCGACCAGAAGGATGATGAACGAAGAATTTACGAGGCAGCCAAAGACGAAGCTGCTGAACTGGTCTGGAAGCACCAATTCCCCAAAGCCGCAGAAGATGAAAAGGTAGCTCCATACCGAAACCCGGATCTGAAGGCCAGGGAGAGACGGCAAAATAGCGGACACCGTCAAGCCAGTGGCTCCAGGAAGGTCTCTTTTCCTACTCCGAACAACAAGATATATGAAGAGCCAGAACCGGAGGAGGAAGCCTCAAGACCATCCATTCCGCCTCCCAGCGTGGACCTTCCACTGAGGGCAAAATCACGCAACAGGCTCCCCTGGCTGAGAACGAAGGGCCCTGCACAGTCGGAGCATCCAGCCCAGGACCCCCCGGGAAAGAAGTTCGACCGTTTCGAGATTCACAGAAATCCACCGACTCAGTCACGTAAGGCCGAGTACACCGAGAACACACCTCCACGGACGCCTGCCATTGATGTGATCGAGGAGGTTGAAACCCCCAATTCCAGCGGCACTTTGGAGATTCGGAGCGAAGAAATTCGAGCAGCTACAAGTATGAAGAGGAAAGATCGGAGCCCGAATCTTCCCACACCTACGGCCGTCAGCGATCAACTTGGTCGACCAATCGTCAGCTTTGATCCCACATGGAAGCGTCCCAGCGACTCACCGAGGACAAGTGAAGACGTCGAAAAACCAGTCCTGAGGCTGACAGAATCGCCGGCTGTGCGACCATTGCCGAAGCCAGCGCCCGCTACACCAGAAGTCTCGGTATCTGCTCCTGTCATCCCTACGATCCATGTCCCAGACGACGGGCCAGTCATCCCCGTCATCAATATCCAAGGAGACGAAACCTCACCGACGGTGCCAACAATCAACCTCCCAAATGATTCAATTGAGGCTCCCACCTCTTCCAGACCTTTACCAAAGCACTCGTCGTCTGCACCACCGAAATCCAGCAGCACCGTTGTAAAAACACCTTCCCAACGCCTTCCTTGGCTTTCGTCTCGGCAATCCATGCCCACTGTCACCTGTTCGAGCTGTGCGCTGCCCATCTCTGGCCGCATCGTGACAGCTTCGGGAGCCAGTTCCCGCGATCTCAAAGCTCGCTTCCACCCCGAATGCTTCACGTGTCACCACTGTGCAACTCCCCTTGAGTGTGTGTCCTTCTACCCTGAACCGGATTCTTCACGCCTCTCTCGTCTCGGCATCTCCTCGGCTTCCCACACAGATTCATCCAACCCACCAGCTCTCGCCCCAGATCAACTGGTGCTTCTCGAGAACGACCCATTGAGGTTCTTCTGTCACCTGGACTTCCACGAGTTCTTCTCTCCCCGCTGCCGAAGCTGCAAAACGCCCATTGAAGGAGAAATTGTCATCGCATGTGGTCACAGTTATCACGTCGACCACTTTTTCTGTGCAGAATGCGGAGATCCGTTTTCGTCTACCACGCCTTTTGTGGAAGGGAACGACGGATACGCCTACTGTGTGCGGTGCCACACGAAACGCACATCGGCCCGGTGTCGCGGGTGTAAACTACCCATCCTGGACGAGATCACGGTCGAGGCGCTGGGTGGCAAGTGGCACGGAACCTGTTTCGTGTGCTGCGAATGTGGTAGTGGGTTCGGAGACGAGGGGAGGTTCTTCGTCAGAGAGGTGCACGTCGAACCGACGGACAAGGAGAAAAGGAAGGGCATTATGAGGAAGGTCGAGGAACGCGCGGTCTGCGGGGGTGTGAGGAGAGGAGGCTGAAGGCATGAACGGACTCGCACGCCTGGGGGGCAGAAGGACGCTGGTGGCCGGAGTAATAGGCAAGAATGGGGGGTGGACGGGGGTATCATCATGCTTGATGGAAGGGGGCATACGGTTGACATGGTTGGTGTTGGGATGTGGATGGAGGAGGAATCTGTAGTATGCCATCGCTTCTACGCTGGACGACGTATCTGAATGTCGACTGGAGTTGTTACCTTATCCTTTCTTCCCAAGAGCTCTCTCACTGTTGCTGCGCCAGGTAAGAGGAGCATGAAGTTGACCAGCTCGCCCCTCGCCACTGTCGTAGCACACTTACTCCCCTCCAGCAGGTCAGTCTCAAGACAGAAGACGAAAGTGATGATTAATCTCATTGAGTTCTAGCGCAATAGGGGATACATATGGTCTCCTGTCTGAAGCATCTATCGGTCAAGACAATGCGTTGCATCTGCGTCAACCTCAGCAGCTGCGTGCTCCTGTGATATCCCACTCCGAGCCGTCAAGCAGACAATTCCATATTCATCCCACAAGGCTGTAACCTGTCCAGCCTATCCTCTCTGGGTATACCTCCCACATTCCACGAGCGGTCGTCAATCTTGAGAGTGTACATGTCCACGGCCGTTCGATCACATCACCATAGCTTCGTCCGCGTTGATTCCCTTTCCACTCCGCGAGCAAGATTCAGTTGTCCATCCCCCACAGGTCATGCTGGCTTGTCTCTTTCTCCCCCGAAATAAAAAAAGTCCTTTGTCTTCGTTTGAACTCCCGTACTCCTCGCTTGGGCAATCGCTGCATGTCGAATGACTTTTGTCCAATCCAATTCAACGCCGACCCCCTTTGAATCCCAGGGGGAAAGGACAGGAAAAATGAATCGTGCCAGCCTCACACCCGATGCATAATGAACCATTTTGCCTGCTCAACTCTTTGGTCCAATTCCTATTCCCACAGTCAGCCGGAGCCCTGTTGTCATCCATTTTCAATCTCGCTGCAGAGTTTTCTCCATGTGCGACACTGTTGATAACTTCATCCGACTGACCTCGCCGATTTTAAGTATAACTTGTCTTAACAATATTTTCTTTTTCGAAGTAGATGCCATTCCGCGTATGTGTTTCCTTCGGTAAATGTAGAATGCAGAACCCAGTCAAGTAGGCACAATCTTCTTTTGATACCCATATCTGCGTATCTTACAGCCGTGAATGCAACTACCCATCTAGGGATGCTCACGATAAATTCCACTTCCTAACGAGGAGGTGAAGTCTGGTAACTCCCATTCGTCGCTCGACCGTCGACGTTACTGGATTCGTCGTTGGGTGAACCTTCGCCTGCAAGCTTGTTATCTGATGCAACGATCTTGCCGTGGATGTTTTGAAGCTCTTTGCCTTTAATGCCCTTGTTAGGCCAATAAGTGGCGGCATAGTCCCTGTGACATGTTAGCACGGCCCGTAGAGGAAGTCAATCAACGGAACTCACCAGAAGCGCTTCTCCACGGATTCCTGGTTGTCGTCGAGTTCGGCAACTTGATCGGTGATGAAATTGCCTATCTGCTTGAGCAGGACTCGCAGTTCATTCGCCCGGGTCTGTCCATCCGGTATAGCGCTCTTTGTTGTCGCCTTGATCTTCCTCAAGCTTTCTCTGACAGGCCTGAACAACATGTCCAACAGAGGATCAACTTCGGACGAAGTGGCATTGGCCGAATTTTCAGTTCGTCGATGGTCACTACCATGTCGATGGTGGGAGCTGTGAGCATGTTCGTCACGATGTCTGCGCTCTTTATGTTCTCTGCCCTCACTTTCGTGCTTGATATGACCGTGACGACTCTCAGATTTCGGGGTCCCATATCTTTCAGAGCCTTCGCGGTGAGTCTGGCTGACTGCTCTGTGTCGAGGCTTCTCAGATTCGCGATGTACCTTGCGATTTACGATGGAGGCGGGAGACCCGCCGCCGCCAGATTTCTCGGCGTGGTATTTCTTGTTGTTGCGGTGGTGGTTTTCCACAGCTCGCCTGGCCACGGGGTCATCCACATACTTGCTCTTGAGGACAGAAAGGAGATAGTCGGCGCGTCGAACAAGGTGGACTGCACCGGGAGATTTGGCGTTTTTGTCATCCAATCTCTCGCGTTCTGCTTTCTTGTCCACTCGATGCTCCTCCAGGAATAACTTGTCTTTCAGGCCAAGATCGGGGTCGTCACGGATCTTTTCCCAAGCACCGTAGCCATGTCGGGCAATACCCACACACAGCATACCATCTTCCCTCGCACCCCACGGACAGGAATAGCCCGCGGCTTTGGTCGCTTCTGGAATGCGGAATGATTTGAAATCTGGGTCTTTTGACGTTACATCTCGGAGCAGACGCATCTCTCCAGGTCTCTCAAGAATGGTCTCAGCGTTGATCCGTTTGACCCCGTGTAACTCGAAAAGAACTGCTTTTTTGTCCTTTTTGGTGATTGGCCGATTTGATGACCGTTCGAGCTCGGCCATTCGTCTCTGCTCTTCTCTGAATAGCTCCTCTGACTTGTCCAAGATCTCTTTCATCGCAGCCTTGACCACGGAAAGGTCTCTACCTCGAAGGCGAGCTTCCGTTAAAAACTCTTCTTCACGGTCCTCGATAGAGCCATAACGGAGATGACCCTTAATGAGATATCGATATTCACGCTCGCTCAACGGACGTGCCGGATCTGCCTTTGGACCTTCGTCGGATTCGCTCTCCGAATCGATGTCTTTGTGGCGCTGTTCCTGCCGTCGAGCTTTGCGCACCTCACGGTCCTCCGCCTGTATATTCCGGCTTCGGGGTTTGTTCTGCTCAATCATTTCCGCGAGGAACTTTTCGTCGGCCATTCGTTGCTCCTCTTTCTTAATTTCTTCCAGCTGCTCCTTGGGGATGATATCGTCCCAAGAGAGTTCATCAACCTTGACGTCGACAAAGTCGAAACTTCGCAGAAACTCTTCTCCCCCATCGGCGTCGGTACCATCCGGTTGCTCAACTTTGTAGTCCTCGGCGTTATTGAGCACAGCATCCAGATCCAGCTCCTCGAGTTTCTTCTGGTTATCGGTCTGCTCAAACATCTTTTGACCACGTTTCTTGAGAATTCTTGAGATCTCACTGGAACTGCCCGGTTCCCCGACCAAGGCACTCCGGCGAGCCTGTGTCTCCTTGTCTGTAACACCACGCTGAATGGTCAGGAATTCAAGCATCAATTTGTTTCTGGCGCGCTCGAGGATTTCCTCCTCTATGGTCTCCTTGGAAACCAAACGGTACACGCTCACTGGCCTGACTTGGCCAATCCGGTGAGCTCGAGCCATTGCTTGCAGATCTGCCTGTGGGTTCCAATCGGAATCGAAGATGATGACCGTGTCGGCGGTCATAAGGTTGATCCCAAGACCACCAGCTCGGGTGGAGAGCAAGAAGCAGAAGTCAGTGCTGTCCGGGGCATTGAAATGATCGATGGCAACGCGGCGAGGACCAGCAGCAATAGTGCCGTCGAGTCGTTGATAGGCATGACCTCTATAATCCATGTAGTCACCGAGGATGTCGAGCATTCTGACCATCTGGCTGAAGATCAAGACACGGTGGCCGTCGCGTTTGAGCTTGGTCAGAAGTTGGTCAAGAAGCATCATCTTACCACTACTTGTAACCAGAGCACGTAACACCTCCTCACGACGAGCGCCTTCCGGGACAAGGCGTTCCTCGGCGGTGGGAAACATGAACGGATGATTACTGGCCTTCTTCAGCTCCATCATAATGTTTAGAAGAGATTGCTTCTGGCCCTTGGCACCTTGGTTGAGAGCAGCATAGTTCTTGGTCAGGATATTCTTATAGTATTCAAGCTGGATGTCGGACAGTTCAACGCGAATTATCTTTTCGGACTTTGGCGGCAGGTCCTTTTCGACTTTCTGCTTAGTTCTGCGAAGCATATATGGCTTGATGTCCTCGGTGAGTTTGGCGATCTTAGCGCTTGCTTCCTCGTTGGTCAGGTCCATATTCTCATCGATATTGACGACACCCGGGTTCAGGAAGTCGAACAAGGCAGACAATTCCCCGAGATTGTTCTGTACAGGAGTACCGGTGATAAGTAGTCGAGCTGGAGCTTTGAATTCTCGCAATCGATCGTACAACTGGGAATCACGATTCTTAAGACGGTGGGCTTCATCAACAGCCATAAACTGCCATTTAATCTGACTCAAGAATGGCGCATCTTGCAACACATACTCGTATGTTGTGAGGAGGACATGAAAGCGCGGATGGCGAAAGTTTCCATCTGGTAGCAGCTCGTAATCTTTGATGATATTTCGGGCGGTTTGATTGCCGTTGTAGACCACGTAGTTGACATCAGGCGCCCACAGATCGAAAGTTTCTGCCCAGGCCGGCATAGTTGATAAGGGAACAGTGACAAGAAAAGGTCCCTGTTGGCCACGGTCGTGTCTGAGCCAACTCAGGAACGCAACAGTTTGGACGGTCTTGCCCAGCCCCATCTCGTCGGCAAGGACGACATTCTTGCTTTTGACCCAGTTGTATGCAAGAAAGTTCAGGCCAGTCATCTGGAAATCTCTGAGTGTTCCGCCTTGGATATAGGAGGGCTGGTCGCGGACGGGTTGAAATGGTGAGCGGGTCGAGGGGTTGCTCTCAGTCTGGTTGGACTTGACATCTTCTCTCCTGCGGTTGATATATCTGTCGATTTCGTTCTGTGCAATCTGGCTGATCAGGCTCGACGCCTCCCAGGTGGCTTGGTCATAGAAGAGGCCCTTCCACTTGACGTAGTATTCAGTGCCTTCTTCACCTTCGCGATCTCCGATGATCCTTTCGACCTTCTTGTAGTCATCGAGAGCATCAATGTATTGCTCACGATCTAATATCCACTTTTCTTTGTCTTCGGGTGCGATGGTAGGATCAGTTTGAATGCGAATATCCTCCATCAGGGTCTTCTTGATGTAGTTTTCCAGCCGCCGAACGCTCCGGACGCCAGCAAGAGACTCGATCGTCTCCCACGTGGCGTGGTAGTAGGCTTTCTGCTGCCACTTGATGAGATACTCGTACTCATCTTTCAAATACGTCGGGGTGGTAACGTCAGCCTTGAGACGATGGTTCAAGACAATATCAATTGCGGGCGAGTTGTCGTCTTGACCGTTCACCCAGTAGTTAGGTGTCATCATCTCAGGATCTTCCTCCTCGAACATGTCATCGTCGTCGTCTTCATTGTACGTAGACACCTTCGCAGCTCGACGGGTGGAGAAGCGGATTTCAGCGTGTTGAGGTGTTAGGCTCTCGGCAGACTGCAACAACCTCCGGCGCTGCTTCTTGGATAGCTTTGCGCGTCGACCGCCGTAAGCATCGGAATCGTCATCGGAGTCAGAGGGAGACTCGACTATCGGGGTAGGCTGCTTTGATGAGCGTTGAGAAACGTGACGCGCCCGCTTCCGGGGAGGAGCAACAACGTCTGAGTCCGACTCATGATCATCAGAGGATTCTGCCATATTGGGGACATGTCGAGCCCTTCCACTTCGTCTCAGACCATACATTTCTGGGTTATTCCGAATATAGTCATCTTCACCGACCGGATGTGCCTTTCTCTTGACAGGTCTAATGGATTCATCCGAGGAGGAATGGCCCTCGTCGACTTGTGTACCATTAACCCGCATGGTGACATCCATCTCATAGTCGGCGTCACCTTCAGCATCAGGCTCATCTGAGCTGAGTTCATCATGTTCCATCATGTGTTCATCGACATCCTCGTTGTCGACATGTGACGGCGAGGCTTCGGCAGCAGCAGGCTCTGCGGGCTCTGACAGCTCGCTCTCACTGTCGGAGTATTTGGCGCCGTTCTGCATGGTGGTGTCTGGCGGTGACGGAGGAGGCTCGGAAGTTGGTGAGTGAAGAGATATCGAGGGAGGTTGAGGTTCGGCGAGGGCACTGGAGGCTGTAAGAAGCAGAGCGTCAGCAAGGTCGGCCACACGGAGGAGGCCGGTAATAAAACCGCCGCGGAACTAGGTAATTTGGACTTCCGCGATTCAGAAAAGCTTCGAGAAGACAACAAAGGGCGCTCGTGAGATGAACAATGGGCAATATAAGATGGATTCGATGAAGTTGGGAGACGACGAGATGATTTAGGGCGTGCAAAAGTCGGAAGACTCTTGCGCGGCTGGAAAAGCCGAATCTCGGCCCAAGACGGTCCTGGAGAGCACAGCAGAACCGAGCATGACATTTCCGACAAGTTGCTGGGACATTTCCAGCGGTGATATTTTGTTCTCGAACGGGGAGCGCTGGACTTGAAGACGAGGCCGAGCAGCCGCCGATCAGAGGAACAGGGCCCGAGTCTGGAAACGGAACAAGCAAAATCACCACGACAACGAAATGACTTACACTCCATCGTCAAAGGACAGAGCCCATCAGGCACCTGCAGATCGCTTGAGGTCGTAACAGAAGTGGTATATAGAAGTGGACTGGAAACAGTGGTGTGGGTGTGGATGGAGTGAAATATGGGCTCACACGAGACGAGAGGGACGAGGCTTTGGGGTAAAAAGTAAGAGGAAGGGCAAGCGCAATTTTTGACAGGCTCAGCGGCAGGGAAGAACCTGCTCCTACGTAGCCAGTGAACGGGCGAGCCAGGTGAGCGAGTTAAGTTTAGGGAGGACCTGCTCGCCGCTTTGAACCGCCGCCCGCCTAGGGTCACCCGACGCCGAGGGGGTCTGCTAGGCGCCTTGAGTTCGGCAGGTTAGGCGGGCAATGGGCACCTGGGCCAATCACGCGCTTAGGGATTTTGATTTTTGGTAGGCCACTGCTATTGTGTGCCCATTGTGTGTCATTCACTCACGCCCCGTCACTATTGAGGACCATTTCTGCCCGCCCACAATACACACAGCCCTCGTTCGATTCACTCACTCACCGCACCCTCGACAAACCACAATAGCTACATAGCCGGTCGGTTGGCTAATGTATTGCTGGCGGTGACTCATTCGCACACAATTCACAAATTTCCCGGTTCAGAATTCTTTTCTCCCCCTCTGCTCCCAGGCCTTCCCAAATCATACACCCTCAAGTCAAGTCACCATGGCGGACAAATTGACGAGGTATGCCTTCATTCTCCATTGACTCGACGATTACAGGCTGATTGAGTGCCGCAGGATTGCCATTGTCAATAGTGACAAGGTGAGAGGAGCCTCTGCTCGTCTGTGCCTCTCTCTGTTTGCTGGTTGCTAACAATTCATTTTTCTGCCCCGCAGTGCAAGCCAAAGGTGAGCCCAAACCGCCAACCACCACCAGATCCTGTGGACATCGAGGGCTGACCCTGTCACCAGAAATGCCGTCAAGAATGCAAGAAATCATGCCCTGTCGTCCGGACCGGTAAACTCTGCATCGAAGTCACCCCCGAGTCCAAAATCGCATATATCTCGGAACTGCTGTGCATCGGTTGCGGTATCTGCCCCAAGAAATGCCCGTTTGGTGCCATTCACATCATCAACCTGCCAACAAATCTTGAAACCCAAGTCACCCACCGATACTCGGCAAACAGCTTCAAGTTGCACAGATTGCCTATGCCACGGCCTGGTCAGGTTCTGGGATTGGTGGGGACAAACGGCATCGGAAAGAGCACTGCCTTGAAGATTCTTAGTGGCAAGTTGAAACCCAACTTGGGCCGTTATGACAACCCACCGGATTGGGAAGAGATTTTGAGATACTTCCGTGGTTCTGAATTGCAGAGTGAGCAACACCAGGAGCCTTTTTTGGAGATGGAGTTCTAATCCAGGTCACCAGACTATTTCACCAAAGTGCTCGAAGACAACCTCAAGGCTATCGTCAAGCCACAGTATGTGGACCAACTTCCACGCGCCATCAAGGGCCCAGTGAAGACAGTGAAGCCGCTCATTGAAGCCAAGTCTGAATTAGGCAATCTCGACCACATCATGGATGTACTTGGTGAGTGCTACGGCTCCTTTACAGGTGAAACGAAGAGTGACTTACCCTTCTCGCAGAGCTGAATGCCGTCGCCGACCGGGAGATTGGTCTCCTCTCCGGTGGAGAGCTGCAGCGGTTTGCTATCGCCCTCGTTTGCGTTCAAAAGGCGGATGTGTACATGTTTGATGAACCCTCGTCATACCTCGATGTCAAACAACGTCTCAGCGCCGCCAGAACCATTCGTGAGCTCCTCCGACCCGATGACTATGTCATTGTCGTCGAACACGATCTGTCAGTCCTCGACTACCTTTCCGATTTCATCTGTGTCCTCTACGGAAGACCGGCGGTGTATGGTGTGGTTACTCTTCCAGCCTCGGTTCGAGAAGGCATCAACATCTTCCTCGACGGCAACATTCCCACTGAGAACCTGCGTTTCCGTGAGGAAAGCCTGACCTTCCGCATCGCCGAAGCTGGCGAGGACTACATGGTTGACAAGGCCCGTGCCTTTGAATATCCCTCGATGGAGAAAACCCTCGGCTCGTTCCATTTGAAGATCGAAAAGGGAAAGTTCACCGACTCGGAAATTATTGTCATGATGGGCGAAAATGGTACCGGCAAGACGACCTTCTGTAAGATGCTCGCTGGCGTGGAGAAGCCCGACGGCACCCAGAAGGTCCCTGCCATGAACATTTCGATGAAACCGCAAAAGATCACTCCCAAGTTTCAGGGCACTGTCCGCCAGCTCTTCTTCAAGCGC
Organism: Fonsecaea erecta; assembly: GCF_001651985.1. NCBI lineage: Eukaryota > Fungi > Ascomycota > Eurotiomycetes > Chaetothyriales > Herpotrichiellaceae > Fonsecaea > Fonsecaea erecta. The sequence goes on along the minus strand of NW_017387256.1, from coordinate 147,161 downwards.
ATCAAGGCCTCCTTCTTGAACCCGCAGTTCCAGACCGATGTCTACAAGCCTCTCAAGATCGACGACTTCATCGACCAGGAAGTACAGAACCTGTCTGGTGGTGAATTGCAGCGCGTGGCCATTGTCCTGGCCCTTGGTCTCCCTGCAGACATCTACCTGATCGACGAGCCCTCCGCGTACCTGGATTCGGAGCAACGGATCATCGCGGCGCGCGTGATCAAGCGCTTCATCATGCACAGCAAGAAGACAGCCTTCGTTGTAGAGCACGACTTCATCATGGCCACCTACCTTGCCGACCGTGTCATCGTGTTTGATGGCAAACCCTCCGTGGACGCCCGTGCCAACACCCCTGAATCCCTGCTGACCGGCTGTAACAAATTCCTCAAGAACTTGGACGTCACCTTCCGCCGGGACCCCAACTCGTTCCGTCCGCGTATCAACAAGTACCAATCTCAACTCGACCAAGAGCAGAAACTATCCGGGAACTACTTTTTCCTGGAGGAAACGAGTTGAAATTTCATTTAAATTTTTACGAAGGGCATCTTCAAGAATGAACGTCATCATCAACGGAATGATCGACATGACAAGAACAATGAGCATGAACGCCAACACCAGCGTCACGAGGATATGAATTACGAATGTAACGAGCCTTTCGACGCCGGGACGGCCTCAGGGCTGAAAAGCACGGGTAAAAGTGCGAAGGAGCGCCGAGGTGGAATCGTCGTCTCGGACGACGACGAGGCTGAGGACCATGACAATGAGGACGAGGCCGACGGTGTGTGCTTGTGGTGGTGGGAACCGGCCTGTTGGACTATGTGCTTCTCGCCATACATCAGCTGTTCCCAGAGACCTTCAACTACTTTTTGGAGTCGGATTGAAAGCTGGGGTCCGTCATGAATTATCAGAAGCACAGCTCCAAATTCGGCTTAGGCCGACCACCACAAATAGGACAAGCCAGGGACACGGTGTTATACCGAAGTCGACTTGGCTTTCAGTCCCAAAATGCTGAGAGAGGGGTAACGGCGCCTACCAATATATTGGAAGATCGAAACAAGACGAAGAAGAGCGGTTGGCATGTGGCAGGGATACGCCTTCTGTCGGCCAAATCAGAGCAGGGAGGGAGGCTCCTAACCTTCACTGGGAACTGAGGACAGGGGAGGAGCATATTACATGTTTACACTCACTTGGAGCGGAAAGGGGGAATCAATATGTTATGTGAAAGATGAAGCGGCGGCTTCTCGTTGGTGGAAGGATTGATTGACCCGTAGCCACTCATTCACTCATCCCAATTATTACAATTATCTTACCATTCTAGAAACGGTGATAATCTCAGCAATCCTCCACCTGGCCCTTTCCCATTCCTACCTATGTATCAGTCCTACCTGCCTTACCCAGGCACTTACATCTTCTCCGCCTGTGCTGCGGCTGGTGGCGGCCACTTCTCTGGCAGTTTATTTATCCATGCATCCTCGTATCGTATGCGAGTGTGTCCAACCGACCGACCCGTTACGCCGGCCGGCCGGCCGGCCCGGGCCGATCCAAGCATTAAGACTTCAGATCAGGAACCTTGCCGCCCTGGGGGCGTTTCATCACTTTGGGTTTTATCCCTGGAGTTTTCCTAGGACTGCATTGTTTACGTGTAGAAAAAGTAGCGAGGTAATGTAGTAGACAGACTGACGGATGGAGAGTCGTTATGTATTCTGTATCTCTTGACTCATGGTTAGTCTTCACCGCGACGAAACGGGAGCTGCGTGGCGCAAGCATCGGGCAAAATCGATCATTTCCTGGCTTATGGCTAATTTGCATTGACCTGTCCCACCTGGTTCGTGCGGACACTATCATCAATCTTGGACAGTTCTCCTCAGTGATAGTATAGTAAGTACGAGGTAGTCTGTTCTTCATCGCTCCTGCCTCCTTCGGCATAGGTGAACCTACATCTCCTGGTTCTCTAACTCCCCACCTTCTCGCAGCCAATGCTGCACGTACGAACGCACAGTTCACCCAAAGTGCTGATATAGAGTCGCCAAAACACCAGGTCGACTGATAACTAGCATACTCGAAAAACCTAGACCCATGACAAACGAAGTATAGCACCAAGACGAAGCATCCTCTTCCAAAGTCAACCTATCCTCAGTGCCATCTCAGGTTCACCTCCTTGTCTGTCCGAGGTGTTTCTTCTTGTTCGTCCCTTCCGTCATTCCTCCTTGGTTGTATTTCGAGTGTCCGGCGACGGTCTGTCAAAGCTGGAAGGGCAGGCGCGTGCCCGGCTCCATCTCTCGTCACGAGTTGACCGTCATATTCTCCACTGTAGACAAAAGAAAGTGATTTGATGTAGCTATTGTTATAGGTATACCCTTCGCCTCCATACCTGTCATCTGTGCAATTCATTACCATATGTCGACAACAAGATACCAGTGGAGAGAGGATAATTCTTTCGGCGACGCAACTGATCACTCCGTGCAATAAACTAATATGACAGAGTTGCAGAACCATATTCCCAGTACAATCAATAAAGAGGACCGGCGAGTAGAGCCCCTGCGAGACGAGCTGCGTGCTCTTCATCATCCCTTTTCGTCCTTAGTAGTCGTCGGAGTTGTAACCCTCCCAGTTAATGGTCTGGGTTCTCCCGCTGCTCAGCGGTTGCTGAAATATGCATTACAAATGAAATATCGTGAGAGCTTAGGTGCCATGCGCCGGGCAACGTGCGGTTAGATCAAGCATCGTTGCGCGTCGTCAAGGCCCGAGATCGAGCTGTCGATCGGGGTAGAAGTGAAGTCGAATAACAGCTTCCACGGCTGTTGGTGAACATAAACAGAGAAAAGGGAGTCATCCACCGAACCGAGCCGGCTTAGCTCAGCGGCTCAAGGTCGTCAAAGGTCATTCATCAGTGGAGTGTGGTGTCGTGATAATAAATTCCCAAAACGCCGAACAAAAGTCTCCGTGACCTTCATCAAGAAGCCACAACGAGTGCCATCGTGAGTGCCGTGCATCCTCAGGAAGGCTTGCCATGTTGCATGCCGGCCAGATTGCACGTCGACCGTCCACGAGAAAGAAACGGTTGGTTCTCCAAAAGGTCATCATAATGTTGTTACATAGATCCCAGACTCAGGAGAGCTTCGATTGCCGCTCGTTCCTGAGAGTCGTTAACGCCAGCGCCATTGGGAAATGCAAAAGTCGTTGAATGGTTGACAGGCATCGGGTTGGTGGGAGCAGTGTTGGCTATATCGCCCGGTGTTTTGGAGCGATACCTTGGCCGATAAGAGTAGGTCGCTATGGGCTGATACAGTCTGCCTGGACCAGATACCGATCGGCCTTGGTTGGGGAGGGATCTGGCACGAAGCCCTGCGGCGCCGATACTGGCCCAGTCCTCCTCGTCGGTCATCTCCCCGTCGCCGAGGTCCTCATCAAGAGGTTCAGGAGCGACCGAGGACACGTAGCCATCGTCATCGTTGTCCAAGGACATCTTGTCAGCCTCGTGCTCCAGCATATCTTGATCCTCATAATCCATCTCGGAATGAGAGAAGACCGCCGAATTGCCGGTGTAGCTGGTGCCCAGGTTTTCAGATCCCGTGCGCCAGGAACGCTGGGTTGGCACCTGAAGGCCTACCTGGGAATAAGAAGATGGTAAACTGCCTGGAGGAGTGATGGTAGAGCCTTGACGCTCACGCGGTGGCTGGCCCTTCATCCGAGCGTCCCATCGCCCCCATCCGACCTTTTCGAAGATGACGTCTCCTTCGCGGCCGCCGGCGCCTTCTAGCCCACCACCTTTGCCCTCCAGCGCTGCCACGACCAAGCGACGCGCTCTGGCCGAAGTGATGCGTGAGAAGCCGGGCACTGAGGTAGTCAGATAACCCATGATGTGCCTGATAGCCAGCGGGCCGTGAGACAGCAGGATATCGGGGAGATGGTGTTTCGCCAGCATGCTTGGAGTGATGGCGCCAGACGAGTCCAGATCACCGAGACTGTCAAGGGCTTCGGCACTCAACGCAGTGGGCTTTGGCTTGTCAGGCGCATCCTGCAAATCGATGTCCGAGTCCAGCGCCGTGCTTTTTGGCGACATGGGACCATGCTGGTTGCTGTCTCGACGACCATGGCCACGCGGTGGGAGGTTCGGAGAGATGGAGTTTGGAGGAGTTGGCAACATGCCAGAGCGCTTCTTGGAGGTGGTGGCCGTTACAGCAGTGAAGTTGTCCCGGCCTTTGAGAGCATCGCGAGGCTTTGGAATGTCGACGGACGCGGACTTGCCGTTGAGAGCCATTCCCAGAGCCGAAACAGATGGAGGAGCCATGGTTCTTGATATGCTGCGATGAGGAGTCGTGCGTTGGATGCTATGCGATTTATGAGTCAGCTGGGTGCGAAAGGGAGATATCGCGACGCGTCATAGGGGAAGAGGCCCATTCAGCAATATAGAGGGACCATGATGACTCACCACACGACAGTATTCGACAGACACAAGTGACGATAGCAGTTATCGGATTCGGTTCAGTGGTTGAGGACACTGGTTGGGCAAAGGTGCGCAGAGGTCAGATATCAGACCAAAGGTGGTGTGGTTGGGGTCAGCGACGCAAGGTTGATGAGCTTCGGAGTGAGAGCGTGGGCGAGAAGAGACGACCTGGACGGTGGTCTCCCTTTGCAGCGAAATCTTCCCTTTCGATAAGGAAGATGTAGAGAGGAAGAAAGAAAGAAAGACAAGACGATGGAAGTGAATGGACGTTCTGATAAACAAAGCGGGGGTGGTGGGCGAAGTTGGTTGTGCTGTTGGTTGTGCAGGTGCCGATTTGGTTGGCGGACAGATTGGGGGAATGTTGGTTTTGTTGTATGCAAGAGTTGCAGATGGGAAAGCGAAGATGGGGGGCGATGTGACGGAGTTCAGGACCTCTGGGAAAGGGATGAGTCTTAGGGGGGGTTGTGCCTAATCCGTGGCTAGGCGTGGCCACTACAGGGCCCTCGAGGTACAAAGGGCTCTTGCCCACGAAGCAGCAGGTTCCAAGCCCCAGGGCCGCACGGTTGTGCCTGCAAATGGAATTGGGGGAATTGGCTAGCTGAACACTCCACCCGTCACTAGTCACCCTCTAGAAATCGGTGGAGCGGCTGGTCGGAAGTTGTGGTGATGAAGGAGCCATCACGAGTTCATGTACAGGGCGCCTCCGCTGGACTTGATAGGCCTCTGAGCAGGAACCCTGGGGGATGCCGCGTGGCTAAAGATCAGCGCCCAAGAGGTTACAGACCAGCAGTTGGGCTGAGACCCAGGCTCCAGTGGGGCTGCCATTCAGCGCCCAATAACGGGCTCTCTCCCTTGCACACAGAATCGAGGACTCCCTCACCAAGCACCATCACAACTGCGCAAACCACTCCACGTTCCCGGAGCTTCATAGTACTCGTTCTCCCATGACACTCAAAGCGTAATCCCTCTTTGCTTGACGCCGCGACCACACTAGAAAATCTCAGAACGCATGCCAGTCGGGTTGAACCGCAACCCACCCCCAAGGCCAGTAGTTGTGGACTCGTTATCTTGGGGTCGGAGCAAGATAAGCCAGAACTTACGAGTTCTTCGATGCGGGCAAAGACGGAGCAATGGCCACATCCCCGAACGAAGTCCAAGAAGATACGGAAGACACAACCCAGATTACGAGCCCATTCCTCTCGCCCAATGTCATGATGGTCTCGGGGATGACCCAGACAAGCAAAGAACAGCCTCGTCGCCGAAGACGCCTTCACGTCATCGTCCGCCTGGTTTGAATGCCGGCCGCACATGTTCGTTCTCTTCCCTGCTTTTCGACCCGGGAACATCACAATCCACATGAGGAAGAGGAGGAAAAAGGATGATGATGCTTATGATGTGGTAAGACACAGTCTCTGATCGCTCAGCTGATCCTTGATCAACCGTAAAGCAAGCGCCGGCTACAGACACAAGTGGAAATACTCCACCTCCTCCAGACTTGCCGCCCTGTTACTATCCTTGGATTCCTGCACGTGTTACAACCACACGAGCACATCAGTGCTGGTTGTTGTGTCATCCTCGCCGTCGATGCCCGGCATTCCACCTCGTTCCCGACGGCTTGACGGCAAGCCGCTCATGAAGTATTCTGCCGAGACTTCTCCACATAAAAGCCGGAAGAGGGGAAAAGAAGAGAATCCAGACATGCTGTGCGGTGTACGAGGTAAGGGAGAGTCCACATTGCCCCATGTTACGCCATCTGCTTGCCGGCCAGGCCTCGTCAGGCCTCAATCGTAACCACTCTACGTATTCACGCGCGTCGATCATGTCTTGTGATTCGCGCTCGCCAAACGACATGGCAAGTTTTTCTTCAATGTCAAGGTGTCTCGCATTGCATGGTTCGTTTGAAGAAAGTTAATGCCCTTTTCCTTCTCTATGATTAAACTCCTTCCGACTCGCTCGTCCCCAGTCCCTTTTACCTCATCGAATTGACAGCGCGCTGTGCTATTGCAGAAAACTCTGTCAATGACGCTTCCGGCAGGAATGAAGGAACGGAAGACCAAGTTTCGAATCGCTCATATTGTACCAAGCATGTGGACTACGAAATCATTACCATTATCACTTTGCTCTCTTCAAACCAGCTCTGGCAGTATTGTACACTGGTACATGGGTTCGGACATAGATACAACATCATCGTCGTCGCAGAACTTGTGTTCTTGACACAGTACATGAGCGATATTCCATCCATCCAGCAATTTCGCTGGCTCCGTTCTTGTCGCTCTGTTCTTATATCGGTCAAGATGTAAGGATCAAACCACGAGCTTTTTTGGCTGCTGTCGTGCGTCGCCTCTTCCTCATTATCCCGTTCATCCCCCACTTCTACATGGTTAGCCTCTTACTCCCCCTCGACCCTTCACTCCTCACGGATTCCCTCCCCAATATCGCACGAGGAGGCAACGTCGGACTATCGGGCTCGGGTGGCAGGGCTTCATCCTCCCATATCTCTCCTTCCTGTATCGTGTCCCTTTTTACCGCCTGAAGCGGGTAATGGAACGCATGCGTGCGGTTTTTTGGCATCGATTTTGTTCGAAACAAGCTCACATGCTTTTTCGTCGTCGATTCGGTGACCCCACCGTGGCCCCCAGCAGATCCTTCTTCCTTGCTCACTCGCGACGCCTTGCTGCCTGGTGCCTTCCTGGCAACGTCATCGAGCAGGAACTGGTAGAGTACCTGCGAGAACCGGCTGGATAGTCACCGGGTCGGCGTACCCAGGTTGAGCCAGGACATGTCCGAGTTGACGGTGGCGTTGTTGTCTGGCAGCTGCCGACTATTGCTCCGTTTATGAGCTGGAGCATAGCCGAAATAGTCGTTGGTTTCTCTGCCGACAGGCTGTTCATGGCTGGGTCTCGTCACCTGCTGATGGATTGTGGTGCTGCCGTTGTTGACAGCGCCTTCGCTCCCACCAGGCTGAGCAGATCGAACCGAGTTGGGCATCGGGAAAGAGGGGATCGACGAGTCCAAGGTTCCGGTGGAATCACTGGCCTCATTTGAGCTTATTGTCGGAGGGGAGCGTTGTGCCTGTGCCTGCTGAGCTGCGATATAACTACTCGGAGGCCGTAGTGGTCGTTGCGGAGGCCCTGACCACGTATTCCCTACCGGTGTCCAGGGCATGTCATGCACGCTGGCAGGAATGCCACTCGAAAACGCCCCCTCGAAAACCTGCTCGTCTTCATAGTCGTCGTCATCGTCGTCATCGGTAGAATCTACCGTTCGCACAGAGCCGGCATTGGAGATTTGCCCGGATATCCCTTGAACAGATTGTAAGCCCCTCGACTGAGGGTTGGAGGGCCCATGTTCAAGGTTTGGACTCCCAGCTGCAACATTCTGCGCTTCCAGCGGGTTGCCTACACTGTCCCGGAGGATAAACTTGGGGGACCTGCTGGAGTTTTCCAGAACGCCGGATCCAGGCCAGAACCCGCTCCTTGCGCCAGAGCTCCTGGACAGGAATGTTGTTCGATTTCCAGCGAGGGTTTCGCCCTGAAAGTACTTCCCCCAGCCTTCGTCAGTCTTGCGTTGAGACACCTTTCTCTGCGACTGCGTCTGCGGCGTAGCTGCTACCGGTGCGTCAGGGGGGGTCGCTTTTCCAAGTTCAATACTCGGCCTAGCTTGGTAATCGTTCAAGATCGGCATCATCGGCTTTGAGATGGTCAGACCGACCTTCTCCTTCTCCTTCTCCTTTTCCTTCTCTTTCTCGCGCTTGAACAATGCCTGTCCGAATCCTATACCTGACCCCCGGTACCCAGTTGCAGCATTATCTGACGATACACGTCTGATGCCCATTCCCGCTTCAGGTTTTATGTCTCCAAACATAGAGGTATTGTCCGAATCAGGTATAACGGCTGAAGCAATTGGGCTTCTTCCCATCGGCTGCCCAAGCCCTGCCAGGGGACGAAGTCCTCCTTCTTCGTAGTTGTAATCTGCGCTTCTTTTCTTGTCGTCCGGATATTCATTTCGTTTCTCAGATCCCGCCTTCCGCCTTCTTCGAACCGATCTAAGCCAAAGAAGGAGGATGACAAGGATCGCCAAAAGGCCACAGATGGCACCCAGGACCGCTCCAAGGACAGTCAAGCCTTGGCTCTTGTTGCCAGAAGAAGCCGCAGCGGCCGGGGTGCTCGATCCTGTGGGAGTGGAAGCGAATGTTGGTATACTTGAAGAAGTTGGCGACGGCATTGTCCTACTCGATGACGTCGCCAGCGGTTGTTGCTTTCCTAAGAGTTGGGACGCCGCTATCCAAAGATTCCCGGACTGATTAAAGAATAGGACTGGGTTATCATCATTACCTCCGACTAAAGCCAAGAGTCCGCCATCGCCTTGGGCCAGATCAAATCCTGTCCGAGGAGCTGTGGGCGCCAGACTGTTGTTATAGGCCGGGTAGGTGTCAAGCGATGCTTGCCTCCTTGCCTTCGAAGTAGTTGTGGATGAGGGCGAGGGAGTGTCTGAGGTATTGCTACCTCCCACGGTCTCGCCAAACGTGGCGGGAGCACCTCCTGCATTCAACAGAACATTTGTCGTCACGGTTGGCGGGAACTGGCCGAGGTCAAAGGTTTGTAGAACCCTGCTGTTGTCGGCGAGTGTAAATAGGGCGCTCTGTGCTATTGAATGATCTGGTAGAGGATTCGGTAGTGTCAGGCCAAGGTCCTGCCAACCGTCTGAAAGCCCGAATGTGAATAGCTTGTCATTGGTCGAGCTGCCGCCCACCATCAAGGTATGATCCTGGCTCCATGGTAACATGAAAGGACTGACCGTGGGCGGTGCATCGGAGCTGTATGCCAGCACCGAGTAGGGAGGAAACAGCCCAATCGTAAAGGTCTCTGAGGATGGCCCGGTATTGTCATTCTGAGATCCGCCGTAGACGACCAAAGTGGATGAAGCATTCATATAAGCCGCTCCATGATTGAGGCGGTTTTGGGTGACATTGACAACGGGGATAATGGTTTGCCATGACTTGTCCTCAAATGAATATCGCTGGAGGCCAGTATAGTCCGTTGTCGACGCATTCGTCGCCCCGCCCACAACGTACAAGGCCGACTGGGAGTTGTCTCCATCCACGCCACCTTTTACGCAGACTGCTCCTGTTACCGATACGCCATTTGCTTCTTGTTGCCACTGCGCGCCCTCTTTCAGCGCCAATGTCTGAAAAGCGTCTGGCGAATAGACGTAGATGACTCCGTCATGGATGACGGAGCAGTGATTCTTGATCGCGACAGGAGGCTTGGGCACTGACATCTCCAAGTGGATGATTGGTCACCGAACGCAAGATGCGGGCGAAATGTCAAAGCCGGAGTTGCATTTTCTCCTCGAACCAATTCGAGAAGGTATATTCTGTGCAGCCTCTGTAAAGGTTTGCGACGAGCGAGGTAACGGATTCGGCGGGCCAAGGTAGGTCGACGTCGTTTGTTCTTTCTCTTTCCAAGGGAAAGGGTGTGTTGTCGTTCAGTTGTCCGGTTCACGCGGTGCTGCAAATACCAATCGAGTCAAGTCAAAGCCACTGAAAGGAAAGTAAAAAGGCCCAAGAAGCCAGATTTCTTTCCAGCCAAAGGTCGATTTGATTGAGGGGATGCGGTTCGCAGGTCTCCGAAGGGGTGTTCTTGACGCGTAAAGAGGTGTGATGTTGATAGCGACCAAAGATCGTAGAACGACTTAACAGACTCGGGGGTGAGGGTTGTTCTGTGAGGGCGAGTTGCGAAAAAGGGAGTTCACCTTGGGTTTGAAGAGGCGCTCGCTCAGTCGCGGCGCAACGCAGTTGGGCTTGGGGTTGGGCTGGGTTGGATTTGGTCGGGCCAGTGGGTCAGTGGAACAGCTTTGCGCGTGGGATTGTCACAAAGCAATGTCGATCGGTGCTGGGGCTTATCCAAAGGGGAAAATACGAATAGATTATTTGCGGATATGGCGTATTCACCGCTGCAGCTCGGGAGAGACGTGAAAGTGGTCAATGATTATCGGTGAAGAAGGGAGAGAGGGTAGGAGAGCAGAGAGAGGAGCTCGCAAACAAAGGGCAACCCGAGAGATGGCAGCAGGACGCTGGGCACAATAGTCGTCAACTAGTGACCTGTGACTGCGCGAAGCGAGGTACCAGTGTCGGAAAGAAACACAAAAGAAGGCTTTGGAAGCGCATGCAACTGAGCAAAGACTGGAGGGCTGGACGGATAGACTCCGAGCCACCGTGCCACGGGCCCATAGACCGGAACAGAGATAGGCTCTCCTGCAAGGCACCGCAAGCCAAGTCAATGAGTTCCTCTTCCTCCTCCTCAGAACACCCGCGAGAACAGCCCGACGGTTTGTCCACGTCTCCTTCTTTTTTGGTGCGGATGATCCGCCTTGACATGTTACACCCAGGCCCAGTGTGAGTGCGGCAATCCGGCTTGGTTGGAGTGACGAGGAGGAGAAGAGGTGATCAAGGTGTTTCATACGGTCGAGTCGAAGCGCGAGAATTGGCTGAGCTGGAGGGGTCTGATCTCCACCGTCGGGAAAGTGTGCTGCAGGAACGGATGCAGACAGCCAAACCAAGCACCGAACAGGGGCGGCCACACGACGCTAAAATCCAGGGGTAAGCGAGCCAACAGCCAGACAAGCCAACGGAGAGGAGCCAGAAGAGTGGAAACAGAAAGTGTCACCAATTGCGAGCAGCCAAAGCCTGGAGGCATCCCAAAGGGGGAATTATGTCACTGGGCAGGGTGTGAAAGTGTGAGGAAGAGACACACGGTGGTGGAAGAAAGAGCGCAGAGTATCATCGACACCCTAGTGTCTATATGCCCGGTCCACAGACTACGCTGCACTTTCGTGAACTACACCCAACATACGCGCGCTGGCTGGTGAAGCGATGTACTTCTCGGTACGGAGAACGGAGGACTCTTGGCCACCGACCGACGTCTCCCTCCAGGTACCGAGTGCTCTGTCATATCCTATCCTACTATGGGAATAGAGGGACTCCGTATGCAGCAAGCCACTCCTGAGTCGCCCCCTGGCTTCAATCGGCACTGTCTGCACTGCCGTTCGCTTGCTGTTTCGACTTCCACGCATGGGCCATCTGCAACAGCTTGGACATCTTGGCCGCACTCTCGTCGTCAGCCGGGAAGACATAGTCGATGTACTCCTCGAACCGATCATCCTCAATCTTTCTCCTCTTTTTGACCTTGCGAGGCATCTGCTTCTCGATCCTCTCAATGTCCTCGGCTGAACCATGCGTCTGCTCAAATGATCGCCATGCATTCAATAGGTCGACTCGTTCTTCCTTCATCTCTTTCGACTTGAACAAGTCGTGTGCCCGCTCAAAGACCTTCCGTGCCCGTCTCTTCGCTTCTTCGCCTACTCGTTGCTCCTCGTCGTCTGTCGTCTCGGGCTCGTTGGGATCCGGGACATTGATTTCAAATCGTGCGTAGTTGATCCAGACCTTGACGTGGTCCGTCTTCTTCAGCAGCCGCTCATACAGCACGCGGGCTCGGTCGTATTCTTCTTCGTACTCCTCAAAATCAATGTATGCCTTCCAAACCAGCTCAGGCATGTCCAAGGTTGGCTGTTCGATACCCAGTTCAAAGATCGCTCTCGCACGGTCGAGATCGTCCAGTCCGCGTTCCAGCTCTGCAAATTGGATCCACGCCTGGCTATTGGATGGGTTCCATTCAATCTGCTTTTCAAACAGCGTCCGGCACCGCTCGAATTCGAATAGCTGTTTCTCCAGTTCAATGTAGCTCCGGAACAACTTGTCCTTAGGACACATGCCGATCGCTTGCCCAAGAGTCTTCCTCGCTGCCGTCAGCTGCATTTGCCGCACCTCGAACTGCGCCTTCATGATCCAGATTTTGGCGAATGTCCATTTCTTGTGAGGAATCAGCTTCAGACATTCCTGGTAGACTTGCCTCGCCCGCTCCACGTCGTTGTTGGCCACTTCCTCCCACAAGGCATAAAAGATCCATAGATAAATGTATCGCCGCCAGTGTCGTTTCTCCTGTGAAGGCGGAACTTGGGCGATTGCCCTCTCATAGACGTCTCGCACCCGGTCCACATCGCCCCCGGTCTCTTCAAGGCGTGCAAAGTCGAACCACACATCGTAATTTCGAGGGTTGGTCTTGAGCTGTTCTTCATATTGCACCCGTCGCTTGGCGAGGATCACATCTTCTACTCCCTCCCGATTTCCGAATTGTTTCTCGAACTGCGTGTATGCTTTGTGCAGTGCCTCGGATCGAGAGCGGGGCAGTCGGTCCAGTGCATACTTGTAGATGGCGCGAGCTCTCTCGTACTCTTTGAGTTTGGCCTCATAGCGAGCATATGCGATGAAAAGCTTCTCGTCCATGAAATCTTTACCAAGAGTCTCGATGGCGACGCCAAAAACATCGCGAACCAATTGACTAGTCCCATTCTCCTCTTCAAATTTGGCCCATCGAATCCAGTTCCGCGGTTCTGGGTGGACGATGGTGAAGCGTTCATATATGGCCCGCGCACGGTCATACTCTCCGTACCTCTTCTCCAGCTTAATGTAAGCCAGCCAAGCTGCTTCGTCCGGCTCCCAGCTCATCCACCTCTCGAAGACCTGTCTCGTCCCAGCGATGTTACCAAGGGTTTCTTCCATGTAGACATACTTGTACCACAGCTTATCGATCCTGGGGAGAATCGTCACAGCTCTGTCCAAAAGATTCCTGGCGTGGTTGATGTTTCTATTCTTCATCTCCGCCTCGATATACCGAATCCACAGGACCACGCTTGTGCTGTCCACGTCTAACGCCCGCTCAAAGATCGATCTCGCCCGGCGAAACTCTTTCTGCTCCAGCTCCCATTGCGCATAGCGCATCCAGTTGTTCATATTGATTCTGTTACGCCGAACATAGTCCTCGAATTCCTTCCGCTTCCGGCCCTGGAATTCATGTAGTTCTTCAAGATCGGCAAAACGTTGGGTAGGTGCTTGCAGCCCAGGCTCTTGTCTGTCGACAGCTTCCCGCAGCAGTTGCTCGGCCGAAATCTGCTGGGGAGCTGGTGCCTTGTTTTTGACCCTTGGAGGGCCTCTCGCGGAATCCATCTTCGCGAGCGCAGGTGTGTGTGGGAGTTCGGATGGTGGACCGGACCCAAGCACTCAACGCGGATTCTGTCGCGAATGGTCTTGGATAGAGGATGAGTCGTAGTTTGCGTAAATAAAATCTTTGCGGAAATATGTCTGAGAAGCTTTTTTGTCTTGATGTCGAGATGGCAAGGCCGCGACTGCGGAGAAATTCTGCCAAGGTTTCCGCCCTGCGCCAAAGTACTCGGAAGTATCACCAACTCCGCATTCGACCTTCAAGTTCAAACTAAGCCTCACCTTCGAGCAAGCCTGAAGTCTCATCTCTACCATTCTCACCGCGAGCACGTGCCTGGCAAATGGCGACTCTGGCAGATGAACTGCTTAATGACTTTGAGGATTCCGGCGACGAAAACAACGATCAGGCAAATGGCTTTCAGGATGGAAACGAAGCGAACCATACAAACGGCCTGGAATTCGCGACGGATCACCCAGAGCGAGGTGGGGATGAGGAAGAGCTAGAAGATGCTGAAGAAGAGGTCGCCATTCGGGAGGCAGCCACCACAGCTGCTGAGGATGTCGACGAAGATGAAGAAGATACCAAGGCCAAGGTTGAAAAGATGCGACTGGGAGGCGTCCGCGACGTCAGAAGCGTAGCCGGTCTAATGAAGACTCTAGAACCCGTGCTCGAGGTAAGATCCTCCCCTTGCCAATATCTCAAAGTCTTGTCCGTTTACACAAGTCGAATACAGCCCTGACGGTTCGTCCACCCTGCAGAAAATAGCACACTATCAGAATATCCCGCCTGATCAGCGGACGACGACGGTTGGCTCCGTCGAAGATAACCCCGAATATGCCCTCTTGACTCAGGCAAACTCCCTGTCCACGCAGATCGACAGCGAAATCATTCTAGTCCACAAGTTCATTCGCGATCATTACTCTGCACGTTTCCCGGAATTAGAGACCCTCGTGGCCAATCCGATAGATTATGCCAAAACAGTCGCGATCGTCAGAAATGGCCCGGTGGGAAACATCAAAAGTTTAGCCGACTCTAGTGACAACATTGTCGGGGCTCCTCTGCGATCTATTTTGGATGGGCCGACGTTGATGGTCGTTACGGTGGAAGGAACAACGACGAAAGGTCAAGACCTGAGCGAACAAGAACTTGAAACAACCCTCCGGGCATGTGAAATGGTGCTGCGGCTGGACAAAGCCAAGAAGACCTTGACCGAATATGTGCAGTCGAGAATGAACGTCTTCGCTCCGAACCTCACTGTGCTTATTGGTTCACTGACCGCCGCCCAATTGCTCAACTTTGCTGGCGGGCTCAAGAACCTCGCAAAGACACCCGATCGGAATGTCCCCGCAATGGGTTCAAAGAGGCAGAGGCAGAGTGGCTTAGCCACTAACGTGGGAGTTCGACAGCAAGGGTACCTCTACCATTCCCCTCTTATACAAGAAGTCCCAAACGACCTGAAAGTGCAGGCAATGCGCATCGTTTCTGGGAAGCTGATCCTTGCTGCTCGAGTCGACAGCGTGCATCAAGCTCGCGACGGCTCAACTGGAGAACACCTCCTCAACGAATGCCTGCGGCGGCTCGACAAGTTAATGGAACCTCCCCCGAACAGAGGCGTCAGGGCTCTGCCCGCACCTGATGACAAACCCAGCAGAAAACGCGGAGGACGAAGAGCCCGTAAGATGAAGGAGGCATACGCCATGACCGAACTCAGAAAGCAACAGAACCGTATGGCGTTTGGTAAGGAAGAAAGGGAAGTCGGCTACGGAACGGGAGAGGAAACAGTGGGACTGGGGATGATCGGGGCTCAAAACGAGGGCAGAATACGAGCCACACAGGTCGATCGTCGAACCATGGCGAAGTTGAGCAAGAAGAATCCCGGCTGGGGTGGTTCTGGTACGGCAACAAGTTTGAACAACGGCGCAACTACATCTCTTCGAGGATTTGGAGCTGTTGGAGGAAACGCCACTGCGCTGCGGACTGAAGGTCTTCGTACCAGTGGCGTTGGGGCCGGCACTGCAAGTTCGATCGCATTCACACCCGTCCAAGGTCTTGAGCTGGTCGATCCAAAGGTGCAGGCCGAGCTGAAGCGGAAGCGAGAAGCCGAAAGTGCCGGCTACTTTTCAAGCGGCACGTTTACTCAAGTCAATTCCACCGCGACAAACGGAGGATTCAAGGTGCCTGGATTGCCTTCGGCGAAGAAGACCAATATGGGCCCTCCCCCAGCGCCTGTTAAGTGAACCGTGGAGAAGCACCACTTGGCTGCTTAGTGTTGGACGCCATCTGGAGCATGGCCATTCAAGACACGCTTAGGTCCCGGTGCTGTGGGCTAATTTTCGAAGAAACGATATGCATGCCATATAAAGCGCCGTGCTGAACAACTTTACACAAGCATCTCGACAACTTGCATGTAAGGTACGTGCTCAGCCAGGGACGGCATGTTACCCTTATCTACCAGAAAGTACAGTGGCGAAGCAGGTCGTCGAATATGGATACAGGGATCACAGACAAGGGTTCGTCACACCATCGATTCCACTGCGTGCGACGATAAACAACAGACGAGACGATGAGGCCGGCTTACGGACCAAGACAAGAGATCATCTGGTCAGGGGTGGGAGAGGATCACGTTAGAGCACCATGCCTCGAATGCACTGGTTTCCCCTTGTCGCATCTCACATTATGCCATTCTGCCTAGCATCTGCGGAGGACTCCATCCAACCCCTTCTTCACACACAATTGCAACTTGTCCACTGTCTACTTAACGACGTTGGCAAGTTTCGTCGAAAAGGCCGGAGGAATACGCCGGTCGTGATGGCTTGGCTGGCTGCGAGAACAGACATGGACACGACACCAAACAGGAGGCTCGAAGTCTTCCTCTTCTGCATGTCGGCCTGGCGATGTTGAGCCCCTTCCGGTCACTTCGCCCATCGTAGACTGGTCATTTCCCCTTGAGATATAACCCCAGATAAATCAGTCTGGAAAGCGACACCTGTCGAAAGAGGAAAAATGAAGCTCTCGCTTCTCGGTGAATGATACCCTGGTGTAGAACTTTGTGATTGTCCTTTCTACGTATGAGTTTACACTGTGCAGAGGGTTGGACTTGCTGAAGGGCGTGACGCAAGTTAGCTTTTTACACGTTTCCATCAGCCAATATTCATCTACTCGTACATGTCCTAGGCAATTCTCTCTTTCCCTCTACCTCTGCCTCTACCTCTAGGCCCTTCTCCTTTCCCTCGCGGCAAGCCCCTCGTGCGCAGCTTCTCGGGCAGTTCGCGGACTGAGCCCCTGCCGGCCTCCCACAGCAGACCGAGGCCCTGCTTGACCTCGACGGCGGCGACGAAGTACTCGATCGGCACCAGTTTCTCTGTTGTTGCCGTGGCATGCTCCTCCTCCTCTTCCTCCTCCTTCTCCTCATTTGCGCCGGCGGCCACGACGCCTTCGGAGAGGATGACGCCGTTCTCGCTCCGCCACCACTTCATGGTCGGCGCCTCGGCCAGCGCCTTGCGGATGTCCACGTAGATCAGGATCTGTGCGTCGCTGCGCATCCCGCTGATGACTTTGTTCCTGCCCAGCAGCGCGCCCAGAGGAGGCGTTCCGGGCTTGTGTTTCGGCCGGGCTGTTGCGGCAGGGCGTTTCCCATCATGTCCATTTCCATTTCCGAGGTCGTCGGTATCATCAGGTTTATCCCCAGTGCCATTTCCAACGTCATCGTCGTCCGCCGCCGCCGCAAACGAGGACGCTGCTGGAAGGACTTCGGCCAACGACGGGCCCGACGCGAAATGGACGTGGTTCCGCGCCATGCTCTTCAGCCCGCCGCTGCGCAGGATCCGGTCCCACGCGCCGTAGAACGTGCCGTGCACGACCGTGTCAGGGATCGTGGCCGGGTCGCTGAGCGAGATGGGCGTCAGCAGGTTCTCGGCCTCGACGGCTTTCATGCTGTGGCCCTGCGTGGCGCGGATAAAGAACCTCCGTGTGTCGGCCTCGTCCGCGTTTCCCAGCGACTCGAACGTCGATATGGCGCGCTGCGTCTCCGTTTCCGTCCCTGCTTGCGTCGTCTCGGTCTGCGGCTCGGGTGATGTCTTCGAATCCGCCTCGATCACCTGGACACTGGCGTCAGGGTTGACGTACTTCATCGCGAACCGCTTCTTGTCACTCTCCTGGACGACCTCGACAACCTCAGCAAACGTCACGGGCGGCTTCATGCTGCGCAGTTTCTGCCAGCCCAGCAAGTGGTCCATCCGCACGTAGCCGTGGTTGTCGATGGGGATGCGTTCGTCAACGGCAGCGTGGCGCAGTAAGCGGGAGAGTGCTTTGGACACCAGCACCGTGCGTGGCAGCGTGTCATGGCGGAACCCGCCCCGACCACGTCCACGGCCCGGCATGTTCGAGAGGAGAGGTCGATCGATGCTGATAGAGCGATACTGGTGAAAAAGCCCCCCGTGTAGGAAGAGATGGCTGAGTGCGGAAGACGTGGAGATTGTGAGGGAACACAGAACAGCGTCCAAGACTTCATATGTCTGTTTAATATTTCTAATTTCCACTGTGAAGAATCAACCACCCCAAGATTTCTGATACGCTCGAGTTCGAAGAAAACGGTCAAAGGAAGAGGACCAAAATCTTTTGAGGAACGAGCTTGATAATCGACTTGTCCGAATACCTGCACACAGCCAGTGAGTCACGGACGAAGGCAAGAAAGAGACGACGATCCTTTGAAAGTGTTGGTGACTCAAGCATTTGGCCCCCGACGACTCATGAGGCCTGAGATCCCTTCTTTGGATCCTTCTGGATCGTGGAAATGCCGCTGATATCCTAGAAGGCAGAAGATGTCTTCTCCCGCACGCTGAGAATTCCTTTGAGCTAAGTTCTCAGAGACTTATTATGTGCATCATCCTTTGAAGCCAATATGTGACTTCGTATCGGGCGAGGCTCTGCTTATGGATAGGGTTAGCGTCAATATCTCAGGCTCGCATACTTCAAGGATTCTCCGGCTTCTGTTTCGTGCGTGGACGTTGTGACTAGCATTGGGCTAAGAAAAGAAGAACAGAATGTGCGGTAGTTGTGGGAAATGCCCGAGCTCATCGGACCATATTTACAGTCTCTGCACAATGTAGACCTTTGTCCAGACAGCTTCTGCTAGCACTCAGTTACCTCGACGTCGAAGACACCCTTTCGACTGCCACTGGTTCTCATCCTTGTCCCTTCGACCTTCTCTCCTCCTTAATTACATGCTCTAATTTGAGCGGATAAGATATGTGGATGCTGCCACTCAGGCGCCCGAGAAGATATCGTTGGAAAACCGGTCAGTAACTCCAGATATGATGTAAATTCTCCATAATCCATAAGAGATTCGTCAAATATCAGCGACGGCAACAGAGCAGGGTATAAATAAAGAAAAATGGCGACGATCGATCGAAAGAGATCAGGTCAGATGCTTTTCCCAGAGTGACAATGCCCCCATAAATCAAAATGAAAAACAAACAACAGAATCCGGAGGGAGAAACAAAATTACTTTGTAGATGGCAAGGCAGCACCGGCTTAAAAGTTCTGTGAAATCCCGCCTTGGCCTTGTGGGAATGTTGGTGCTCGCTCGATACGGGTGTTCCTTCGTGCTTGATTGTCACGTATGACGGGTTGTGTTCCGGCGCCCCCATACGAACCGTCACCGTAGGGCCCATGGCTGGGGTTTGCATCGTTATATATATTATAGGGGACTTCTTCCTGATAGTATGGGCCAGGCATCTGTGGCGCCTCTGAAGAAGCCTCGGAGTGGTGGCCCGAAGAATACGCGGACGAAGCGTTAGACGGTCCACGGCGAATGTCTCCTGTCCCACTGCGGTGCCTGTTAAGTCCCCCGGCAGTCCCCAGAGCTGCGACGCCATCTCCGCTCTCTGGATGGCCGTTCATCAAGGGATCCGCCGAGTAATGGTCCGAAGTCGCGTTGGGCGAGGCCTGTGTGGCATAACCTCCGGGTTGGCTGCTGCTTTCCGACAAGGCAAGACCGCCAGCAGCTCGTCCGTTGGACCCTAGCGTCGTCGAAGGTTGCCTGTTCGAGGATGTTGCTCCCCATCCGCGATATCCACTGCCGTCCTCTTGTCCTTCGGATTGATTGTCGGTGTATGCGGCTGCGGCGACCCCAAGCGTTGGATCGCTGTTGGGATTGAAACCGTATTCAGCCATCTCGCTCTTGCGGAGTTCCTCTGCATTTTTCCTGGCCTTCCGCTTCCTCCAGCAAAAGAACCCAATCAAAAACAATGCTGCGATAACCACAATTGGAATGATGACTGCTATTGCGATCTTTGCACCAGAACTGAGCCCGCTTGAGGACCCAGACCCGGAGCTTGAGGCACTTAATGCTGATGGGGTAGGGGATGAGCCGGAAGGAGGAGTGACCGTAAACGAGGTGGTCGCAGTGTTAGAGGTCGGAGTGTCCGGAGAGAATGTGGAAGTGACGACAACAAGCGAAGGACTCTGGGTAACCCCTGGCGATGATGCCGGAGTTTGAGTGACAGTTTCTGTGGCGATAATGACACTGGGACTTGTATCAACGGGGGTGGTTGAGGCAGGTACCACTGTGGTCGAAGGGGGGATTGAGATAGAGGAGGTAATGGTACTCGGTGGTTCGGAGGACGTGTCGGAGGATATAGATGTATCAGTAGATGACCCCGTCACCGTGACAGTGGTAGAGAAGGAGGTCGTAAAGCTGGTCGAGGTTGTGCCGATAATAGTCGTGATAACCGAATCGGTCGCACTCGTATCTGCCATCTCTTTAGTCTGGGAGCTGGTGCATAACTGAATCTATCCATACCAGTTGCCATTGCGGGCTAAGTCTCTGGAGCAAGTGTTTATAGAAAGCAATCCCTGCCGCGGCTCGCGGAGGTGACGTCCAACGCGTAGTGACACCAACTCTGCTGGTCTTCCAGAAAAGTCCTGAACTCAGATATATCCAAACCTCCTATTATATAGGGAGAATCTCGAAGATGTCCCGTCAGCCGCAAGGAAAAAGGGTAGGGGGCAGACAAGAGTCGAGTTGATGTGTCAGGACGCGAGGGCTGTGTGTGGTCCTTAGGCTGTCCAATAATACATGCAGGGAGACGATGAGAAGGAGAAGTGACTTTCAATGGGTATCAGGTCGGTCAGGGACCGTATACAGTGAGGTATAGGAGGATATAATGCGACGGCTTCGAGAAACAGGTAAGGAGAGTCGACATCTCAATGTCGAGAGAAGGAGAGACAAGCTGCAGGAGGGCGCAGCAGTGGCAAGCCTGAGACAGAAAGAGGCCGCAGAGGAAGCGAGGAAAATTGGGCGACGATGGAAAGAGCGATAATAGTTGAGGGTTGTGGATAATGGCTACCGTCGGTGGTGGGGCCCTTGTTATTATTATTGGGTAACCCGCGTGCTAAACTTACCAGGAGCTCGCACGCTGTCGGGCCCTGGCACCAGCTGGAACATGGCCACCGACCACCTAGGAGTCTCCTGGTAAGGGCCTCTGGAGCTGCTGGCTCTTGGGGCTCACTATCCACCTTGGGCTTAGTGATCCAGGAATCGTTACAGCCCAGCTCTCCATTTCCACACACACTATTAAGATTTTCAGTTTATTAGCACCTTCATCTAACACTCACGAAGCCGAGATTCCGGTCAGTTTGAGATTTGCAGAAGCCAAGCATCTGTTTTCGAGAACAAAACTGGGTACTACCCTAGTTACCTCTTTGCTCAAGAAATCATCGGCATCATACGATGATCGTCTTTAACGACGAGGGGCACTAAAGGCACAGACTGCGGAAGTACCTCCATATAACCAATCCTTTACGCATCCTGAGAGGCCCTGTTGTGCGGCTCATCCAGCTCCGGGGCCCATACCAGGCTCCATTCTGAGTGCACTGTGTATCGTCAGTGACCCGATTATGTGAGACTGCCGCCGTCACGACCAAAATACGGAGGGTACAGCCCACCCTTTTTGTCGATGTGCTACACAAGCTGCTCCGATGCGCAGGGCTGGTACGACCACGGCTCCCGGCCATTGGGTCATCATGCTCATATTGAGCTTTCGGGAGACGCCAGCGCTGCAAGGTGCCGATTCACCCTGCACTCCTGCCAGGATTCTGGATTTTGTTATCCGCCTCTCCGCCTGTGCTTCCCCGTATCAGACAAGCCGAGCTGCCTGATTCTGATTCTGACTAGTCGCTGCGACTGGAGGCCCTTCCCTTCTGCCCATCATCCACTCGAATAAGCTGGGGACGAGATATCCGAGCTGCAAGACTGGTTTCATGCAGCTCGCATGCATTCCTACGACAAAGACACCGGGCAGCTCATAGGAAGGTCTGGTTCGAGCCTGAAATTGGTCGAGTGGCCGATCACAGTGAATTTTTTTGCTTGTCTCCAGTAAGGATCGCAGGGCATCTCCAGGCGGAGGTATAAACTCCTTCACCTCGATACTGTACATTTCAACTTTTTTCGACAATAACAAGTCCCAAAGAGACTCTCCAAGCCTCCAGTGTCCCGTAATAATAAAAGAAACCGATATTCCACCAAAAGAAGCTCCTGGGCATCCTGAAAGCGCCACTCGCCATGCTTAAGAACGGTTCTATATGAAGTCATGTCCTTGGATCAAAAGATATCAGTCAGTGTAGCTACATCACGACCCGTGAAGGGATTTCATCGGTTCAGGTCCCACTGAGGCTTCAACGCTGCCGTCAGCTCGTCTCTGGTCCCTGCAACCTCCTTGGGTATCCGACTGACTCGGTATGCGCCAGTCCGGATATTATGGAGGTGGATAGCCGATATCCCTGAACGGTTGCTGCGAATACTTCCCGTCTCGCTCGCGGTATCGGGTGCCCTGAGTCGCGATGGCGGTGCAAAGTCCAGGGCAGTGAACGTGGATGACTTTCTCAATTGATGCCTGTAGATAACTGTTAGCTATAGTCCATCATCGTAGGATCTTGAAAGAATACGTACGGGCTGGGTATCACCGCTAGGTCATCGAAAGATGATGCCAGGGGAATGTGAGCCCTCACTGCTGGGGAATAAGGTCTTAATCCTCCGCGAAGGCTATCAGGAGTACCAGACCGCTGATTATGGATTTTCTGGGGGGGAGCGAAGTCAATGGGCAAGAACGTGTCCTCTTTGAGTTTTGCCGGTGTGGGAAGGACGTGCAGCGGTTTGGGTGGTGGCAAGTTCTTCTTCGGCGGCATGCGAGGATACCCTCCGTACCGCCCTGATGCTGATGAGAATGCCCGTGGCCCTGACTGGTAGCTACCATTAGACACCGTGGCGCGATGCCTTCCATACGCGCCAGTTTGTGACATCCCTCGAGGTGGTTGATATGCCGCTTGATCATAGTAGCCGTCTTGATAGGCACCCGGTCCATAGTTGTCCTGGTAGTATCCTTCAGCACCATCATAATACTGCATATTTTGAGCATGATTTTGTGGTTTTGAGTCATCAAAGTATTCTTTATAAAATGATCTGATCCGGTTGGCGCGTTGCTCGGGGTTTTCGGAGGGATCATCAGGGGGTAACGGTCGCAGGCCCATTGTGATTCGACGAGGATCGTACCCGGTGTAGTCATCATAGTCCTCATAATCATAGTACCCGCGGTCGTCATGGTATTGTTGATCCTGGTCTCCGTACGCCTCGTATTCATCATAATAGTCGTCTTCCTCTTGTTGGACCCGGTGTTGAACTTGTGATGTCTGATCGTGCGAGTGCTCTAAGTAGAGGAGGTCCGTCGAAGGGGCATCATGGCCCCGCGGTGTCTTCTTCGAAGAATTCAAAGTGGTATGAGCGTCTTCTTCGGTTGCGAGACTCTGTTGTCTGTTATTTTGGGAATCGATGAAGCTAAGCTGGGGTGGCCTTGGTTGGCGCTCCTCTGGTGCATTCAATGTAATGCCGGGCACCACGGTTGTCTGCTCCTGAGAGGCTAAAGTCGTGACCGGTGGGGGAGGGGGCGCGTCTTTGAGCATAACAGGAGGAGGTGCCTGGACCTGCACGACTGGTGTCTCAGCTTGGACCTCTTTCACGGACAATACTGGCTCTTTTTTGTTGGGCTCGTCCAGTCCAAATGTGTCTCCACCACTAATGAACTGGCCAAGATAGTTGTTGCTGGCTCTCAGGGCATTCACCGCGCCATTACTACTCGCCGTGCTCACAAACGAGTCGCGCACGGGATCGGGCACGGTAGGGAGAAGCAAGTTATTGGGTTTGCCAGCTGGCATGGGATTACGGCTCCCCAGAGCCGAATCTGCTGGAGTACTGCGTCCCGAAGGAGGCAGCCCATTCGCAGGCTCTTGAGCATTGCGCAACAAATTTTGCTTCGAGTCGAACGGAAATCTGCGAGTGGAGGACCCGGTGTAGCTTGACGAATCGTCGACCGGGCTTCTGAGACTTGAAGGTGGTCGAACAGAGCCATCGTCGGGAATGAAGGTGGTGGCACGATATTTGTCGTCGCCGGTATTTATTGAACGAGACAGCGAGTGCAGCGATTCTCGAGAGTGCTGCAGTTCAGGAGGTAATAGATATGGATTGTTAGCACCCATATCAAGCGACAAGCCACGACCGCGTCTACCGCCCGTCTCTTTTACTTCGGACATTGACATCTCAGGGACTTTTCGACCATTCCTTTTGCCTGGGTTGTGCTTCGATTCGAGGAGGCCAAAGTCGAGGGATTTGTGCTTATCTTCTGCGTCTTCCCGTTTCAGTTTCTTCACATGTCTTCGGTGTAGATATAGCAGCAGGATCAACGCGATGCCTAGAGGAATGACCACTCCCAATACAATAGGCAACGTTGTACTCGATCCATCAGAACCGTAATATTTCTCACAGGCGCCTGAATTGTCGTTTGGCCCGCAAGAGGTCGTAGTTGCCGGGCTCGAGGAACCTGAGGAGGATTCGGCTCTCTGTACGAGCGAAGGAGGTCTCTCTAGATATAGACCTTCTAATCGAATGTCGGGGATGGGACCTGGACGAGCGAAGGGGTTCCTGGGCTGAATCTGTGGTTCATTCTCCGGGAGAATGGGGGAGGACATGATATTAGGGGCAGATCGAGGGTTGTTTGTCTGCCGACAAGGGGAAGGTGTCGATTAACAATTACTCTAGCATAACATGTTGACAGGCAGAGAACTGTAGTCGTTGGTGTTCCGGGGGATTAAAGTCACGTTGGTGGTCAATGTGAGGTCCAGACTGCGGGCGGAATGAGGGTAGAGGACCAATCCACAACAGCAGTTCAAGAGCTGGTTTAGCGAACGACTCTGGTGAGGTGTGAAAAGAACGACTGTAGTTGGGGGGGGGAAACGAGTGACAAAGAGAAGGACTGAAAGCAAAAGCAAAGGATGGTGGTCTTGTTCAGAGCAGAACGCAAGATGCTGAAAGCAAACGGTAGTGCATACAAAGGAGACGAGAGAAGCGGTGCTGCAGATTGCCAAGGCTCATCAATGCGCAATGCAATGCTGGTGCGATCGGGGGCCGGGCCCACGGAGGGCTGCCTCATGGTGCCCCGACGAATGGGTCGCTTTAGGCGCATCAGAGATTCTCGTTGAGCGGCCACTAACCTGACTTGCCCTGACTAGCCGGGGTCAGGGGGAGCACCAAGCTGGCGGGTTAGTGAAGTAAACGGAGTGGCTGCGGGGACTGAATTTCGCCGCCCCCGCCTACAATTTGGGCAAAACGGCAGCGCAGTGCAGGTTCCTGCTGATCTCAAATGCGCCGAAGAACAAACAAGTGGTCATCCGCGGGCGTCTCTGAGCCTGTACAAATGAGTAGGTACTTATCAAGACCTGAGCAGTTGGACCAGTCCTGCATACTCTCTGAGATGAAGGTATCTTTTCTCTCAGCAGAAAGTTGCCTGTACTCCAATTCTCTTAGACATTGTTTACCTACTCCGTACTCATATTTGCATCGCCACAATGGTGACCTCCGACGATGGTTCGTCGTCACGACATTGGTCAATTAATTGTCAATTTCCGGTTCCCAACTTCGCGCCTCCACTAGCCTCTCCCACACTTCCCCGTTGCACACTGCGTCCACCTCAATCACCTGTTCTCTGGCCACCGTCTTTGCCCTTGCAAATTCCCTTCGTCTTTGATCCGACTCGAATTGCGCCTCCGTCATCCAATCATCGATTCATTTTGCAAGCCCTGTTCGTTTGACACACGTGCAGCCGTTCCTGGCCTCAGACTAGCCGGGCTTCACACGCGTCCGCGACCTCAACTGGAAAACGTGAATCCCTGCTCGCGTGTCAGATCGGCTCTGTTCCAATCATCTTGCACTTTTGGTCATCATCTGCCATTCCATCAATAGCGCCTTTGTTTCGGGGCCATCCCCCTGGCCATTAAATCCTGACTACGAGTCCTTGTCTGGGCTAGGATGGTAGGATTTCAATAATGGGCCTCCTCCCTGAGCAATCTCCAGTGCAGCCTTTTTACGATCTGAAGTGTCATGCTTCAGTGCAACCACCGACGACAAATGTGTGGTATATGCTCCTCCGGGTCCCTGGAAAAGAGATGCTTGGTTGGTGGCTTGAGTTGTGCTTGGGCAATAGATGTTTGTTTGTAACCTAAGGTCTCCGAGCCTTCTGTTCTTGTTGGTGTCTGACATTTCGTTAACGCTCGACATCGTAGGGTCGCTCAGGCTCCTGCGCAACATGGCGCCACCTAAACATTGAACCTACCTATGAAAAATGTGCGGCCTCTGGGTGCCGGAAACAGTGGAAGATCTGCTAGGAGGCGGACGATGGAGGCTTTGTAGCGAATGTACGGATCATCCAGTATGTGGTCCGACTGGAACAGAACCCGGTGGTAGGATTAGAAACAATGCAGCAAACTATTGAATGAATTAGGCTCGGTCGAATGAGTGTCTTTGCCAGTTCAATCCGAGGAGTTCAGTTCCATATGAATATCGCCCTCTTCATCCTCTTCATCTAGTAGTAGGCCCTCAAGTCATTCGTGTCCCCAAATCATCAGGGATAATCCCATCCGAGAACGTCCAAGTGAAAAGATTCTGAGTGGCTGACCGAGATAGTTTCTCACTGCAAGAAACCTGAACTGGTGCCAGTGGAGACCTATTATGGCGACCTCTCCAGCACATACTGTACACACGCTAGCTCGGAGTGCAACTGCTGACACAGCAGAGTGAACAGATCAGAGAACTCACACTGAAACGGTCATAATGCTATGAGTTCGCATGATGGGTAGACGTTAACAACAGGTTAGACAAAAGACATCTTCTAAGAGGTGAACATTGCAGTCACCGAGTCAGTCCCAATATGTCACTGTGTTGAACAGCACATCGCGTCTGATCGCACATATTACCATCGGCCACAGTGTTCACCATTGACGTCAGCTGAAGACGTTGTCCTCAAGTGTCACTTACAGTAATATAGGTATGTTTAGTGAATCTCGATCTCGCGCCGACGAACTACATGTACATTATTTACTATGTTGTCGCAATCAACGGTACAGCCACCACCGTCAACCCCCACAGCCACAGTGCTACTTGCGCTGGTGGTGGTATTCGTTATTTGGGCCAAGTTGCCAAAAAAAGACTCGTCATTGCATAAACAGGCATCTCCTAATCCACCTTATGCAGAGGAATTTGTACTCGATACCGTCGCAGAGCACAGCCAGGGCCAAGCAAGGGACAAATTAACAGACAGGGTGGCTTTCTTTGGGCCCTCCTCTTCCTGCGTTTATTCGCCAGACTCTCGCCAAATCAAACACCTTCTGCGGCACGGTCCTTGACGCTTTGGGACGTGGCACGAACCTACGAGAACCTTGCCACTGCTCGCCTACTATGTACTAGTTCACCCAGTCGCGGCCAGGCTTCGCAGCCCAGCCTCCTGCAATAGGGCTGATCGACCTGAGATGTGGGCGGCCAGCACGCCGACAAGAAATACTACACAATCTCATGCTGGGGGCCTGGGTTGATGTGTCGCTGAAAGTCGCGATAACATCCCACCTATTTTATTGACTCTGTTTCGAATGATGCGTAGCGGTCACATACAAGGGGCTCATTGCCTGGCCATTCTAGACCCTTCGGTGTTTAGAGGGGTTGCCCAGTCCTCTTGATGCGGGAGAGGTCATGCATGGCTCCTGAGTCCTTGGTACCTTTTCCAAAGGCGGGCATTTTTCTTCTGTGCCCTATCCCCCTCTTGCTTGCAAGCATAGAGCTACCGAGGAAAGGGACCGGTCTCACAAAAACATGGTGAACCACGCCAGCCACGTCGATTCTACCTTCCATTCTCGGTTATGGGTCACAGATGATTCATCGACCGTCAAACGTTGACGACGCAGTTGAGGCTCGGGTTGTGAAAGGGGTTTGTGAAATCCCCTCCTTTGCTGCCTTGAAGCTTCTCTTGTTACCTCTTTCTTCCGTCCTTCGCCCCTACACTTGTTTCAGCAGACATGTCGTTTTCCATGAGGCGGTGTCGCTGATGGCACCCTGCAAGCAGCGACTCTGTGCAGGCGTTTACAATTGCACATACAATCATCTTCGTCACAAGTCGACTGTTGTCTTCGGGGAGTATTATCTCCCAGGGGCGGATACTGGCGGAATATCGGCGAGTCCGACCCATTGGGCAATCGAGTATACCAGTCGACGAGGATGCACGGAGCTGCATACCTGCTGGGACTTGACCATCACCAGTTTTCTTATGGACCATCTGCTCTGCAAATATAAGAAGCATCCCCCATTGTTCCTTGACATAGTCCTTTGGTCATAGACTCGAGATCCTCATTTTCCCCTTTCTAGAGCACTGGTCACCATGAATACTCTTTCAGCCTTCCTTATTCTATCACTTTTTGCATTAGGCGATGCTAAAGAAGACAGCAATGGGTCCGGTGAATTCACCTCCTGGCAAAGTTCTCCAAATCAGCGAGGTACAATGGATATCGTTTGGTCATGCTTATTCACTGTCTTCATTTGTGTATGTACTCTCCAAAAAGCCTATCAGTGCTTTAAGAAGCTTCGGTGGACGCTCAATGTACCACGGGCTTGATTCACTAATGCTACAATGAGTGCTAGGTTTGGACGGCCGTCCATCTCAACGTGCCAGCTCCGCCTGATACAGACACAATCTTCGTTTTATGGTTGAGGAGGATAAAATGGGGTTCGCTGCTCACTCATTCTTGCCGCGTACGCAACTAACGCACAAATAGTCGGAAATTGCTGCATGGTGCCCGAAATCGTTTTGCTGTTGGCTGCTGGCCAGTGGTCTTTGGCTCGTGCTTGTTGGCGGGAAATGAGAGAGATCCTTGCCGAGCTGGACGAGGCACATAAAATGGAGGCCGGCGAGAGACTGAACACAAAATTTGCAGCTACACCAACAATTGAGGTTCAAGCCGACAATCTTCAAGCTGATCCTGAAGGCCTACCGGAAGCGGAAAGCACACGACCTAGGATGCGCCGGTCCGAGACATTTGAAGAGCAGAAAAGAAGAAAACATAATGAGAGGTGGACGCTACGGCATGCGTTCTATGCGAACATGGGCGGCTTCCGCCTCAGAGACAGTACAGGCCAGGTGTACATCGTCACCGCCAAGCACATTAACCACCTGGTTCGGAAGAGGTACATTGATTTGCCCAAGATAACGCCCTTGGAGATCAATGATCGCAGCAAGTCCGACAGTCTCGCCAAATTCCTGGCTATCATGCAAGTGAGTTCGCTCGCCGTCCAGGTGATTGCGCGAACCATCCAAAATCTGGAGACAACAGCATTGGAGATCACGACTTTGTCATTTGTGGTTTGTACGTTGGGTACTTTCATTGCCTGGTACCGGAAACCCTACGACGTGCAGACCTTTGTGGTGCTCGAAATGCCGGGCTATGCGGTTGAAGATATCGAATTGGAATTCGTGGAGAGAGGCGGCAAGCAGCGAGACCTGCTGAAGGAATACATCACAGTACATCAGACGAGCAACGTGGTCGACAACGATGGCAAACTTCTGGCCCCGTACAACAAGCTGACGATCATTGATGACGGCCTCCCGACCTTTACAGCCTCATTCACCGACGTATACGGCCATTTCTGGGGACGAAAACCGTATGATGCGAATCGCATTCGCAATGACCGCCTGCCGGTGATGGAGAAGCCGGTCACAATTGTCTGCGCCATCACCACGCTTGCTTACGCCGGTCTCCACATTGCGGCATGGAATTTACCTCTGGCGACCGACATTGAGCGACTGCTTTGGCGGATCTCATCCATTGTGTTGATCAGCTGTGTGGTCGTTTGGTTCTTCATGGACCATTTTGGAGAGTACTTGGCTCACAGAAAGGTCAAGAAGGGCAAGGCGACCGATGGAGTGATTGTTCCTTGGTGGAGGATCCCGGCGTCGATCGCTGTTACTGTTGTTTATGCCTTGTGTAGGCTCTATTTACTGGCCGAATCGTTTGCGGCGTTGAGGTGGCTGCCGAAATCAGCATACGAACAGGTGGACTGGGGCAAATGGTTGCCTCATATCTGATCATTTCTTGACGACAATGAATAATGGGAGGAGACCCTTAGAGGGAATGATGGTATGGGGACGGCTCATTATGACGGAGTTCAGGTGTTCATATCTTGCTCTCTGGTACGCTGGGCTGGGTCGGGTGACTCTGGCGTCTCTTAGGATCTAGGATAAGTCATGATCTGTTATCATGACTTCTGGTGTTGCAAGTTGAGATCTGTGAGTTCAGCGTGTTGTGGCAGTTGCAGCCTGCATCCTCCCCCGTGGCAGAGATATACATCCTCTTCGCACTGTCTCCATCTCTCCTGGTTCCAGTTCGATCTTGATTGTATTGATTCACTCTCATGAGATGTATGAACCGCACCGAGGCCCAAGAACTGGCATGTTTCTGCTACGGCAGCAATGCCGCCCTCAGATGCAACTACGCCACTGGATGGGGGAGGCTAATCATGTACCTATGTAACCAACAACATGCAAGTCCCTACCACCCACCTACCCGAGTCGAAGACTTTACCGAATCCCGCAACAAATCCGACGCTCTGTTTCCCATGCCTCCTGTCCTCAGTTTTTTGTCTCCGAGAGACCATGGACATCCTGGACATTTGTCGCTCTGGATGCTAGGAAGACACAGGAACAAAACTGCCCATCTGCACTTCTCCAGCAGGACTCATTCTCTTCTAATAGCCACGCTCATCATCATCATCTTCTTCTACTCCGAGAGCATTCAGCAAAAGTCCTGTGAAGCTGTTCACGATCCCATGGGTTCATTCGACGCATTCCTGTGGTGTTTAGCCTTACTCCTGACATGGGTTGGAATCAAACGATGGCAAAGGTGGAAGGTACAACAAACTTTCAGCACCTGTCCCCGATACACTGATCAAACCGAGATGCATATGTTTGGTTATTGGGCTGATTGGGTTCTTTCAGGACTTGTCAGCCTATGCATCCGCTAACGGCTGCAGACCTGCCCAGAACCATTTACATAACCCGTGGTGGCTTCCCTTGGGTATAGACAAGTAACAACAACCACCAGAACACTGCCTTTGAGCCTCATGCTGACATGCCTAGGATGCTTCCGACTCTCAGAGCAGACCGGGCAGGCAGGCTTCCGGCGTTTATGCTGCAAGAATTCGAGAAACATGGCCACACATACACCCAACGAGTGACGGGCCAACTCGTGGTTTTAACCAGATCACCAGCCAATGTGCAGACCATTTGCAAAACCCGCTTCAAAGGTTGGCGTGCTTTCGCTCCCATCTTGCCCTGCACAGAACGCCGTGCTGACCCAATCCCCCTAGACTACGAGATTGGGTCAGACCGCACCGGGAATTTTCGTGCTCTCATCGGCCATGGCATCCTTGCCTTGGACGGACGGCAATGGTCCAGATCTCGCGCCATGCTGAGGTCTGTAGACTTTCCGACACCGTAGGACGGACAGCACTGACTGCAAGAGTGCGTACAGACCACATTTCACAAGAAACTTTGACCAAGACTTTGCACAATTGGAAGTACACGCCCAGCATCTTCTGCGGCGGCTGACCGATGCGGCCTCGAAAGGCATGCCTGTCGATGTGGCTGACTTGCTCTTGAAGCTGGGCACCGACTTCGCAACCGAGGCAGTCTTCGGGCACAGCACCAACTCCTTGCTCTTTGACTTAAAGCACTGGTCAGGAGAACAGGATATAGGGAGCGCAGGAGATTTTTCTCTGGCGGTGGATCATGCTCTTCATATGCTAGGACAAAGAGGTCAGCTGATCAACTTCTATTGGATTCGCGATTCGCCTCGGTTTCGACAGTCTTGTCGGACTTGCCAGGCATTCGTCAATCAATACCTGGAAGATGCACGACAGTCTCAGACCGAGCAGAGCATCGAGGACACGGGGAAAGGGGGGGCCATGTCGTTCATGCATTCGCTGGTGGCCAGAGATAATATCCCCGCCGATGTGATAAGGGATCAACTTTTGGCTTTGCTGTTAGCAAGCAGGGATACCTCAGCCTCCTTCGCCTCCTGGGTGATCTACGCCCTGGCCCGACATACCGAAGTCATGGCAAAGCTTCGCAGCTTGACCGAGACTCAATTGCCTAGGGATAGGCCTCCGACGGTGGCAGAAATCGCCGCTCTTCCGTATCTCCGTCACGTCTTGAACGAGACGCTCCGCCTTTTTCCTGTGGTACCCCTAAATGGGCGGACGGCCAAGGTCGATACTATACTCCCAGAAGGAGGCGGTGTCGACGGGAAAAGTCCGCTGTTGATACCGGCAGGCACCAAGGTGGCTTTCAACATTTACGCTTTGCACCATCGACGAGATATCTTCGGGATGGATGCTGACGTCTTTCGACCAGAACGATGGGAAGAGATTGGTGCTGGCGCCATGAGTGACTTCGAAGGAGCCTTCGTGCCCTTCATACTCGGGCCTCGGGTCTGTCTGGGCAGTAGGTCGTCGCTGATTCGTGGTGCTGAGTTTGGCCTTGATCAGACTAACAGGTGTCCCAGAAAACATGGCGATGATGACCGTCTCCTATTTGATCGTCCGAATCCTGCAGAAATTTGAACACCTCGAGGCTGTTGAGAGCCCCGCATCACAAACCCTCCCCAGAGACCCGCGCAATTGGCCGAGTGAAGACACCCGGTACGATATGGAGGATAAGGAGACAACCTTCAGCATCGGCATAACGATGTCTCCTCGTGACGGTGTGTGGGTGAAACTGCGATCGGCAGGAGAGACATAGGAGACGCGAACGATGCTCCGACAATGGCAGTGCCGATGTTTCAGTTCACACACACAGTTCACACAGCAACAAAGGGGTAGTTCAGCGGTGACGGTTTCGGCCACATGTTGACCGGGAACGCGACGGCGTCCACGCAACAATGAGGAATTTTTGGTGCAGATGTTGTCATCTGGCACCATCGAGGTCCTGAACATGAGCCTAGGCCCGTCCAGGTCAAAGCCACCGGCAAATTCTGCATCGCCATTGGGGGTGAACGCTCCAGGCTGGTGCTGGTGGATTATAGCCGGCCAGCTGCGCCCCCAAGCAACCCACTGGTACCCCCAAAACAGTGATCAACGTCACACAACGCGACCTTGAGCCCCCCCGGGAGACCTCAGGACCCCCAGCCAGCTCCCAAAACGGACGATACTTTCTGACCCAGGGTGAAAACGCACATCGAGGCTGGCTGGAGGGAACAAACAATCTCAGAAGACCTTTCCACAATAAGGGGTCCCGTGGAGCTAGCTCTCAGTGTTTGGAACACCACATGGTCTGTCGACATGCGAAGATGCATTGTTCCAGGCCTTGAGGATCAAGTCTCGCCGAACTCAATGGCATTGGCTTTTGCCTGACAACTCCAGTTGGAAAGGAAGGAGAGCGACGGCGAGCGCACTAGTCGGAGCCTACTGACGTGCGGAGAGGGACATGCACACAAAAAAAGACCTCCAGGCTCTCATGGATGGTGCCCGCACTCAGCGAGAATCCTTGGGGCGCTTCCAGTGGCTGACTGTGGTGAGATAGACTCGATGGATCTGGCAACAGCCTCGACTACGAAATCCTTTTCAAAGCCTCCTGATAAAAAGTACAGAATCCCTTGCATGGGTGGAAAAAGCTATATACACATGGTCCTCCCCAAGGGTTGCCATACATACTACTTGGTTTTGCCCAGAGCGATCTCCCTACCCAGCCACCAGCCACCAACTTTCCTCCCTCCCAACCCACTGAAGTGACACCCGGCAAAGCCGCGTAACCCTTCGGAGAGCAGAGACATCATCCGATCCCGCAAGTCAGTCCACTGGACACTTTGGACCCCCCCGCATCACTACCCAGTTTTTGGTAGCAGCTGATGCAAGCGACGACGTCGACATCCCACCCCACTCGCACGCACCACTCCCAACCTCAAGGGGTGCTCATGTCAATGGCAGCATATCTACTCGGCTTTGTCTTGTAAGTTCTATTCTCCCTCTCTGTCTCTCCCCCCTTCGACCCAACAACCCTTGTGCACTACACATTGGCGACCATGATCAAGAGTCTAATGCGATTGCTCTTCAGCACCGGGTTCTCGCTTGAGAATCACCGAGACGACGATTTCTTCAACGAACCCTCGACGATGCGGCCTCGATTGACTGCTGCAGCCGCCAAGGAGGATGGTTCCACGGAGCACCTGGCACCGCTATCCTCATCCTCGACGTACCAGGTTGTCGCCAGAGGTCTTCCCGGCGCAAAAATCCATTATGCAGCGATGTGTGCCTGAAGACATGACCAGACAGCCTTCGTCCTCTCCTTTGCAGCCATCATTACGACCATTTTCTCGACTCACGAGCGAGCGCCGTTTCGTCCTTTTCTCCTTGATACCTAGAGTGCGTTTGGTGTGACGCCATGTTCAGCCGAGGCAGCCCACAATGCAGGGCCCCATCGAGAGGTCAACGTTCCCTTTGCGACAGTGGCAAGAAAACTGCCCCGAGCACGACGACGACTATAACCGTTCTTGGAGCTATGAGGGTAGCTGGTGGATTGACGGACACCACAGCCGACGTAACTATACGAGATCCACCCCGCCCCTTCGGCGCCATGACGGCAACTGTTTGCCCATCCCATGTTCTTTGGTCTTTGCGAGCACGACACTAGGTACCTGGTCCGCCACTGTCTCGCTTAGAGAGTTGGCATTACGCCCACTTTTTTTTACGCTCTCTCTTGCAACCATCGAAGTCACGACGCATTGAAAAAAGACCTGCTAGTTGAGTCAGCGGAAGAGTTTTCACGGCTGCGAGGACTCTTCCCGTCACTATACACACACATGAACGAATTTCCTTTCCATTGCGGCACGACGCAAAGCCACAACAGCTGGCTTTCAGAGCACGACCATTTGACGATTTGCATACAACTATGATGATATGAGAACCACACGATATGAGGGTGCCTTGGATATTGCTGGTTACGTATTTGCAGCTGTCTATTGAGAGATTTATTCGCGCGGGGGGAGGGGCAGTTAGTTTGCTGGGGAAAGAAACAATGTGGGCTACGTAGTTCATCATGCCAATTTGATTCCAGTCTTTTGTCCCGCTTGCCTGTTCGTCTTGTCCCATCAGTGTACCACCCTGTAGCCGACAGGGCGCCGCGAGCCTCAGGAGACGAGTCAAACGTGTGTGCAACAACTGACTGCATGCGAGCTCCCCCGACGGCAGGGGAGAGCATTAGGATTGCGTGGCTGGGAGGCGCAGCACCACCTCGTCGCTGTTTCTGCCGTTTTGGGATTCTTGATCATGCAGTGCGAAGTACGAGGTACTCGGTACATACCTCGTAGATTTCCTCTCGTGTCGCAATCTACTCGCGGTGGTCCGGAGCTACTCTACTCCCGCCCATGTCTACGGAGTATTGCCCCCCAATCCTTCCCATGCCCTGTCTCAATCTCGATTGACAGGCTCGGGCCCCAACCTCGTTGCATGACATCCACTCTATCTTCAGCAACAGGTGCATCGTTCCAAATTGTCGTCCTGTTACGTCCACATGAGAGCCAAAGCTGAATTCAACAAAATCTATTCCCTATCGGAATCAATCAATCAATCAGTCAATCAATCAATCACCCCGTGGCAGGCAGGTTTCAGTCAGCGTCCCATTCGTATTTGCCCGTGAACGACAATTGCCAAATGCGGCTGCAGGCCCATGTGCTTATTTAAATTTTGCTGTTGCTCGTTTGTTCAGGCTTGCTTTCCATCCATATGGAGCTCCTGGGTCTGTGTTATGCAAAACGATGCTGTCGATAATCGTAGACGAATACGCATGTCTCCCCTTGCAGGGTAGGTGCATGGTTCAGGTTTAAGGCCCTGTCCGCGAGGTCAGCATGCGTGTCGTGCATCGGTGCCTGGGGAATCACTCGGGACCGCAAGTTCGTACAACCGCAAGTTCGCTTAACCGTGATTAGCAGGATCTACAGTAATTGGCTAACATTCGTATTTACTATTAGGCCTATTTTGAAAAGCCAGCCTCTGCCATGTTAATAAGAGCGATCCGGTTGCAACTCATGACCGAAACCCCGCAGAAACATAAATGACTTCCAATCCTCACAGAAATTACTAGGCAGGAAGAGGTACTTGCGATTGTACGAACCAGCGGTCGAACTTGCGGTCGAACTGGCGGTCCCGAGTGATTCCGGTGCCTGCTCGCTGAATGGTTTTATCCTGTTGTGGCGTTGGGACTCTGAGCACACACAAAGAGCGAGTCCTGCTGCTGTTTGTCATTGACCAAGCTCTAGGACGAAATGTAATCTTTATAAGCAGTGGATGGCTGCATCGAGGCAGAATCTACAATTTCTCTTTTTCTTCTATCTTTTCCCCGTTGACGTCTTATCAACCACAGGAGGGGGCCATCGCTAGCAACCATCGTCAAACAGTAGCGATTTGGGCGCTTTACAGCCATTCTATGACCTGCTGCTTCGCCCCCTACTTACAGTATGAGCATTTGCTGACCGCGCCGAATGGCTGCTCCTCGGGCATTTCTCTTCGTGGACTCATCTCCAGCTCGCACGGATACAAGGGACAAGGAGCTCATTCGTTCTCGAGCTCTATCTCATGCGGCCAAAGCCTCACATCGTGCAAATCGCCAGGACGTTCCTCCCGTTCGTGCTGAGCAGAAAGTTCCACATGGCGCCAAGCAAGAACCCAGCCATCGTCCGACTCGCAAAGGACGACGGAGAACTGAGCAACGGTGGTGTGTTGCGCCCCCGAGAAGCCATGGAGACGGCACGGTCATGGAAGCATTTGCATAGATTCACTCCTCAGCAGATGGCCGACCAGCCACTCTTCCATGAGCTCCCAGATGACTTTCCCGATATACAAGGGAAACTCGACGCCTTCAATTGTACTGCGGTCCCCTTCACCGTGTTCGACATTTCCCTGGTCAAGGATGACTGAGCGGAGTCTTGTTGAGATTATCTGGCCAACGGAGACTGCCATGCGCAAAAGCCACCCAGCGTTACTGGACAGGTTGTGGAAAGGCATGCCCAGTCTTCTCGATTGTTCAGCGGCCGTGCACGCATTCGTCAGTCAAGCGCATTACAGCAGGGCTTTGCGCCACATGGTCTCCGGCCAACACGACCAAAAGGACACTGTTCTGGCCGAGCAGCATCATCTTCGAGCAGTGAAGAGTTTGCGGCATCTCCTCGAGACATATAGCCATTCCGGCGATCTCGATTTCTTGACACAAATCAGAGTTGCTTCCACGCAGCTTGCAGTCTGCGGTGTGATTTCTGAAGACGTTGGCTCTGCACAGATCCACTTCGCCGCGTGAAAGTGACCGTCGATCTCATAGGAGGCTTGGGGAACATGAGCCCAACGCAATTGGAATGCTTGGTGTTCTCACAGTGGCCAGTGCTTGGTTCGACCGCTGACTCCCAGTATTCCATCCGGACGAATGGGACCCAGGACCGTGGGCTGAACAAAGGTCGGTCATATGTGGGCGGCTCTTTTCAATCCCGGGAGAACGTCTTGCTCCCCTGTGCCATCCTGGTTCGCGACCTTCGGCCATATCTCACGACATGAAAGCTATCATCGATCAAGTTAGGGGAGCTCTTGTATGTTCAAGACGTCAAATTGGTCCTCGCGTCCTCCAGGGACAACAAGATGGCCACGCGGGTGTTTCGATGGTCCAGTCTCCGCAAGCTTGCCGTTCGAGCGCGCAATCTCTGCTTCTTGTGCGACGTCAACAAAGCCGTCAAGTCAGCAGGTGCTGGCGCCAGCATGGGCTGCAACCCTTCAGTATCTTTCGACAGGGTCATTTGCCTGACAGTACGCTGCTTTGGCAAGGCTATCTTTGAAGAGCATTACTACGTCGGCACCGTTCCATTTCGGCTGAGCAGGACATTCCTGGCTGAAGTGGCTCGCTGCCTGCAATGCGAACCCGTCTTTCCCTTGCTTTGCAGGACTGTACGGAGAGTCATCTGACCGCCACCACCACCACCACCACCACCACCACCAGCGGATCTTAGAAGACGGAAGGAGGTACGACATGCTCTGGATATGCTCTGTTGGCGCACACATTGAGGAGCACCATCTTGGCTTTAGTCCATGCGCTTCGTCCGCGCCGTCGTCCATCTCAACCACCGGACAAAGAACAACCCATGAAGCGATTACAGGCGTCGGACTCTTCGCCGCCGGATTCGTGAGGTTGACCAAGATGCCGGGCTTTGAAAGCTTTGACGCCGTCGCGACGTTTCTGAGCGAGAGGGATCTGTATTGTCCCCGGTTCCAGGATGTGACCTTCAGGGAGCTGTTCTGACTTTTGTGCGACGCCGAGTTGTTCCACGGCGGCGAATGTCCCTGCTCAACCTTTCGTCCACGGTCGGTCGGCCGGTCGGCCGGTCGGTTCTTGTGGTCGAGAATTCTGAATAGATAGATCTCGTTCAGCAGAGTTATAAACTGAGGAATACACACCACAGAGTCAACACGAGTAAGTAGAAGGTGAAGAAGCAAGAAAGGACTGAGAGTCATTCCATTACCTGCGCGGGATGGAGAGAGGAACGAAGCTCTGATATATACAGACCCGACTAGTTTCTGCCGGGCATGTCGCGTTTCCAGTCATCTCCGTGATTATATACTAACCCACCGCAAAAATCCCTGGGAATAGCATGTCCACTTCAATACCCAACACCCAAGTGAATTCGGTTGTATTTGCCTGTAGTATAACTTTGATCTGCCGCTATCGTTTCTCACATTCGACGCAGTTATAGATGTCAGTTTTACCATTGCGCGAGAGACTTTCAACCCTTCCTGGCAACGACGTGGTTTTCCCATTAGCCTGAGTATATGGCGTGTTCCGTAGGAGCCAGGAGCAGTAGTGCTTTTTGAACGAGACCGTCTCAGGGCACCGAGACACCCGAGAAGGTGAGATTTCCGTGGACGCTTCGTACCCCAAAACCATTGGTCCCTGACGCAAGGATAGAAAATAGCGACGCTATGGTAGTTGACCCGAAAACGACGTTGGTAGATGTCCCATAATGTTCGAAACTCATGTCAAGAAAAGCGGCTCAGCCTTGGGACCATTAGTAACGCAGTCTCTTGTGTTAGTCCTAGGAGACACAAACCTCCCTATGCAAACCTCGCAGCTTCGTCTCGCTCGGATGTTACCCCTCAAGTAGCCAGGACAACGCTGGTTGACTTGCAAAGCTCGGTGGGGAAATAGCAGAATGGTCCGACTGGTCCGCTCTCCTCATGATCACATTGCGTCCATAGCCCAAACACACCTCCTGATCTGACGCCGCCTGGCTGGACACCTTCCAGCTGCCACTGATCTTGACCGCCGTAATTGATGATAAATCTCCATCTTACCTCTCGTCCGCCGGGAACAAGGCTAGCACAACCTCGAACTCCTATGACCGGCCGGTGTATGCCAGCATGGCCACGAGAAAGGCCGGAGAAGTACAATACAGGTAAGTCAGTACACACAGCAAGGGTCGTAAATAGGCGTGGGTCATGAGAAACGGCGTCATCTAGCTTGAGTTCAAGCTTCATGAGATCGCCACAGTCTTCAGGTTCGTCGTCCAGGGTCGGCTGAGCGGCAAAGTCACTCGTCCAGGTATTGAAGGAGACGAGGTCGGCGTAGTCGAGCCATGAGTACGTCCCGAGCCAAGTCCCGGTAACACGCGCCCAATCATTTGGGGTCGTTGGATCGGTCAGAGTGCGGTGAGGGAGAGAATAGCAGAAACCTTGTGGCATGGCAATGCGGCCTTCAACACACATGGAAAAATTGAGACTGATAACGCTGACGACAGCCTCAAGGAGGGACCAGTCGACCTTCCCACTTCCGTCCCGATGGAAGGGGCCGTAATCATTGTCTGGTCCGCTCAGACTCCAGTTGTACACTTTTCGTCTGGCAGCACCTCTGGCCCTGTGCTCGATGCGCTCTCGAGTCGTCAACCCGTAAAGTACGTGGAGCCGAGAGGCAGACTCTGGCCGATTCTTATCATTCTCGCATGCGGTCATGCTTCTGGTGAAACGCAGTGTCGAGGCCAACGTACATTCATCGGATCTGGCGCGCCGCACCATCCTCTGCGACCCCACATCGTGGATGAGACTCTCGATGCCCTCCCGATGGGCAATCAGATCGGAAAGAATTTGGAGATTCAACGAGGTTGTCCGGTCGTCCTCCTTCGGGGTTTTGCCGCTAGCAATATCACGTGTAGAGAGTGCAAATTTGGCCGTGTCGAGGATGTCGAGTAGAGCTTCGAGATAGGCTTTCCCACGACTGTCAAGCCCACACCGTTTGGACTGTACACCTCGCAAAGCCGCCATTCTCGCCGAGAGTTCGCGATGCCAGTCCCATCCACGCTCTGCCGCCAGCGAAGTGTGACCGGGCATCATGGACCAAGCATCGTTGGGGTCATCAAAGACATGCAAGAAAGCTGACCTCCAGAGAATCTGGTTTTGGGGACGGACGAATTCATGGGCAGCCTTGCAAGTCTGGCCAACGTGGACGATGTCTGCAGGGGGCAGACATGATAATACCTGTGCAAGGATTTCTCTGGGCAGATCCAGCCGCTCCATAATCAAGTTGAAGAGGAGTTCGATGAGACCGCGATGCCGAGAGTACCACGCCAACTACCAGAAAAGAGGCGACGGTGAGGGGAGTTCAGAGGAATGAGGTAAAAAGTAGGTTCCTAGATCTCCAGTACTTGAGATCGCCAATCTATCAGCAGGCAATGCTCCCCCGGGTGGTGCCAGTGCCGATTGTGGTGGCATTGCCCCTCACTTGGCTGCTTCGGGGGCGCCCTGTTTCATCCCTGCACGCTTGCCTGCCCTACTATATGGACCCCTATGCCCCCTAACGCCTGTCAGCAGGTGTCACAAACCATCATACAGGATGTGTGGCGCCAGAGTGAGGTGCAACGGGGCATTAGAGTGCGGTAGGCTGACGGGTTGAATAATTGACTGCACAATGAAAAGCCAGCAGGGCGACGGATTGCCTCCATCTCTAGAAATGAGCAATGAAATAGCTGTCGAGGTGCTTGCTTGTTTGCGCTTGTTGGGCCCCCGTGCACCGCCATCCTCGAGACAGGCCGTCAAATCTCCCCTTCCAAGACACCAACAGACGCTGCCAATCTCACCTGCTCACCGCAGACACCCAGCTCGCCAGTAACCGCTCGCACAGCCGCAACGCAGTCGCCCTCAATTCTCTGGCCTCTTGCCACTTGCCTCTCATACTCATGTCGAAGTCCTGCATGCAAATTAAGAGGTACTGCCAATATCGCAGCACCTCCTGACCACCTTCGTCCTCCCTCCAAGCCCATCAACCCACCAACTCAACCCCACATTCTGTCTTGATTCCATCTGAGAGATAGCCTCGCCCTGACATCCGACCTTATCGAGCTACAATGCCTCTGAGAGACTTGCTCAAGAAGAAGGAAAAGTGCGACAGTGATGCCGCCCTTCAACCCCCTCCCCTGCCTCAGGCAACCGAGTTCACATTTGTCCGCACCGACACACATACGGAAGAGTACATCAAACCGCCTGGATTTGATGACGATCGGGAGCTTGCGGAGTCTGTCGAACCAAAGAGTCCGTCCCCATCGAGACGCTCATTTGGTCGATTTCGAAAGAGCCAGAGTCCTGGTGCTGCCGACCCGTCGTCCCCCGAAAAAGAAAAGAAGGAACATCGGCGGCTGTCTGAGCGGCTGCATCTGAACAGGGATCGTGCCGCAAGTACCAGCTCCGTCAATCTGCCTTCTGACCTCCCTGAAATCGCGGAGGCATATAGTGAATCTGGTGATCGTCAAGAGACAGAGGCAAAATGGGAGGAACGTGCTACCATCTTAGCTAGCAAGAGTCCCGCTATGCCAGCTCATTCTCCAACAGGCGAGCTAGAGACTCTCAGCTTAGGCCTCCCTGGGCAACCACCGTCCCGACCTCGAAGCATCAACGACCCGGAGAGCGATATTGACATCCAGAAGGCGATCCAGCTTCACGAATCTGGTGACCTCAAGGAGGCAACCCAGATGTTCCACCAACTTGCCGAGTCTGGGAACGTCTTGTCTCAAGTCCTTTACGGACTGTCTCTCCGGCACGGCTGGGGCTGTGAGCCTGATCCGGCAAAGGCAGTCACCTATCTGTCGGCTGCAGCGTCCAACTCCGCCACAATCGAATCTGATGCCCTGAAGGCCGGAATGAAAAAGGGAGGCGCCGCCAAGGGTGAGCTTGTGCTTGCAATCTTCGAGTTGGCAAACTGCTTCCGGAACGGCTGGGGGGTTCCGGTCGACAAAGTTGCAGCAAGGCAATACTACGAAACGGCAGCAAATCTAGGAGATACAGATGCCATGAACGAAGCTGCTTGGTGCTACCTCGAAGGATTTGGGGGCAAAAAGGACAAGGTGAGTTTCCGCGTGATTTTTTCATCATTGGAGCTGGGGTTGGAAGTCCCAATACTGCATGCGCCTTGGATGTCTGGCATCTCTCAATCAACACGACACCCCCCTTGCCTTTTGACACGTGATGAACAGCAGCGGCGGCGGCGCCAGCAGCCCAGCTGAGCCTCATCCGCCGCGAAGGGGGTCCAACCATGAGATTCGGGTGTAACGCAGTCTGACCCATATCGGGAGGGCCATTACTTGGGAGGGGAGTCCTTCTGACACTAACTTGGGCGGCCTACGGCCCCCAAATACGCGAAATACCCAAATACAGCTCCCTCTCAATGGCAGCTTCACTTTGGGCAGCAATGCAGATGGCCCTCGACCACTCAGCGACCACCTCCAAGTCTTCTGTCCCCGTACCTTGCATTAGTTCCAAGTCATGCTGAACTCCGCGAATCACGATCGATGTTTCTCTCGGAGAAATAAATGGTTACTGACACATGGGGCTTGCGACATAGTTTAAAGCGGCACAACTTCTCAGATTGGCCGAGAAGAACGGTGCAAAGACACTGGGAAATTCCTGGTAAGTCATGGTCTCATGTCATTTTGTCCCAGAACTGCCTATCACCCGACCACCCTCTCCCTCGCCTGGTCCTTAATCACACTGGCTCTGCGTATTTTCACACGAATTGGGTCGAAATTCCGGCGGTGTCCTATACTTCGATGCCAAGAGATGTCTGATTGGCGGTCAAACTTTGGAGACACTGCTGCGACCTGTTCGGCGACCCGGTCCACCACACCAACCTTGCGAAATGGTTCGTGCTGGACACTCCGACCTTCGAAGGCGAGGTGGCTGGGCCGCAGTCCTGAATGAGGCGCAACAGTCTAAGGCATTGAACGGGCGGGCTCTTGACCTCACTGAGAACCTTGAATGTTTCATTAGCAACCCGGACAAAGAGCGGTGATGCGTGACTGTGTGCTGACGTCTTGGTGTTTGTGATTATCAGGATTTGGAAGGAGAAATACAATCCACCAAAGTGAGACGGTGGCCTTCACCGTCTCCAGAAGTATGCCGAAGTGATCTTGGACCGTGCCATGGCCTGATGATCTCTCGATCCAGAAACCAGGATATTCCCGTGATATGACTCAAAATCGAGACGAGGGAGCCGATGAATCCGACGACAGATAAGCAAAATGAATAATGACCTTAGCCATGACTGGCCCCTTGGGCCTCTCTGCCCTGTTCTTGCGCCCCTCGCACACGGTCTGCCCAGGCAACCTAGATTGGGCAACAGTTTTACGGCGCCCTCCCATTTCCACTTGTTGATATCTAACTTCAGGAAGGATCCAACTCATGAAACGCCCGTCCAGGCACAAAGATAGATGTCGGCAGCGCCACGGCCCTTTCTTTCGCCCAGGTCAAGTTGTTGGTCAGCCATTGTGGAGGTGGATGAGGCCGTGCCTGCATGACGCAGGGGACTTCGAGGAAACGGTGTCTCTTCTCGCCTCTTAGTCAGGGGATGAATATCTGATCACGATGGTGTGTTCTGGCCGCGCGGTTCAGGACACGAAAGGTCCCCTCGATTTTGCCTTTCTTTGGTCACCCTGTGGACCATTGACGTTGGCGACGGCTATCACCGATGGGTAGTGCCCGTCGACTTGATTGAATATGGATGGCCAAACTCGAAGCGAGCGAGCTCGGTGAAACAAGAGACCTCAAAGCAAGGCAAAAGCACATGCCCGTGACATGATGTTCACACAGATTGGCTACACAGTAGGCCCTGAGCCTGCGTGGCCACCTTCCCAATGCCGGCGGACCTGGCATCACACAAAGAGAGAGTGAGAGATATGGCCTGATTTTAGGGACGCAAAACAGAAAGTGCGGATTGTCAGTGACAAGAGCTCGGAAGTGGGTTTCGTTTGCCATTCCAATAATCCTATCTGCTGTGGCTCGAGACCATTGTGCTCGGTGGCCTTTCTTGTGTGTCTTTTTCTTGCCCGAGGCATGTTTATACGGTGCTATATGAGAAGGCGTTATAAAACTGTACGTCGGTCGTTTTGGTCGTAACGTCGTAGCGAGGGAGGCTGTTGATTTGGCCTCTGGTTCATCCTTCATCGATACATCTAGCCATATCTGTGGCCATCTTCCCATGCTCGGTCCACATCCTCTCATTTGCTCTCGCGGAAGAGTCTCTGGTCCAATAAAACCGCTCCGTCGTCTGGTGGTCTTCCTGATCCCCCAGCCTCTCAGTTCTTGTCGC
Organism: Fonsecaea erecta; assembly: GCF_001651985.1. Classification (NCBI taxonomy): domain Eukaryota; kingdom Fungi; phylum Ascomycota; class Eurotiomycetes; order Chaetothyriales; family Herpotrichiellaceae; genus Fonsecaea; species Fonsecaea erecta. The sequence continues at coordinate 102,639 of NW_017387256.1, read as the reverse complement.
CCACTCTCCTGTATCGGTCTCACTCGTCCCCCTCCCAAGCTCCATGACTTGGTCATGCTATGTGCACTCCTCCTGCCCAACCTATTCAATCCCGTGGCCGAAATATTAGAAAAATGCAGAAAGGATGAATTTTCATGCCATAGGCCGTTAAAAAGTTTCTGGGTCATCATAATCAATCATGTCGTGTCCTATCGTATCAACTGATTTGTAAAAATCCTGATCAAAATCCAGGAGGTCCCTAACTGTGAAGAGATAAGGAAATTGTGCCCTGAAGCATATGAGTCTTTCGCTTTCGTAGGTTTGGTTGATCAGACCTTGTCCGTCTGAATCGAGAGAATGTAGCCCCAAAAGGGAAAACGATCACAAAGGAGAAAAGAATTTTCCACCATTCCGAAAAACCCCCGTGATAGAGAGTTTACCGTCGGATTTGAACGATTTTCTGGTGCCGTCCATACATCGAAGAGCCCTTGGGTGGATGTAAAGCTTTTTTACTCGACCCTGGCAATCATTTCTCGGAAATCTCGAAGGACTTTCTCCGGGACGCGGTCGAGGAGCACACTCCGTTCGCGGGCTTTCCCGGCCAGGCCACTCATTTTCTCGAGCCCATCCCTCTCGGCTTTCATATCTGCAAACAGCTGTTGCAGCCGCGTGGGTTTTACCTCAACCACGTCATCATCATCGTCGAAGGCGCAGTCAGGGCTACTAATGTGGTTGTAGGAGGCGGCAGAGAGGGAGAATGCGGCGGCAGCTTGTTGCTGGCGAGATGGCGTGGTGAGGGAGGCGTGGAGATTGCCGAGTGGAGTATCGGAAGGCTGAGGGGTCATGTCAGAGAGTGCGTGGGGAAAGCCGTTGCTGTCCAGCGAGGGTGCGGGCCGCCTAGGGAGGACTTCATGGGTAACCTCGGGACCCGAAGCAAGCACCGCCTGGAGGACGTTGCCAGCCTCAGCACGATATTCGTCGGATAGAGCAGGCATGTTGGGTGCCACGACCGCAACAGAAGAGGCTGCACTCGCTGCTCTTGAACCGGCCTGCGACATGATGAAGGCACCGGACAGTAAGCACATGTAAAACGTCTCCCAGCTGAAGGTAGCGTCGACCTTGACATCAGATTTCATGGTAGTATTAGGCTGGGCCGTAGAAGTAGTCGGTCGGGGAGTGGCTTGTCGCTGCAGAGCATCTGATTCTTCCATTTTCAAGTCTTCGTTGCTCATGAGGCCGAACTCGTCGTTCCACTGGTCCTCCAAGCCGAGATCCTTGAAACTCGAAAAGTCGTTGGAGAAGGCGTCTGATGCGTTAGTGGAGAAGGCACGAGCATGTTGATTGCGTTCCAGTTCCCTGAAGCTGTCCCTCAAGATGGTGTTCATTCGTCGAAGCTCGCCGGTCTCTAGAGTCGACGTCCGGATGAGCTCCTCGTTCTGGTACTTCAGGTCCGCAATGCACTCCTCGAGCCGCTGACGATCAAGCGACCATTGTTGTCTTTCATGGTTGAGGACGTTCTCGAAGTGACCTAGGGCGTCCTCGAGATCGCTCTTCTCCCTGATCAGGAGCTTCTTGTCCGCTTCCAGCTTCTCGGCATTTTGCTTTTTGCGCATGCGAGAATCCAGCCTGCGCGAAGAGGGTTAGTAGGCAACGAAGACCGTCCGGGTTTAGAATGACACTTACGCTGCTTGACGATTTCGCAGCAACCGTTTCTGCTGTTTGAGCTCCTTCTTCTCTTCCTCGTTTGTGGCTTGGTTGATCAAGGCGTCAATGGTGTTGATATTCCGTTCGGGAGGAATCTCGAATTTGGCATTCTTCTTTCTGATACCGTCGGACCTCAATACCAACAACGGGGACGCAGCTCTGTATCTGTGTCGGAGAATGCGATTCGTCTCGGTAGCGTCTGAAGAAGTAGTCGAAGCCCACCCGCCTTGGCTGGACTGCGGCGACATGGAGACGGCAGAGGCGGGATCTTGCTGCGCGAAGCCCGAAAAGGTGACAGGCCCTCCGGTATATTGAACCTGCTGCTCAAATGGCTCTTGTACCGGACCAAAGAAGGCGGTAGGAGTATTCGCTTCAGAGCGCCCCGACATGGCCCACTGTTGGTTTGGCATAAAGCCGGGACCGCAGTTTGCAGCGTTCATCTGGCTGAAGAACTGGCCATTGGGGGATGACATTGGGAGCGAGGACTGCGAATAATGGCGGACGGGGCCCATGACACCATGGGGTCTCTCCTGCCAGACATGAGCAGATGCAGGATAGTCGTCCTCCAGCTTGGTGACTGAAGAACGTCGATTGTCAGAGGCATCGGAAGCTGTCATGTCGGCGGGGGTCGAGGATTCAAAGACCTTGCCGTCAAGGATGGAGGAGGAATCGTCTTCGGTGAGCGCGGGTTTGACGTCCTCAGACCACTGAGGTTGCCCATACGGGAAGTAAGTTTGGGTCGAATATTGCATTGCCATAGGTGCGACAGAGATGGGAATCGACAATAAAATGGATTGTTGTTGTGCCGATGGAATCGATGGACCAAGTGGCGGTGAGCGAAAAGGTGGGGAAGGAGACTTGGTGGGAAGGCGTTGGGTTTTCTCTCGACAACGAAAGTGTGAAGTCTTTAGCAGCGTTGGAGAGTACCAGCCGCAAGAAGCATATTGGTGATTTCTCAACTTCAAAGTCAAAGAGGATGTCAGATGTTCAGAGGTGGGAAGAGAAGAGGGAGATGCAGCAGGTTTAGTACTATGTATTGCGAGCAGGACAAGCAGCCCTGGCCCGGTACAATACAATACCAGCGAGCGAAGAAGAGGCGGAGGGGCAGGGGATCCAAGATCAGAAACATGGAGCCTGACGAGGAACCGTCAATGCCCCATCTCCTGGTCTGCGGACGGGTCTGGGACGGGTGATGTGAGAGGCAGGGAGGGTGAGAGGAGCGACGAGTTGTAACTGGGCCGAGGAGGGGGGAATCCACGACGAGGGAGAATTCCTGGGTGGAGAGAGAGGAAGAGGACGCCGGAAAGATCTCCAAGCCTGAATTGGCCCTTTGCGAAGGCACTTCCAAGAGAAGGAGGGAGGGAAAGGTAGCAAAAAGCAGCAAGGAGGAAGACATGAGGAGAGACGAAGCGACGGTTGGGCGGACGAGAGCGAGCCAGGGTACGGATTGGATGCTCTGCGAATCCCAAGCACTGGTACTCGGGCTTGTGGTATTGTCCCCTTCCTTCACCTGCCGTTTGGTCTGCTTCGTTTTTTGGGCAGCGATTGTCCCCCAGTGCCAGTAGTAGTGGCCGGAATCGCGGTGCGTGCAGCATGCAGGAAGTTTGCTTGCTCCCGCGCCACGAGACTGGCTGCCACCGACTCCGCCCAACGGTCACCTTTCATGCGACCACCTTTTAGGTCGCTTCAGCTTTTTGCTCTCTGCTTGCCTTTCCTGATTAGGCCGAATCTGCGTTTCTCTTCCAACGTGAAATGTGAGTATCCATTGCTCTCCTCTACCGAATCGAGACGGCGAGAGTGGCCCTGGTCCTTTGGTGGCTCCGGTTGGAGGTGTCTGAAGCGACCTGCAACCCTTCGGCCTTTGGCCTTCGACCTTCAACCCACGATCCTCGAAACCTCGACCATCGGGGCAAAATGCTCAGATGAGGGCCAGAGGTCAGAAGACAGAAGAGAGGGAGGGACCAGTGACCCAAGAGAAGGAGACGAGACCAAACCGCGTCCTTTCCCGACCCTGAGTTGGTCCCAGATGTACGCGACTGAAAAAACAAACAAAGAGGGCGGCATGGGTCTTTGCCTTCCGGGGGCGCTTCCAGGCCACTAGGCTTAACTGGATGCTCTCTAGGCTCGGTTCGCTTCCCCCCTTGTGGTTCTTGTAGCGATGGGCGGCGCTGGGGGGCATTGATTCTCGGCCGGCACGGGCCTTGACTCGTAGCTGGACATCACATCACGCTTGGAGGGCCTTGTGAGTCGCCCTCCTGACCTTCCTGGCCAGACTGCGACTAGGAGCCGATTCCATCCTCGCTATCCCTCGCCGCTTGGCAACACAGATAGATCCCTTTTGTCGATCTACCAACCTTCATCCATCCCCCCGAGTGGAAACCACCACAGTATTCTTTCACTTCCGCTCCTGCTGTTCTCCTGTCCATTGATCTCCTGGGTTGTCTGCGTCTCGCGATGTCTTGGGTCCTGACGGTCTGACAAAGGCCCTCAGACGTTGACCGCCCACAGTCCGGTGATCCTGAATCTCATGATTTGCTTCTACACTGCGTGCTCGAAACTGACCGCCCTCGTCCTTATCCCACGCTAGCTGGAAAGGTCTTACCGGAGACTCTGAATAGAACAGAATGTTTGCGGGTCCCAACCCCTGCATCTTTCGACGCACGTCGCACGCTGGACACTGGATGCAAAGAAGGTCGAAGCCCAACATAGACCCAAGATGGGCTGGATGCTCGAATGTCTTTCTCATCCACGTGACGCTCACAGGCATCCAAGATGCCGCGTCAAACCCATCACTGCCTGGTCCACGAGAGAAGACATGACCCCTTGGATTACCAATGCCACCTCATGCCTCAATGGGGCCTTCGGACACGAGCAACTGCTACCATTGATATAGGCTGTATGCGCCAATGCAGACAGAGGAATTGAGAAGAAAACAAGGCGAGCTCGCTGCCGAGTATACTCCTCAAGGATGCCTGGTCCCTTCGACTGGGAGCGTGGGATGTTCATGACCACTACATCCTTTCCTTCTGTGAGTCACATCAGCACTCATTCGACATTCCCAGCCACGCTGTCTTCTGTTTGTTGTTGGTCAGCCTTCTACCACGGCGGGGAGGCTGTATCTGGAGATTGCCTTTTTCGGTGAAGACCATTGTGTGCTGCAATGAGCATGGCGCAGTTTCGGTCTACCTCGTCCATTGCAGTATACATCTCCTCATGCTGTCAATGCGGACAAAGTTCAATCCCACTCACTGAAGGCGTGTTGGACTTCCCTCGCGCCCTGATGCGTTAGTCCTTCTTGGAAGCCAATGTTGGCTACTCGTCTTTCGTCAGACATGTGGACAGTGAGCTTGCTGCTCGGCCCTGCCCTCTTACTCTGTCAATCAGGTCCATTCAGAAACCGTGTAGCCATTGCAGACAGTCCGCCAACAGACACGCGCAAAGTGGTGCGATGGCTCAACATCAGGGATACTGCTTGACACAGACAATCACGCAGTAGCAGCGGTACCGGTAGGTTCCACTGAAAGCACATAATGTAATTGGATATATTTCGAGATCCCGCAATCGTTGCTGCACGCCGACATAGCAATCGACTTTCTGCATTCTATGTTCGACATCTACATAGAGACTTGCCGACCAATTTCATCCTCACAGACACTCCACGCCTACAATTTCAATGCAGCGATGATCGGACCGCCAATGCCTCCCTGCACAAGGGCAACTCTTTCGTATCCGTCCTTCTTGAAGCTTGGCAATACAACTCTCGAAATGCCGCCATTCCACTCTCCGATCTTCATCAGCTCTTTGACGACATTGCGATGAGGGATCTTCTTCGACTTGTTCGGGCCCGTGCGAGGCTTGACAGTTTGAAGCACGGGATCATACTTGACTATCAGCACGTCATACACCATATCCGCTTCTGGTGCGTCGGACGCAAGCCTTAGGTCGTTTCCAACCCGGTCAATGCCCAGGGCCCAGGTCATCCCATTTCGTAAACCCATTGCCCTCATGATGATCTGGTCGATATCCTCCTTGGTAGCACCGATACCATCGGAGACACCGTCGACAACGATCTGCGGTGTGAAGAGACTGTTTTTGCCCCATTTGGTCAAGTATTGACGTTGTCGCGAGTCCCATTGTGTCGAACCAAAGGTGTCCTCCCAGCCGCTGGATGGGTTCCAATATGTCACATCGTACGTGAGAAGCAGGAGGTTCGGGTTGTTTGTCGCATCTTGGATGCGTGGAACTGCTGGTGGGCATGACGCACAACCCTGAGACTGGAAGAGCTCCACGACCGAAAGGGGCATGATGTCCACGAAGCAGGCTTGGGTGTGGGTGTGGCCTTGATCGAGGGACATGATACACGCGAGGGGTGCCTTCTGCTTCTTGAAGAGGTTGAAGAAGGAAGACATGATCGAAGTGTTGGTTCTGGGTGATGGCTTTCAGAGGCAATGAGGAGATCTGCCGAAGGACTCAAAATGAAAGTATCACAAGGTTGATGGACGCGAGAAAGAGAGGTGCGTGAACTCGGTACTTTATACAAATATAGCCTTCACTAACTGCCGACCACAATTTGAATCACACCGTGCGATGGCATGTCTCCTGAAATCCAGTTCCAAATGTTCTCTTACACCCTTGCGCCACAGCTCCAGAAAGAGCCTTGGGGGCGATGCTATCCAGGCCAATTGCTGCTCGCATTCTCCTTGCTGAAAAGGATCACAGTCAGACCTCCTGAGCTGAAGTGTCGGTCCCTGCATGGACGAAATCTCGAACCAGGAGCCGAGACTCGCACTTTACAGCACTCTTCGCCTTGTCGTGGCCATGAATTAGATCCAGGCAAGCACTGTTGTACGCCTGAAGGCCCCCAAACAGGCAAGATCCACTGGAAGCACTAAACTTGGTCGGGTTGTATTCCTCGAGATGCGAGATGAGCCCTGTGAATATGCTTGATCGGAGCACGGCAGTCACACGAATTTGATGGGGCCGGTCCATGGGAACGCAGCTCTTCACAGCCTCGAAGTCCAATTTGCCAGCGTGGTTGAGGAAAATGTTTGCGATACTCTCGGCTCAGTAGGAAATCAGGGGTGATGGCAGGTTTGATCATCAAGATCGGCCCGGTTGTGCAACGATGGTCAAATTGCAGGTTATCATGACTGTCTCGTCCATCCATCAATTAGGACAAAACGAAATTTCAAAAAGAAAAGGACTGGAAATCGCGAACTTCTTCAGATATCATCGTAACCCCGGGCGTGACGCGTATCGTCCCCTCTTCTATCGATGTAGACTTTCCAACATCCACCTGGGCTCAGCTCAGGCTTCCCCTTTGTCGACAAACCCTTGATTTTCAGGAACGTGCCCGTACAATCGCCCTGCTCGTGGTCGCGGGTGCTTGGCCTTTTCCTCGGGACCGACCACCATCTCCAGGTGACCTGGATACGTCTCCCTCACGGTGACGACCTGCCGCCACGTTTTCGCCGCGGCGACACCTGCGCAGGTGTCCTGCAGCCTGGGTGACGGGCTCGAGTTCATTGCGAGCGTTATCAGCTCGGCGACCGTCGTCCAGGCGGCCACCAGCCCTTCCTTCTGGATGACGAGTTTATAAATGAGGAACAGCGAATGCGCGGCGGCAATGGCGAGGTGAATCAGAAGGACAATGATTCCGAATTGCACGGTCTTGGAGCCTTCCCAGCGATAACCGTACCCGTAGCGCTGAAACACCGGGTCAATGCGCGGCCAGTTGCGAACGTCGGCGACCGTGGCGTTCAAAATGGTATCTTCACCGCCTTGTGCGCTGCTGACAGGGAACCTGCCCACGAGACTGCCGTCCTCGGTCTGGTTAGTCAAGAACATGGGAGCAGAGTATGGGAACAGCCCGTTGCCAGCAATCCGGGCCAGGCCATCGGTAATGACACCCGCGAGGAGGGTTGATATCATCGTGGCACGACTCTGCCGGACTTCGGCATCTGTGAGATTTGCAGTGGCACCCGACTTCGCACTTCCGACAAATGGCGATCTGAAAGTGTTGAGCACTTCGTCGGTGACCTTCTCGTCCGGGAAGACCGCTTCTTGAAGCATGGCTACGATTGCTGGGATGTCTCCCGTCACAAAAGTAATGTTCTGATTAATCGCGTTGGCGAAATCCAGGCTGATGGTCATGTTCTTGATCGGTTGATTGACCGCGGCCTTTTCATGGGGCAGCGAGAGGCAACTGTTGGTCATTTCCCCTTTGACATTGAACCCAACCTGGTCGCTCGTCCGTGGTTCGTAGAAGACATCGACGGGGATCCACTGCGCATAGATGCTACAGGCATGGATCTCGGTTGCTTGCCTCAACTGCTGGCTCTTGTCGTCCACTTCTATGTATTCCCAGGGAACTCGGACCGCCGCACCAATGGCTGGATTCCCGGGTCCAGCTGGCATTTGAACCCAGTCAAATGTCGTGTCGTTGAGTGTGCTGTGGTATGGCAGGATGTATTCCGGGCTTGGAAGCTGCCTGTCGGGGGTGAAACTGGGAAAGTTGACATGAGTCCGAGCTTCGACCTCCGAGACATTGAAATAGTCGAACCCGTTGCACATGACTTCGACCTTGGGTGCGTACACGGGGCCGGGGAGGCTGATTTTAGGTTGTGCCATGACAAGAGCAAGACCCTCCCAGTTGTCCTGGGCAAACGTCCAATACGCCGTCAATGCTCCGCTGATAAAGGTGTTCATCGACATGCCAGATGCTCTGCCGTCGAAGTCGCTGGCGCAGCTCTGCGTTTCCAACACCCTCCGAGTATCTCCACGGGCGTCAGGAAAGCTGATGTTGGAACCGGCGCTGGAATTGGCAAACAGGAGATTGCCCGCCCAAGTGTAGGTGTCTCTGAAGCCTCCGGCCGGACAGGCGTCTTGAGTGGTGGTCGTTATCGCAGCGCCGACGCAGTCGATGCCTGAGTCAGGAGCGTTCTCACTGGCGCGCGTCACGTCTTCTGGCCACAGGACAGTACTCTGGTTGAAGATGTAGAACGGCAACATATCATTGTCGAAGGGTTTCTCGACGTTGAACCAGTTGAGAGAGGGGATGACTGCAATGGCAGAAGAAGGACCGGCCAACGTTGCCAGGATGGTGGCAAGCACAGAGAGCAGCCAGAAGCGCCAGTAGTGCGCCTTGCCCGTCCAGATCGAGGACCAGAAACCTTTTGTCCGCATATAGTCTCCTGAACCGATGGCGAAACTGTTGGCGAGCATCCCCAACGGCAGTCCATGCGTGCCCACCAAATGCGCCTGAGCAACATGCATGACAATCGTCCCCAATGAAGCAACAAGGATCAACTCGTGGAGCTTCGCCGCCAGCTGGAGAGCGTTCATTGCGCCGCCCTGGGTGATGCCAGGGAGGATCTGGACATTTGGATCCACCAAGTCCATCCAGTAGCGATCGCGGAAACTCAGCTGGACAACTGCTATCGTGACGGCACTGGCCGCCAAGTGAGGGAGCAGCTTGTGCGAGTTCGGCCAAAACCCTCTGCGAATGGCTTCTTTGGGCCTTTCGAGGGACTGACCGAATGTCTGGGCAGGGTTAGGAGGTGGGATATCGCCCAAGTCGATCTTCTCATACTCGATAAATCTCTCCTGCGGGCTCGACAGACTCTGAAGAGTATAAGACCTTTTCGCGGCTGGGACGATGGGATCGAGGGAATGCTGGGAATCGAGCGCAGCCGGATCAGGAACAACGTTGAAGAGTTTTCCATACAAAGAGCGAGAGGCACGGCGACCGGCACCAATGTGATTCATCGTGACAAGGAAATTAAAAAAAGAGTGACCTGGTAAATGATTGTGGTAAAGAATGGCTGCCAGCCGTGGATCGAAGCAGAAAAGCCTAGAGTATATGCCTCTGGCACCTCAACGAAAATATGCCTGGGATCTTGCCATAAGCGTACTGAGGCAGAAATTGTCGCAGAATGAAGTGGCTAGGGCATTTATCTCAACGTCAGTCAGCAAGATGCCGCTTGGGAAACCCGTCAGCCCAGCGAATGGCCCGTCCTATTGCGACATGATTGATATGCTGAAGACGCCACGAGAGGACCCGGTCCCAAAGGGGGGCCGATCAGCCTCAGCAGGCGAGAAGGATTCCCACATAGCTCTCTACAAGTACAGCAGTAATGTTAGTAAAGGGACGAAGAGCGTGTGGAAGCGCACAACTTTGACCCAGACGTGAAACTTAGCGAGCGCGCAGAGGAGGTCGCGGTAAGCACTAAGCCTGTTTACCAAAGCTGGCCCACGTTTCAACGACGGCCTTGTGCAGTACTCCGTACACGGTAGTAGCTGTCGCCTCCAGAGAGATTTGCGTTTGCCAAAAGGAGCATGACTCCTAGGTTCAGAGAGGGACAGGGTGATATACGAGATACAGTAGTAGACGAAAGGGCAAATCGTCAAGAGAATGTCAATTTCCGGATGGGGGGACTTTTGAGGTCAAGCGAACCGGATGCCCAAGTGTTGCCATGAAACTCTGCACGATCACCAACTAGATGATACTCCCGACATATTATTATGAAATGATCAAAAGAACCACGGGGGCCAAAACTGGCCCTCTCGACATAATCAGAAAATTCGAAAAGAATGTGTAAATTCTTCCGTTTGGTCAGGTGTCTCCTCAACGAATCAACATGCCTGGTTCGCCGGGTAGGGCTGGAAAATAAATGCAGGTGTTGCCAGCCTGACAACATAATATTCTCTTTGAAGCTGACCTGAAGCAGATGGGGGCCGATTCGACTGTGCGACGAAGAACGAACACGGATCCCAACGAGGCCTTTCGCGCCACAACCTCTGTGGCGCTTGGGGTCTGATTGCGGCCGAACTGTCCGGTGTGTTCGTACATACATATCGTCTCTGTTCGAGCCGAAGAAGGATCCAAGAATTCCCACATCGCGTTGGACCCATGTCTCCATTTCTGACCTGGCACCCAGGTCTGCTGGTGCATGTCCAGCTTCGAAACCCACGGCAGCTATCGCTCGTCGTCACATTGTGTGCCTCCTTTTCACTAGTGGAGCCCATACGCTACTCTTTCCTACAGGGCATGCCAGGATTGCGCGAGATCAGCTGGACATTCCGTGGCGGGCGGCCTGTCAACCTGTTAAATCTTCCGTCACGCGATTCCATAAAGACACTGTAATCGATTAGCATTTTTAGGCTGCGTCTTGGCTGTGCGGACAAAGAAAACCACCCAAAGACGTCGACCTGGGGATGTGTCAGGTGGAAGAACAACAAAGATAAGCCAAGTGCTCCTTTGGGTCAGACGCGAAAATCTGCTCCCACAGGTTCTTCAATATGGTGATCTCCAAGCACGCGCTGAGAGAGCCACAAGTCGGTTGAGCCACATCTGGCTTACAATGCCCTGACTAGCCGAGCCAAGGGATGGCAGTTTTCTGAAACCACAGTGGCTGCCAGTGCATTCACGAACACACAGTGGCGACGGGCACCAAGAGCAAGAGCTCGATTGTTTGCATTCTCACGGGGACGTCGGCCGCCACACCGGTCTTCAGCAAAGTTTTCTCAACGGCTGATTGTCAACCCTCCAGAGCAATGCCGACGACAGTGTACTCCATCTTGAGACAGCTTGCTTCTTCGATTCTCCACACGATACTAACATGAGAGATCTGCGCTACAACGTCAGAAATGCGGGGGTTCCATCCTATTCGATGTTGGCGATAAAAACATGCCATGCGACGGCTTGGGAGTATTGGCTTCGATTCTTGAGCGTCAATCCTCCTTGGCTTCAATCAGCGGCGTCGAAGCCATGATTGAATGGTCACCCAATGTCTGTGGTTGGCACAGACGTTATCGGATCAAACAGACCATTTCAGTCAGGTCCCGAGAAGAGCTGGATACGGTTCTCCTTGAAGACCTGCACAACGTGCGTCCTACCCTTGCAGCGCAGATGCCGATCGAGGCTGGGCGTCAATCGACGATCACAGTGTAAGCGACCTGATGGATGATCAACATGACCGCGGACGCGTGCTTGGGTCTTGCAAGGTTCTATTCCACCATTGATGGACAGGAGAAAGAGTCTCGAAAGATGTTGGAGGTCGACATCTCCGATCAGGACGCTGTATCTTCTGTCTCTTTTCAGATCTCCTTTGTCCTGCTCGGCCGTTCATGGACCTGTGGACCTCCAACATGTAAAATCATATGGCAGCAGGGTGGTTTTACTCACCCAACAGCTCGCCCGCTACTTTCTTACCGGCCGACCAGTCTCAAGCCTCCGCGGACCGGACTGCGCAATCCATCCCACATCCTCAGAGATCTTGATAAGCATCAATGGCTTATGTTTTTGGCAGACTTCCTCGGGTGGACCTGGGATGCATTCGACTTCTTCACTGTTTCTCTTATTCTCACTGAGATCGCAGAGGACTTTGGCGTAGAGAATCGCTAGTGTCTTCGATGCGCGGGTCTCGTTTCCTGAACGTTGAACCTTACTGATCATCAATAAGGTCTCACTGTCACGTTAATGCTTCGCAATGTTGGCGCGTTGATATCTGGAGCTATATCCGATCATTATGGCCGCAAATGGCCTATAATCATCAACTTGGCCTTCTTCGTTATCTTGGAGCTCGCTTCTAGATTGTGTACCACACTCCCTCAGTTTCTCGGCGTCCGGTCCTTGTATGGCATTGCTATAGGAGGTGAGATGGCTGTGCGGTCTTTCGGGAAATGCTCTCCAACTTGGACCAGGTCTTCTTGGACCTGCCGCAGCAACGGCTCTCGAGGAATTGCCTACGATGCTCGTGGACTCTTGTGGAGTGTGTTTGAGCAGGGTTATGCGAGAGGGTATCTGCTTGCATCCATCTTTTATCGTGCTGGAGTTCAACGCGGTCTTGTTTCCCGGCCGTTACTCATTCTTTCCAGCTGGTGCCCCCTACCTCCCATGGCTGGCGGTCGCTATTCTAGTTCGAAGCTAGCCCTCCAATCCTTATCATCGCTTTCCGCTAATCACTTCCAGAGACAAATATGTTCCAAGTCATGGCAACAGTGAGTAGCACAGCTCATTGCGGACAAACAAAGAGGCAAACATGTTTACGTCAAGTCTGTAGCTTTCAAAGCATGGGTTAGAGACTCCTGGGTGGCTATAAAGCAGAGCTGGGTCCTCTTTGTAAGCCTACGCGCCTCCCATTGGCGGCCAGTCCTAGAGGGAGTGTGCTGACAGATGGTTTCAAGGTCTATTTGGTTATTTTGATGACGGGTTTCAATTCATGCAGCCATGGAAGGTGACTCACTCCCCCTTAGCCCTGGAAAAGAATAGACTAATGCTTACGGGATAAATCAGTCAGGATTTCTATCCGACTTTCCTGAAGAACCAGGTCCTCATAGGACCGACTGACGTGACCATCATTAGCTGTGTCGGGCAACTAGGAGCTCTTCTCGGCGGCACTATGCTCGGCCATGTGAGCACGTTCTTCGGCAGGAGATTGACAATGATCGTGGCCTGCGTGTGCGGAGGAGGAGCCCTCGTACCGGCCTACATTATGCCACACGATATGAGTCTGGTAGCCTCAGCGTTCGCATTGCAATTCTTCGTAGGAGAGGCGTGGAACGTTATACCAATCCACTTGATGGAGGTTGTCCCGGAGACTCTTCGACCACAGCAGTTGGACTCACTTACCAACTGGGCAACCTGGCCTCGTCGGCATCTGCGACCATCCAAGCGGTGATTGGAGAGCGCTATCCACTGCCTCCACATAGTGGCGAAAAGCATTTCGACTATGGGAAGGTGATTGATTGGCATCTTCATGGGCGCAGTGTGGGCATACCAGATCCTCTTCTTGTTTGTGGGACCTGACATGAGCGAGGCTGAAAGGGCAGAATATGCAGAGGCCAATGAGCTGGAGAGGCTTCGACAAGGAGGGCGCAGCTTAAAGGAGAATGGAGTTGAAAGAGTCAAGTCCAGACAGGCGGGAAAAGCAATGAACGATGATGCTAATAAGAAGGCGTCCGCGGGAGAATATCTGGAGGTGGCATGAATTGGCCGCCGCCAGGTTGCAGGGCATCTTCAAGCAATCCTTTGTCCGAGATAGAAGCCGTACCAGACCATAGCAACCCATGACATCAGGTTCACCAGCGAAGATGTGCCATGCAGTATCTCGAATCTCTTATTGAGTCCTTGCATCTCTTTGCTATGCGGCGGCGGATCGTAGCTCCTTTTCCCATCCTTGGTCTCCTGGTGTTTCCTCTCACGCATGCATTTGGTCGTTGCAGGCCCGAGGTACGCCATGTTCATCAGTCCTGTGACAAGCATTGTCACCAGGGGTGTGAGGACGTGCAATCTGTTTTCCGGATGTAGGACGCCCGCTATACTAGCAGGGTTTGTTCCAATCGCCGTTCTCTCGGCGGGAAATGTCAGTGCGAGAGCAAGAGGCAAGGCGGTCTGCATCGTGAAGTATATGGGAAACGTCGCTTGCTGGAGGGTTGCAAATTGAGGTCGAGGAAGCGATTTGAATGCTACGATACCCCCAATAAAAGATTGGAAAGTTGTCGTGCCCAGGAGGACACCATAGCTTGAATGGACGTTATTAGTTCACCGGGTAAATCGATGATGTACACGTCTGAAGCTCACCTGATGATGTGGTAGGGTGCTGCTGAATAGAGAATCGATGTCTCTGGCATATCGAGTGACGATTTGAGTACCTGGGCAAATCTGAGGCAGGGTTTTCTGTTGAAGAGCTCTAATGAACGGAGAGAGATGTTTTTTGACAGCGAGGCCTTGATGGTGTCATCGGACGCGGACGTACTCGAAAATCCACGTGAAGACGCGAGACGTTCGTGACGCCGCCTGCTCCCCGCTTGAGACGATTCCACCATCACTCACCATCGCAAGCACCACCAACGATATACACGTTTCTGTATTTGTCTTTACAAAGTTGCCTTTACAACATCCGTGCGATTGTTCACCCTGCCCGGCTGCTCTCACATCAGATACCCACAGCCTTGACTCAACTCCCCGCATCGATCATCCAATGGAACTTCCGTCTGCGCCAACGATAACCTAGACAGAATGGAAAAAGAGGTGACAATATACATCATTGACCTAGCCCGGTCGATGGGCAAGAAACACAACGGTCGAGACGAGAGCGACCTCGAATGGGCACTACAATGGGTTTATGACAAGATCACCAACGTGGTCTTCACTGGTCGGAAGACGCTTCAGGTTGGGGTTGTTGGACTTGGGACTGCTGAGACCGACAACGAAATGCAAGGGGATCCCAGTTACAGACACATCAGCGTGCTACAGCCGGTTTCTCAGATCCTGATGGCCGAGTTGCAGAACTTGCCCAAAGTTCTCAAACCAAGCAATACAGACGATCGTGATGTTCTCTCCGCCGTTATTATTGCTGTCGATATGATGATGAGACATTGCAAACATCTGAAGTACAAGAAGAAGATTGTCGTGGTCACGAATGCGACAGGAAGCCCGATTGACGACGATGACATCGAAAGCACAGCGGAACAATTCAAGAGCAATAATATCGAACTGGCAGTGTTGGGTGTGGATTTTGATGATCCAGAGTATGGATTCAAGGAGGAAGACAAACCAGAACTCAAGAGGGAGAATGAAAAGATTCTACGGAAACTGGCTGATCTTAGTGGAGGTGTTCTGGGAACGATGCAAGAAGCTGTCGACGAGCTTTCTCGACCG
The DNA here is from genome assembly GCF_001651985.1 of Fonsecaea erecta. Lineage (NCBI taxonomy): Eukaryota > Fungi > Ascomycota > Eurotiomycetes > Chaetothyriales > Herpotrichiellaceae > Fonsecaea > Fonsecaea erecta. The sequence goes on along the minus strand of NW_017387256.1, from coordinate 87,293 downwards.
CAAATCAGGCCAGTCCGACCAACGCCCACTTATAAAGGCCAACTGAAACTTGGCGATCCGACGCAGTATGACACGGCCTTGTCCATTGATGTCGAACGATATTTCAAGACGTCGATCAGGAGACCCCCCACGGCGAGTGCATACGTCGTCAAACCCAACGGGCCCGAGCAAGATGACACGGAGAATTTCGCCAGCGTTCACAACCTGTACAAGTACAAAGTCAAGGGCGAAGAGTACGAAGGCGGATCCAAAATTCTGGATCGCGAAGAACTCGCGAGGGGTTACGAATACGGGCGAACAGCAGTTCCCATCTCAGAGTCGGAGCAAAATGTCACCAAGCTGGAGACAGATATGTCATATGATATTCTCGGTTTCATTCCTGTGGAAAACGTGGAGCGATACATGTTGATGGACAACACGAACATGATCGTTTCCCAAAAAGGCAATGACAAAGCCGCACTCGCCCTCTCTTCCTTGATTCACTCCCTTTACGAACTCGGATCTGTAGCCATCGGCCGCCTTGTCAAGAAAGACATGGCAGAACCGATTCTCACGCTCTTGTCTCCGCTCGTCGAAGCAGACTTCGAGTGCCTCATCGAAAATATCCTCCCTTTTGCAGAGGATATCCGATCCTACCGCTTCCCACCCTTGGATAAAGTCCTCACTGTCTCTGGAGAGGCATTGAGCGAACACCGCAACCTTCCGTCAGAAGGACTGTTGCAAAGCATGAGTGATTTTGTCGACAGCATGAGTCTACTTCGAGATGATGACGAGGAAATGGTGGTCATCGATGACACATTCTCTCCTCTCCTACACACGATCGAAGGCGCTATCAAATACCGGGCTGTGCACAGTTCCCATCCCCAGAAGAAGGACCAGCTCCCGAAGAGACCTGAAGCATTCGATGCACTTCAAAAGCCACCTCCGGAGCTGCAGGAACGGAGTAGAGGAGTACTTCAACGCTTGATTGAGGCAGCAGACGTGAAGAAAGTGCCCAGCAAAGTAAAAGGAAGAAGACGATATCGCGACAGAGAGGTAGAAAAGCCTTTGTCGGGTCTCAATGTAGATGACCTGTTTCGCAAGGCACGACCTTCCACCGAGCCCGGCAAGGTCCATATTTCGTCGGACAACGCGATCCCTGAGTTCAAACAACTATTGGATTCGACAGACAACATGGACATAATAAAAGAGGCAGTGAGACAGATGCAAAAGATTCTAGAGGACTTGGTGAGAAAAGACTTTGGCGGCCAGAATTATCCCCGCGTGGTGGCGGCTTTGGGCGAGATGAGGCAGGAGATAGTTGGACTCGAAGAGCCGACGATGTACAACACCGTGTTGCGCGAGCTCAAAGAAAAGATCTTTACCGACCAGCTGGGTGGGAATAGACGCGAGCTATGGTGGTCGATTCGAAAGAGCAAGCTCGGATTGATTAGCGAGGTCGAGGACGAGCGGTCAACTGTTGATGCCATGGAGGCAGAAGAGTTTCTGAACATAGTCCCCAAGCTACAAGGATGAGTCAACGTACTCCAGAATAAAGGAAACGAGGACGGTTTCCAAGAGCGTTGTGTTTGTACCAGATACCACGAAGGATGCTTGCTAATACGACGAATACATGTCTCGAAGGAGGATGTTGATAATGGTCATGATATCTTCCCAATCCTTCGCTTCGCGATCTGAATCTTTCCATGTACGCGATCAACGTCCTCGTCTACCATCCTCAGCATCTCATTCTGTACCTCCAACTCCTGGTTGATGGCAATTCCTAACTCCTTTTGCCGCTGCACAATTTTCCGTAACTCTTCCACATCAAGGTCTTGGTCAGCCATCTTTTGTTTTTGGAGCTGGAGGACGCCTTGGTTGTCAAGCTCCCGCGTTTCAGCGGTTTCTTTGCCGAGGACTCTGCCGCCGCCGACCTTGGGCTTGTTGTTCCCGTTCCCCATGAGATGTTGGGTTTCCTGCATAGAGGCGACTGCATTGTCAAGTTTAGTTTTCGTGGCCATAGCATTCAGCAGGTTCTCGAGGCCATCTCTATCCTTCTTGGCTGACGCGAGCAAGTCTTTTCTTCTGCGGACTTCGCCCTCTCCAAGCTTCTGCCCGCCCCATCCTCCCTCTGTAGCGTTTTGTATATTGGCCAGGCCTTCCTCTAATGCAGCGATCAAAGATCCTGCCTTGACGAGATGGCTCTTGGCAGCCGCGCTTGCTTCGTGTTGCTTTTGGGGTGTGGATGCTTGGTCACGGTTCGTCAAGTTCAGTCGTGCGTCTTGTAGCTGAGTCTTCAGATCACGATGGACATCGAGCCAGATAACCGGGTCTGTGATCGGAGCGCCTCCACCGCCAGGCCCCGATATGACGGAGTGTATTGCGCCTGCGTTGCTTGATGTCTGGTTCGCGAACGAGGAGGGTAGGTTGAGGAAGGCTCTCCAGACGCTGGTCGAGCGCCACCTCGAGTCGTCAATCTCGTTGATGGTCTTGAGATATGTCTCCAGCCCCAGCCGCCGTTCTTCCGTCAGTTGTGGATTGGAGACAGTTCGCTGAAACCATGACTTCGCAGGCAACGTGCAGGGTGGCGGTGAACCGACCTGGTCCGTCAAGCCATTGTGCAGAACGAGGAAGTCCGAGTAGCGCTTTTGCACCGTGAAGGATCGCAAGGGTAGGCGCAGCGTGACGTTGTAGATGGTATAGGGTTTCGAGCCGCCAGATATCGTGGTATTAGGGATGGAGATTTCGACTCGTGGAGCCATGGTGCAAACGGATGCTCATGTAGTGGTTCGAGTCTTGTTTATTGATGCTGGCATTATGCGAAGTGAAGGCGCATGCGGAATGACGTCGCCTCGTTCCACCACCAAACGGCTGAGGAAGGACATTCAGGATCTAGGGACAAGCGATCACCACATCACGAATCACCCTGTGAGGGAGTCACCTTGCCTGGGGGGACCATGCTATCGCCGGCGTGAAAACGACAAACAGACATTTCTTCTTGTCTCCGTCATGCTGACTCCTTCTCGTCAGACTCTCTGCCGCCATGGCAGCACGGTCGAAGCCCCCTCTTCCTCCTAGAACCCCCTCGGCCGCTTCCAATCGACATGTCAGTTATCTTTCGCCCTCGATCAGTCGAGATCCCAATTCATCTGTCTATCTCGATGGGCTACATGACCCACGAGTATCGTCGACACAATCGCTTCAACCTATCAGACCGGTTGGCGACAACCGCCGCACGTTGCTTGTTGTCTATATCCATGGCTTTCTCGGCACCGAGACCAGCTTCAAGAGCTTTCCCGCCCATGTACACAGCCTCTTGACCCCAGCTGTGGCAGCAACGCATGTTGTCTATACAAAAATCTATCCTCGGTATCAGTCGCGTAGGAATATTTCCTTCGCCCGAGATGATTTTAGCAATTGGTTAACCCCTCGCGAATCGGCCACTACGGATGTGATATTGGTTGGCCACAGCTTGGGAGGTATCCTTGCTGCCGAAGTGGTCTTGATACCCTCCCATTTCCCTCCAGGGAACAACAACCTCTCCCAACATCGTATTCTTGGACTCATGGCCTTTGATACGCCATTTCTGGGCATGCATCCCGGGGTCGTGGGTACCGGCATTGCCAGCTTGTTTAGAAGTGCTCCTCAACTCCCAGAGCCTCAATCACTGCACTCAAGGCCTTTTTCAGATGCATCAGCAACGCTTCAAGATCCGACATATAACCCAGCGTATTCCAACGATGTTTATCTGGCTAACAGGAAAGGCAAATTACAAAGAGCCTGGTACTTTTGGAACAAGCACTGCGGAGAATTGGCAAAAGCAGCCGGAGACTATGTTTCTTCTCACCTTGAATTTGGTGGCTGCCTTGCAGACTATCCGGGCTTGAAGAGGCGCTACAGTGCGGTTCGCGCTTTGGAGGACGTCGACGAGACCTTGGCACCAAAAACGCCGGAAGGAAAGATGATGAGACGCGTGAGGTTCGTGAATTACTATTCGGCAAGCACTGGGCCTATCAGGGAGAGATCGCCTTCTCCAAACAAAGGGCAAACGCTTCTGGAACCGCCTACGGCAGAACTTCAGGATATGTCGACACGCCGATTATCTGGAGAAAGCCTTCATCCATCGACACACTCGAGTCCGCGACTGTCTCTCGAAGAACATCGTGATGGCGAGGTCATAGCAAAAGAAATGGCTGAGCTCAAAATCGACCCAGATCCCCCAGATTTAATTCCTGCCTCAAGCACAAGCGAGCATGATTCGATTTCGGGTCCAACCAGCGACAGTTGGGCTTCAGCAGAAGCCCTCTCTGCTGAGTTAGGGTTACCGCCACTTCCAGCATTGCCTGAACGACCGGCGCGATTCGACGCCAGTCAATATCCCGACGAAGATACCCTCAAACTGGTTCAAAAAGAACATAAGCGGCAAATGCAGATATATGAAAGGGCAGTGAGAGACTGGAAGAAATCCGTCAAAGATCGCGAAAAGCTACTCCGGAAACGCCAGCGTAAGCAGCAGGAACAGGCAAAGACCACCAAGGAGCAAGAAATCCGGCAGCAAAAAGAACGACTACCAACATCGTCCAAAATGAAGCCAGAAGATCATGAGAGGCAACTGCAGCCAGAAGCAAAAGATTCTGGCGCTACATCGCCAAATGAAAAAGTCCAGAAAGTCCGCAAGTTTTGTGCTCTCCCGCCGAAAGATCCAAATACAGGCGAGCCAGACCCAACATGGATTAGGGTGTATATGGAGGGAATTGATGAGGTGACCGCGCACACTTCAATGTTCAACGAGTCAGAAACCTATGTAAAACTCGTGAGAGACGTCGTCGAGAGGATCGAGACATGGGTTGCTGAAGATGCGTCTATACGGACAGTCCTGGCGGAGCTGGATCAATGAGTCTCATTCGAAAAGCACATACGATGATTAATGAGCATATGAGATATTCAATTAGTGAAGGACACGATTTCGCGCGTTATTTGATGTTTTTGCACTAATAGCCACCCGTTTCCTATCGATAAGTTCCCTGTCTCCAAATTGCACGAGACCCCCCACCGTGATTTCGAACAGCCCACTTTTCGTCTCATGACTCAATTCCAACTCTTTTTGTGTCCTCTAAATTTCTCGCGCAATCATCGTTTTCTTCTCGTCTCTGCAGTCATCAGATCAAGATGGAGAATAAAGAAGCCTCATTACCGACGCATGCTAAAGACAACCCCAACGTGTCAGCCGACGGCGCACCCTCGAAGAATGCACTGAAGAAAGCACAGAAGGAGGCAGAAAAAGCCGCAAAGAAAGCCGCGGCAAAGGCAAAAGAGGCGGAACAGAAAGCTGCCCAACAGACGCAGGCGTCTGAGGACACCGCAAAGGACAAATATGGCCCATTACCACAAGACGACCCCGAGATCACCCATCTCAAGAGGCTTGGAGAGGAGCATGTCGACAAAGAAGTTACGGTGATTGTCAGAATCCACAACTCCAGAAGCCAGAGTGCGAAATTGGCATTCCTCATGTTGCGTCAGCAAGGAAAAACTATCCAAGCTGTTGTTGCCGCGGCAGGAGAAGCTGTATCAAGGCAAATGGTGAAATGGGCTGTGGGCGTCAATGTCAACTCTTTCGTCCGCGTCTCAGGAATCGTGAAGAAGCCCGATCCTCCCGTGGCCTCGGCCTCAATCAGCAACCTCGAATTGCACGTCACCAGGATCTACCTGATCGCTTCCGCCGCCGAGCAGATCCCCATGCAAGTAAAGGATGCGGAGCGACCACCGCCACCATCAATAACAGGAGAAGAAGAAGGAGGACCAGCAGTTGATGCCGAGGGAGCCCCTATCGTCACGTTAAAAACCCGTCTCGACAATCGTGTGATCGATCTGCAGACGGAGTGCAACCAAGCCATCTTCACCATCTCCTCTGGCGTCGAAGGCTTATTTGAAGAATTCATGCGCAAATCCGGTTCTCGCAAGTTCAACACACCCAAGCTTCTTGGTGCTGCAACAGAGGGTGGTTCTGGAGTCTTCGAAGTGAACAACTATTTTGGCAAGAGTGGGTTTCTTGCGCAGTCTCCACAGCTGCACAAGCAGATGCTTATTGCTGGGGATTGCGAGAGTGTCTTTGAGATTGGCCCGGTGTTTCGCGCGGAGAACAGCAATACTCATCGACATATGACGGAGGTATGGCTTTCCGTTCACACTTTTAAAGTAAATGCTGACTGCGCTTCAGTTCACCGGACTCGATTTTGAGATGGTCTTCAATCACCACTACCACGAAGTGCTGGAATTTGCCGAGAACCTCATCGTCTTCATTGTCCACGAGCTACAAACTCGCTACAAGGACGAAATCGCCGTCGTGCAAAAGTCTTTTCCCCGTGCAGGAGATTTCCGAATCAAAGACGGCAAAGCTTTACGACTGAAGTATTTCGACGGAATTAAGATCTTGAAAGAAGCGGGCGTGGACACCACCGAACAGGATAACTACGTTACAGATCTGACAACGGCCCAGGAGAAGAGACTGGGACAGTTGATCAGAGAAAAATACGACACAGATTTCTACGTGCTGGACGAGTTCCCGATGGTGGTCAGGCCCTTCTACACGAAACCACACCCGACGGACCCGAAACTGTCCAATTCCTACGACTTCTTCATGCGGGGTGAGGAGATCATGTCCGGTGCGCAACGAATCAACGATGCCACAGAGCTAGAAGCATCGATGAGGAGCAAAGGGGTAGACCCGAACGCAGAGGGGTTCCAAGACTATGTCAATGCCTTCAGGCAGGGGTGTCGGCCTCACGCTGGTGGCGGGCTGGGTCTGAACCGTATCGTCATGTTCTTCCTGGGGTTGGACAACGTGAGACAAGCGACACCCTTCCCTAGAGATCCGCAGAGGTTGAGACCTTAGACTTTTCTTTTTTTCTGCGCGAGACTTGCATGGATGGTCGGTGGATCTTCGGAGTGCGAGGGGACCGGGTGGTGAAAGTCCGAGGCTCATTTTGCTTCCAGAAGCTGTGTTAGGCTGGAGAAAGTTGAAGAGAAAAAACAGAGACAGAACAGCCGCGTGGCGCGGAATGACAAAATGTAGACCAGAGTCTTTGGACGGGAGAGGAGTTGTGCCGAGTAGCCGCAGAATATGGTCGCTTTCATCCCGCAGCAACTCTACAGACACGCCGCAGCCTTGCAGTGGCACAAAATATCCTGGTACTTACTGTATGTGCATTATCCGGTCTGCGGCCCCGTGCCGGGAGCTGGCGGGGGAAAGGGTGGAAAAGCTTCCAGGAGACAAGGTATATGTATGGAATTGAGCGTGTATATTCCAGCTCTTTCCCTTCGCCTCGCCTTGAGTTGTTCTCTGCAAGTCCCCGTTCCCTTCACAGGTTCAAATTTTTATTATTATCATTATCAAATCCCTTCTTCGACATGACGTACACGGGCCAAGTTCCCCCGTCTCTCGCCAACAAAATCGATCCGCGCATCGCCCCCTTCTTCGAGCGCTTCTATGACGTCTCGGACAACCCGACTGCGCACGCCGAGTATGCCGATTCCTTTCTCCCAGACGCCGACTTCGTGATGGGCTCGAAGGCCGTCAAGGGCCATGACCAGGTCCTGGAGTTGCGCAAGGGACTCTGGACGGGGCCGATCCAGACCCGGAAGCACAAGCTGGAGAAGATCTTTCCCTTTGGCGAAAGCAGTCTGGAGTGCATGTTGTACGGCAGCGTAGATTACGGCCTGAAGAATGGCAAGCAGTTGACCGTGGAGTGGGCCGCCAGAGCGGTGTTGGCGGAGTACGAGGGAAAGGAGTTGAGGTTCAAGAAGTATCAGGTTTACTTGGTGAGTGTGTTCACGTCGAGCAGGCGGGAGGAGAGATTGGAGCTAATGGGGAATCATAGGATTCGGCGCCTGTCGCGAACGCTGCGAAGGGGTAGGTAGAAGAAGAGTGCGAAGAATATCCATATGCGCAAACAACGCTCTGCAAGACCCTTTTGGAACACTCTCCCAACCACGTTCAGCGTGATCTGCATAAAACAAACTGAGCACAGCTTCGTCCGTCTGCTATCCGGCCATCTCATAGTAGGTTCCTTTCCGACCGGGCACCCTCAAACCCCCATCTTGTGTAGGTCTCGTCGGAGACATTCTGACCGGGCTGCCCTCGACTTCGGCGCTCTGCGGTCTCTGGAAGTCCTGATATCGCGGTGCTGGCGACGCACTCGGAACACTTTCGTCTGCGGGAAGTTCTGACTTGTGACCGGACCATGCCGGACTTCTCATCTCTGGGTCGCTCGGCCTCCTCTCCACTTGCGGTAGCGTGGGTTCCCTCATCGGCGCCGCTTCATTCTGCTCCTCTTCTCTCTTAGCGCTTCGACGAGCGGATGCACATAATAACCAGGCAAAAGCCAACACGATCGCCGCTGCGCACACTGATCCAAGCCCTATGCCTATCTTTTGTCCTGTGCTCAAGCCGGAGTGGCTAGGTGTAACCGTAGAGGCGGCAGCCGGTGCAGAGGAGGTCTGATAAGAGGTGGATGGGGGAGGCGGAGGAGAACTCGCTGCAGAGCTAATTGATGCGGGTGACAGGGGACCGGTTGCGTTAGTCACTGAGCTGGTGGAAGCGGTGGTCTCGACATCTGAGGCAACAAGTGTGGCAGTAAGGGAGTGTTCTGATGAGTACGCATCGGCATCTTTCCAAGTAACACTGCCGCCCACTGTCGCTGGCAAGGACATGATATTGGTGAGGACGGAGGAGTCGGTGAAAGCGACAGTCCTCGAGTCAGTGTCGGGACACCAGCAAGGTAACGGAGTTGTAACTGTGCTGCCTTCATCTTCGCACGCTACCCATTCATTCGAAGTGCCGTTGCAGTAGACCAGGCCGGCCCATGGTTGCTCTGCAGGGGTCAAAAAGTGTGGGACGGACTGGGTGCGGACTCGTTTCCCTACCTTGAAACTCTCCTTTGTCTGGACAGACCGGGTCGTCGTAACTCGAATCTGTGCAGCCGGCCAAATATGTGACGCCAACTAATCATCGTCAGAGCGAGAAATCTCTAGGCAGCAAGGGGGGGTTTCTGACATTGACCGTTATAGCAAGCGTGCGACGATAGACACATGTCCAGACTCTCACAGCATGACTTGTGGCCGAGGGCGACATTCCCACAAGGGATATACCTGGAATCGGCCTGTGTGCCATCGTAGTAGTAGCAGGTGCCGTTGGAGATATCCGGGTTGTAATCCGCCATGGCTTGCCGAAGGACGGTTGGCATGAAGAGGACGAGGGAGGTAAATAGCATGGTTGTGGCGAGGGAACAAGATCAGTCAGGGTCGTGTAACCCACACGAGGTGTTGTTGACAGATGGTCGCAGATGTCAAATCCAAGATCGGGTACCGGCAGCAAGAGGCTTGTTTGCTGTGAGACAGAGGAGGCCTGTGGGTGCGGTTTCCCGTTGCCGCATACAAGAGAAACGTACGCCTCAGGAAAATGTGCCGTGGCATGTCTCAATTTCATCTCACTTCATCTCACTTGTTATCAGTCTGCCCTGGGTGCTGCCCATTTGCTTCGAAGATCCAGCAAGTCTCTTTGGCCGTAAACCTCGCCTGCAATCGTGACTATCATGTCCGCGATCAGGCTGATGCACTTCTGTCGCTTCGAATCCTGCTCAACGCCTTCAGCAAGCTCTGCCTCTCCATCCCCCATTGAGAGAGTCGGTGTCGCTTCGAGAGGACCAATCACGCCTACATCCAGATTTTCATGTGAACCTTCCTTCTCCTCCTGATCCTCGTCCTCGTCCTCGTCTCCTGGTCCATGCTGTACGTCTCCCATCTCCTGTAACCGAAGCGCCTTCTGCGCCAACTCTCGGATGTCTCCCACCTCCTCACTCGACAACTCTCCGCGATCTCGGCACTTCCCCAGGACTGCCCACACCCAAGCTCCAATCCTCGTCACCCTCACTGGATCCCGTGTGTGGAGCATCTTGTACAGATTTGCCGAGATGAACCTGACCAACTCCACGACAGTATTCATATCCATACAGGCAACCTGAACAGGATGAGGGTCCGCAGACAACATGTGCTCTTCCCACTGCTTTCGCACCTTGCGACTGTTCTCCGGGAATGATATGAACTGCAAGGGACGAAGCGCTTCAACAGCTGGAAGAGGTGGTAGGCATCTTAGCGTAGCACGGACTAGTCTGAAATGTGCGAGAAGCGAGTTGTAGTACTGGATTTGAGCAGGTGGTAAGCGCGGGTCTGCTTCCACTGGTGTTGGAATTTGGTTGACTGCAGTGTATGTGCCATCGTTATAGTACCCGCCCTGCCCCATCTCCTCCTTTTCTTCGATTCCATTCAGATGTGCGGCCTCTATCTGAGCAGATAGAATGGATGGGACAGCCTTTGCTTCCGACCTGGGACACAAGATCAAATATCAGCCCTTGCCTGCCCTTGACCTGGTATACCAGACGTTCAGTGACAGGCGACCAAGTTATAACGAGGAGACTCACCGCACCATCCTCAGGTAGTCGACTCCATCATTCGCAGGCCCGTAGAAGAGTTCACCCCTATCCTCCCCAAGCCCAGGAAACGCACCGACCTGGCCACTAAACTGGTCGATGTACGGGACTTCATCCGTCTCCTCTTCCTCTGAATCGCTCCTGTATTGACGCTTGACGAGTGGAGACTCATCGGGCTCGGGAGATGACGTGTTGCGGCGTTTGCGCGACATGTCGCAGGAGGCTTCAAGTCATCGTGTACTGAATTGCCGGGTGACGACCTGGTGGGATGAGAGTGAGCCAAATCACAAGGCGTCTAAGGAATGCGCTTCGCGTGCGCCAGGCAGTACGGCGGATCACACAATCTTTTCGAGGCTTCACAATGTTTCTGCCTTGAGCTTCCATTCTTTTTGGAATGCTCTTTAATTCATAAAATACCAGTTATCGGATTATAGCATGGAGTTCGACATGTCATCGAGATACATTGCGTGGCACAACACTGGAGATGCATATTATCGTCCGCTGCTGTAACTACGCAACAGCTAAGCAATTCCGACGAGCACCATCATCTGCAAGCACCGCCTCCGATCAATCTCTTTCTTCAACATGACCAAGCATGTGGCCACGATTACCGCCTCATCTAAATGACTTGTCGCCTCCTGGTCGAGTATGAGCTGCCCCCCATTTCCAGCCGCGCATCTGGAGGTACCCTCCGTCCGCGTACCATCGGATCTGATCAGCTGGGCTAGGATGGCTCCCGTTTCCTTTTGGCGCAGTGCAATGATTTTGACTTTCTTGCCCGATATGTCTTTCCTGTGTGAGTAGCTCCATTCAAATGAGTGCCCATTTGGGGTGGTGAAGGTTGTGGACCGAGAACCCAGCTTCCCAGAGACTTTAATTCGGTCGGAATTGTCGCCTGTCCCGGTTTGACCTTGGACCAACCTCAAATCAGGCTCACGCTTGGGACCAAAGAAGTATGACGTGCTTATTATGTCGCCCAGCTTTGGGTGGTTGAGCACTGCGTCACCAGAGCACCGCTTTGCTTTCGTCGAGGTATATGCCAGACTCCCGTCATTATGAAAAACTTGGATTTTCAGCTCGGAGCAAGGCCCTGGAAATCGGAGCACGCCGATTCCTCGAGCTGAAATATGCAGGACCGTACCAGGGCTGAAGATATCGGGGTCGAGAAGGGTAGTGGCGGACGAGGCATGGGGGAAGAGGGAGGTTTCCGCAGATTTGGCATCTACTTCGGCTATCTTCTCTGTCGAGGTTAGGACCTCATTCTTGTACTCGAAGTATTTCGCAGCCATTCTGTTATGGTTCGATGTATTTCTCTCAAATGGCAGATAATAACACTGAGTGATGGTGACCGTGCAAGACTTTGACTTTCCTAGACTCTGAAGACCGGACTGACGTACTCCTTTCGGACATGCCGGTGACCCTGAACCTTTTAATCCCCAACATCCCAAGAAGGCCAGCGGCCTTGTCGTCTGTACCACGCCTCGTCATCGTATTCGGAATTCCACATGTAGGCTGGGTTGACGAGGCTGATTTATGATTGGTCGAGAATGCGAGGCAGACTCCTGGGCGCATCCGTTGACAGGCTGGGGCAAACCCGTCGAATCGGTCGAATCTCAAAAATAGAACGAGATTGCGGGCTTGGACAGCATCGATCTTCTTGTGGAGAATCCAGACTTCAGGAATCATGGCTGCCTGTTGACTGAGCGTCTGCGCGCCCCGAGCCCCCTTTGCCGAGAGGTACTGTTGTCAGTCTCGTTCGCCCGCCGCTTTCACGACCACGATGTCAGGCAAATCTCTGATGTCGGTCAACACCCCCATTGCCGAACCCCCTTCCTCCACTTCTCTGACTAGGTCGACCACTCTCATGGCGTCGACCCGTAGGGTGCCGACCTCAAAAGCGACCATCTGAATTTCGCTCTCGTGGCACTGGTCATGAGCCAAAGGACCAATCCTAAGCTCTGCTGTTAAAGCCAGCAGATCAGTTTCCGGGGGAACAGGATAGGAGTGGTGCATAGCATAGACGACGTTTTCATCGACAATTGCCTGTGCGATATCAATGTCCTCGCCCTCTTTGGTGTGTCGCCGCTCGCTTGGATGGAAGGAGGCAGTAGATGACTTCGGTGCGTGTCGTTTGGCAAACAATTGGGTCTGAGTGGTTTGGCGTTGAATCCGAGGTAAGGGAATGATGGCAATTTTAGCCATCTTCAGGGAATTGTTCACGACCAGAACTTTCCATGAAAATGGCTCGCCAACTCGGACTGGAATGTCGGGAGCTGTGAAAGATATTGACAGTCCACTCCTCGCCTCGGTATCAAAGGCTGGCTGTAGGCTGGCGCTGACGGCAGCTGCGGGGGCTGTCGTACCGATGTCAGGGTTAACCGGGAGACTTGTCGGGCGATTCGGCCGTTGTATGGGCTGTGAAGGAGGACCAAACGACGGGTTAAGGGCCGGAGTAAAGTCGACGTTGGTAGTCCACTTCATAACAAGAACCGGATGACATTTCTCATTCAGCTTGATCGCCAGCCTAATCACAATTGACAGGACGTCAACGTTTGGATTGACGGGTCCGAATCCAGGGGCGCGGTTTGGGCTTATCTTCTGATGGAGTCTATAAAGGAAAGTTATGCAGTCTCCTGAGCGGGTTTTCATCGGCAGAAATCCAGGCATCAGAGGCTCGGTGCTACCATTCTTGAGAGAGAGATCAACATACTCGATTGTAGCATCTACTCGCACGAACGGAATGATGTCCATATCCAGCAGAACGATAGTTGCGGGGGTTGTACTGAAAGCATTCACCTTTTGATACCGTATTCGTGACATTGTCGCAGGTACTGCACTATGCCGCCGAGAAGGGACGTGTTGGAGGTGGACCCGGTGCATGTGAGTTGTGGTCATGGGAAGTACGCGTTCCAGCCTCGAAGCAGCCAGGTATGGAGGGTTATCTTTGAGCCCGGGGAGAAAGCGCATGGGTTCGAGTGCATTTGCTTCCAGCGGTTGAAAAGGTTTAAGATTGTCATTCTTGTCAATTTCGTCCCGCTGAGGAGGATTGATGGTGGCAGAAGGGATCAGGATGATTGCAGGCTGAGGAGAGCGAAACCTAGGTCGGTTGAGAATGATTTCAATCTCCCAAACCAGAGTTAAGGTCTGACCGCGGGCTGCAGTCTCACTGGCCAGGACCATAGGTTCGTTCTTCTGGATCGAGTCTGCGGAGTACACGAGGTCTTTGGGAGGTGTTGCGTTGGGTGTATTTTGTTCGTTGCCTGTCGACTCCTCGATGGCCCACACGTCAATTTTGAAAGAGAGCTGTGAGAGAAATGACTTCAAGACATCTTCGTCGCAATGAGGCAGGCGTATGACCGCCAGTGTCCTCAATCTTTCATCTGATCTGGGGATGAGTAAGATAGAATTCCTCGGACGACCGGGACCAAACATACCAAAAAACAGTAGCTCTCTTTCCTTGATGGCGAGAAGCTGGTTGGAGTCATTCTGAACCTCCGCCCCTGCTTGTAGAATCTCAGAAACCTCAGCCACTGTGTCCGATGGAATAATGGCATCTACCAGGGCTGACTTGCACAGATCAGCTTCCATCTTGGGAGGTCGATTCGAGGGAAAGCTTGTCAGGCATGCCTCCCTGTCACTACTAGAAGACACAGGTTCCTGGTATCATCTTGACCTGCTGTAATAGGGGGATGATGCTCATCAATGGTTTGTGGATGACACGATGAAGTGCGCGTGCGTGGTTGATGCCAATCACCCGGAAAGACGAGCAGCTTATGTAATAATTGATGGTTGGGTTCATATTTTTCGGCTCCCACCTCAAGTCCCCCCTACCATTTTCTAAGAATCGCAGCTCATCCTCCACGATTCACGTTCGACTTGAACCTGTCATTCCTTACTGTCATCATCACTACCTCCTTTCCGTATGACCAGTCAACATTTTAACGTGTGAAAATGAACGGGCTTCCACCAACACCCGGACAATGGCGAGAAGCGCGCGCCCCCGACGGACGCACTTACTACTACCACACCATCACCAAGGAGACAAAATGGACCAAACCTCCCGATCTTATGACTCCGTTGGAAAAGGCGCTTGCCGCTCAGCCATGGCAAGAATACACCACTCCCGATGGCCGGAAGTATTACTCAAACTCGGACACGAAACAGACCGTGTGGGACATGCCACAGCAGTATCGCGACGCCCTGAATTCCGTCCAACTCCCTCCTAAACCGGTCCAGCAACCCCCTGCCTTCGTTGCCGGCGGAACTACTGCCCTTTCGTCCTACAATCATGCTCGCGAACGAGACGATCACGCGCCTTTCGATTTGAAACCTCGTCCTGAGAGCGCGCTCTCGGTGCCGTCCATCGCAAAGGAAGTTGTGCCGGATTACTCCAGCTTTGAGGAGGCGGAAGCTGCGTTCATGAAACTGCTGCGACGGTCCAACGTCCAACCCGATTGGACCTGGGAGCAGACGATGCGGGCGACCATCAAAGACCCTCAATACAGAGCCTTGAAAGACCCGAAGGACAGGAAGGCAGCTTTCGAGAAATATGCGGTCGAGGTTCGGCAACAAGAACGGGAAAAGGCAAAAGAAAGGCTGGCTAAGCTACGCACAGATTTCGGTAACATGTTGAGAACACACCCCGAGATCAAACACTACAGTCGATGGAAAACAATCCGGCCCATCATTGAGGGTGAGACCGTTTTTCGATCCACTGACAACGAAGATGAGCGTAAGCAGCTTTTCGAAGAATACATTATCGAGCTTAAGAAGCAGCATATCGAACAGGAAGCCGCCGTCCGCAGGTCTGCGCTGGATGACCTTGTTGCTATTCTCAAAGCTCTCGACTTGGAGCCTTACACCCGATGGGCGCAGGCGCAGGAGATTCTTCAATCCAACGAGAGGATGCTGTCGGATGAGAAATTCAAGCTTCTGAGTAAGTCAGATGTTTTGACGGCTTTTGAGAACCACATCAAGTCGCTCGAGAGGACCTTCAATGATGCACGTCAGCAGCAAAAAGCCACCAAAGTAAGACGCGAAAGACAAAACCGCGATAGGTTCCTGGAACTACTTCAAAGCTTGCGAAGTCAAGGCAAAATCAAGGCGGGCACCAAGTGGATGAGCATATTGCCCGAAATTGAGGATGACCCGAGGTATGTTGCAATGTTGGGTCAGGCCGGTTCAACACCTTTGGATCTCTTCTGGGATATGGTCGAAGAGGAAGAAAGGGCTCTGCGGGGAAGGCGAAACGACGTGTATGATGTGCTTGAGGTAGGCTACAGACCCTTTCATATACACAGCATACGCTAACCACCAGCAGGACAAACGATATGAAGTCACAACTCGAACTACCTTCGACGAGTTTTTTGATATCATGCTTACTGATCGGCGAACAGCCAATATCGATCGAGACGCTCTGCAGCTCATCTTCCAGCGGCTGCATGACAAGGTAGTGCGGAGAAGCGAGGATGAAAGGCACGCAGCAGACCGCCACCAGCGTCGCGCTGTGGACGCGCTGCGGTCAAGGATCAAGCATCTAGAACCTCCGGTCCGCATTACTGACTCTTGGGAAGATATCAAGACTCGAGTGGAGAAGACAGATGAGTATCATGCCGTTGAGACTGAAGAACTGCGGAAGTCTGCCTTTGACAAGGTGGTCAAGCGGCTGAGAGAAAAGGAAGAAGACGCCGACAAGGACCGTGAACGGAGGCATTCCAGACGAGGCGATGACCGAGATCACCGAAACGGCCATCGCGGTGAAACCAGATACGGCCGACTCTCTAAGACCCCAGAGCCGGATGCTTACGAAGCAGACCGCCGCAAAGCACAGGCAGCTCGGGAGAAACAATACAGAAAGGCGAGTGGGTTCAGTCCACCACCTTCGCACCCTCGTGAACGAAGGGAACGCGACGAGAGACACGGTCGCCTCGACCGTGACAGAACACCTCCAACTCGACGCGTGAGTGCTTACGAGCGTGAACGGCGCGAGAGAGAAGAAGAACGAGAGCGTCTATATCGCACACGAGCCGAACCGCGCAGCAGCAGGGATGAACTCAATTATGGCGAAGAGTCAAGGAGCATCACCGGCGGCGACCGACGAAGGAGAAGGGAAGGAAGCGAAGACAGCGTTGAGAGTGGACGGCGTAGTGCAAAGCGGAATCGTCGGGAGCGAAGATCACGGTCGCGTGAAAAGGGAAAGAGCAAGACGCCCGAACCACCGTCAGCCAAAAAGGACAAAGACAGTGATATGCTGCGAGTTACAGAGCCGAGTGGTGTGCATTCGGGAAGCGAAGAAGGCGAGATCGAGGAAGATTGATCGGTATCAAGCGGCATAGCCCTGAAGGAGGACACACCAGGTCAGTCAGTCAAGGTCTTTTTGCACCTTTCCTTTGTTATCAGGGACTTACAGCAGCTATGTCCCCAGCTACTTCCTGCACGCGCAGGAGAGACTTGGGACAGCAGGCTGGGGTTCTCTCGGATAGAACACCTGAGGCAGCAGGCTTCAAGTTGTCTGCTCCAGAGCCGACGTTGGGAAATGTGCATTCTGTTAGGTACGTAGAGCCCTGCGTCCCAGGCTTCTAATCACGAAAACTCCAGCGTCTACGTCTTCGACACCAGTGGTATTTATCGCTGGAGGCGGATGGCCTCTTGGGGACTGATCTGTACCCATGTGTTTCTCCATTCTCGTAGATCCTCGCTTCGGCCCGAAACCGTTTTAGTTGGGGCTTACGATTATTATGATCCACTGCCTCCCTTTACGAGAATCTATTCTGATGTGTCAAACTATTGATCGTGGGTGGTGCGCTCGTCAACGGCATACCGGTCCGCGAAGCACGTCAAGACACCAGGTGCACGCATGTCCGGCTTCGTTTATGTGTCCTACATATGCTTAGACATTCAGCGGATAACCAGAAACGAATGAGCGCGATATAATAGACTTGGTTTGAACCCGGGACCTATCTGGGTTTTGGAGCCATCATAACACCAAACATTGCGAGCGCTTCGCCACAAAGATGAGCTAGCCCGCCTTTATCGGGCTCAGTTGAAACAGTGTCTTTCTTTTTAACCTAGCGGCAGATGTCGCAGTTTGCACGTGGCACTCGACCTCCGCCTGGTAGACAGTGCTCAAGCATTTCGGTGCACACATGTAGCTCCAACTGTTCAAAATTCCATGTCGTCCTGGCCAGCTCCAACCCCATTTCTCAGAGAAACTTTCGATAGATTCAATCTCGATTGACTCTGATCTGCCATCAGCTCATCAGCTTCTTCATCTCTTTCGCTCTCATCGTCTATTTCAAAGTTGAAATCTCCACGCTCGATCCGACTGCACCTATCCAGAATAGCTTGGTATTCTTTCCGCAAGTCTTCCAGGGTGATGATCACGCGCCGTCGTTTGTTCATCTTCATCATCTCCACGTCGTGTTGCAGGTTAGCAACCTCACCATTGATCGGGTTTCGAGCCGCTTTACTATTCTCGGTCTCGACGAGAATATACGCCTCATCCGGTGCCATACAGGCCATGAGATTGATGAGAGCAAGCAAGACGTGTCTCAAGGCCGTGGCTTTTGGGTCATGCCGAGCCCGAGCGGATTTGCGGATTAACCGGAGTCGGTCGTACAGGACAGTAATCGCACCACGATAGTCATTCTGAGAAATGCGGACGGCGTGCATAATGCTAAGATAGTCGACTTTGCCGTTGTCTGAGCTCAAGTTCGATGACGTCAACTGAGATTTTGCAAGGGAAACGAGGTGTGAGTCCATATGTCGGGCAAGTTGAGGATACATTGCCCAAGGCAGAGATTGAAGAGTCTGTACCACACCGTCGGGACCGAAAACAGATCCACTCGAAATCAAGATTGAGTTGATCAGGCTTGTCACTGATGATCGCTGCAATGCCTGGTCGGGGAGCTGGACCAAGGCACTGTAGGCGCGATCGAATCTAGATAGCTTGAGTTCTGCAGTGACCAGTCTGGATAGCACTTCGGCTCGAAAATTGGGGATTGGCTCTTTTTGCCCAGCGTGCAATGATTCTAACGTCAAGTGGGCAAACTGAGCTGCTTCATTATACGCTTTTGCAGACTCGAAAAGAGATGTAATATGATGCAGGTAAACGGGCAGTCCGTTGTTGAAACACTCTGCTTCAATCATGGACAATAGTCCTGCTGAAAGCGCAACCAGGTTTCCAACCGCTTTTCCGCACGCGAGACCGTATGACGCCTTCCGGAAATAATGTGCTGCAACATCATACTCGCCTTTCGCATTAGCCAGACGGCCTTTCACATAGCTCGACCAGGACGTTGACGGTTGATACTGTAAGAATTCGGTGGCAAGCTCGAGTTCGCCCTGTACAAGTAGGTCACATTGGAGGTAGACTGCACCTTCTTCTGGATCCAACGTATCTTTTCCAGAGGCCCAGTTGTCAATCTCCGAAAGCTGGTCTGTGATCAGATACATCAAAGGTTTCTCGACGGCAGGCTGTGGTCGGACAGCTTTGCTTAACGTGTCCTCCATTATGGTGACCCGTCGTTTGTTTTCGGCAATGGTATCGGACCGTTGGCGGGAGGCATTCGGGTGTCCATCGGCACCAAGAATCTCCAAGGGAACCCGTCGTGAGTGTGATGCTAGCCACAGGTTGCGATTACACAGCCGGAGAAGGGGTGCAATTTGGTCGTATAGTTCAGACGCGTCGAAAATTGTCGATTTCGCTTCCTCCTGGCTTAACTCGCCCTCCACAAAAATCGCCAGAGCAAGAAGATCCATGAGCAGTTCCTTTTGGGAGGACAAGAGGTTGAGCACACCAACAGACAAAAGAAGATTTCCGAATAGCGTGTTCCTCAATGCGCTTTTCGCTCTCCTGCCCCTAGGCACGAAGAGCTCCAAAACTCCGAAGAAAAGTTCGTTGTTCAGGCCAGAAATGCCGCCTACAGGAGAAAGATCAGACCGAAGTCTTTCAAAAGTATCGTTCGATATAGCGTCACCAAATCCTGTGCTATCATAGATATTCAGTGTCCGTGTCGGAGTGACATAATCGGCACCAATGGATATATCTTCGTCAATTGCAACCACGAGATCCCGAGCAAGGTCTGAGGGAAACGATTCCCTGAAAGTCCTCGCCGCCGAGATCAGAAGAGCCAGGTCGAGGAAGGGCTCTCCGTCGTCAGTACTGACTTTTCGGTGAGGCCATAATCGAGCAGTCGTGCCTTCGAGATTTTTTATGTCGTCAAGCTCATTCTGCTGGAGGAGTTCAAACTTGCTGCATTCTCGAACCGCACAACATTTGTCTGCCATGGTAATCCACACCATCCCGCCGAATGCATCGTAGGCCAGGGCCAGCGGAGCATTGCGGTCGTCATTAACATTTTCAGCTATTCGGTAGAAATTGCGCCATTGGGTATCAGTGTCGATACAAAAACGGTCAAAGTCCATGTCGGATTCACTATACTTCCGCAGAGAGATGTTGGCTGCCACAGTCGTACACATGCGTTGTCTCAGGGGAGCTTCTTTCTGAGAAGCAGTCAATTTCACCGAAGTCGCATCTTCATATATGGATAAAGCCGTGTCGAGGGCCTCCTCAGAGTAGCGGCCAGGATGGAAGAAGAAGGCCAACCACTTCGAAGCTGGATCTTCCTGATCGCCCTTGACGAATTCTGGAGGCACAGTCTTCGCTGACACTGTCGCGTGGCATTTGACCCAGTTGGTCTTCCATGAGTTTGCCAGACTGCCCAGTTCCAGTTGACAGTTGTAAAGCTGGTGGTAGTTGTGGTTTCGCCAAAGCACCCAGAGCTGAGCAGACTTGTAATTGGTGCCTGGATCGAGCTTGAAGCCAATCATGGACCAGACAGTGTTTCCTGATGGGTCTGGATCGGGAGCACAGAGTTTTGTCTCCGGATATCTGTCTTCAACAAGAAGCGAGTCTGTGAGGCTCCCCTTGACATCCCAGAATTTGAACTGCCCTCCATCTTCGGGACTGTAAGTCAAAATTGTAGGAAATTTCTGCACTTCGTCTTCTTTGAATATCTGCAAAAGGGCATCTCCCGCTGGGTTTAAGTGGGTTCTGTCGTTAGGGTCCCGGGTTAAGCCCATCAGGTCTTTCGTAGCAACAATTTTCCCGTTGTTGAGATTCCAGATTCGCAAAGTATGATTCAGGCACACAGTGAAGAGGAGATCCCCATCCGCGGACACGGACATGGTCTGGGCGGTTCTCGGATCCAGTTGTGTTGAACCATATTCGATCGTGTGATAGCCCCGTCGAGTGACCAGTCCTCGGATCGATGCGCCCCATGACCGGTCATCGTAGTTATCCTGTTCCCAGCTGTCGTGTAAAGACCTCCTCTTCAGCCTCTGTAATCGTCCGCCGGCAAAAGATATGATCACTACCAGCGAGGTATTCGCATAAATGCGGTAGACTTTATCTATGCCGAGGGTGGAACTTTCGAGTGGCTGGCACCACTGATTGAGGTTCTCGCTTTGTAGGATTCGCGAGTCGTGAAAGGCTCTCATGGGCACTCGTAGGTTGAAGATCTCGTTTTTGTCGGTACAAACAAAGATGCTAATCTCGTCGAGATTCTCTAAATCCGCAAAAGTGACTCCTCGAGGAATGATCTGATCCTGGAACTCGAACTGGATGGTAAGGTAGGCCTCGTTGAGATCGGCTTCGCTTCTTGCGAAATCGGCGCATTGTATTTGCAGCACTTTTCCATTGTTCACCACTTTCCAGTAGAATGTCCGTGGGTATGTTTTGGACGCTCGAAAATATATCGAGCTTTGCGAGGCCAGGAATTGGGAGAAATAGGAGCTTTGATCGTTTCGCGAGGCTCGGCCATTCTCAGCACGGGTCGAAGCAGATTTGGTCTTGTCATACAAGCCGTTCTTTCTCGGAACACGGAGGTGTGTTACTGAGTCTGCGGCCGCCGGGGTCACCTGGAAGGCGGTCTCGGTATAGAGATTGAGCATGGTTGCGGCTGTTGCCTGGGTCGCATTTGTTCAAGGAGCGTTATGGCGAGGAGCGACTTGAAGCATCTGTGCCATGATAGTGGACTTTGGGGAATGCTTTGTACAGTAGAGTAACAATAGCAAGATTTCTAGGACGCGTCTCTCCTCAAAATATCGCGACCAATGATCGCTAAGCAAGGAGGAAGCACCAGCCGGGCGACTGCGCCAAGTCACGAGCTCTTGGCGCGGAAAGAATGGGAGCGGGTTGGGGTGAGGGCTCGTGGTCTAGTTGATTTCATGGCATCATGGACACATAATCGGTACTTCATCCTAAGTCCAGGATTGAGGGAAGCATCAATATCAAGTCGCGCCCCTTCTTTACATTCCAGATCCCGTCCGTTGTCTACCACCAGTCGCCTTGATCTTTCATCGCTGCCGCGACCTTGGTGAATCCGGCAATGTTGCTGCCCGCCACCAAGCTGGGAAATTCGTCCTCTTTTGGTGTGACATATGTCTTCGCGGTCTGTAGCCCGTTTTCGAAACAGTTCTTCATGATGAGCTTCAGTTTCTCGTCCACCTCTTCCGCAGTCCATTTGATTCGTGCCGAGTTTTGAGCCATTTCGAGACCTGAAACCGCCACACCACCTGCATTAGCAGCCTTTCCTGGAGCATACCAGACCCATTTCTCCTTCTTGAAATTTCTGGCTGCCTCGAAGACGTCGA
The DNA here is from genome assembly GCF_001651985.1 of Fonsecaea erecta. Lineage (NCBI taxonomy): Eukaryota > Fungi > Ascomycota > Eurotiomycetes > Chaetothyriales > Herpotrichiellaceae > Fonsecaea > Fonsecaea erecta. The sequence continues at coordinate 65,175 of NW_017387256.1, read as the reverse complement.
TTGCAGCTTTTGTGCAGCCCATGTTGCTTCCTTCGGCCACAAACTTGCAACCAGCGGCGACGAGACCTTCGGCTTCCTCGCCGGATACTTCGTTTTGCGTCGCCGAGGGCAGAGCCACGTCGACCTGACCCACATGCAGCCACGGTCGCACACCGTCAATGTATTTGACCTTACTGCTAAATGCAGAGGTGTGGGCGACCTCGGAGAGCTGTTTTCGGTCCACCTTGAGTTTTGCAATGGTTTCGATCATCTCTGGGTCAATACCCTGTGGAGTAGTGGCGACGATGGCACCCTTGCTATCACTCAAAGACACGACAGTCCCCCCTAGCTCAATCACTTTCAGGGCTGCATATTGGGCCACATTTCCAGAGCCAGAGATGGCGACCCTTTTCCCTGTGAATGATTCGGTGCCGCCAGAGGCATATTTGATCATGTGCTCGACGTACTGGCAACTATTAGTCAACTGCCGCTGACGTGATGGGGAGGCCTCACATAGACGACACCGTAACCTGTCGCTTCAGGTCGGATGAGGGAGCCACCCCAGCTGCCTGCAATCTGTCAGAGATTGTGTTCTCTCGGAGGTATGAATTGTTGACTCGCCTCCTTTCCCAGTCAAAACACCTTGCCACGTCCTGTTTTGTTTCTTGTATTGTCCAAATAGCCAGCCAATCTCTCGTCCAGATACACCGATGTCGCCCGCTGCCCACATAATCAGCCTACCGAATAGAGCAAGTGGTCTCGTGTCGCTTACCCGGAACATCGACGTCCGCGCCAATGTGCTTTCCGAGCTCGCTCATGAAAGCACAACAGAATCTACGGATCTCGTTGTCTGATTTACCCTTGGGGTCAAAATCTGCGCCACCTTTTCCACCTCCCATGTTCAGTCCAGTGAGTGCGTTCTTGAAGATCTGCTCGAAACCCAGAAACTTCAGGACAGAAAGGTTCACAGTAGGATGAAATCGGAGGCCGCCCTTGTAAGGACCAAGCGCGGAATTGAATTGTACACGGTAGCCCCGGTTCACTTGGAGCTGGCCCTTGTCGTCTTCCCACACCACTCGAAATTGGATGACTCGTTCGGGGATGGAGCAGACGTTCAGGGCTGTTTTGTATTCTGGGTTCTTCTCAAAGAGCGACGAGTTCTCGAGAGTTGAGACAAGCTCCTCGTATGCTTGCTCGAACTCGGGTTCGGAGGGGATGTTGGTCATGTTGTCGGTCGAAAGTGAAGAAGCAGAGATGAGCGAACAGTGAAGTGAGAATGCAACCTGAAGAAAGGTTTGTGTTGGAAGCAGAAGTCAGAGGGGAGGGGAAAAAATGTTCACAGATATAACGGCTGGCAGTGAGTCTTCAACCAGCTGTCTCTCGGCCTGGAATGAGCTCTGTCTGTCGTCTACAACCGCAGCTCTTCACCCTTGGCAGCAGAAAAAAATCTGTCAGTACGTCAGTCCGAAAGGTGACGACACACATCCCACACCCAGGCACCTTGCGCACCCATGATGCATGTGCAGCTAGCAGGCCTGGAATTCTGCTCTCCTTAGCTTATCTGAAGCCCAAGGAGACAACAGGGGGAGTCCAGAACCCATCGTATCGACAAGTGCTCTGTGAAGATGGTGTTGACAAAATTTTGTAAGGGTTGGAAGTGAGCGCGTCCATTGGTTCGATAAGGGAGGGCGCGCAGAGATGTTGATAGAGCTGCAGTGGGGACTTGGGATGGGACTCAGGACCACAGGAGCCCCATTTTGTGCCCCTAGCGAGTAATAGTGGTGGCTAGGGGGTTTACAGTAGGTAGCTTCGGAGTTGGTGACAATGGCGAAGCCCCAAATTCTATTATCGAGGCCCGTCGCCCTTTCGTTTTCCGCGCAGTGGAGTGCAGGTGTTGAGCGGCTGGTCCTGCTTGTTGCGTCCAGAGGTTGCTCGATCCGATGTCGCTGTGCATCGCCTACTTCCCCCCCAAAGCTTGTTGGATGTAGAAACACTAACCCACCCGAGCCCGGAGTCAGCCATCAGAAGCAAATGCCCTCGCTAAGCACGTCCGCCCCAGCTGGGAGCAATTTTTCTTTCTCTCGCTAAATACATGTACAGTAAATGGGCGACTCGGATGTACCCGAGCCCCAGTGCCAGCTGACGAAGAGGAAAAACCATCCCACCATATCCCGTGTTATATCGCAGAAACCCCTGTCCACGTTAAGAAGTTTTCTCCACGAAGCCGGGGCACGGGTTGAAGTTGGACACGTGAAATAGAAAATTCTTCCTCAACTACCTCCCCGCCCTGCACCACAGAAACAAAAGACCGCAGGCGGTATTTTTGTGTCAACTCCAAGGGCGCAGTGGAATGGTGCTCCAGAGTGGAGAGGGTCAACATGGAACCGGAAGCAGGCACATCGCCCCGGAGTCTGAACCTTCCACCCCTGAGTCCTGAGTCACATTCCCGTTGCGCGAAATACCAGGATGTCAAAAGCAATTGCTTGCTATACAGGCAAGGACGGAAACCAACTTCTCAAACGTTGCAGCTCGGTTGATGGTTGACCGTGTGCACAGCTATTTGCTTTACTGCTTGTGGACTTTTCCTCGCGCCCAATAGACCATCTCGCCGTGCTCCAAATGGCCGAAACAGGAGCAAGCTTTTCCATAAACCCCGTGCGACTTCCGAGCGACTTGTCAGATACTACTGCTCTCTTCTATGCCTATGCTAGGTCCTTGGGCTTTGACCTATCTTTCCAAAATTTTGACAATGAAATGGCAGGGATGCCGGGGAAATATTCTCCTCCACAAGGAGAATTACTCTTAGCCAGGAATGACGCTGGGGGTGCTATCGGGTGTGTCGGACTGCGGCCTCTCCCTTCTACGGTAGCAGGAGGTAAGGTCTGCGAGATGAAGCGCCTCTACGTTACGCCAGCAGGGCGAGGGACCGGAGTCGGCAAAGCCCTGGCCTCTGCCATCATCGCTGTAGCAGAGAAGCTCGAGTACGACGAAATGAGGCTGGATACCCTGCCGAGTATGACCACGGCGTTAAGGATGTACCGCAACTTCGGGTTCGAAAACATTGCCGCATATTATGAGACTCCTCTAGAAGGGACTCATTTCCTCAGCTTGAAACTGCCAAGACAGGCAAAAGAACGACCCTGGTCCGGAAGCAGGAACTGTTGATCGACAGAGATATTATCGTTGGGGTGGCACCTCGGGTGACGAGTATAATTGAACATTCAGCACAACGTACAGTGCCAGACGAGCTCGAATGCTTCATCGCAGTGCATTGGGATGTTTCTGTTCCCATTTCTTGACAGCATTGAGCGCGGCCGTGATTTTCATGCCCAGCCGGGCGTCAAGCTCGTACTTCTCCCAGCCTCTCGCCTTTTCCAGGTGATGTTTTGCTTCTTGAACCAATTTTACGTCATGAACGAGGTCAAGCTCGGGCATCTTCTCTGTGGGATCTCTGATGAATGTGGCTCCATGTTGCTGAGTGTATGCTGTCCTCTGCATCCACAGATTAACCGCCATTTCATGATGTGCGGTTGGAACCATCCAGTCGTCTTTGTTCGCACCCTTGAACTCATGGGCCCCTTGAGTCAACAGCTTTTTTTTCAACAGGCTTATGGATTCCTCGTGCCGGCGGAGATTTCTGAATATGATAGCTTTGAGGATGTCAAGGATCGCGTACTCATCGACATCTTCATTACTCCAGTTAGGTATGCTTTCGGACCATGAAAGATTGTCCAAGGAATCATGCAGCTGCGACTCATTCATTTTTTTGAAGCCGTTCCAGAGGAATATCATCTCATCAAGCGGACTCACACCAATTGCATCAACGAAGCTGCAGTTCCGCCGAGAAGCCCGTTCTTCCCATTTCGAGATCTTGCGCACCACGAAGATGTCGAAAGGTAGTTGCCTCCCCATCATCTTTTTCTTTCCAACTTTGGTTGGCGCTGTCTTGAACATTTCTTCGGCGAGCTTGGCGTGCTTTTCTCTGTCTTGGCTGGAGAGGGTTTTGTCATGGCGGTAGAAGCAAAGGTGTGCGGCGCCAGCAATGTAATAATATAAAGCGCGAGACCACGCGTTGAGATCCACGCACGCTAGAATGGAGTCGGCACACAACTGGTATCTGTGGGCGTGCATAGCGCTCAAACTCTTTTCGAACATGTGCACCGCTTCGATCTGCTTTAGTTGACTCTTGCCAGGAGTGGCGAGAATGGCCAGAGCTCGATCAAGGTTTCTTCTCGAGGCCGCTGTTCTTGCTTCCTCGACGATCCAGAGATTACTGTTGGGGTATCTCTTCCTCATCTCCAACAGAAGTGTCTCCAAGCGTTGCGTGGGATACGCCTCTATGTCGTCCGGTTTAGATGGATCCGCGTCCGCAATGATATCGCAAAACCCAACCAGGCCATTGTACCAACCAAACAGGATTAAGCTTGCCATCCCGCCGTTGATGTTGGGGAATCTACTAGCTTGCCACAACATCCGAATGCCCCTTTCTCGATCACCACGGAATCCGACGATATACAGAAGTTTGCTGAACGCTGGGGGAATGATGGAGATGAGAAGCGCCAGTAGGCCAGACATTAGATTGGTTCCCGAGTGGATGAAGACGTCGAGCGAGTTACTGAAAACTTCGGATTCGGGCCCTTCTGTGAGCAGTCCAAGCGTTGCTGTTGTCGATCGGCTCAGCACGCCTTCCGGGGGCAGTTCACTAAATTGCTCAATTTCCAGGTCCAGTTCCGTCGTATGGTCCGATTTCACCTCCACCTCCATGCGGCCGTTGTATTTGTCTGTGGCTGCATTGGTCTCCTCTGCTTCATGAAATTCATCATCTGAGACACTATCTGGAGTAGTATCGACGACTTCCGCATTTCTGAGCGCAGATGGTTGAGCAGGTTGGGCTTGGTGGTAAGGATGGGGCTCCAGCCGTTCTGAAGACAAGTGGCCCGACTTTCCGGAGGCGGATGAGCGCAAACTTTCGCTGGACCGATCTCTGGAATCTGGCAGAGTGCTGCTCGAGCGATTGCGGTTGAAGTTGATTTCCATTTGCACAAGGCTGTCCAGGGTAATATATGCCTTGCGGAGTTTATAGAAGCCCCGCAGTGATTCGGTCAGACTCTCATTGAGCACGCCAACCACGGCAGACATGATCTGGGCTTCTGCTTGGCACAATGCGAATTCTGAACCTCTTTCATAGATGGTGGACTGAAAAGCACGCGAGTCGTGCTGGGCCCTCGCGTGACTGGCTGCAGCACTGGATTCGGCCTCGTAGAGCGTCTCCGAAGCCTCCTTCATGAACTCTTGTTCGAATCCCAAGGCAGCCTTCATAAAGGCCAGTGTGCCTTTAGCAAGCTTGTGAAACGAAGAGTTGCCATCGGCGAGGCCTGCTTCAGCACCCTTGATGTCATCATCCATGACTCGGTCGACGGCTCGCATGGCAGTCTCAAGGTTTTGAGACTCCTCCAGCGAGTCTAGACTGTGAGTTGAAGCATTGAGCGAGGAACGGCCGCGATCAAACCATCGTCCGACTCTGTGCATGTTGAAGTTGAGGAGACGGATCTAGAGCGAGGGGTCTTCTGGAGCCCGAGGTTGGTTCAAAAACAACAGAGAAAGTCGACTACAGCAGTATCTTATATCAAGAATTTCCAGTCAAATGCAAACACGTTACGTCGCAGACGTGAACCAGCCGAAAGAAGAGGGATAAAGGAAGACGTATTACAAGGAGGTTTCAGCCCAAGAACGAGGATGGAGCTTATTTTGCTCTGGCCCCCGCGTGCTCGCTGCAAAAAAGCTCCAGCGGCATGTACTCGGACAAGGGAGGTGCACGGAGTCAATTGAGCCGTTTGCCTTCAAGGGAGCAGTGATGACGAACATCAGGAAGGATCTGTGGAGTTTGTGAGTTATGCCCGTGCTGCGGCATCGCCTGCCTTCCTGCATTTGTGCCTGTTGAGTGTTGTGCCTGTTACTAGCGCCCTGTCCATCCGAACCCACCACGGCTACAGAGCTGGCTAATCACAGGCTGCCGACTTGCCATAAGTGATCGCTCTTCCATCACCGCACTCAAACAGCAACCTCACGTACTTCTCATTCGTCATCTAATTTTCCGTTCAGGTAACATACACAAGATCACTCAAAAAAGCCCCATCGTCTCACTGCACACGACTGAATTTCCTAGAGGAGGAGCCTGCCATCATTTTGACTGCTTGGTAATTTTTATTGCAGAAGGGAGCCCTTGTCTGCTTCTGGTCTCCTCTATTCGCCGCAAGACTACGTACTCAACACGCTGCCTGCGTTCACTCACAATCTACCATGTCCTCGTCCGACTCCAACGCACCAATCGCGAAGATGCAACCGACTCAGAAGACCGAAGTTGATGCTGCCCAGGCATCTAAGACAACATCAAATCCGCCCCCAGCCATGCTCGAGGAGGATGATGAGTTTGAGGATTTTCCGGTTGAAGGTATGGAGAGCGGACAAGATATAACAGAAGGGGTCATGTTGACATGGTTTTAATCAGACTGGTCGCAGGAAGATGCAGAGGTACCCGGCGGGACTACACATCTCTGGGAGGAGAGCTGGGACGATGACGATGCGAATGAAGATTTCAGCAAGCAACTGAAGTACGCGCCGGGCAAGCTCCTCCTTTTCTCCACTACGTGCTGTGTGACGGCTGACCTTTTCACATAGGGAGGAGTTGAAGAAAGTCGAGACAAGCAAATAGAGCTCGTCATGCGAAAGCAGCACATTGCATGGCGTTTGGGGATGATGGGCTCAGGGCATCAATGGGTAAAGAAACGGCATGTTCCTTTCTAGCAGTTCGTGGCAGGAGAAACTATCATACAACAATGTACTTTCTTGTTTTGCTTTTCTCTCAGAGGTTTGATCTCGCAATACCGCTTGCTTCGACACCAATCAATCGCGCGCGCGTCGATCATGGAGGGTTAAACTACTTACTAGACAGGGCAACCACACCTGGCAGAGCTTTGCCCTCCAGCAGTTCCAAGCTTGCGCCGCCGCCGGTTGATACGTGGCTCAATTTGTCCTCCACTCCATACTTCGCCGCGACAGTTGCTGTATCACCTCCACCAATGATGACAATCTTCCCAGCCTGGGCTGCCGCAACGCATGCATCCAAGGTCTGTTTGGTGCCATTGGCGAACTTGTCGAATTCGAAAACTCCAGGAGGACCGTTCCACAAAATTGTCTGCGCTTCATCGATGGCTTGCTTATACAATTTGATGCTCTTTTCGCCGCAGTCGAGACCCATCCATCCATCGGGGATGCCGTCAGCATCGGTCGCGGTTCCCGTGTTTGCATCCTTGTCGAATTTGTCTGCAGTGATATAGTCGCATGGCAGGACAATCTTCACGTTGTTCTTCTTGGCCTTTTCCACTAGCTCGGCGCATTTTTCGCTTCCAGCTTGATCGAACAGACTGTTACCGATCTTGACACCCTCCAGGGTCTTTTTGAACGTAAAAGCCATACCGCCGCAAATGATCAGGATGTTGACCTTGCCAAGCAAGTTGTCGATCAGCTGGATCTTGTCCGAAACCTTTGCACCACCGAGAATGGCGAGGAATGGTCGCTTGGGGTTCTCGAGAGCTTGAGCAAAATAGTCGAGTTCTTTCTTCATCAAGAAGCCGGATGCCTTTTCAGGTAGCTCGACTCCGACCATAGAGCTGTGAGCTCGGTGGGCGGTTCCGAAAGCGTCATTGATGTACACGTCACCCAACGCCGTCAGACCCTTCCGGAAGTTGGCAACATCGGTTTTATCAGCCTTTATTTTGTTACCATCCTTGTCTTTAGAGCTCCCTTCTTCCTCGATGTGGACACGCAGGTTCTCGAGCAAGATGACCTGCCCGCCGGTGGCTTTGTTCACGACCTCTTCCACCTCAGGACCAACGCAGTCGTCAGTAAATATGACACTCTTGCCTAAAAGCTTCTCAAGCTCAGGGACGACAGGCTTCAAGCTATATTTGGGGTTCTTTTTTCCGTCTGGGCGGCCGAGGTGGGACATGAGGATCACGGCTTTGGCTCCATGGTCGATGGCGTATTTGATTGTCGGTAGAGCGCCAACTATTCTCTGGTTGTTGGTGACCTTCCTGTCGGCGTCAAGCGGGACATTGAAGTCGACCTGAACATGGTTAGCAAGAGCAGAACGCCAATCTGAGCCAGACATACACGGATCAAGACCCGCTTGTCCTTGAGGTCGATGTCAGTGATGGCAAGCTTGTTAGATAGAGACATGTTGGATCGGGTCGGAATAACAATGTCGTAGTAGAAGAGAACGTTGGTCAACGTGAGAATAAGAGGCAGAGAAGGAAAAAGAACTGTGATTGAGCTACGGAACTGAACAGAAAATCAACTCAACCTGTTGGACTTATTGGGAATTGTCGGAGGGGTCAACTCGGGTTGGGCTCAATACAACGGAACTGGTGGGGTGACTGGAAAAATACTGGCACGCAGGTGCGTCGGCAACCGACGTCAGAGGCATGCGCGACCCAAGGCCATTCGGGGGCTTTCTGCTCGTAGGTTCTGTTAGCAAGCAGAAATCTCAGTCATTCGCTCGCTCTAGCTTGGGATGCTTGTTAAAGGCCCTGCATGAGAATGGAAGCTCTTGCTGCTTCGCCAACAAGATGGATACTCTCATGAGTAAATGACCCGATCAGCCCAGGTCCGGCTTGCACATGTCGAGTAGGCATAGGCGGAACTTGTGCTAACAAGTTCGTTAGCGGTCACTACCTAGTTTATGGCTTTGTACCGAGTACTCGGTAAGGAGAGTAGAGAAGATGGGAAACAAAATCGCAGCCGCAAGGAGATCGCATTGTTTTTTCTTGACGCTTTTCCTTGCTGTTTGCTCTTATCCAATCCCAGTTATTGATCGGATTAGCTGGATGGTTTGAATGTCCATGCTGACTGGTGGAGAAACATGGTCATGCGGACTTCCGACACCCCTCGACGCATCGAGGCTGATGAAGTTCACTAGGCATAGCCTGCCCTTCTCCTCCAGGCCTGGTCCGTTGCCCGCCAGTGTAGACTGTCAACCAACAACTTCACCCTCTCATTCACTTGTTACAAACGAAATCTGACGATCCTTGACGGATAATAGCCAGAATCTTGAATCGCAGTTGCACAAGACAGCCCTCATTAATGACTGTGTACCTCACTTTTTCAGCAACGTCGCGACAAACTCAACGGCTGGCCCATTGTCCGCTGTAGCCTGCGCCCTAGTTTAGGACCCTGTCGTCACAGACGTCCCTCACTTGACATCGTTGACCTCATCTTCCCACAAATACCTAAGACCTTTTCAACTACTTCGTTTCCTCACCTTCTCACCGACTTCCTCCTCTTCACGATGCTGGAAACCTCGAGACGGAAGTCATTGGCGTGGTTGTACAATACTTACATCTATGGCAGGATCGTACGTCAATCTCCTTTGATTCTGGAATCGACAGCTCTGTTTCCCCATTCCTGAAGCTGACACTCTCCTCTTCTTCAACAGCCATTATTACATACTATCCTTTTCCTCGTCGAGATAGCAATGGCCGCCCGACTCATCGCTAAATTCAACTCCTACTACGCCCAAAAACCTGTGCTGACCACAATGATCACGAATGCGGTAGGTGGATAAATCTGCGGCGGCTGGATGATAGCTGAAGGTGAAACAGATACTTGGTGGCATTGCGGATACGGTGGCACAATCAATAACTGCAGTCCGAAAGAGACAGTCCATGCTGCCGACTACGACTGATTCGAGATACCTTATCTCCTCCGGGGTCGAACTTGAAGACCTGAACGAAAAGCCTGCAAGGTTGTCGCCTGGTCTTTCTCCTCGGAGCAGCGGACCTCAACCCTTCGACTTCGAACGTTTGACTCGATTCATGTCATACGGCTTCTTGATGGCTCCGATCCAATTTCTTTGGTTTGGTCGACTCACGAAATGGTTCCCAATCAGTGCCAAAAGCGGCACTGTTCCTGCACTAAAGAGAGTGGCCATGGATCAACTGATCTTCGCTCCTTTCGGTCTTTGCTGCTTCTTCACATTCATGACGGTGGCCGAAGGAGGTGGAAGGAAGGAGGTTCTGACCAAGTTCAAGGACATTTATTTGCCCACCTTGAGAGCGAACTACATCCTCTGGCCGGCCGTACAAATCCTCAACTTTCGGGTCATGCCCCTCCAATTCCAGATCCCATTTGTGAGCACTGTGGGGATCGCCTGGACTGCCTACCTCAGTTTGACCAATTCGAGCGAGGATGAAGCACAGGCTCTTCAGTGAGGATCGACACGCCATAGCAGTTTCCATCAGCGACTAGATACCCAATGATCGGCACTAGCGGCGTTTGAGGCAGCACATATGTCTATAAATTGTACATGGTCAGAGCGCAAGCCTCAAGAACACCGATGTATTTCTGTCGGTTTTATTCTGTCAGTGGGGAAGTGTGCTCTTTTCCCTTGGTGTGGGCGCTTTTGCAATTTCCTGCATGTCTGTAGCTCATGCTCTTCAGGTTACATGCTTAACAAATACACAGTTGAGTGAAAGAACGCTCACTATCCTTCCGGCCTGTCCGGGTGTGTCTGATGTTTGGAATGTTCATGAGCGTGTCGGACATCATGGCACATCGTAACCCTCCATCATTTTCTTTCTGTTACCTTGTCAAGCAATCACGCAAACCAACGCTGCGTCTTCAACAACCGCACGCCGTGGCTGACCTAGGTCAACAGTTTGACGTAGTGGGCTCTCTTGAGCTGATTAATTCTGGACGTTGCTCCGTGATCTGCACTTGACGCTTGCGGGTACTCAAGCAGCGCAAGTGCTTTATGGCGCTCTCTCCTGACAGGTTTGAAAAAACCATATCGATCCTCATACGATCCTCATACGAGCCAGTCGCACCACTGCTTCTTGTGAAGAGTGAGTATCTGTTGTAACAGCCGACGTTTGCTTGACGGAAGCTACTTAGAGATATGTCTTGGTCTTGCACAATGAAGTAGACTTCAACATAAGCGGAGAAAGCTGAGGAAAAGGACGCCTCCTCATTAAGAAATCGTGAACCTTGGTATCAAAAGCGTTTGTTGCCTGGATCCATCTGTTCGAGAAACCCAATAAATTGAGTGCCAATTGTCTTAGTGCATTTTTTTCCTAGTGGCATGCCGTCCATTTCCGATAAATCATATATCGATATGGCTGTGGGCGTTCTTCTTAAGACTTGATCGAAGTCGAGAGCAAAAGCGCGTTTGGAGGTGTGTCTTTTGGAAGTATTATTGTGCAACAAGAGCTAGTTGGCGAGGAGAAATGGGTCGATAATGACGAGGCTGTAGCCTTCTATGTAATAGCTAGCCGCTAAGCAACCCAATGAGGATTGATATAAAGTTCGGTTTCTTGGATTTGCGGCCAAACCACGTCTTTCCTTTTTCTTATCCCATCTCTCCCAAACAACGCCGATTTTTTGTGCCTTGTGTTGACCTTCTCTTGGAACGTCCAGACGGATGTGGGCTGAGAGACTGGCATAAGAACTGACAGGATCTGGCGGTGAAGACAATCAACACTCTTTCTGAAAGCTAACAGTCACACTGCCGAATGCAGAACATAAACTCTTCCCAGCACCCTGATACGAGCAGCGTTTCACCATCATGTATCCAAGCCATCCCAAAGCCTACTTACGTCCCAAAGATATCTCTTTACAAGCATTATCGGACCTCTTGGTCAGGCCTAGAACCCGTCAAGCCCTTGGGCATTTCCCTGGTTCATCCAGCAAATCTTGCTAGTGCAACTCTAGGTCCTCAGACCACGTCTCGGCAAGTCGAAGAAACGAATTTTTTGATGCTTCAGTCAAAATCTATATAATGGACAATGCTATCCGTCCCTTCGAAAGGTCTGCAGCACCCGTACACCAGAGACATTCCGAGGCCTTCTAGCAATCCTTTGGACTTGAACTTGGACCCCTCCTCGTCTCCAACCAGCTCACCTCAGTCCTTTCTGCCTCAGGTCGCTGCTATGAGATTTAATTTGATTGTCTACAGTGTTCTGCTCGTCGCTGTCTCGACATCCTACCCGTTCTGCTTTGCCCAGGCTGCGACCGTTATCACCTCGTTACTGACCACGGAAACTATCATTACCAACCTGTACACATCACTACTGGCTGGGACAACTACTCAAGCTCCAGTCACGGTGACCCGCATTGTACAAGCTCCAGTAGGGCCTGCCTCTCAGACGGCCGCTTATCCTTTACCTGGCTCTCAACCAGCCCAGCTCGGCGGGCAAGGCGCGCACCTTGGCCTCAGTCAGCCCAACCCGCTGGATGGTATAGGAGGTATTGTTGGTGGCGTTGCTGATGCTGCTGGTAACGTTGTGAGAAGTGGAGCTGGGATTGCTGATGAAGTGGTCGGCACTGCTGGCGATGTTGTTCTGGGTGTGACAGGTGGGGACCTTCGCGCGCCCTTACCAGTACCTGTGCCGGTGCCTGTCCCAGGAGCACCGGCCATACTAGCGGTGCCGGGGATACCTGGTGTCCCTGGTATCCCAAATATCCCAGGCATCCCTGGAGTACCAGGAGTCCCGGGGCTGCCAGGGGCACCGGCCATTCCTGGAATTCCAGCACCTCCGGGGGTCCCAGGCATATCAGGAGTACCAGCAGCTCCTGGAGCCCATGGAGGTGCTGTACTTACCGGACTCGCGCCCCTTCCTGCACCTGCACCTGCACCAATGCCACTGCCGGGTTCTCCAGGATTGCCAATGCCAACTTTCCCCGTCCCTGCGGGACAAATCTTTGGGCCTGTGGCAACGATTCCTTCAGAGTCATTGCCCACTTCGACTGCCGGTTCTGGCGCCAGTTTTTCAGTTGGACCTCCTGCAATACCTCCAGTGAGCGTTTCGTTCGTTAACATGCCAACGTATGTTCCGCCGATGTCATTGGGACCCAGGCCGGCACCTTCAACAGCGAGAGATCCAATCCCAAGTTCAATATTGCCCTCGACGACCGCTTCGAGTCCAGTTCCAACCACATCGGGATCGGCAATGATCTCTTACATGACAAAAACTCTGACACGGCCTGGGACTCTCGACGTCGAGGTACATGGAACTGTGACGCATGTTTTCCGAGGCAGTTCGTTCTTATCGCATGTCTCATCACGATCGTCATCGCAGCCTTCGTCGACTTCCTCGGTACAAACCTCGACCCAAGCTTTGCCGACCCCTAAAGGATCCGTCTTGATAGGCCCGACAGACGCACGGCTAAGAATGACCCGCACATTCGATCCCACGACTCCTGTACCGACGCATAGCTGTCCACGAGATGCCATTGTTGCTCTGGCACACTACCGTGATTATTGTAACAGCCCCGGTGCTGACAGGACTGCTCAACGGAGATACTGTTCGGGGGAGCCAAATATCGAGTCGTGTTGCGGGATGTGGACGAATGGACATGACGAAACGTATGCAGGATATGAAACTGTTCGTCAGCGAAGGATGCTTGAGTCTCCAGGCCCGAAAGTTTCTCTGATCTCACGGCCTTTTGAGTGGAATTTACACGAAGTCAGAGATAATAAGGGTGATATTGTCCAACGTGAGGTATGTGGCTTCATAATCTCCTGTGCTGCTCCCTGCGCACCTCTGTCCTCCGGGTTGTTGAGATCTTCCTGGAATGGTGAAGGATCCCACCGCTCGTGGTTCTTATGCGCAAGCCTGGACTCTCTTCCCAGATGTGTTCTCAAATTTCCCTACACATTTTGATCTCCGAGAAATGCGACAAACCCCCGTTTAACAGAATCATGCTAACTACACTTGAAGGCGATCAAACAACTTCCAAACGAGTTCAATCGGGATGTCAGGTCTTGTTACGTATGGAGAGCCACGGATGATCAGTTTGCCTTTTACATGCAGAACCTCGATATTTTCGGCGTTTACGATGTTGACGACAGTGGCCGTTCAATTGGTACGATAGCTTTCTGGGAATGGGAACCAGAAGGACGTTGGCCGCCTGATGCGGAGCAGCGCGCGTGGCGAACTGCCGGGGTCCAACCCAAGACAGGGCTGCCGAAGCCTGACAAAGGAGTTAACGCCCGGCCAGAAAGTCCGCCAACGCTGGACGGCCTGATTGCTGAGTACGACAAGCGCAGAGAGTGGTTTAGGGAAAGACTTGTATACAGCGAACTACATCTTCACGGTGTAAAGGACAAGACCGGCGAAGGGTGCTCTGCACCTCTCTCACCAAGCAACTTCGTGTCCAAGATCGAGAAGTTTGGCATGCGCTCTGACGCCTTGAATGACCATTTGCCCCCATTGCCCTCAAATGAAGTATGGCAGCACAAGAGAGATCTGGAGTTGGCTCGACTGGTCTGGAAAGATTTCTTCACACCACTCAATGTTTGTGCCGAAACTTTGAAAAGCCGCCTGCCCTCCAAACCACAACGCTCCGAATATGTCAGCGAACAGAAGTGGATGGTGGCTGAACAAAATTGGATCAATCTTTTCACTGAAGACCCGCCTAAGGAATACGAAGGCAAAATTCCGAAGCCTGACCGCCCGAAATGTCCAGAGGCGGCCCTGAAGAAGCTTGGCAAACTTGGAAAGCACCTAAGGAATGTGGATGGCGTGCCGAAAGAGGATGCGAAATGGGAATTGCTGGATACGTATGCAGCAGAGCTTGTGGACAAGAAGATGTGCCGGGAACAGATAATTGTGGTTCTTCACAAGCCCAACAAGAAGGCGTACTCGAGCTTCCGAGAGTGGTATTCTGACCGACGCAAGTGGGACAAGTACATTGCAAGTCTTGAGAAAGGAGAGGATGCTCCGGTTCCGAAGTTGGCCGCCTTCAGGATGAACCAGCCTCCACAAAACCAGCCGGCAGATGAAGGGCAAGATCGTGTGATGTACGAGCAGCCTAAGAAGGACAAACCTCGAGAAAAGGATAAGCCTCGCGAGAAAGACTTCCCACGGACGAGACTCGACACCATTTTCGAAGCTGGAGAATTTGATGAAGCCGAGGAGCGCGTCCCCGGGAACGATTCGGCACGAGATGAATGGGGCGTCCAGCATCGTGACTTCGGTAGCCACGACGTGCTGAGGACCATTCCGGACGAAGAGGAATCTGAAGATACCCAGTCCCTCGCAGACAGCGCTGCTGGGGGTAGAACGAGGGGGAGGACAAGGGGCAGAAATCGACAGGGTGCAGATTATGTCAGGAGGTCCTTCATTGCCTAAAGTACCGGTAGCGAGTCGAGGTTGAACAGGCGATCCCCTTATGACAATAGATTTTTACGGAGTAGAAGTACAGTTGTGGCGATTTCCCGACCAAGATCTAGACCCGGAGATGGGCTCCCTTATCTAGGTTTCCTCACAAAAGATGATTTTGTGTGTTCAAAGAAGGTCCAGCTTTGATGTCGAGTTCAATGTCCACCCGGTAATTGCGTTCATTTTTCTTGTTCCAACCACGAGCCAAACTTGTCCAGCCTACCGCCTTCTTCTGCCCCTTCCCCGTCATCATCGTCGTCAAAGCCCACCTTTTTGTCGCTCGATTTCTTGAACTTCTCATGACCGGTTGCAATGTACGCCTCCAATTGTCTTTCATCGAACCATCGTCCATTCATCAGCTGTCCCCACCGTCAGCATCGTTCCAGGATGGGCCAAGCACGACATACTTGGACACAGGCAGCTGCAGCCTGTGCATTAGAGAAGCGCACACTTGCGACGCCTTCTGCTTCCTTGTCGAAGAGGACAACGTTTGTGACTTCTCCAAGCTTCGCACATTCTTCGCGGATGTCTTCTTTGATTTCGAGCATCGCCGCAGGATCCTCCTGATTTCCGTCAGCCCTGAATCATTCGTGCTCCTCACAGGCGCTCACCTCCAGCTCTTGAAGTGTGAACATATGCTTCAGGATGACGACCTTATCCCACCTGGAGCTTGTCTCCTGCAGGACTTGCGGGTCGTCGTCGTCCCAGTCCATAAGCTTGCTACACGCCAATCAGCCTCAATCCCATGAAATTATCGGATGATCATACGCCTTCATCTTCTGTGTTCTCTGGATAACCTTTTTCTGTTCCCTCTTGCTTGTTTTCGTCGGAACATCTTGTTGGCTCTTGTATGAGAAATCTGCTGCCTGAACTCTCATCCTGCCCATTGGGCCTTCTGTTCCCAACCGAAAATCTGTGTCGTCAAGCATTTGAACAGCGAGGTTAACTGATTCGGGTCTGAAGTAAACCACAAGCGCGTCGCCCTTGAATTGTCCCTTGTCATCCTCGTACATTTTGATTCGCGGCTTGCCGGAGTCGATCTCTTCTGCGATGACACCACACTTGGAAAAGACATGCTGAATTTCTTCCTGGTCGGCATCAAGGGGTATTGAGGTCACATAAACAGCGGTGTTGACTCGAGGTTTCTTGGACTTGGTGCCGGACTGACGGAGACTATATTAGCACGGTTTATGATACCACAGGGCTCACGCACCTCTTCACCAGTTGGCTGTTTCCGTTTCTTCTTCTGTGATGTTGTTGTCGCATCCTCGTCGACACCTGCAACCTTGTAGATTTCGCCTTGTTGGTCCAACAGTGACTGGTCCAACTACAACGAAGACACGACATTGAGCAGGTTAGAATCTGTTTCCTCACACCGTAGTGCAAGAATGTTGTGGAAATAGAGGGCGCGATGTTTCTCGGAGGTCTCATGTTGCGAGTTTGCCTACCACTGGAATCCATCTTTTCAGAGCGGTGTCCCATTCGAACTCGTTGCCCTCTTCGGTTTCGAGGATGAATTTGTTGTCGAGTTTCGACCAAGAGATTCGGGGATCAGCATCGAACGACGATGGGTCCAGAGGGAGACCGGTCTGTATGCCCTCTTTGGAAGGATGATCCTCGTCGGCCATGTTGTTGGCGGGATTCGTGTTCACTATCCTCTGGTTCCTAGCATGAGATGTGCTGCGAACTAGCAATGATGCAGTCCTAGTTGTGCCAAAAGCAGCAAACAAGCCAAGTCCGCATATCAGCCTCACCAAGACCTCTGCAGCCTTGCCGCTATCCGCCAACACCTGGAAAGTTACCTCAACAAACGTACTTGTATATCAATGTGTGCAGCCACCGAGAAAGGGAACACAGTTGCAAAACGTTAATCTCGTGACTTAATCGAACAGAGCATTGCCGTGTTTGATTCAGGGTTATATAACATGCGCAGTGAAGAGAAAAGAATCTTAATTCGCAGAAGCAAGCATATTGATCTACATGCAGAGCTGAATACGAGGCAGCCTGGCGCAGCATGGTAAGTCTCTTAGGGACCACCGAAAGATGCTTTGCTCGGTGGACTCCTTGGAGCGCCCGAAGGCCGACTAACAAACCACAAATTTCGGAACTATGTTCTGCAGGCGCGAGTGGCCGATGGACCAGTGGCCTTGACGAATGTTTTATGGACTATTATTTCCCCATCGAGCTCCCAAAGTTTGAGCTTCAAGCCGTCCCGCATACAAAATATAACAATTAGTTCGCTCTCACATCGTTGCCCCAATTCCCTTTGTACTTGTGTCGTTCAGTCATAAAACACGTTGAGAAATTGTTAACGAAAGGCCCATTAGTGTTAGGGGCAGCTGATTGCAAGGGAAGGGAACGCATTACAGCTCTTCTGTCGATGCACACAACGTATCAAATCGTGCGATTCCCATGCTCTCCTGTTTCAACATCCTCTCCGGAGACGCTCCGTGAAGCTCTCGGCCTGTCTGGGAGCGCAGATCGGTTCTCGACGTCCGGTGATGGTAGCGATGAAGCACTGCTGACATCGGAGGCCTTGCGATCATGCGTAGGCCTCGTATCTCGGCGGAGATCAATGGGTGAAATTGCTCTGTCAAAACCCGTGATGTGTTCGTCCCCCAATGCCATTTCACCCTCGGGAATCGGCGCAAAGCTAGAGTTTGTCACGCCGACCGACGCTGTGTTTGGTGATGCAGGAGTGTTGGACTCGCCTGATCGCGACAATGAAGAGCCGTTCATTGCCCTAGGTTGGCCGGCGCTGACGAAACTGGGGGGGTACATGGTCATGTTACGAATATCATAGTTGATGTCATCAGGATGAGTGATCCGAGAAGAACCATGAACTTCGTGCACTTCAGTGTCTGGGCCCTCGACCGGACCATCATATTCGGCTCTTGGTGACCGCACAGGTGTAGATGATGACCAACGGTCCTGGTTGCTTCCCGGCTCACTCCTGAAAAAGTATCCTCCGGGTAGTTCATGAGGAGCCGTTTGTGCCATGGGCTGTGGCGAGTGGGGATGCTCCACCTCGGTGACGGATGATTCGGTCGTGTGGTCTTTGCCAGTAGACGTCGACCGCAGCCAAGACAGGATACCACTCTTCTTCTTGTCGTCTTCAGATAGATCTTGCCTCTGTTGGCGATCCCTTCGTGCCCTCCGGCAGCACAAAAAGATGAGGCCAGCAAAAAAGGCCACCCCAACCACAACGGGAACGGTGACCGCAACTGGAACGACCCAGTCCCTATGGTGATGTAGCGCCGGCGTTACAGTGGGTGCTGCTGTATTCGTTGGTGTGTTCGTGGTAGTTACATTGTAAGGGCCCCAGTTTCTGATCAAGTCTGTGTTGTAGGCCGTATTGAACCACCCGGCAATCTGAGGAGACATGCCGCCGTTAGGGGTCGGTGTTGCAGAGACGACACTGGCTACAATCGGAGCAGGCTTGTAGACATCATGAACAGCGGGATCGTATCTGCCTGTCCAGCTGAGATCGTTCAGATTGAAGACGTCGACACTGTTGTTGCTGGCTAACCCAGCTCCAAAATCTCCTGTGCCGCCGATTACAATCATTTGATCGGGGTATGGAGACATGCACACATGGCCTTGTCTTCTGGTCCCGTCAATGTTTGCCCTAATCCAGGTGAAGGAAGGCACGCTCAAGATCCACACATTGCCATACGCGGGGCCATCATTACTGTCCCAACCTCCGTAGACAAAGATTTCGTGGTGAGAGTAGTCCTCACTGGAGGCGACAACGGTGCAGAATTGTGCCAGTGGACCATCGGGAATTGGAGATCCTGAACTCAGCGACTGCATGCTCCATGTACTGGAGCCAATATCGTACACAGGAAATTGGGTTAAAAAGCTGTTCGCCACTGTGATGTCTGTCGTGTTGTCCGTCTCGAGGTATCCATTCAAGTCAGCAGGATAAACGACACCTCCAATCGCGATCAGGAGTCCCCGCGTTGAAGCCGGAATCCAGACGAGAGCACCCTCGGATCGCAGTGTGATGTTGCTGAGTGTGAGGTCTTCTCGCGACCAATCCGCGTGCCCTTGCAGGGTAGTGTCGACCCTGATGAGCCATGGTGAGTAGTCTTTGGGCGGAGAGAAGTAGGAGAAGGCCGTGCCATCTTCATTGTATTTGCCGCTGAAGTAGAAGCAGAGGTTCTCACTCGGAGCATTGGCTCCGGCGCCGTTTGTTATGTCTTTGATGAAACTCCCACTCTGCGGGGAGTAGGCAACATTTGGAACGCCTGCCTGGATACTCGAATCTGGCGGAATATCGTAAAGAGGGTCGTTGACAGTACGATCCGTAATAGTATCGCCGGAAAAGTAGTACATGCCCCTGGGAGACAATGTCAACTGGACAGCGCAATAAGGCAGGATACAGGAGAGTTACCCGTAAGCATAAAACTCATCATAGTCAGCAAACATATATCCGTCGAGGTAGTAATTGCTGAT
This sequence comes from Fonsecaea erecta, assembly GCF_001651985.1. Lineage (NCBI taxonomy): Eukaryota > Fungi > Ascomycota > Eurotiomycetes > Chaetothyriales > Herpotrichiellaceae > Fonsecaea > Fonsecaea erecta. The sequence goes on along the minus strand of NW_017387256.1, from coordinate 45,520 downwards.
CGGGCCTTCATTGATGGATTGGAATATTGCAGGGTTGGCTTTCGTGGTATCAAAGGCGTCATGCATGCTGAGTCTATACAAAAAGCCGTCGGAGGAGGTGGAGGCTGTCAGTGAATCCCACGTGCCATTCCTATAAACTCCTGTTTCCAGATAACCTCCCTCGAGATACACATGGTCTCTGATCAACGCAGCTCTCGGTCTGTCCCAGAGACCGATGTCGCCAGAGTTATGGTCACAAAGAACGAGACTCAAGAGGGTGAGTACCCATGAGCTGCATTGCAGTATGGACAGCATAGTTGCCGTATGGATTTGCAACAATTCTCTGAAGTGTAGAGTTTAAGATCGAACCACGAGGCTCAGGCCGTCCCTCAGGCTATAGATACGACCTTCCATCAGCTCCAAGAAAGTTCAAGGGACGAGTGAGATCCTCCCACCACCACATAGAGTACACAAACGACTCAGATGATCGAGGTCCCTGCGGCAATGGTACGCTGGCTAGAAGAGCCTAGCTTGTGGCGAAGGTTATCGGACAGCTAGAGTGTTCGGGCTGTTTTCCGCCACTGAAAGACTTGTCGAGAATCCCTCCATGACTTTCTCGGGACCGGCGATGATCCAGACTGTGGTTGACAAGGGTGCCGGTCGACTTTCGTTAGTGCTGCTGGGTGCAACTCGAGCCCAATCGACGTCCCCGCAACCACGAGACAGGAAGAGAAGCACACAAAAGACGGGAAGTCGGGTGCAAGAATGAGCCTGCCGGATGGGGAAATGGTGCACAGCATTGCAGGGGGTTTCTGTGAGCAAGCAAGGATGCTCACTGCATGCTCTGAGCCTGAGGCCGCGAAAGAGCGGGCAGAAAGAAAGGCTGGGGCACGCTAAGCCGCTCAGTCAAGCTGCAACTGGAGTTGGAGCCTTCACCAGAAAAGGACAGCTTTAACTGGGACGAGTTACATTATAGCCCCCACGGATAGGTCGAGATTATGGGAAGCCGCTGCGGATTGTAATCAATGACAAAGACAAGGACATAGCCCATGAGGTATAGTTAAAGTGGTCGTACCGTAGTATACAGCTCAGCCTCATCGCCCTCTCAGAAGATGAGAACCACCGGGTGTATGAGGTACTCGTTGGTGAATGTCCATCCTTCACTCCTACTCGCCATCAAGAAAGTCATCTTTTTCCTTTTCTTTCCAGCCTCCTTTGTGCGACACCAGGAATCGAGCGGACAATCCTTTGCTGACAAGGAATTGAACGGGCGGCGGGTGAGGTGCCGAGTTCCCTTTTGGGACAGTGGTTAGCATCCACCCTGGTATGTGGTTCTAGCATGGTTTGACGGTGAGTTGATGTGCGCTGTTCACTGCCTTCTTAGCTGCGAATAGTGATCGAGCTCCCACAAGGGACGGCGCAGCCACTAAGTTGCCAACTGCAGAATTTAGAGCCCCATCATTCGCCTTCAAGCTTCACGTGCCGTGACGCGCCGATCTTGGGGTCTAGGCAGCTATAGGGCCCGAAGCTGAGACACATGTTAGTTCTTTAGGTGGGGGTTCTCGTATTTTTAGTGAGCTCCCGCCTCCACCAAGCCACCGCCGACCACCCCGCTATCTATTCAGTACAGTATATGCCTCCCCGACCCGAGCCTCCACTGACGCGCGCCCTTCGGCGCCGTTCTCCCCGAAAGCTAACCGTCATTAAGGATGACAATTTGGACCTTGTCGGGGCATCATCTCGACTTTTGACAGTAAATATTCCGCGAAGGATTGATCTCATCCACGCTTGCATTGCCCACGAGGCCACGACGTTGTTCTCAAAACAGTCTGCGGTAATGGATCGCCCTGCCGTCACTACGTGAACCTCGCACTTGGCGCTTCTCTGGAGCCGTACGCATACAGAAAGAATTGGCCCACTGCTCTCCCACTAACATGCGGAGAGGCTTGCCTTGTGCATAGGTGTGGTGTATCGACTAATCGAGCCGACGCTTCCAAGGCCAAAATGCCCTTGAGCAGAAGACCCTTACCTTCTCACACGACCGGCGTCACTGGGCTGCTTTTTTTCCCGCGGCCATACTCTACTCGGAATTCTCAGCCTCATCCCAACCACCTTCTCGACCCTTCAGGTGGGTCTGCTCTATGAGCATTCTTCCAGAAAGTCATGGTGCCTCTCTTCGGCGTTTCTCCGTCTCTCCAAGGCACATCTGGGTTTAGAGCTTAGATCGATTGGTAAATATGTCCGTTGTGATGGGGACAATACTCCGTACTGTGCCTTGGGTCCCACTTCTTAGGTCACAGTCCTCACCCGCGTCCGCTTTTGCGCCCGAACAATATGAGCAGCGATTCGAAATGCGCCCCAAGGTTTGTCTGTGTCTTGCCGACCCCTACTAAGAATATGACGGATCTTGGGAAATCTATGGGTGGGCTCGATAGACTCTACAGGAAACCCAAGCCGTCCTCTTCATTCGGTGGGCCTGGGACGCCGGGCCGTGAAGACTGTGGCTTCGTCGCAAGACTATGGATATTTATCGATTGGCGGCCTTTAGAGTCCAAGCTCCTGGCCATTCGCTATGCCAAGCAGGTTTGAACCCCGTCCTGCAGTCAGTGGCTGCCTCAAGGCAATACTTACAACCGGGGTGATGAAAATAGTTCACTGTCCTTTGCACACGTGCACCAGCACGGCCCAACGCTGGCCCGCTCGACCTGGCCCGCTATGCAAGCTATTGATCTGACGGTCCTAGGTAGCACCGCTTCCGTTGAGACACCGCTGATTCTGGCAATTATGACGAGCGAGAGAACAGGAACAGGACAGGACCTGAATCCTCATATATCGGACATGGTATGGATCAACTCCCCAGATTCTCTCCTGCTTCCCTCGCCTCAGAGACTTCCTCCATCTCGCTGTTGCCATCCTGTCACTCGTTCTACATTCGTTCACCTTCAATATGGCCATGAAGAGGCTGAACCTTGTCAGCCTTGCTGCCTCACTTTTCGTCGCCTTGACCCAGGCTGGAGATGGCGGAGACAGCGGCTGGGGCTCAAGCTCCTGTGCCACTGTTTACTCTACCGTGTGGTCTGTGTCAACAGAGTACGTACCTACCACAACGACCGAGGAGAAGACGATCTACTCTACCGAGACCGACTACGTGACAGTCACTACAACTGACACAGTCTATGTCACGGACACAACTATCCAGATATCGGTCCAGCCAACTACCATCGTGGACGTGGAATCGACCACCATTGTCGAAACAACAACCGTGGTTAGTCCAACCACTCTCGTGGTTCCGACAACGGTAGTGAGCTTGAGCACCGTCGTGGACATTGAATCGAGCACTATCACGGACATAGTCCCTACCACCATCATCAGCGTGGTTGCCACAACAGCAACAGTCTCGACATACCCAGGCCTCGTTACCTGTACCTCGAGGATCATCAACCCCACTTATACCCCCAAAGGTCCTCTACCCACCAATTACCTCTGGGGATGCGCTCCGGGCACAATCTGTACTCCTCCACAGATTGGTTGTAACTGGGAACAAAATCCTCCGGCGGATACATACGTCTGTGCCCCCGAAGAATGCAAGCCTGTTCCTGAGCTCTTCTTGCCAGCGAACCTCAGCTCTCTCTGGCCGAACCCGACCGAGACCACGTGCGCTTGGGATGAAGCACCCCAGGGCTTCTTCCACCTCAACCCACAGCATTTTGGACTCAGCTTCGCCATCTTCGATGTCTACGGCCAGCCACTTTGCCCGGCTCCGACGACGACGACGACTTGGGCTGAATGGTCTACTCCTCCGCCGAAGCCTACATCGACCTGGGCTCCTAAGATGCCCAGACGTGGAATAATGGCCAACCCGATCGCCGAGATCGTGAGCCGACAGAACTTTCTCACAGCGCCGGCGCCGTGCTATCGCATCTATGATGCTGCAAACCAAGCTGGTCAAGCGGTGGGCCTGGTCTATGACGAGCTCTGTCTCAATGGCACAACATTCCAGCTTGCCCTCACTCAGTGTCGCCAATGTGCTCAACAAAATGCTGGCAGTGCGACAGGCACAAACACCTTCCCAGAGCTTCAGAGTTACTTTCAATATTGCCAGACTCATACTTCATAAATAATGGGACTGCATCTCAACGACACGGTGGCATCGACCTTGCCAACTCAACCACGGGACGCCGTCGGCGTTCCGCAGTACGCAGTCGAATATCGACAAGGAAAACCGGTGTTAGTTCGTTATGATGCGGTTGAATTCCATGGCACGTCTCTCAGTAAAAGGCTATGAAGCCTGGTCGAGCCGGTATAGAGCGGCACAGACTAGGAAGCATGTCTTTACTTGATGTATATACCCCCATCTCCCAAAGCTGCTATCAGTGGCTTTTGCGGCTAGGAAAGCTTCGCGGACTTGACAAAAAAGGATCACGAAGATGGTTTACGGATGAAATCAATGATCTAGTTGGTGAGGAGAGAAACGACGTCACTCCTTCACGATGAAACATGTGTAAACTGAGATAATGATAATACATATGGCGATAGTCGCTACGATCAACGTTCTTTTCTTTCTGCTTCGTGTCTTCTTCAAGCACGTCCGAACCCACGAGATGAGCAGATACTGTACATTTCGGCCCACCTGTCACGAATTGAACCTGATCATAAACCCGATCGTCTACTTAATCTGCCGCCCATGGAGAGGTTCCGGTTTACATACATGTAGAAGTACTGGGCTCTGCAGAAAAAGGCAATATCCCGGCTTTTACCATATCTTCGAGCAATTGTCTTCACAACCATCAGGTCACCCTTCGGTTATAAGTCCCTGACGCCAATGTCAGCATGTCACCCTTCACTGACCGACTGATGGCTGTCCCTCGAACCAACGCCCACGAAAGCCCTGTAGCCATTTTGGCACCGGCTAAACCAGTGTGGAGTGGAACTTTGAGTGATTGTAGACAAGCCAGAGCTGTTTATGAGACGAACAGCGTGAGGCATAACACGTAGGAGAAAGTGAGCGCCGGCAATAGACCTCGTCCACAACTGACCGGAAGGAGTCCATTTGTCCTTCAATCTCTGAACATTACTGGCTAGGTTTGTCATAAGTGCTTGGAAAAGGATGAGCACATCCAAGGCAGGTATTGCGTTGTCAACCTCCCCACGTACGAATATCGACGTGCACCGTCAGTCTGCGCAGTTTCCAACTGTAAGAAGACTACTGATCTTCTGGACAAGATCGATCCTGCTCCTGATGCCTCCAGGAAATTATAATTATTTTCCTAATAGTATCCGCATATAATTTCAACAAGCTAGTTTAGAAGAAGAAAACTCTTTTCTATTCAGTACACAAAATGGTCGGCGAACTGTAGTCATCTGTTCAGCAGTGGGTGCCGCTTGTCACATTTCAAAATCTAACATCCCCCAGTAATTATCTTCGCTCATGGCGACTGAGGTACACTTGCTGGTTTCTCAGGGTGCTCGCCATCGGAGCTAGGTGCTTCTCGGTGGGCAGGGGTGTCTTGTTCAAGGCCATTGACAACGTCTCGGGACAACTCGACGTACTTCAAAAAGTCAGTAACGGCAGCTGGTACAGATCATCAGGGGATACTTACGTCGTATGCAAACTCGCCTATCTCGGTCTCGTCCATACCCATGATCTCTTCTTGCTCGGATGCACGAAGATGCAGGCCAGGGATAAAGTTGAGCACGAACAAAATGGCGCAACTGAGGACGAAGGAATATGCCATTCCAGTAACACCGTCGCAGAGTTGATAAGCCAGTTGAATCCAGTGATGATTGAGCCAGCCACCGTCGATCACTGTGGCCCCATCCAGATGAGCGATGTAATCCGCGGCGAAAAGTCCGGTCAAGAGATCTCCCACCAGGCCACCTACACCGTGGATTGCAAAGATATCGAGGGAGTCATCGATGTGAAGGAGGAACTTGAGCTTGGTGGCATAGTTGCAGGCAGCGCCACCTACCACACCGAAAATAACAGCTGCCCAGGCTGGAACGAAACCACTACCTGGAGTAATCGCAACCAAACCAGCAATGACACCACTGCAGAAGCCGACAGTCGACCATTTGCGTTCCAGACGGAAGTCAAGAATGCACCAGGTGAGTCCACCAACGCTTGCTGCCAAGTTGGTCACAACAGCAGCCATGATGGCACGAAGATTAGCAGACAGAGCGGAACCAGCATTGAATCCGAACCACCCAACCCAGAGAAAGACGGTGCCAATGACTATGTGTGTGACGTTGTGTGGGCGATAGTTGAGCTCGTGAGTACCGTGGCCGCGACGCTTTCCAAGCATGAGAGAATAGGCCAGGGCAGCGGCACCAGAGGAAATGTGGACGGGAGTACCACCGGCAAAGTCAAGACCACCCATTTTGAAGACCCAGCCCGATGAATTCCAAGTCCAGCAGGCAATGGGGTCGTAGACGACAGTCGCCCAGATGAAGGAGAAGACCATGGCAGGGAGCATTCGTCCACGTTCAGCGGCAGCGCCAATAGCGAGGGCAACAGTGATCGCGGCGAACATTCCTTGATACACGGCGAACATAAGATCGGGGATCTTGCTCGATCCAACAGAGGGAGCTCCCAAGACATTCCGGAAGCCAAAGTTCTCCATATCTCCAATGAATTTACCAGCGGAGTGGGAGAAAGCTAGAGAATACCCCCAGAAGAACCACTGAAAGGAAATCAAGGCTGTGGCTGCGATGGAGAGCCAGATGAGGGACAGGGCGGATTTTCGTCGCGCAAGGCCGGAGTAGAAGAAGCTGTGATTCGCTCGTCAGATCGGCCACACCGAACTCGATGGGAACACTACATACCCAACACCAGGAATCATAAGTAGCACCAAAGCAGTGGATGTGATCATCCAGGCAATGTCGCCGGCATTGTAATAGACATTGAGATCCTCGGTGAGAGAGTCCCCACCAGTCATTGTTGTTCCTGCAGTGACGAGATGGTATTAGTTGGGGGCCGTTTTCTGGACTCGCCTAGGCAGCCATCGGCCTCGAAGACGAGAAGGAGACTGCTTCGTACCATTGTAGACTTCCAGCGGAACATAGGGAAGCGATCCCAAATCATCAGTCGACATTTTAACACAGCGACTTTTTTTTTTACTAGGTTGACTGGTGAAGCGCCTGTACCAATTGCCAAGAGTAACCGCTGTAAAATCTCAGGGGCAAGTGAGGCTTCAAGAGGCAGGGCCGATCAGTGTCAGTATTAACTGAATGGCAATGGACGCGGAAATCCCTCTCATAAATTCGCAGCCAAAAGTTGACACCAGTGAGAAAACCCAGGCGAAGTGTCAAAAGATTGAAAGAAAGTCGGAACAGGTGGGAAAAGTAAGGATTGAAAATGAAATTCAGTCTGGCAAAAGGAACGAATATAGCACAGGAAACGAGTCCGAACGGTTGAGGTGCCACTATGTTGTCCTGATTGTGTCACCCGCAGAGCTTGGGTCAGGCTCAGGTCGACTCTTGGCATGTACTTCTAAAAAGGATGAAACCCTAAAGCAGAGTTCGCCGGACAGCGCCCGTCAAACCCCTGAAGGAGCTGTGAGGGTGACGGTGATAGGCTCGATAGCCTTGATAGAGAGCCCGGGAAGAGCCGGGCTAAGACCATGCCAGACGCCACCCAGCGAGATTCGGAGTGGGCAACACCAATTCAATAATAATGGTGTTGACAAAGCGGCTCAGGTTGCCTGTGGGCTGATTCAACGCTCTGGAGCCCCAGACACACGGCCAAGAGGCTACGCTGCGTCCATCACTGCATGCCTAGAAATGCAAACAGGAGTCCCCTCGCGAGTTGCGACAGCGAGAGGCAGGCTTGTTAGTCTCCATCAATAGCGGGGTTTCTCCCACATCGTCTCCTCACCTCTCCCGTCTTACTCAGAGCACTGGAAAATTCTAGGTATTGTGCGCGTTGCTGGTGAATACAAATCTCTGCCGGTCCATCTATAAAAACGTATCGGTGCAGGCTTCGATCAGGTACCCGAGTCGACATTCAGCCCAACGGTGCAAGATATCCGGGCTCCAAGGCTGCCTCGTGCTTCTCGCCTACTAGTTGTCGCTAACAATTGAAGGTTGCATAAGCCTCAAACTCCAAGTTCGCCAGGCACACTCTAGGCCATCGCCTGGAGGCGTGGAACCTCCTCGCAATTCTGGGCGAGATAAGCATTGGCCACTCGATTGGCTCCCACGCAAATCCAAGCCTTGGGGCCACCACGGCGATTCTGAGCACATCTCCACACAGATAACAGATTGGACGATTTGGGCACTGTTTCATCTCCTTCGGCTCCTGGTGTTGCCATGCGATAATACTACCCCCTCGCTTGTAGGTATGTTCCGAGTACAGAGTACCTACGGCACACCCGGGAATCGCAACCAGCACAAGTTTTTGACCTCTTGCGCCAATTATCGCTGTTCCTCAACCGACACCACTTCTGCCAGGTCATCTTATCAGAGCCTAACCGACTTTTGCGGGTCAGGGACGGATACATACTGCGTGACATTCACCTGACACATTTGCTGACCGAGATTGTGGTGAAATCTTTTCTTCTCGGATGTGACAATGTTATCAGGTAATACTTCATACCTCGCTTAGACTTATGGACGGGTGGGAACGTATGTCAACCCTGATGTGATCTTGAGTCAGTCCATCGAATTTGCTCTTTCAAAGTGGCTAGGCGTATTGGCTGAGAGCAGGCACAAAGAATCCACCACCTGTATCGAAGATCTAACTCTGCCTGGCCTTCTCTGGAAACACGGCACCTCGTAGCAAAACCGTTCAGTCACTGATCGAAGCCAAGCCAAGCGACCAGGCAATCCAGTCCATTCAATCCATTGCAGATAAGAAGATGGTTCCAGCTCGAGCACCGCACAGCATATTCCAAATGTTTTGCAAGCCCGGATACTTGGCCGCTGAGAATACTCGACCAGTCTCCTCTTCCGAATACCATTCTGAGCTTCGTGCGAGGGGCGCTCAATCACGGTGATCCCATCAATTGGGCAAGGAACGGGACAAAGAAGGCTCGCTTGTATTCTGCCTGGCAAGAGTGTGGCCATGTAGAGCCAGTTGTGTTGCTCTTCCCTACTGTTTGCTCCCAAGACCACCAACGCATGCTGGTCCGATGACCCTCTTCCTGCTGGGTCTTGCTGCAAAGGGTGGCTCGCTCAATATCGAGTTGTGAACGGTGCTTGCCCGCGATCGGGAATGAGATTAGCCGTCGCTTCTTTACGGAACCTGTACTCGAGAACGACTGGCAGGATATACTAAAGACGGAACACTTGCTGTATCTCTTTGGGTGTTATGGAGAATGACTGTGTATTCGGAGAAGTTTCTGAGAGCGGAAAAAGGGCTTTCTGACCTGTCGGAGTGCGCAGGAATGGTACTTTATACTTCGCATCTCTAAAGGTTGGATAAGTGGCTGGGAGCATAAACATCATTGATTCTATATTCGCATGGTGTAACAGGATTGAGGAACTGGACAGACCCAGATGCACCATCAGTGGGGTAGATCGTTGTGGTGAAGACTCGGTGACCGAGGCTAAAAAGTCGTGATTTGGTCAGTGCGAGGTTGAACACAGCATCTTAAAAGGCTCCAAAAAGCGCGAGTAGTGCGATCTCGCCCTCCTGCCAGGTTTTTGTGTCAGTTGAAGTGGGAAGGGCGAATAATAAAGCAGGCTGCCTACATGATTTCCTCCCCCTTCCATGTTCGGATCAAAGATCCAGGCAATCAGTCAGTCTTCATCGGCGACTCATCGATGGGGCGGCGACAACGGGAGGGACGGCAGTGGACACCATCGTGAGGCGCGTACCGTGGAGATTGGCATCGACGTGATGCTTGGTCTTATTTTTTCTATCATTATCCTGCTCTAAAGTTGCCCCGGATTCCATATCATAACCATCAATATCGCGCCCTTGTAGGCCCCTTTAATGCGGCGAGATAGAGTTTCAGAGGAAATCTTCTCCGCAGGAGGGCACAGCCAGTTGTTAGCTATTGCAGCTATGCCTCAGTCAGCAACAAGCCAACCAATTCCAGCACCGGTTGGAGTTGTTCATCAGCCACATGCTGCGGCTGCCACGACTGCCAGTGCTTCTCTTCCCGCTGCAGCCGACTTACAGCCAGCACCGCTGCATCCAACGTTATCCCAACCTGTTCACAGTCAGTCTCAGGTCGTCGCTCCCTCACCTGTGCATCCCGCCGCCTTACCGAGATTCGGGCCCCGTGCTCCCAAGACTGAGGAGCAACGCCTCGAAGAAGGTCGCCTGCCCCTCGTCATGGAGCACGAAGAGTTGCCCATGCACCGACCGAGCGGCGGCTCATCCTCTGGCTCTGATGAAGACGCCATTCCGTCCTCTGCCTATGCGTATCCTACTACTTCTTACGACAACCCTGAAGGCCCTGTAACCTACACTCCTACGTCCTCCATCTCGACGTATACTCCTTCGACGGGGTTCTCATCCGGACTATCGTCCTGGGGCTCCTATGGACCAAGACCAAGAGGTGGAAGTGGGGGACCTCAGAACATGGACCGATCTTTCTCGGAAAGTGCTCAGAGCGCGGTCTCGGATCTGCGAGGCGTGAGGCCTGGCGCTCCTCTCCGGACACCTTCAAACACCTATGCACCTCCACGAAAGCCACCTCAATTTCTGTCGCTCAATTCTAAGAGAATGCATTCGTCAAACATCATGCGGAGCACGAGGAGGGACCCGAATGCGCAATACAAGGCGCAGGAGAAGGCTTATGTTCAGCGAGTGCGGCAACAGCCGCAAGATTGGCTTGATAATGATCCTCGAACACCCAGCATTGGGTACAGCACAGATGACGAGACCGACGACGAATCACCGTCAGGCGAACACGCATTCGACGACCCGTACGATCCGGAAACACTAATGTTCCTGGGCAACGAGGAGAATCTCCAGCCGACAGAGGAGGAACTGCAGAATTCTGAGAACAGAGAGCGTCTCGAATGGCATTCGATGCTGGCTTCTGTGCTCAAAGGCGATGTGGTCAAGCAGGAGAAGCAGAGGCTGATCGGCACAACCGAGCAAAAGAGCAAGGCGGAACTTGGTGCTGAGATCTGGCTGGGTGCAAGAGCAAAATATTATGGCCGACCGCTGCAGATGCAGAAGAAGCTCATAGAAGAAGGCCGCGCCCATATCGGCCCCGTCATCGAACAAATTATCGCCTTTGAAATCAAGGGCGAGACGGTTGTGGGCAAGTCGCCGCTAGAACAAGTCGAGGAGGCAGTTGCAAATATCGAGAAATGTGAATGGCTGTATCCCTCAAGGAGGGAGCTCGAGGCCGCGCAGAGTCGGGCTGCCTCTGATGCTTTCAAACAGAGTTGCGACGCCATCATCTCCTGGCACAATATCACACAGTCCATCAACACCGAACTGGCTGTCCTTCAGGCGTGGGTCGGAAATTCTGAGTTGGATTTCACCAGACAAAAACGACGGTCGAGTAACGATGGCGATCTCTCAGACGAATCCTCATTCATCGACAGGATTTTAAAAGAGGATGGCTTGAAGTCGCTTCAAGGTGACAAGAGCATGTTCCTCGCGATCAGCGAGGTGATCACGAAGGCCAAGAGCACCTTGATTGAGAACGCGGAGGCATTTGCCGCCCGTCATCTTCCTCCTTACATCGAAGAACTTTTGACTCTGATCAACTTCCCTTCTAGATTAATCCAGGAAATTATCCGAATGCGGTTATCCTATGCGAAGAAAATGAAGGAGTCTGCTCAGCAGTCCGTGATGATCATTGACCAGATGATTGCACAGTTTCAGATTCTGATGCGGCTCGCATGCCTCATCAAGCAAGAATACCTCACAATGGCGCACCCTGAACCAGGATGGGATTTGCCTCCTTGTATCGACGAAAATTTCGACAAGGTCATTGTGGACGCCCTCAAGTTTTACTTTAAGATGCTGAACTGGAAATTGGGCGCGAACAAGAACACATTTCGCGAGGCTGAGATTCTCGAACAAGAATGGGGGTTTTCCAACGAGATAGGACGTCAACTCGAAGGTGGCGACATTGAGGTCGCGGAGCAATTCAGTTCCCTTACGGCCAAGTCGCTGCTTCGCCTCACTGCATCCTTCGAGCGAGAGCTGCGAAATAAACCGGACGAGAGTCCACAGGAGATGGAGAAACGATACAAAGCAATTCTGGATTCTGTCCGTGTTCGCCAACGGAAACTGTTCAGGTTCTCACGTATCTTGCGACAAAGGTTCGAGAACGCCACGGAGTTCAATGTGGGGATGGGTGCAGAGCAGCTACAGGTCTTTGCCGAAGCTCTCGTTTTGTCTGGACACTTCCTCGTGGAACCGAGCACAAACAGTCCTAAAGGTATTCACTTTGTCGCTTCGGCGTCGCTCTGGAACAGGCCGAAGGAGATCCAGTCGATGCTTGGCACATCGTTTCATGAGGATGATGCGGCAGAAGATCCCTCAAATCCTTACATTCTGATTATCAGACCAGAGGATGACATGACTTGGGAAGGACCGAGGATGGAGCTCGATGCCCTGGAATTACCTACTGATGTGAGACTTGGGAGGCTTCGTCTAGTGGCTGACGGATCATCCCTTCGCCTTCAAGGTGCTCGGATGGAATTTGCCAATGCCATTGGCAGAGAATTGGATGTGGTCATCGAACAGCGAGCCAACTTGTCTCGGGTGAACCTTGAGCTTGGGAAAATAAAGAAGACGACTTTCAAACTGTCCAATACCATCATGGAAAGTGTAGAAGTCATTCGGTCGCAGAACGGCGGGATCGCCAGTCCAGAGTTGGTACAATCTTGTTTCGCCTTTGCAACTGAATTTGGGAAACGATCACTGACATACATGGACGCCAATCGGCGCATGATGAACAATATGAAGCTTACTCGACTTGCTCTGGACTGGATCAGCTTTATTTGCGACGATTGCGACGCGGCTGACCGAAGGACCTTCAAGTGGGCAGTAGTTGCATTGGAGTTTGCGATGGCGATGACGCGGGGCAGGAATATTCTGGATATCACGGACGAGGACTACAAACGCATCAGGATCAAGGTGGCCGGCTGCATGTCTGTGTTGATCTCTCACTTCGACATTATGGGTGCGAGATCGACCTTGGCCGCACAGCAAGAGAAATCACGCATGGAAGCATTGACGGGCATGAACAAGCGCCTGGACTACAACAAGCTGCGCAACGATGAGGATTGTCGGAATGAGATGTGCCAGCAGAGACTGGCCGAGCTTAACGCCATCGACCTGGTTCGCGAGGAACGTGGCACAAAGACCACTCTTGGACGGGTATTGGAGGGCTCGAACGAAGCTGACCGGTCGCTCACATTCCTCTCCTCGTCGGCAACCAACATTACCATGAGATGGCAACAAGGTCAATTCGTCGGCGGTGGCACTTTCGGCTCGGTATATGCAGCCCTCAATCTCGATACAGGAACACTGATGGCAGTCAAAGAAATTCGCCTGCAAGACCCACAGCTGATTCCAACCATTGTCAAGCAGATTGGAGACGAAATGGGTGTCTTGGCCGTTCTTGATCATCCCAACATTGTCTCCTACTACGGTATTGAAGTCCATCGCGACAAAGTATACATTTTCATGGAATATTGCTCCGGTGGTTCGGTGGCGGGCCTTCTCGAGCATGGACGAATTGAGGATGAAACAGTTATCATGGTTTACGCACTCCAGATGCTGGAAGGACTGGCTTATTTGCACTCGGCACATATTGTGCACCGGGACATCAAGCCAGAGAATGTCCTTCTGGATCACAATGGTGTCATCAAGTATGTCGATTTTGGTGCTGCGAAGATCATCGCGCGCCAGGGACAAACGATGATGGCTCCAGAGGCACCACAGCGCGCCAACGGCGATCCTGGCCAGCTTCCACGGCAGCCACAGAAGACAATGACGGGAACACCGATGTACATGTCCCCTGAAGTTATTCGCGGAGATGGACCCGCAACCTCGCGCTTTTCGGGCGCCGCCGATATCTGGTCCCTGGGATGTGTGATTTTGGAAATGGCAACTGGGCGTCGCCCTTGGTCAACGTTGGATAATGAATGGGCGATCATGTACAACATTGCTCAGGGTAATCCGCCGCAGTTGCCCACCGAAGACCAACTGAGTCCGATGGGAATTGACTTCTTGAAGAAGTGCTTCGAGCGCGATCCTGCAAAGAGAAGCTCGGCCGCTGAACTGCTGCAGCACCCTTGGATCGTGGAGATTCGGCGGATGGTGGTGGATGACCCGGACGCCCAGACGCCCAGGAGCGAGAGTAGCGGAGGCGTGTCGCTCCCAAGCCGGCAGAACTCGACAGCGTCGTCGTGAGGATAATGATCTCGACAGCATCAAAAAGATTGTAAAAGTTTATTAATATAACAAGGACCCTGTATTGCCGACCAAGTTTCACTTGTGTCACTATGAATTTTTGGCTTATTGTTCTCCGGCTTACGTGATAGACCGTACTTCGTGTTTTTCTCGTATAATATTGAGCCGATTCATTCGCGCAGAGGGGCAGGTTCCTGCAGCAGGGTAAATGCAAATTGGCATGTCACCTGGCGTTAAAAGGTACTCCACGGCCTAAACAGGGAACCCTGACGTTGACGTTTCCGGTCTCATCGGCTTTCCTGGAAAGCAAGGACTCCATCTGGTCTTAGGGTTATGCCTGGCTTCCTGTCGATGCGTTCCGAGTCTTCCATCCTCTATTCGCTTTTGCACTGGTGAGCGGATACTCGGTATAGTTTTGCAGACCACTTCTCCATTCACTCTTTTTAATTTATTCTTTGTCTGGGCTACTCAATCTGAGTTCCAGTCTCACTATGCACGCCCGCTGCTTCCGTAATGGCCAGTGTTGACATTTCCATCAATGCCCCGTCGGATCCCTTCTCTGACCAAGAAGTAATTCAAGACGAACGCGAGACGGTCGCAGAGTCCACGCTGAGCGTCGGTCGAAACGCCACCCTGACTCTCGGCACTGACGCGGTCATCGTGCTAGGTTCGTCGTCTCTGGTCACGGGGACTTTTCTGACAGCGTTGCAGATGAAGGTCTTCTCTCAAGCGAGGGATTTGATTGCTTCGGGCTCTTTTCTCAAAGTAGGTCTCGAGTACGGTGACTCGAATATCTTCTTTGACTAACTTCGGGCATCAGGAACCACCAATACGCGATCCATTCCCTACTTTAACGTCCTCTGGGCAGAGATAGTAAAGAGCGAACTCACCATTCATTACGCCAAACCGACCTCCAAGTCAGCTAATTCCCCTGTCCGCGTTGCATACATCAATTACACCCTTGAGAATTCTACGGCGATATTGGAGAAGGCCGAAAGATGGGTTGAGCATCTGCTGCGTCGAGCGTACGGTCAAGCTCAACGAAATAAAAGGATCAAAGTTCTGATAAACCCATTCGGAGGGAAGGGGAATGCGGTGAAACAATACAGCAAAGAGATCGAACCTATATTTGCGGCGGCGCGGTGTGAAGTCGACGCTGAGCAAACAACCCATCGTGGCCACGCGGCCGAGATTGCTCAAAATTTGGACATTAACGCATTTGACGCCATAGCAAGCGTATCGGGAGACGGACTGCCTCATGAATGTATCAACGGCCTTGCGAGGAAACCGAATGCGGCCGAGGCCCTTAGAAAAGTGGCAGTCGTCCAACTCCCCTGCGGCAGTGGAAATGGCATGGCGTGGAATCTCACCGGGACGGGCGAATGCAGCACGGCTGCTTTGTGCGTTGTCAAAGGTGTACGGACCCCTCTGGATCTAGTCAGCATCACACAGGGAAATACCCGAACGCTCTCGTTCCTGTCGCAGTCGCTCGGTATAGTGGCAGAAAGTGACCTAGGAACAGAGAATCTTCGATGGATGGGCGACGCCAGGTTCTATTTTGGATTTCTCGTCCGGCTCCTAGGCAAAACGCTTTACCCTTGCGACATCGCCGTGAAGACGGAGATTGATGATAAGCAAGAGATCAAGAAGCACTACGCCCAGTACATGGCAAAAAGGGCGACTCAAGCCCCAATCTCTTATTCTGATCTGGACGGGCCGTTGGATATGTCAAAAAGTCTTGGGCTCCCACCCCTCCAGTATGGTACAATCAACGATCCTCTCCCTACCGACGCTGGCTGGACTCCTCTAACCTTCTACCCCAATCTGGGTAATTTTTACTGCGGCAACATGACCATGATGGCAGCAGATGCCCCTTTCTTCCCTGCATCTCTCCCATCGGACGGTTTGCTCGATCTTGTCACCATCGACGGCGACATACCGCGACGGAAAGCGATTGATCTCCTGCTTTCTGTCCCTAAAGGCACCTTTTTCGACAAGGATTGCGTGCGCGTCAGGAAGGTCAGTGCTCTTCGTGTGATTCCGAGGTACGGGACGATGGCGGACTCAGCAGCCCAGAACGACCACCAACGACATAAGCAGGGCCAGAAGGCCGGCCAAAAACACACGAGCAAGAAAGAAGCTCCAGATGCTGGTCATTTCTCCGTTGATGGAGAGAAAATGCCATTTGAGCCATTTCAGATTGAAGTCCACAGGGGATTGGGCACGGTCCTAAGTCGGCGCGTGGGAGTCTATGAAGCAATTGGGCCTAAAGGCTGGGAAGAAATCGGTGTCGCAACCCCTGGCGCTGCAAATCAGAGGTCTAAATCGAGGTGATCTAGAACGACGGATGTGGTATCAGCATGACATAACGTTTCCACATCTGCTGGTCCAAAGCAGGCGTCGAAGGTGGGTGAGGTAAAGAAGAACCCGGATCATCATCTGGCTAATCCACCTTCCTAAGACCATGACCCCAATATCATCGCAGCCTGGTTGCATTGTCGCTATTGGTTTGCTGTTCCTTCTGCGATGGGTCATTGAGACGTAACGAAACAACATCAAAACAGCCGGCGGGCGCTCAGGGCGAAAGAATAATGGTACGGACATAAAGAGATACCCCTATACGCAACTCTGCCGATTTTATTCTCTCGGACATTGAACAAACCAGTGGGATTGTATAATAGCCCTCCCTTTTTGGTAGACGAATAGACGTGGATTCCCAGATTGAATTGCAGAATTGCTTCCGCGGTCTTGATTGAGTTTATAGACGTCAGACATTGAGATTTTCTCTATACCAAGCCCATGGAGAGGGTTGCCCTTTGGGTCCTCTCCATGTCCAATCTACCATGAGCGCAAAAATACATATTCAAACACTCAAGCAGTACAAGAACCCAGTGGTGGTTTCACAATTTGCTCCTCAAATCCTTTCTCTCATCCTTCTTGAATAGTGTCTTGGAGTCCGGGTACGGATCAAACACTATGTTATTAAGTGGGTTCAACTCGCTTGCTCTGTGGAACATGTCCTCGTAAACGTTTCCATCGTACCTTCCCAGAGATGAGTCAAGCTGCCAGTCAGGGAACTTCCACGCGTCGACCAATCGAACAGCATGTGGGCGAATCTCCTCGAGCAATTTCATCACCGTCTTGGTGCGTGCCAACGTGATCTGGCGCACTGTCACAGCGGCGGAAGAATAGAATTCTGATGCTTCGCGTTCGAGCGTATGCAGAGCATAAAGACGGAACAACTTATGCAACAGAGCCACCGTATTAGCGTCCAACTCCTTTTTGGTTCCTGGGTCGCGCAGCGCGTCATGGAAGTTCTTGACGATCATATATTGGGCATGTGCCGTAGACAGGCGCCAGAAGTCCACAAGCAAGGAGTTCCAGGACTGCTTGTCCTCATCGCGGTGGCGGAGAGCTTCAAATGTCAAGAATGATACACGCCAGGCGAATGCCGCGACCAGGTCTTCGTCGTTGCCAATCACGTCGAATGCACAGCCAATGTCGCGGCGGCTGATGAAATCAATCAGGATCCGCGTAGTATCGTTCTTCGCCGCCTTTCCCTGGAGGACACTTCGAGCAGATTTCAAGAGGTACCGAGAAACCTGCTGCGTGAGCATGTAGTTGTCGCCTTCCCAAGTCACTGTGGGCAGGTAATCAGCATACCAGGTACCGATTCCAGAGAAGGACGAGTAACCGTGGCCGCCGCAGGCACGGCGGCAGACTTCCAGACCTTCTGCGGCGGTGGTAGAGCCAAAGGCTTTCAACGCACAACTCGTCGAGTGCAAGTCGGCTAGCAGATCGGTGCCTGGATTGAGCTCTTCGGGTCCTGGCCCCCGAGTCGAGTCGGACAATTTTCCAGCATCGCCAGCGCTCATGCGTTTCTGATTCTCCTGGTAAAGTCTGATCATACTCTTTCCCGTAAAGTGTAGGGCGTAAGTTGCTGCGAGCAATGGAAGCAGTCGGATCTGGACCATGGTGTAGTTGAGCACTTGGTTTTCACCAGGCTCATGGATGTCCCGATCTTGAAACTGTCGTCGTACAGCACAATAACGAGTAGCAATCGTGACGCCTCTGGCGAGAGTGGAGCCCGCCTGCAGGACGATAGTACTTCGAACGAAGGTAAGGGTGCCATAGACAAGAGAAGGATTTGACGGTCGAACATATTTGTTGGTGTTGGATCGACACTGGAGAAGCGAGCCAGCATGTTGATGTGAGGAATTTTGACGTTCTTGAATAGTAGGAAACCATTGTCCATCGTGTTGTATCCAAATTTAGGGCCAATGTCGCCAACATGGACGCCTGGCAGGGGCTCGTGGGTCTTCATGTCTCTGACTTGAACAACAAAAGGATGAGGCCCGTAGGGTTTACCGTCGATGAAGAGTTGGGCCATAACCACGGCATGGTTGGCCGTTCTTCCGAGTGACCCAATCCACCATTTCGAGGCCGTGAGGTACGGGGAGTTGATTGTAAAGGTCTTGTCGCTAGAGTTCCAGGTAGCAGTGGTTTCCAACCCTCTCACGTTCGAACCGTGACCCAGTTCAGTCTGGGCATAACAGCCAATGATCTTGTATGCCTCCGCCTTCTCAAGGAAGAGCTTGTGCTGTTCGGGAGTACCTTGCTCGCGGAGGGTGACGAGGAACATGCTCGAATGTAGACCGTAAGGCGTAGGCTCGCTGATGAGGTCGCTAGCGGTCTGGTACTCATCTCTTGTCCAGTTGTGTTTGACCTGCAGCTGCTGCAGTCTCTTTCCCCTGGCCAACGCAGCTTCTATCCTGCTGATTCTTCCTCGAAAGTAGTTTTGTGATTTGTCGAAGACAGGATCAGATTGCAGTATCTTGAGTATTCGTCCATTTCTCTCGAGTATTTCTCGCGTAAACATGAAGTCGGCGAGCTGATCGACATTGAGATTGGACTTCGCTCTCTCTTGCGAGAGCAGCTCAGAACCTTGAGGGCCAGAGGGTTTCAGGGCCTTGACCCATTCTGGATTGTTAGGCATGTTGAGGCAACTTCGGAGGAACCGGAAAGCAGTCAAAGGCGTAAAGAATAGCAGAATTCTGTCTCGGTATCGATTTAAGGGCTCAGCGGAAGGAGAGTGTTGATATTTAAGCTGCTCAGTACCATGGATCAGTCAATGTTCGACTCGCAGTCCGAAATTGTCGTAATTAATTCGGAACGGTTCACCAGGTATGGAAGGTCACGCACGTCCGCTGCTCACATGCCTCGGTTCATTCGACTCTGCCTCTTACTCCTTTCAGGATTAGTGAGCTCTCCTCGATGGCGCCAATCTCGAACTTCGTGCGTAACGCCAGTCTCCGGCGTATGGTTCGGCAATCCGTCTCCAGTCTCAGGTCTCACGGAAGTACGACCGAAATTACCGAGAGCCCGCCCTTCTCTTGAATGTTCATGGATATTATATTGAGTTGGTTCGCCACCTCCGCGATCGGGCGCACTCGGATTCTAGACACCTCATTTGCTGTAGAGAGCTTCAAGAAAATTTCATGGACGAAAACCATCTATTACAAGCTCACTCCATCAAAATCCATTGAAAATCCTGCCTCGGCCGACGAGACATACCATACCCCGAGACAAGCCTCGATCGCCTGTCGGGTATTGATTCAGTGACTCGGTCGCCGTCAAAGACCTTAGCTCACTGGCTTTATTTCTGCCGAACAACGACCGCATCGAGCAGTTGAGTGTGCTCAGTGCGTCGCTGTAAAGTTTGGATTCATTATCCAGTGGTTTCCCAGCCAATTTTATTATTTAGCGACGCTATGGGACTGATTGATCATTCGATAGGTTGAGAGACTCAGGTGTACAGGTAAGTAGGTCACTAGCTACTTTGGTCCTGTGGCCAAAAATCTGCAAAAGAGCACAAGAAGCCCCTACCTGAGACTCCTTGTCACTTTTCTAGTGGTCGGTCGAGAGTTGTCCTGGCAGAGGAAATGATGATGTCTCAGGGCACTCAGCATACTGGTATTACCTTGTGATATGAGACTGAGACGGTCCTGCCCCTCGGCTTCGAAGACAGTTCGCGTGACCTCTTGATGCAACTCGCGGTAGAATGAAGGATCTGGGCCGGAAGAGATCGAGTGAACACTCCAACCCCTTACAATTAGCATCTCTACAGTTGACCACTATGATTACAGCTGTCAACCCTCGTATGCGCTGTCACCAAGGGAGGGGGGTGTGGTTATGCCCTGTTGATCCACATGCTACAACTAATAGCAGACGTCTGAGTGATGAACATTCTGCATTTCATAATGACGACAGAGGTGCTTGTACGACCGTCACCTTGTTACACTGGTTTCAATCTCGCATTGGACTCGCACCAACATGCCGCAAGAGTGTCCCGTATACCTCATATTGTGGAATCCGATGGGTACGGCCTCTGAATCAAGCAAGCTGACGTGCATTAAAGGGTAGCACTGCCCACCGGTTAGAGGAGGTTTTGCTCTCTATTGAGACATTCTCTAATGATTCTCTCGAAGGTGCTGGTGGTTGATCTTAGTAGATCAATACCTTTGGTCATGATCAGTAAGATATAAGGACTCGCGGTCGGAAAAGACAGCAAAAACTCTCCGAAAGATAAATAGATATGGATGGATTAAAAATACCAGCGGATGCGACACGAAACAAGAATGCCTATCTCGAGGTGGGAAGTCGTGATTGGGATGGATCATCAGCCTGACGAACGTTACCAGTCCACCCCTGGATGCATAAATATTGGTTCAACAAGCAGACCGGCGTCAATATCAACTTTGTCAAGCGGCAGATCACTGTGCATTGATATGCGAGAAATACGAACTTTCCATAACTCTGTCTTAACTTCCAAATCCCTCAAGGTAGCTATGAAGAGCAGCAACATCTGCTTGAAAATGCTCAGTCAACTGACCTCTAATCAATGTCTCGCAAATCAATTCAAGGATGTGTCTCCAACGCTTTCATCCTGGCCACAGCAGAGGTATTCGGTAATAAAATTCCTCTTCCCACGCGACCAGCGCCATGGTCTACGCCACCCTGGCGCAGTTCTTACCATATCGTTACTTATTATTCTTGCTTCCTGGGACGGAAGGACCACCAGAACGGGCTGTTCGAAAGATTGAGCTCTGCCTTCTCGATATGCCTCTCGAATTTCTGGCATATATAGATTGCGTCAGGAAAACAGGGTGCAGGTCGTCCTCTATTAGATAAATATTGTATAACCTGCATTTGCGCCTCGAGACCCGGCTGAAACATGGCCAAATGCATGAGCTCAACCTATAACGAAGCGCTCAAGCTGGGCTTCGGCCGGAGGATACACTGCTGCGTCATAGAAGCCACCATTGTGCCATTCTGATCCCATAGCCTCGATTCTGCATAATTCCGTGCAGCACCAGCAGTTCGTGTCATGCGCTCTCGCAGATGCCAGCGTGTTATGTCGACATCGTTCACAAATACTCTCAATGCAAAGTCTAGTGTTGAGGCAGCACCAGCATCATGCATTCCTTTGTGGTCGTGAATCAGTGGCATAAAAGATGGCCCGGCATCCATCATGAATGCTAAGGCGGCGAGGTGTTCGGATGTCGTGGATAGAGGTTGCGATGCTCGAAACCAATCCCCAGAGGTTTTGGACGTGATGGGAAGGTGGTCCTGTGTTGTTTGGATGTGTTTTGCAGCTCCACCGAGAGTCTGGCCCCAAACCCCCTCTGGGCAAAACCGATTTTCGAAGAATGAAAGCAAGATGGAGGTAGCAGTGCGGTATGAACGGGCGTCTTCATCGGTTACGAGGCCTCTTGCCAGAAGCTCTTCCGCCATCTTTTCAACGGGTGGACATTGACTGACGTCGCTATATCGACCTTCTGGAGGCGCAGAGTACTCCATCATCGTTGGCTCACTGATGTGGAAGTCGGTCTGCAGTGTCATGCAGAGTCGAGGTTCCCCATCCGGAAGGCTTTGCCATACATCAACACGCCGTGTTGCAAATGTCCTTGTATCTCGCAACCGCTGTACTCGACATATCAGCCTTTGATCTGTCCTTGCTGGACCAAGAAAATGCCCGAGGACTGAATAGAGATTATAGCCAGGCTTCACAGTTCGAAATGCAGCGTGCACACCAATGCCTATTGAACAACCCCCGTACGCAATCGGTCGTTGATTGGCTCCCCTTGCAGGAGGAAATAGTGAGCAGAACTCGTCTGGACCAGTCTGCTCGACACCAATCTGCTCGCTGAGAGTGCTCGCCATATTTATGAGTACAGCGTCCTCTATTCGTTTAAGCCAAAGAAAACCTAGAATCTTCAAGAAGAGAACACATGATAGAGGTTTTGTCGCGACGTTGAGAGAACGCTGTGAGTTAATGTCAGCCGAGGTCCGGCGACGGCTAACCAATATAGAAAGGCTCGTGAAGATCAGGGCCCATACCGTCAGGAGGAGATGAAATGCAAATGGTACGCAATCACAAGAAAGAAAGAAGCCGAGGCATGCAATGTCAGGCTTGCCTTCATACTTGGTCATGATATGCCTTAACAGTTCCCCGTCCCATCGAAAAAGGATATAAGTGGCCCATATTGCGCCCCAACCCGTCATGTTGCAGAGTTCAAGCACTGCGGAATCAATTTCCTGTCGATCCATTTATCGTTCCGTCTTTGTATTGTGGAGCCCAAATTGGGAACGGTGCGGACACATAATCAGGCTTTAACATCTAGTGATGGTTTCCTGATAGATTCCTTCGAGAAGTATTCACGCACAAGCCTTCGAGTGGGTTTGTTGTATATCGTCGCGGCTAACTATGCAGAAACACGGTGGTAACAGATTTCCGACTCTCCATTAATCTTGATAGAATTGTAATTTAATAGTGCTGGCGGCTGTTATGTATGGGATATCTGAAGTACCACCATCCTAATTACCATCACTATAGCTTAGATCGGGTCACCTTGCCACCTGCTAGCCGATACCCAGTTGCAGAATCGTCAGGTAGGTCAACACCCCAGACTATCCGACAGTCCCAGTTGATCTTGTCCCTGTCACCGATGGGCAGTACACGGCTTGACCACATGACAATGCTCGAAAGATGAAAATCCCCTATATTTCCTTCGGCCTCGAGGATCCATCGTCGCGCAATCTCCGTGGCGATCGCATTTGTATCCCTCTGTGCATCAAGAGCAAGGAGGGTGCCAGCTACAAGCCATGCGAGGGTGAACATGAAATGTCGGCCCATGGCGAGAGCAGAAACCAGGTCATCCCGCTTTCCGTCCAGCAGCTTGTAATATTCAGCCCACGCCCCTTCCAGCTTTCGCCTCAACTCAGCATCTTCAACTTGTGAAATGGCATGCTCCATCCATGAACCGAAAACAGAAAGGTGCCGGCCATTCTTGTTCACAAGATGTCTTACCACCTCACTACTTAAGACATTTGTGGTTCCCTCCCACGTCATATTGGCTGCGGTGTCGCGCATGAGACGCGAGATATTGTATTCTGGCTCGTCTGGCTCATCCAAATATCCGACACCGCCCATAGCCTCCTGGCACTCCTGCAGGGCAAGAGTGCCGGTCTTGCAGATCACAGCCTTGGCCGTCGCGGTTAGAGTCCTCAGGATAATATCTGTCTGTTCCCCTGGAGCTGGAAGGGGCACGTAGCCTTTTCGTTGAACATGTTCTGGGGGAAAGCCATGATCAGAAAAACTCAGCAATGCGGTGGTGAAGAAGGCGAGTTGGAGTGCACCTCTGTGCTTCACTTCCATATTTGCTAACATTCGGAGGTGCATTGGAAACGTCCACAGGGGCTGGTCGATTGTGGTTCGGACCTTGGCAAAGCTCTTAGCAATAGCCATACCCCTACGCCAACAAGACAGAGCGGTGATAAAGTTATGAGTTCGAGTGACATTCAGAAGTAGCGCAATGGTCGCGATTCCGCGATCCACAGGACCTATAAGATGCGCTCTCACGTTTTTGAGCTCCAACTCGGCGGTTGGAAGCTCTTTGGTGCCCATCTTGGTTTTGAGGCGATGAATGCGGATACCATTTGTGACCTGTTGCCTTTTCCCCTCAATAACCACTGTCTTCCTTGTTGGCGCGACAAAGAGACTCAGTTGTCTAGATTCTGTTTTAGCCAGAATAAGAGCCATGTTGCAGTCCGTGGCTGACGAAAAGAATTTAAATCCGGACACGAGGTAGTCTCCCTCTTCAATGCTCCCGTAGCGTCCTGTCTTGTGTTGCAAGGGAGAGAATATGGCGATTGTCTCAGATTTCTGTACATCGCTGCCACCTGGTCTCTCTGTCATCCACTGAGATGAGATCCAATTTCCTTCCCGTGCGGTGAGACGACGATAAATTTCATGAAAGGGGTGATCAGCAGGCACAGAACTCAACTGCTTGGATACGAGTCGTGCTGCTCCGCTAGTCATCGAAACTGGACACGAGTAGACTGCCGACGACGCGGAAAATGTATAGTTACTACACTGTTAGTAATTGCCACGAGGGTTGGGTGTCTGACGAGACTCACAATGCATGTTGAACGAGCCTCCGGTACTGTTGAAATTCCTCTTCGTAGCCGAGCGCTATCACACTGCCCACCTATTAGGTCTTGCCGATGAGAGGCTTCTGCGATGACTTGCCCGTTCTTCGACCCCCAGTTTCCCAACTCCTTCCACCCATGGCTGGTAACTAGTCGATCATACGGATAACGGGCACCCCATACGTTATGAGTTTTGACGTACGGATGCTGTGATTCCGCATTGGATATCAATTCGTTGATCCTTGGTGAGATTGCCTCCTCGGCAAATATGGTGAGACGGTGTTTGACAGTGTCGAGCACGTCCCCAGGGAGATACCATTCGAGAACTCGTTGGTACGACTCATCCGATGTGAAAGGATTCTTCAGGGCAGGTGGAGCTAAGATGAACCCTCTGTCTACAGTGGAAGGCTTGAGAATTGACATATTTGCGATACTGACGGCGACGGTCCTGGTGTTGTGTCACAGATTTGAAGATAAGTCAGCCCATATTAAATGCTCCCTCCCGCCAAAGTAGCACCCTAATTTGCCGCACAGCGCCGTTAAGTGCCGAGTGGATGATTCGTAGACTCGGCGTTTGAATCTTGATCTCATATGGAATTCTAAGCTTCACTAGCCTTTATGGAGCGTATATTTAGTCTTTACGTCGCTGTCGGCGTAAAGCGGCGATTTCAACAGCCGGCCGAGGCTCACCCGAACATACGTATCAGGGACTTTATATACTCCATATCGGCTTTGAATTAATTATATTAGTACAAGAACTGACATTCGGATTCCGAGTGTGTCGATAGATATCAAAATGTCTGCTTCCAGAGCGAACAAGATCTTCCCCATACAAAATGGACCTCGAGATGAATTTGAGACTCGCACAAAGCCACTTTCTCCAATATGGAAGCCAAAAGCTCCTGCCAGTCAGATACCAATGAATATTTATCGCGAACATGTCAACAAGAAGTTTTTTCTCCGGCTAACAGGCTCCCACGATTTGCACAGGTGGAGCGTGACAGACCCTCAAGCTTTCTGGGTTGATCTCTGGGATTATGTGGGTTTGATACCCGGGTTACCTCCAGGAATAAAACAAGCATACGATCCGAACATACCCATTTCAGAGGTTCCTCCATTCTTTGAAGGGGCATCGATTAACTACGCGGAGAACGTGCTGATCCAGCCACTTGTCGATGACCGAAGCCCTGCTCTAATCGGGTTGAGGGAAGGCCAGCACCTTGATGGCGAAGTCTGGACATGGTCCATATTGCGGGAAAATGTGCGGAGAGTCAGGAGCGCTCTGCTTCGAAGCGGGATTCGAAAGGGTGATAGGGTTGCTGCTCTGATATCGACCTCAGTTTGGTCAGTTGCCTTACTCCTTGGCTCGGCCAGCATCGCGGCTATCTTTACTTCAATTGCTCCAGATCTTGGGCTTGAGGTAGGACACCATGAAAATGAACTCAGAATAATTTTAACTCTCTCAGGGATGTACCTCTCGACTGCAACAAGTGCAACCTTCTATATTGTTTGCCGACAGTCACTGCACCTACAAAGGCAAACAAAGCTCCAACACTCCCAAGATAGCTGCAATATTGAAGCTCCTCAAACCGAATCCAGAGCTGTTTGTCGTGCCTACGGGACCTGAGGAGGATTTCCAGTTACTATCTGACTTCCTCAGAAGGTCGAAAGACGCAGACGAACTAAAGTTTGACAGGCTCCCGCTCACGACACCGCTTTACATTCTTTACTCCAGCGGGACCTCGGGCCCTCCGAAGTGCCTTGTGCACAGCCATGCGGCTATTATACAGCATAAGAAAATTGGAAAGCTGCACAACTCCCTGAAGCCAGGAGAGGTTGTCTTCCAATATTCGAGTACGTCGTGGGTCCTCTGGAATATTATGGTTGGCCACCTGGCCATGGGTGCCACTCTCGTTTTGTACGACGGATCGCCCACCTGGCCAAGGCCTCAGAGAATGCTCGAGATTGTCGAAAGATTCAAAGTGAACTACTGGGGCGCCTCACCGAAGTATCTCAAAGAGCTTGAATCGACAGGGGTTAAGCCCAAGGCAGATTATGATCTTTCTAATCTTCGGATGGTGCAAACCGGAGGGTCTCATCTTGCTTCCGACCAATATCACTGGTTCTACAACGTTTTCCCCTCGAGCGTGCATTTAACAAGCGTGACTGGAGGAACGGACCTGGTCACTTCCTGGTGTGGAACCGACCCTGCTGGCCCACTTTTCCCGGGAGAAATACAAATGCCCATCCTCGGACATGATGTCGATATAGCGGACCCTATTGACGGCCATTCGATTAAGGATACTGGAGAAGCGGGAGAATTTGTCTGCCGAAAACCGTTTCCTTCGATGCCCGTCTATATGTGGGGCGATACAGAAGGTAAAAAATACAAAGCTTCGTATTTCAGGCGATATTCATTCCCATGTTGGGCTCAGCATGATTGGGCGAGTGTCAACCCTATCACGAAGGGGTGGGTAGTGCATGGAAGAAGGTATACTACACCAGCTCTAAAACAGTATTGATACTGATTCTGATAGTGACGGCGTCCTTAACCCCCAAGGCATTCGGTTCGGCTCCGCAGAGATCTACTCCATCACTGAGGCGGCTCCTTTCTTGAACACGGTCGCCACCACCCTCTGTGTTGGTCGGAAAAGGCAAGGTCTTGACTTTGACGAGTCCGTATTCCTTTTTGTCGTCATGCGTGCGGGCTGTCCGTTCACCAAAAAGTTAGAGCAACTACTGAAGGATGCAATCCGCAAGTCCCTCAGTCCTCGGCACGTTCCACGGTTTGTGGTTGAGGTGAGAGCGATCCCGATGACATCAAATGGCAAGAAGGTCGAGACTCTGGTCAAAGAGGTCATCTCAACAGGGGAGATGCCAAGGACGATAAGTTCTACCGTGATAAATCCAGAATGTATCGAGGCATTCCGACACTTCTACCTTCTCGAGGCGCAAGTCTGCGCGAGGCTGTAAAATAACCCCAAGATTTTGGCAGCTTCGTTCACCATTTTAGGATAATTCAGCGTGGTCAAATCTTTGGTGATACAGCGGCACGAAAGGCTTTGGTGGATATTTTGTGAAGGTTGAATGTCCATCGCAACCCTAGTCCCCTTCCTGCTCCAGCCCATGAGCATTTTCACAGAGCAGACATCTCTCTGTGGTATTTTAACTCGAAGACCATACATCTGCTTCTCTCAAAAATAGATAATGCGACGTTTCACCACATTATTAGCCTCAGCCTAGACAGCCCCGATACGTGTGCACAAGTCTTTACAGATCTTTTTGGTCTCGGCACGTACACAAAGCCGAAACCCCGCACTCAGTAGCGGTCTTTGTGAAATGTTTTCCATTTCGTCGAGCCAAACAACTTACTCCTCTGCGCAGCTCGTGCTCTGCATACAAACGTGACATACATGTCCGTGTCAACCAGGGCTAAGAAAGCGTGTGACATATGTCATCGAAGAAAGGTACTCAACGCCAGAAAGAGTTTGACTGAATAGGCTGATATTGGACCTCTCAGATCAAATGTGATTTCAGCTCGTCCCATCAGCCATGCACTAATTGCAGACTGGGAGGCCTGCTCTGCAAGCCGCATCAGAGGAAGCGCCCACGATACTTGTCGACAGGCGATCCGAGTTCACAAGGCCAGGAGGCTATTGCCGAGCATCATGGCGACGAAGACTCAACGCCAGTAAAGATTCGAAGCTCCGAGCCCGTTGCTGTGCCGGATGACCAGGCTCAAACTCTAATCCACCAGGCTGGAAGACAGTGGCAAACCGAGGGCATCGAGGCCATGACCGTGATAGGCACGCGAAATGAACTCACCGGGTCGCCTGAATATGTAGCCGCCACAGAAAGCCACGTGGGCAGAAGTGACTATATTGGGAGCGGCGACATCAGATTTCGCGAAGAAATGGTAAAAGTTCAGAGTGACACTTTACGAATATCCCAGACAGACTCCGAGCTACTTCAACTACAGAAAGCCTTCGAGTTGCCGCAGAGATCTGTTCTTGCAAGCCTCGTCGACAGCTACTTCGAGTATTGTTCTCCATGGACGCCGGTCCTTGAATTTTCGGACGTGGCAGAACTCCAGGCCCGTGGAACGTCTCCTCTCTTACTCAACGCCGTGCTCCTGGCCGGGAGCAGGGTAGCATCAAGCGATATTCTATCAGCTTCTGCCGAGGATTTCTATCGAAAAGCCAGGTTAATATTCATTTTGGGTCACGAAAGAGACGCGCTTACCTGCACCATCGCTGTTACCTTGCTTCAGTGGTTCAACCCCACGGGCCCAGAACATATTTCAACAAGTACAAGCGGGTTCTGGGTACGCATTGCTGCTGGCTTGGCGTACCAAATCGGACTACACAAGGAGCGGACCACGCAGAAGAACACATGCCTCCGCCGGAGGCTATGGTGGTCAATTGTTGTAAGTGTCGGTCGGAGCGGTATGTCCTGGCGGCTAACTGACAGCTCCCAGTGCCGCGATGATATTATATCCATAGGGACAGGGCGACCAAGGACAATTAATCTTGACGATAGCGATGTGGCCAACCTATGCATCAGTGATTTCCCAACTCCAGACACCAACGCACGCTTATTTATAGCATTCTCTGGTATCATTCGTCTTCTGGCTGATTTAACCGAAAATATTCGACGGAAAACGATGACGGCAAAGATACAGGTCTCCTTAGAGAACGCCCTTTATCGTTGGATCAAAAGTTTGCCTGTGGAGTTTCACCTCTTTTATGGCTCGCCGAAGATGTTGGGATCCTATAACTTCCATGGAAGGCAACTCTTGGTTCCTTATTTTGTGTTCCTGTTCATTCTGTCTCGACACTCGGCTTCGCGAAAGCAGTCCATACGTATGTCACTTATAACATCCTCTTTTGTTGCAGGGATGTTCGAAGATTTCCTGAACAGAGGCGAGCTCTGTCATTGCGGGCCAGTATTTACATTCTACGCTTTTGCAGCTGGCCTTGCTCAGGTGTTGGCATTGAGATACAAGTTTCTCACAGAATCTGCGGAAGATTCATTGTTCATTATTCAATCATCTCTGACAGAATTGAAGAAGAGGTGGGGATCCGCAGAGGGTGCTCTCGCAGCGTTAGGTGAGATAAAAAGGCTCACACTGCGGAGTCCAAGCCTCGGCGATGTGCCTGATCACGATGTTGGAAGGCTTGCGCCGTTTGTTGAAGACTTTGGTCCGCAGCTTTGCAAGCAGTACCAGCTCTTAGCACAAGATTGCTCTGCCACAGGAGCCCTGCCACCATTACATTCAAACTCAGCCTCCATCAGCATCGGCTGTGACTACCACCCATCTGATACGCAAGACGGCGAAGCTGAACACATCGATCCTCCACTTGGGGGCCAAAGCATCTCGTTCTTCGGTGACATGGATCCTTTTGGAAGCTGGATAGACGACTTGGAACTAGGTTTGATGGATTATTAGATACTAAATACGTACGGGCTTCAAAATCCACACGTGAGAGTGTAAAATGCCGCCACGGAGCTCAAGACTACTCGTAATAGCATCACTGACACATTTGTAGTTCTTTCAATCCAGTCTTGGGCCGTGGTATGACTTCGCGGCATACAACACCCAGTTAAGCGCCGCAAATAATGCCATGGCTCCTATCACACCAGAAGTATAGTCTGCCCCGGGTTAGTCGAAGAATATTGACACACAAGTAGAGACTTCACAGCAAACTTACTCATGTTGAAACCGCTAACAGGGACGACAACAGGAAAGTCGTAGAAGATCAAGACCACGATAGCAAAAGCGACAGTAGAGAAATTCACTACCCAGCCAAGAGGGCCAAATAACCTGAATGGCCTGTTGACAGGCAGGTACATTGGAGACCGTTTCCGATAAATCAAGAGCGCGGCCGGAATCGCATATGTTGCTTGTTGCAGGATGAGGCCCGTCCCGATGAAGGCATTGAAAGCGGTCGAAGAGCCGAGGAAAATGAAGCCGATGACAAATACAATGGCATTATTAGCCAACAACGCCCACACTGGGACCTGCAGGGAGGGATGGACACGGCCGATGAATCTGGACCAAATCAAAGCTTCATCTCTTGCGAGGGACCACGTCAGGCGTGAAGCAGTCTGTTGAACAGCGATGAGAGCCACTATAGCCGCTGTAAGGAGAATGGCCATGAAGCTTGTGGCTGCGACACTAGATCTGGTCGCCTGTAGCCATATCTCATAGATCGGAAATCTGTCCTGCGTCAACAACCGTTCTTTGTACACGGGGCTATTCTCGTGAACTCACCCAGTAGGTGTGCTAAGGACAGCATCGAAGTCTGTGATACAGTATGTCATTGAAACCGCGAACGAGAAACTTGTCACAAATCCAATCGTTAACGTGCTGACGAGCGCCCTGGGGACAACCTTTTCGGCCTGCTTGCATTCTTCGGCAAGATGGACTGCGCCGTCAATGCCTGCGTACATGTAGTTAGGTGATACCAAGCCTGTGAGGAAGCTTATACCAGCCGGCCAGCCGCTTTTATTCACGAAATTCGTCCAAACAAAGTGGCTGCTCCGTTTCGAGGGTGCTCGGGCGAGGCACGTAACGATGATCGTAACGAAGCCTGTCAGAGTGATAACAACTGTCGCGAAGGTCAGCTTAGTGTTAACAGACAGCAGAGACTGTGCTTACATGACATATCATTTAGCCACATGGCCCTTTTCAGTGAGAAGATGTTGTGCATGCAGACCGCAAAATTAACGGCCTGATAAAGGAGAAAATAATGCCACGTGTGAGCCACGTAATCATTTTGGTAATGGTTAACCATGGCCAGGATGACTTGCGGGACGATGATGGTGATTCCAGCCGTGGTAGCAACCCAGGCATAAGCATTGATGATGCCACATGCATAGCTCTGTCCCGGATGTCAGTAGTGATCTTCCTCCATTGGCTTATAGATGAAGAGCATACTAGGAAACGACTCGCTTTTTGGGGAGCTAATATAGATGTCCAATGGTACCTGTAGCAAGTGAGGATGTTCCTGTTCTTGAACTGAATGGAGACCGAGCTTACTGTCCTCCGGCGGTAGGATAGACCGATGCAAGTTCTCCCATGCTCAAGCCGCTGCATCCAACCATGATGAAACAGACAACGACACCATAGATGAGGGTCACCGAACCGCCCTGAGCAATTGACAAAGCCAAAGTCGCCGCCACTCCGGCCCAGCTATTGCAAATGTTCCAGCCAACACATACGGTATCGAGAGGCCCAATGTCTCGCTGGGTCTCTTGGCGCAGGCCCAAGGCAGAGAGCTCGACAGTCCGGAATGTTCCTTGATTTTGAGTCTCAGCTGAGATCATACACGTAACATGTCAGTATATTCACATATATCTTTGCTGGACTTCGTGGTTATTACCGCGAAGAAAACTCTGTGAAGTAAACAAGTAGGTGCATACCTTGGTCCAGCTCGTTGAAAGTTTGCCTTCCATAAGTGACCTTTTCTCTCTCGATGGAACTCATTTTGCTGGTTGCTTGGTGCTCTCAGTGGACCAGATGGGCAGACTGCTATGGACAGGAGGAGGTGCTTGAACAGGTATACATCCGAAGCTGTGAAATCAAGTCGCTTTATAGATTAACGCATGAACGTCTGGATGCATTGATGGGAAGCAGTGGAACATGCACGCGACCCACACCCCCCGTTACCCCGGACTATAGTTGTCCAAAAGAGGAATGTCAACTGAGTTATCTAACCGCGTTTGATAAGCGTCCCTGCACATTCACAAAACTAAACTGTATTTCTCAGAAAGGGAAGCTCGGACGGAAGTCCACATTATTTGCCATCCGCCCATGCCAATCAAGATTTCAGGGACGACGAGGCCTTGATCAAAGGTCTTTAATTTAGCCTGTTCAGCCTTGAAATCGTGGTAGAGTGCTTTCTCTGTTGCCTAAAACGACAAAGCAAAATTGTGACAGAGTTTCACTCGCCTGCTTTCGAAAATTATTTATTTCCATGGTTGGGCCTCCCATTCATGGATCACGAAGAGTTTTCCAACTTCAATCAACTTTAACAACATACTATATTGTTGTCATAAGCAAGAAATAAACATGCTCAGATCACGAGAGGGCTGGCATTGGACTCCGACCACTGGACTTCAAGCCGGTATCCCTTCCATTGCAGTCATAGAGCCATCCCAAATGATTCAAAATCCCCGCGCCGTGCTTGACGTGATTGTGATCGGAGCAGGGTATACAGGGCTTACCGCCGCCAGAGATACATCAACTTCCGGTCAGTTTCCTGAGCTCATATGTTATATCGGCTTTTGCTTCGGCTGACGAGAGCGCAGGATTGAAGACATTGATACTAGAAGGTCGAGATAGACTTGGTGGCCGAACTTGGTCATCCGAGATCGACGGGTATCCTTATGAGATGGGAGGCACATGGGTTCACTGGTTTCAGCCACACGTATATCGCGAGCTCTCAAGATATGGCATGAAAGACGAGCTGGTGCACTCTACCGATTACAGCAAGAAACACAATTTCTTCACCTTCAAGACAACAGATGGTCTCAGAAATATGAGTCACGAGGAAGAGGTGAGACAGTTGAGGCCCTTGTGTCTTCTTAGTTGACCGCCTCCAGGATTCACTTTTCGGGCGGGCCATTGAGAAATTCGTCAATGTCGACGGCAACCTTGGGCGGAGCGTGATGCCTTTTCCATTTAACGCATACTGGAACAAAGATGTGTTCAAATATGCAAATCTATCGGTGGCAGACAGAATAGCCCAAATCAACCACGACCTGTCCAGCGACGAGAGGCACGCTGTCGAGGCCTTTGTGCTCCTTTGCAGTGGCGGAACGACGGAAAATTCGTCGTTTCTGGACTTCCTCCGCTGGTGGGCAGCTGCAAATTACGACTACAAAACGCTTCTGGACACCATCATCGTCTTCAAGCTAAAATGCGGCCAATCCAGTTTCGCGAAGCGATTCTTCGAGGAGTCGTTGGCAAGCGGTAATCTATCGTTTTCCTTCAACACCCCCGTCACTCGTATCGACTCATCAAAGGGGCTAGTAGAAGTCTGGACAAGGGACGGTCAGCATTTTTCGGCTAAAAGAGTTATTTGCACGTCGCCACTGAATGTACTCGGGGAGATCGAATTCAATCCACCCTTGGAGCAGGCGAAGCATGAGGCTGCGGCGTTAAAGCATGTCAATCAGTGTGTCAAAGTCCACGCAGATATCAAAGACCCAGAAATGAGGTCGTGGAGCGGTGTCACCTATCCTCAGAACAAACTTGTCATTGGGGTGGCAGATGGCATGACCCCTACAGGAAAAACCCATTGCGTCTTTTTTGGATGTGATGCAAACCATATGCATGCTGATGAGGACATCAATCAGACCCTTCGCGCAATCAAAGAATTTGGTCCTATGGAAATTGACCGTGTGGTGAGTGCAAGAACTCTGGATGGCCTAGGATCGACGGGGCTGACAATTATCTCAATAGGTATTTCATAATTGGTCTAAAGATGAGTTCGCCAGAGGAGCATGGTGAGAAGGCTACCATTTAAGTTTCACTGCCAAGTCTAACGGTGTTCAGGGTGTGGTACAGACCGGGTATGGAGGTGCGGTACCTGGAAGCTCTCAGGAAGCGGCAAGGACCCATACTCTTTGCTAACTCGGATTGGGCTGCTGGGGGATGGAGGAGTTTTATCGATGGCGCCATTCAATCAGGAACTGAAGCAGCTTCGACAGTCCGACAGGAGCTGCTCCCAGTTTGAGGACGAGTCGGTTGTGACAGGCGGCGTATAGATAATCTAAAAGCTCCATTGATATGGCATGAAATGTATCACCTTCCACCATTCGGACTGCTGGGTGGCTGGGGAAGTGGCTGAAGCTGGCGTACCATGTGATTTGAGGCGCGGCCAATATGTAATACCATCGAGCGCGAACAGTCATTACATTGTCTTGGCAAAACTATCAGTCACAAAGAAATTTTTGGCCGGGGAATTGGCGTGAGAGATCATGACCACGTGCACGATCTCAACGCCTCCCAGATCTCTTGTTCTCACAAAGCACCTCTCTTCTTGATCTCAATGCCCAGAACCCTACCTCGATATGCCTCCCAATGAAAGATCTGTAATGTCGCTTGATCCCCACAGACAAAATGCCGAAGGAGCTGTCCGGTGAGTTTGCCAAGTTTCCAATCAGAGATTCGCGCTGAGTGCAGAGATAGGATGCCACAATTGCTCGCAGCGACGCATCAAGTGCGATCAATCCCGTCCAAGATGCAATAAATGCTTAAGGAAAGGTCTTGAATGTCCCGGCTATGGAATACGATACAGGTTCAACGAAGGTATAGCTTCCCGTGGTAGATTTGCGGGCCGGGCAGCCCCAGCCGACCAGGTTGCAAGTGCCCAAAGGCAACCCGAGGAAACAACAACGCCCGTTCTAGTATGGCCGGATGGTACGACGACTTCGATCCTCGAACGACTCAATCCAGCGTCAATATCCTACCAGTCTGAGAACACCGAACTGCGTTCCGACGGAGACCATGACTTGCCCACGTTCCCGGCTGACCTTTCAGACGACGAGGGAGTGCTTCCGTCCCGGGGGGATTCTGCATGGAACTCGCCAGAATTGACACTTGAACTCACATCTTGCCCTTTGTGCAACTCGATGCATCATGATGGAATCTGCCACAACGAGATTCCAACATCCCTCGAGCTTATTGGTCCACAGTATCGAGAATTATTTGCGCACTTTTCTTCAACAATTGCACCAGTCATGGTGGTCTTGGACGGCAAATTCAACGGCTACCGTGATCTTATACTTCCTCTTGCCTTTGAAGATCAGCTTGTCAGATCTGCGGTGTGCGTCGTTGCTATGCATCATCTCGCTAATCAACGGCAGGGTCTTCAGTCTCGTGCTGAAGCTGGATTTCAGTCTATCATTTCTGAGCTTCGCTTCCGCACGTCCACTCAAGCTGATCTTGTGGACGTCTCCGCTTGGACTACCATAATTATCCTGTTGACTGGCGAAACGATCACGGGAGGTACCAACCTGCCCTACTTGTTCAAAATTCTTCAGCACCTCGCCGCTGCGAACACTAGAGATGGCCGGGACAGCGTGATGCACTCATTCCTAATGGAACAAACTCGCATGATGACGCTCTTTGCCCAACCTCTGCTGGGAGAAAGCTCAGGCACATTGACTCTGAGTGCCCGGCCTGCTGCGTACTTTGACTTCATTTCCAATGCAGCCATTTTCCACCCTACGCTTGCGCCCCAGATTGGGATGTATAAGTCCGCCATACACATGGCCTGCAATATATACCTGAAACGGGTCACATGCGGTCCAGCTCATTATGAGACAGTCCCGGACCTCGGACGACTCAAGAGTCTGTGCGAGAAAATCCATCCTGCTACACCAGGGCATCATACACTCGTGTGGGTGTACTTTATTGCTGCAGCGGAAAGTTCAATCCTGGAACATCGCCAGTTCTTTACAATGCGATTGCAAGAGGTATTCTCGCGTACCAGATTCCATAATATACCGACCGCTCTGGCGGCCCTGCAGGAGTTTTGGAAGGTTCAATCGGAAAGAAGGTGGACTGAGATTCTGCCAGTGGTTATGCCCGTCTTTATTATTTGACATATTTTTCTGTAGGGATCAAGACTGAGATGCAATGGCCTGATAAGTCCATCCATCCAATCGCGTCAGCAATCTTTTAGTGGATGTCACTTGCAAAGCGAGATCTCCCTCTTTTTCCCAACCAGTGCCTTTAACCCAGTGTTTCTTCCTCTCTCGCCGCCGCTCAAGACGATGCACGGACGCACCATTTACAGACTAGGCATAAATATTTCCCCCTAGGTGACAGCACGACGCTGCCAACCATCCATTGGAATAGGGAGGAGAAAAACGCGCAACGCAAGGATGGGTTTGGAGCTGTAACAATCTTGTTTAGCGAGCCGACCGCCCTTGCGGGACTTGCGAAAGGGCTGCATGCCAGATGTCGCTCCTCAGCCACTGACAATGCATCCACTGTCACCAAAGTCAGCGTTTACTCGGCAAATCAACACGTTGCGGTGTACTTCCCCACTCTCTTACTGCTGATTGAAAAGATTCTTTGCCATATAACTAATTGGTTGACGATGTAAAAGGTGGGTTTAACTGCTTAGCTCCTGGCCTGGACGTCTGATGACGAACTTGGCTCAGCCTCAGCCTCGGCATTACTTTTGATACTGAATGCTACCTGATCTGATTAAACTCAAGTGCCTAGTCAGCAAACTTGGGAAGTATAGTCCCTAAGCTGAGTTGAGTGTCGATGGGGAATTTGGTCGCAACAACCGCACCACCTCATTTCTTCTTTCCTAAATTTGGTGAGCCCTCAAGTTCGAACAGTGAGATAATTGAGCTTTTTGAGCACGTGGAACATGCTAAAGGGATTCGACAGCTGTGTGGTGCTCTGAGAACTGCACAACCGGAACTGGGGATCCGTGCAAGCACTGAAAAGTGCATGCTGGAGGATTTGTACAGCTAGATAACCTGGCGGTATTGCTTTCACACTTAATGGGCATAATCACTCACAAGGAGATGTGCCAGTCCCACACAGCCAACGGCAGTATCAAATTCCGCGGCCCCCAGCTACCTCGAAGACAAAGTGCTCAAGAGTCAAACAAAGACGCTTTTTTTTCCACATCATTTCACCCACAGAAGCTAGTTCCTGTCAGATAAGGTATGTTGAAACTTCATGGCACAGTCTATTCTCAAGCAAATCGCACCGAGCTACGACATTGAACACACCATCATTCATCTTGTTGGAAGGCCCTACACTCTTATATTGACAAAAGTTGGGAACACTCAGAGCTCATACTTAAGCCCACGGCTGATGCTACGTCATTCACGGGTACCATCGGGGAGATCTGGAATGCGCTTCTGCATCTTGAAGCCACTGCAGCATCAGAATGACGCAGATCCCTGGCCAAGTGGAAGACCCAAATCTATCGAGATCCTACTCCATTTCCCGAAGGATTGCGCCCTGCACACTCCAATATCACGCCGGCGTTACATCAGAATGTACGTCTTGTGTGTTTCAATTTGTCTAATAGTTGAAAGGGAATAGATGATGGTGTCGCCAAGTGGGCGGCGTAAGCTATCTACCTCGCCGTTTGTTGCCGCTTTCAACTAGCAATGAGAGGATGACCATACATTCGCAGCTTCTCCTGGCATCTGCAGATGTCCTGCATCGGCGAAGAGATAAATTGGGGCCGGCTGGGCCATGATCTGTTGAAACAGCTCATTTCGCTCGCGTGGACGTACAACCAAAACCCCCCTATATTTACCTACGGGATTTCAGGAATATAGAAACAGCCGAGTATCAGACTAACCTACCAGGATACAGTGGGATTCACAGACTTCACACTGTCAATGAAAACAGTGTGGCCTAGAAAGCTAACTTGACTGACAATCGGTTTGTAGCTTGTCCATACGAATTTACCAATATATCCTGTCGCTATGTGTCTTGGCTCTCAAGCAAACGAAACTTTCCGGAACCCCCTTGCCTCTAGGTCATTTCTCAGCTGCTCTGAATAGCCTTTCTTTTACTCCTCATCGACCAGCCCAACCGGGCCTGCCGAGCAGTTGCCGACTAGAGCTGCTATGCGACACCTGCACAAGCAATCTCATCCGCATTTAATTATATTCAGCTGGGAAAAAATAAGTTCGTAGACAATATATTGAGTCGATGATTCTTGCGTTGCAACTGGCGTCCTAAATTTGCAAGAACTTCAGGAGCCTTTTCTCTGGTCACTGCTCTAAAGAACTCTATCTAATCCATTTTGTCTCTAGACCTGTGACTCCTACTCAAGTATACGAAACTTCCAGTCCCGTCAGCGTCCACAACGACAATCGTTCTAA
This sequence comes from Fonsecaea erecta, assembly GCF_001651985.1. Taxonomy (NCBI): domain Eukaryota; kingdom Fungi; phylum Ascomycota; class Eurotiomycetes; order Chaetothyriales; family Herpotrichiellaceae; genus Fonsecaea; species Fonsecaea erecta. Next base: position 6,834 of record NW_017387256.1, on the reverse strand, counting down.
GAGGATCTCAAATCTTTATAGCAGAGTTCCATTCCACGCATCTTCGCCATCCGTGAGACTGTTCGCCTGGTTGAAAAAATAAGAGATCACCAATAAGTCTATTGGGTAGAAATGCTTAGACGCCCGCTTGTTGGCGTTGCAATGGTCTCGGGGGTTTCCAGGGCTGGCGCGAGACGTGGTATGCAGGCCTAAATGAAACGTCAGCAGGCCATGGAGTACGAGGTTCAGAGGCGTCAAGCTTCTCAAGAAGCTCAGCTGAGGGAGGAAGACAGAAGACGGGCGGAGGAGCACAAAAATCAGGAGAGGGAACTACAAAAGGAGAAAGAAAGAATCAGGATGGCGGTCGAGCTTGAAGAAGGAGACAAGGCAAGAGCAAAATCCGAGGAACAATCCGCTCAATAGCAGAAAGGTGGTCCATCTGCACAACGGGGAGTTGGTGTCTTGTTCTGTTCTGGTTGTGGCACCCAGTGCAAGACTGGCGATAAGTTTTGCAACGGATGTGGAGCCAAGTTACCACCAATCAAGCAAATGTAAAGGGGTTAATGTAGAATGAATGCATGTTTGCGTGCTCTGGCTGTCGCGGCGCGTCACTGCACTCGAAACACTGGCTTGCAAATCCTTTAGAGATGGAATTCAGATGACAACAGCCGATCTAGAGAGGAAACCTTCATAGGCTCCTACGGAGAGAAGGGTCAACATCAACATAGGACTTACTGTATGTGTCTTGTCTCACCCATGGAAAATCCAAGTTTATAATCGTTGTGTATGAGATGAGCCTGCCTTTCTGGAAGCCAACGAGTGGGGCAGTAGGAAAAGATTTCCTAAGCGTCATAGTACAAATTACCCCTCCTTACACATGACTCTACACTGGGCGAGCCAAGCACTTCCCAGCTACCAATGCGAAGTTCCCTGGTAGCCGGGAAGCCTTATGTTCGGTTACTCTCCTAGCCTCGCTCTCATCGCTTTCTCTTTTCTCTACTCGCGCTGCGAACTCAGAACCCCATACAGACATCCTTGTGATAAGTTGATCAAATCCGTTGATATGGAACCCTCGCCTATGGACCCTGAAGTGGCGACTGATAGATCGCGTATTGCAATCCTAGGCGCTGGAAGTGTTGGCTCAGCAATAGCACTCTGCCTAATCTTGAATCCCGTTGCTAGCGAGATTCTTCTGGTTGACCCAAACACCAAACAACGAGATGCACAAGTCAGAGACCTCGAAGATACAACCACTTATCACGGTGCTGTTGGGTTCGTACCACCGACGCGAGGCCTGGCAGTCGACTGATCAACCTACAGTGGCGGTGGAGTCAGGATTCGGTCCGCAACTCACAAGGAGGCAGGACAGTGCAATATCATCGTTATCAGTGCCGGGGCGAAGCAGAGACAAGGCAAGTTCGCGATTTGGCCTCCGACGTACGGACACTGCTGAGTATCATCTTTCCAGGCGAATCAAGGACGGATCTTCTAGGTCGCAATTTGGCCATTTTAAAGTCCGCCACATATGATATGAAGCCATTCCGCGAAGACACCGTCATTTTGCTGGTAGCAAATCCTGTGGATGTATTGACCTACTTTTGCCAGAAGTATTCTGGCTTACCCAAAGGCCAAATCATTGGGAGTGGGACCTTCCTCGACAGTGCAAGGCTGAGAGGTATCTTGGCTGCAAAGCTCGGTGTTGATGCTGGCAGCGTGGATGCTTATGTGCTGGGGGAGCACGGAGAATCGCAGATGGTGATAAGCCAAGGTGCAATAATAGGTCGATTTTTATGCTGACCACAATGCATAGGTGGCTTGGTCCTGCGTCACCGTTGGCGCTGTGCCACTGGATCAGTGTCTCTTGCCAGGAGCGTCTATCGATCGCAAAGCCGTTGCGCTGGAAACGAAAGACAAAGCAGCAAAGATCATCGAAGCGAAAGGGGCCACAGCCTACGGCATTGGAGCCCTGAGTGCTGCCATCTGCAAGTCGATCTTGTTTGACCAACGAAATGTTCGTCCAATCTCTCACTGGGTTGCCGAGTATGGATGCTGCTTGAGTTTACCAGTAGTCCTTGGGCGGCGGGGAATAATCAGATCTCTCAGCATCCCACTGAACCAAGAGGAGAGAGGTCTGTTACACAAGAGTGCCGACACTCTAAAGAAATTTATCCAAGAAGCAGAGCAGGCGCAGAAGTAGGGGAGAGGCGGAGAAAGCGCTTGGTGCACTTGTAATGATTTCTTGCGTTAAAGTATTTACCGATACCTTCACCAATCAACACTCATTTCCTTTCGCGCTGTGAGAGTCTGCGCTTGATGCCCCGCCAACACCGAGAAAACCTGGACGCTTTTGTAATCAAAGCAGGAGAGGGCTCCGATAGAACCGTCTCGGCGGAGATATCGGTAGATTGCCGAAAAGGAAAGGTCAATTTGTTGGATTTGAATCCGGCTTCGATAGTCGATATTTCTCTCAAAGTGTGTAGAATCTGATCTTCGTCGTAGTTTTCCATCAAGATGTACTGATTCTGGGTTCGCTAATGGAAGTTATGACGCGACTGCTGATTTGATTGTGATTTGATTGTGATTTGATTCTGCTTTTATTGCCATGTTGAAAGAGAATAGTTATGTACCTTTTGTGGATAACGACTTCCATAATGACCCAAAGAACTGAAAGACGACCTAGAAAAGAGAGACTGTATTCGCCAACTCCTCGAAGCCATATGTGTAATGCCAGCAGATTGAGCAGGAACGCAGTTCCCTTTGTCCTCGGCGCGGTGATACCACTGTGGCTGCAAGGACGAGGTCAACATGAGCGGTGAAACCGGCTTATGCCTGATGAAAGAGATGTAATGTCATAGATCTACCAAGTCACATATTTGACATACGTGTGATCTTTAACAAAATTACAAGAATACAAGGCTTCAAGGAATTGCTGTGGTCTGAGAACACGAAATCCAAGCAGGGCGGAGGGCACAGAACATGGAGGGGGATAAGGAGCAAAAGCTGCTGGAACGTGGAGAATGGGACCCACATGAACAGCAGAGTCTCGAGATATCGAGCTTCCAAGAGAATTACGCAATCTCTCTTCCTCATACTGCCTTGTTCCTCGCCGCCTCTGAAAGCCAGCAAATTCTCAAAGCGGGAGAATCCAGTTGGACCAACCTTCAGTTCTTAGACCGAGATCAGTCCGAAGCAAAAGGAAGTCTGACCGCCCTCTTCTCGGCGAGATCCCAACCCTGTCGGAAACGGGACGGCGTGTCCTCTCAAGCTTTGCTCCCGGAAACCCGACCCAGGAGAACTGATCACCAATGCCTCGGTAGACTTCGTGGAGACCTGGTGTTCTATCCAGACGAAGCCATATGGGGGGCATATTCCCTGTTACCCGTCAGTTCTAGACTCCCCGCTTCCTTGCTTCCAGAATAATGTCACCCGCGGGCACCAGCATTATCATTCGCTAGTTGATGCTCGCGTGATAGATTACCGTTCCATCTCCGCATCTGCCGGGCGTTCCCCATACAGAAAGAAACCTAGGTTCGCTGAGCACGTTGAGCTTTTCGAGCCCAGAGCAAGGTCACTCACGCTTCGGCAGTTTGCCTCTGAGACTAATGACGTCTTGGAATGCTTGTTTTTGCCCCTGGATATTCTTCTTCATGATACGAGGCTTTGCTACTGTCCAGGGTTGGGAGGGCGATTGCCTTACGAGGAAAGGATTCGAACATGCAGAGGATGTAAGTGGCATTGATTCGGTCCGGCAGGGATGTAGTACAAACAGGAGCTAAGGATTCGAATCCCCGGGCGCTGCCAAGAAATAAACGAGCGGGACATAGTGGGCGGAAGAGGTAGGTCGTTGAACTATCGTAACGTAACATTAAGGTTGCACTCGGACGTGGCCGACGAATGAAGTCGAAAAGAGAGTTTGGGGGGAATTTGTTCTGGAGCGTTGGGCGATTGGTCATTGATGAGGAGATGTCGCAATCCCGCCACTCAGCAGGTTCCTTGGTCAATCATGAGTCCGCTCGGGCACTTCCCCTGAACGAGCCTAGCACCTCCGACGTTCGCTAGCGAAGCTTGACAGGATCAAGCCAGACAAGCTCTCTCTTTGGATCTTGGCCTGCCATTGCCAAGTCTGCGTACTCAAATCATGGAGAGAAAACCTCATTTCCCCGATATCAATTATGGAGTCAAATGTAACCTGAGATCAACTCGCCCAAACAGCCGGCCAATGTTCGCCACGAGCCCCTGGCAGGATCTGTGTGCCCAGAACTGCCCATCATGTCGCCGCCTGCAACTGCATGCATCAAACGGCTGTTACGCCCATACCGTTCTTCGCTCCTGCCGACTTGAGAAGTGGCGCGTGAACATGCTGCGAGAGCCATCAGCTATAAAGATCATCCCCGGCCCAGGATCCAGAGGTTGATCAGAGGCCCATCTCTTCTCTCGTTCACGTCGCGCTCAACTCGATCCCAATCATGCCCGTCGACAACCCCGAGATCATCCAGGCCGGTGGTCTGGAGCACCTGGACACCGACAATGGCCGTCGTGTCTCCGTCACCAAGAACGAGGTCGTGCAATTCTCCCGCCGTGACTCCGATTATGAAAAGGTCCCCACGGGAGAGGACCTTCATGGACCCAATGCTCTTCGCAGAGTCGCTGCCCCGATTCCTTGGGCTGTCTACACGGTCGCATTCGTGGAGCTTTGCGAACGCTTCTCCTACTACGGAACTCAGGTTGTTTGTACGTCTACAATCTGACTTGCTGCTCGCCCAGACTACTAAACGGCGTCATAGACTCCAACTTCGTCAATCACGCTCTTCCACTTCCTGCGCCCAATGGCCCGCCAGGATCTCACCACAACACTGGCGCCGGTGGTGGGACCGACCAGGGTATATCGGGTGCTCTTGGTCAAGGTCCCCAGGCTGCCAACGGTATTAACACCTTCAACAATTTCTGGGTGTACTGTGTGCCCCTCCTGGGTGCTTACAGTAAGTTTCCCTTGTGCGCATATACACAATAGCTTTCAACGCTTCAGCGGTCCGAGGTGTTAGGGTGAATGCTGACTTGAAAACAGTCGCCGATGAACACTGGGGAAGATATAAGACCATCTGTGTCTCCATTGCCATTGCCATCGTGGGTCATATCATCCTTGTCATCTCTGCTATACCACCGGTCATCACCCACACCACTGCCTGCTACGCCGTCTTCATGATCGGTCTAATCATCATGGGATTTGGGACGGGTAGCTTCAAACCCAATATTTCGCCCTTGATCGTTGAACAGATTGCTGTGACCAGAGCTTTCGTCAAGACTTTACCTTCCGGAGAACGAGTAATTGTGGATCCCATCATCACGCAGAGCAGAATCTATCACTACTTCTACCTCTTCATCAACATCGGCGCACTCGTTGGCCAAATCGGCATGGTATGCTCCCCTTTAAGAACCGTGTCCGCTGTCCAAAGCTTACCGTGCTATCTAGGTCTACGCTGAAAAATATGTCGGATTCTGGCTCTCGTTCCTCCTACCTCTTGTGGCCTTCTTGACAACTCCTGTGGTTATGTGGTGGGGCCGCAAGCGCTATCAACAAAGACCACCGGCTGGCTCCGTCGTTACCAAAGCTTTCCGCTGCCTCTTCTACGGAATGAAGGGTCGCTGGTCTTTGAACCCAGTTACCATGTGGAAGCGCACCAGCAACGGTTCGATCTGGGAAGCCGCTAAGCCATCTAACATTCAACCCTCCCAACGACCCAGATGGATGACCTTTGATGATGCTTGGGTAGACGAGGTCCGACGAGGCTTTGCCGCCTGCGCAGTCTTCTGTTATTTTCCACTATACTGGTTAGCTTATAACCAGTTAACGAACAATCTAACAGCTCAGGCTGGTACGATGCAGCTGAAAGGGGTCCCAAACGAGTAAGTTCATATTCGCTTTATCCTCGTTCCTTCTGAAAACAGACTGACAAGAGCATTGCGTAGTGTCCTAAACAACCTGGATCCATTCGCTTTGATCATTTTCATCCCTCTTTGTGACTCATTCTTGTATCCTGGTCTTCGAAAACTCGGCTTCAATTTCACGGCGCTCAAGAAGATCACCGCTGGCTTTTGGCTTGCAGCCGCAGCTATGATCTGGGCTGCTGTCGTTCAATATTACATTTATAAGAGGTCACCCTGCGGATACCAGGCCAACAGCTGCTTCAACGATGATGGTACCGTTAATCCAGCGCCCCTCAATGTCTGGATTCAAACAGGATGCTATGTCCTTATTGCCCTTTCCGAGATTTTTGCATCAATCACGTCCCTTGAGTATGCATACTCCAAAGCACCCAAGAATATGCGATCTCTGATCCAGGCCATTGCTCTATTTACCAATGCTATTTCGGCTGCTATTGCAGAGGCTTTGAATCGTCTCTCGGGCGATCCGTTGCTGATCTGGAACTACGGTGTATTTGCAGTCGTTGCCTTTATTGGTGGCTGCATATTTATCTGGCAATTCTGGTCTCTGGACCAGCAGGAAGACGAACTCAACTTACTACCCGAGGGGTTTGTTATTGCGCAGAAGGACATAGAGGAGGTCTCCATTAGTGAGCCTCAGTCATATACTATTGAGGAGAAGAACTAATGAAGTGGGGCGAGGCTTCATAGCTAAAGGCGATATATCTCTAGCTACTATATTCCGGTGAGTTCTGGCCGGAACACATACAAAATTAAGGTTACGGGAGTAGTCTTAGTATAAATTCGACCCGAATATTTCGGAGTATTTCTTATAGAAAGAGTCTCGCTTCTAATCGAGCGCGTAGTCGATTAGAAACGGTCCGAGAACTAATTTAGATCTCTTTTAATCTCGATATCTTACCTTTCTATAGC